>NC_143014.1:109166814-109815981 GCF_055824585.1 Amblyomma mixtum
AATGCACATACGCCCAGCAGCTCTGAAATGTGAAAGGTTATTCTTTTTTTATTGTCCGAAACGCCAAGGAGTCATAAACGGCCTCAAATTTAGCTCAAAGCCAGAACCTTTGTAAATTACTGAGCGCGTGCATCGCGTGCAGTGGTGGGCCGGAGTAAACCTAGCGAAAACAAGGGACGGCAAATGAAGGCCCTCACATAAGAAAAAACAACTAAGGAGCAGGCTTCGTGCGAGGCACGAACGCTAAAGCACTCGTTTGTTTTTTGTCTCTTTTTTTTTTACCTGACCATTTGGCGGAAAATTAATGATGCAACCTATCTGGCAACCAGCCCTCTCTGTATACATAGCCGCGGGAGCTGTAAAGGCGGCGTGCTCTAATCGTTGCCCCAGCCTCCTGTTCACTCGCGCATGTGTCACCAGAAAGAGGGCGAGAGTTGAGTGCCAAAGCTGAGGCGCGGAACAAAGAGCGGGGGAACGAGAGGAGAGGCCAAAAGCTGGAGAAAGCGAACAAAGAGGGGCGCGCTTGCGGTGTTCGAGCCGGCAGTGGCGCTTTGGCGTCACCCGTACAAGGCCGCTATGCGCAGAGATATGAGGCGGCCGGAAGCAAACCTATTGATTCTCGGAGGTCCGAAGTATACGCAAGAGCCTGGATCGCTCAAGGAGGTACTTACAGAAGAAACAGAGGCAGATGCACAAGAAATGCATCGAGGGAACAGAAAGACGCGCTCAGTGCGCAGATGAGCAAGACACAAAAAGAGCGAAAACAGCCTGGCAGAGAGAGAGAGTTAGACATGAGACTGAACAAGAAGAGAGTGAGAGGGAAACCGGTCCAAGCGCGCCCAAGGCCCGACGTCGCTGGCGCGACGCCAGAATCCTTGCCTCGTCTCTTCTGGCTTGTGAGTTCAGCAAAGACAAAAGCCTCTACCACTACGTCACGGCCAGAGGCGAAGCACGAGAGCGCGTCGGAGGCCCACTGACCACAAAAAAAAAGGCGCCGATGAGGTCACAGTTCGGGTAAGTGGACGTTCGGTACTTGGGGCACGACGCAGTTTCCGCCTCTCGGCCGCCACGCCTGCACGCATGAATTCCGCCCTATGGCGTCACCGGGCGACGAGGCGCAGCGCCACTGCTCCCTCGTCCCGATGCATCGTCGAATCTAATTCCGAGCGAAGCGGGGAAACAGCAAGAAAAACGTGCACTGAAAACTGGCAACGTTCGTGGCAGAGGAAAAGAACAAACTAAAGGAATGCCATCGTAATAACAAGTTCACATTGATTTGTTGCAGAACATTCTCGATGTAGAAAGCATCGTTCCACGCGGAGCAGTAAACGCGTTTTAGCTATTGCTAGTTTGTTTAACGAAAACGGACGAGGAAGAGGTTGCCTAACAAGAGCCTGCTATTACATCGCTTCCGGTACGTGGCGTGAGCGGCATTTCACAAACCACGGAAGGCGATCTTCCATTTCCGGTGCCCTCGAGCTGACAGTAAGATTGGATTTGACCGCCGAGAAAGGAGACGAATTTGTTTCGGACGCGAACAATGCAGTTCCTGCGTAGTACGTGCTTCATATGGCTACGTCGCCACAGTGGTTTCCACTGCAGCATCGTGCAATAAGCCGCTGCGATCGGTAAATAAACAATGTCACCGATATGAACTGAAACGAGTGGCCTAGCATGCTGAGGTAGCGCGCAGAGAAATTTCCGCAGCCATAAAAAGTGTTAAGCCGTAACAGACAATAAGTACTAGGCACATTGTACATGCCATAGCCATACCAGACGAGCAATAGGCAGAATGGCTATAGTGACGGCCGATCTTGCCATCAGCATCTTAGTCAGAAATCGCTGCCTGCTTTTTGAAAAACTTTTATTTTTGCCTGTTCGCTTCTTTCAAATGTTTTGAATTATAATATTATTTAAAAACAAGAATACGCTAAAAGCGCAGCCGTTCAGATGGAAACAAGAGCTATGAGAGTACCTTGCGCCAAGGTTATGAATGCAAGAAGCCAGTATCCAGTTGGGGAAAATCGAATTAAATGTGTGTGTTCTGTGGAACGTGTCGTACTGGAGAAATAGGAATTGTAAAGCAAATAATTATTATCGGCACATATTCTATTTCATTACTGCTCGCAGTATCCATGCTTTAAACAACGAGATTTCATTACATTTCTCATCTTGTTCTATTTACAACGCATTCCTGTGTCACTCGGCTTATTTTAAAAGTGGTTTGAAATTCGTCCCTTATAGCCGTTCTTACAGGAGTACAGATAAAAAATCAATGGTTGCATGTTTCTTTCCTTTGAACTGTGCGTAATACAATAGTATAGGTGAATCATCGTGTAGAATGCGCCTAGGCAAAATAATATATATATATATATATATATATATATATATATATATATATATATATATATATATATATATATATATATATATATATATATATATATATATATATATATATATATATATCAGAAGTTCGTAACAAGCGGACTTGCCGTATTACAGTAAAAAATTACACTAAGAGAAAAATGGCGTTTATTTCTCTTAAAAGTCCGTTGCTCACGGCTATTTCTTGAAATAGACTCTATCAAGCCTCTTTCCAAGCACTCCAGCGTGGTCATGTGCTCCTGACCGAGACAATTTCTGCGGATGAGCCGCTTTAAGAACGCGTAATATCAGCAGAGATTGAGACGGTCCCGGCAGCTGGTGGTAGGTGGGCATGCTCCACCTCAATCCTCGACAAGGATGCAGCGGCGAAACTACCGCAGCGCACGTGTGCGCACAACGTACAGTACGCGTAACCCTTGTGTAAAACTCTCGATTAGTGCATCGGGCTTCCAGTAAAGCGGCACATCTCTGTAGCTGCTAAGCTCTTGAAGCAACCTTTGCGCGGAGTAAGAGCCAGCACAGACCTACAGAGTGGAACTACCACTTTACTTGAAAACCATTGGTTATGTCTGATTTTAGTTATCATTGATTTGTGCGTGCGCACTGCTCGACCGCTCCTCATTCGGCCATGGCTGTTCGTTTTATCTGAGACGTAGTGCCGTAGCCCTAATACATTTTTTTAACGGTAGCTAAACCCTCGTTCGTAATAAGCAAGCGATCGTTATAATTGTGGCCGTTATAAGTGGGCTCTATTGTAGTCGGATATAACTCAAGCCTTGCAGTGAAGCTCCGTTCACATGCAAGAATGCCGCACACTTGTTCTGCGGCAGTAAAATGGACTTTTTAAGTCTCTTCCGTTTACCTCACCAAAAAAGGTATAAGCAAAATATGAATTTATAAGCGCAAGAATTTCGGTGCCGAGTTCAACACAGGGAAATATTAAATACGGATTTCGTTTACTTCTGCGATTAGTTAGCGGAGTAATACAGAACCTTGTGGGCCAATGTTCTGTATTACTCCGCTAACTAATCGCAGAAGTAAACGAAATCCGTATTTAATATTTCCCCGTGTTGAACTCGGCACCGAAATTCTTGCGCTTACAAATTCATATTTTGCTTACACCTTTTTTGGTGAGGTAAACGGAAGAGACTTAAAAAGTCCATTTTACTGCCGCAGAACAACAGTGTGCGGCATTCTTGCATGTGAACGGAGCTTCACTGCAAGGCTTGAGTTATATCCGACTACAATAGAGCCCATTTATAACGGCCACAGTTATAATAATACAGAGTAATAATATAGAATAATATAGAGTAATACAGAGTAATATAGAATAATATAGAGTAATAATATAGAGTAATACAGAACCTTGTGGGCCAATGAATTCTAGAGGCCCGTGTGCTGTGCGATGTCAGTGCACGTTAAAGAACCCCAGGTGGTCGAAATTTCCGGAGCCCTCCACTACGGCGTCTCTCATAGCCTTAGTCGCTTTGGGACGTTAAACCCCATAAAACCAAAACCAAACCTTGTGGGCCAATGGTAGTCATTGCAAACTCTCGTTCGTTATGTTGCACCTCAGCGATGTCTCGCGCATCATTACAAAGAAAGAACACGCGACCAAAGTTTAATGTCTATTGAGCCTTAATGCTCAGACATTCCACGTACTTTGCGACTATATAAGGTTGAAGGCAAGGCTTCATCACGAGGTAAGCTATGAAAACAAAGCAAGCAAGTGCAAGCAACTAGCCTGAGCAGGGTTTCAACCGTGAACTACTCATCGGATGCTTAGCATGCTGGGCACGCAAGGCCATGGAACTAATACCCCGATAACACGTAGGGCTTCTTTTATTGCAATTGCACCAAAAGCGAAGCCTTGCTAAGCTGAAGCCAACGCGTAGAAAAAACCTTGCCATGGAGATCTTCGAGGCATGTTTTCTGAAAGCTGAGAAGCCTTTTATCTGTTTCACTTAATGAAACGGACTGAAAAGTTGGGCTCCCACAGAACTATCCGACATTCGGAAGCATTATACGGATGCATAAAGTTTCATGCAAAGCGATCATCGCGCAGAAAGTGTACTACATGAATCCGATGCTGCTGGGAAGGAGCGCTGAAATTAGGTGCCCCAACTTGCTGCGCCAGACCTGGTACCGAAGGAGCGCATTTACAACACCTCTCGGGAATTTTCGTGAAGAATACTTTGAGCCGCTCAGTAATTTTGTTTTCCTGTTTAATTACGTTTCAGGAATTAATTACAAATATTCAAGTGTGCTGATATTGTATTAAGCGTCATATCTTCCTAAGCGAAAAAGGAAATGTGGTCAAATCATGTTGTAATCAAAGGGGGTGGGGGCCAGCGCGTCATTTACAGTTATGCTGATCGCCTACGTCCAAGAACGTCAGACGATGCAAACTGCATTTCTACAAAATGGCCACGATATGTGCGAGTTTACCCTCCAAGCTTGACCCACTGAAAAAAAGAGCATCATACGCCCATTAGGTCCAACGTCATCGCAAAAAATTTTAGGGGACACTTAAGCGATAGCGGTAATGGCTCCTTTCAGTGGCCTGGGATACTCTTTGCATATGACGTCACAAACACGGACACTGCCGGCCAAGACACGCAAGGCCTGCCTTTAAGCATGTCGGACGAACGTGCCGTGGTGGCTAAGCATCGAAGTCAAGTCTTTGTACCAGCGTTTTCGCGACAGTGAAAATAAAAACTCTGTGGAAAAACTGACTGCCAGAAAGCGCACAGCAAAATAAGCATTAACTCCCATAAACAAGGACGGCCAGAGAAGGTCCAGGACGCAGTCAGTGCGGGCAAAGCATTAACTAAACTTGTCTGCAAAAACGCACAAACTCTCGGGCAATGTTACTTTCCCCGTGCACTAGGACATTATGCTACAATCTACATACGAAAACGTTGCCCGTGAAGACTTGGTTTCAGAAAAAGGGCATTTTAGGACGAAATCATTATTCCGAACAATGTCTAGCGATATTTTTGGGTTTGCGATCTTTGTGGGTTAGTGCAAACTGAAATAAATGAAATAAATATCCGCGACTGAGACTCGAACCCCGCGGCGGCGTGAACAGACCAGCTTCGCTGGCCGCTGCGCGAGAGAACTGTATGCTATCGCCGCAGCCGAACAAGCGTTGCGTTAAACTGCTACACACTCTCACGCTGTGCATTGCACATCGTCTTCTAATAACAGAGATTTGAGCTATGCGGCAGTATTAACAGAGATATGTGCGCTGCTGTGTTGGCGTGGACAACGCCGTGACAGAAACAGGGCACTAGAGCAATACGCATTGGCGTTGACAACACTGCTGGCACAGGAGCATAGACCATAGGCGTACATTGGGTGAATTGACACTGACGATGAAAAAGTTGAAGACGTGCATAACTGGCTCCCTGGGTCAGTGGACACCTGAATCGCGCTTTCAGATACGTAGCGGTGGTGTCCACCTGCAAAAAACTGTTTTGGCACAATATTTCGTGTTCCGCAAAGTTAAACCGGCAGCTATTTTTTGTGTCGTCTGCGAACTGCCGCCTCTCTTATGTTCCTGAAACAACTGAACATTGGTTCATAAATTCTAAACACGCAATTGTGTTCCGGGGTGTCTTGAAACGGGACTTGAAAAGCGAATTTATTTGACTTATCATACCATATATCATACCTTACTGGAGTGCAATATGTTGATAAACCCCCTGAAGTTTCTTCTGATTGGACTACACAGCTTATTAAAAAGTCGGAACCGGCTCTGTGAATCAGTTGTTTCGACGAAATCCCATTTCTGCCAAATGATCGTTCATATGATGGAACTGCATTTAAATCGGAGTGGCTCTTTCTCTTGGTGAAGTGCTCATCTTTACCTCCCGTCTAGTGCTCTTTTGCTCTGACTTTTTTAGATGTTTTTCGTGGGGTTTCCTAACAGCTATGTAAACAGTTCATGTAAAATAGAACATATTTTCACTGCCGCCGCGGTGCCTCAGTGGTTATGATGCTCGGCTGCTGACCCGAAAGACGTGGGTTCGATCCCGGCCGCGGCGGTCGCATTTCGATGGAGGCGAGATTCTAGAGGCTCGTGTACTGTGCATATCGGGCCGCTGGTGGTCGAAATTTCCGCAGCCCTTCACTACGACGTCCCCCATAGCCTGAGTCGCTTCGGGACGTTGAACCCCCATAAAAGCACATTTTCAATGTAATGAATATCTTGTTAACAAAAAAGTGTCACTGTGGCCTAGGGGTAGCGTGTTCGACTCGGAATCAGAGGGGCACAAGTTCGGTTCTCATCTCATCCGAATTTTTTGTTTCAACGCAATTAATTTACTTCGCTTTCTTACATGTCATAGTGACATTTCAGTCATGTTGCTACCTTCCATCTCTCCACATGTGAACAATACATTTTTCTACTAATCCGCGCTAACCCATCCCCCTCTTGATGGGAGGCCGCTCCGATAGTTTCTCAACCAGCTGGCAAAGCATGGCTAATGTGCAGAGCTCTCCGTGAAGCCCAGGCCGGCAGATTCTTGAACAAGTAGGAGCCCACCCTTGAGGACAAATTTTTTTTTGTTAAAATAAAGTTGTTACCACCGTCACCATCGACTCTTTCACTTGTCACAGTAGTCAGCATCGTAGTTTTCTTTCTTATTACGAATGAATGGGACGATGACGTTTTTTTATTTTTTGACCCCTGTAACATAAGGCACATAGCCCTGAGAAAGATTGCCCAGGCAACAAACGTAATCTGATGCAATAGGGATATTTTGAAACAAAAGTTCAAAGGAAAATGCCTAAATCGTTAAAAAAGATTAGCGCGAGAAAAGTTAACTATGAACATTTCCAAAAATTCTTGACAAGATCTTGTCCTCTTTGATGCCACCACGTGGCGCATGGCTTTGAACATTCAAAAATAGCGCGTTGACATCATCCGTGACGTAAAAAAGAGAATGACTGAGTGGTTGCTCTTGAAGCGCTGTAGGCCGCTAGGCTTAGTGGCAATGGCTGGGCGCTGTTCCGAACTTCTGGTAATGAGAACCGAGCCATTGGTTTAAAAGGAATTAATCATGCCATTGGAGTTTGTATAATTCGTTCTCTGCTTCAGATCGCTCTTCAGCCATGTAAACTTGCTTATTCCTGTAGGGAAACTAATGACAAAGTAAGATTTCATAATGTGTCGACATGATTCTGCACAAAATATGCACAACGAGCGACCAGAGAAAGCGTATGTTGTAAACAGCAGTGTCACCCTCCGCGGTAGACGCGTCTTGTACGTGCAAAAATAGCTGCAATTTTTCGAAAGCATCATACGTGAAGCAATGATGGGCAGAGATACTCTATCCAGTCTGTAATGTTTTTAGAGCAGAGGACCACGAACAGAGTAGTTCAGAAAGCAGCTTTTAAAATGGTTACAGCGCTGAACGTTGACATGTTTACTCAGGTAACGTAACAGAAATAAATTGACGAAGGAGAATTCGGTCCTTATGCCTGCCACCATCAAAGCGTGGGACTAACATTTAAACATCTTGTAACGTCATGAACTGCTTCATTCCCTTGGGTGGTGTGGGTGCTCGTCCTCTACTGTGGTTGTAAAAATACGAAATCCATCCGAGGCACAATGCTCTAGGTGGCCAGATGATGACCGAACCGATGAGAAAAACATCTATGGCATTGAACAATGGGCGGTTATTTTGATAAACTGCTTCCTCCGTATGCACGAAGGAGGCCTACTTCCAATCATTATACTCCGTCCATTAAGTATGCGATTTGGGAAAGTATGCGATGCTAAAAGGTTTAAAAAGAAGTAGCTACTGGCAATTTATGGAATATGCTTCTGCTTCGACAGAGAGCTCAGTCGTGTGAGCAAGTTATCTGTACGGTTCTCTGCTGATGGCGCCCCAGCTTCAGGACTTCCTCCGAGAGTATTCCGTAACGGTCAACGACCCTGCATCAGCGATGCGTCGAATACCTGTAACACAGATATAATATGCCACGTCGAATCGTTTTAAATTCAGCTCTGCCTAAAGTATCTGTATACCTCCCCTTTCCTTTTATTTCCGATACTGAAACCCAACAAATGCAGAGTGATGCACTGGGGCTGGCGTGCCTCGGAGTCAACCGGACGGCCTGGACATCATCGTGCCTGCCCGTTTCGGCGCCGATACTTTCCACTACGCCGCTGAAAGTCGACTCCGCATTTCCTTACCTTGTTTGCTTCTTTCCGCTCATCGGATCACGTTCAGTTATTCCTACGGCGCGTGCGGGCGAGTCGCCGTCGTTCGCCGAGCGAAACTCGGTTGCACAACTGGAGCCTTTAAAGAGGAGTGCGAGATTGAGAACGCCCACGTTGCGCCCGCATCTGCATACAGCCGGCCTCTGGTGCGTGCGTGTTCGGACCCGCAGCTCGGAGCTCTCATTTCTAGCGCCCGTCCAGATCGTGCAACATGCCGGCGCCGAGCTTCGCACTGATTGGAACCTCGGGCAGCTAATTAGGCCAATTTAGTTTGAATCTTGCAATCCTGTCGATTTAGCGGAGGGGGGCGCTCTCTAGCAGAGCCGCCCGTCGAGCAGCCCGCTGCGCGAGTTCTCCGGGTTCTCAAAGCGCTGTCTGAGCAGGTCGCTTCGGGCGCCTCGCCGCCCATTCGCCTCGCTACACTCGGCGTCTCTCACAGAGGACTCGAGCTGCCGGAATCGTGTTTGCCTCGGGTGGCGCGGGCTGTCCCTTGCCCCGTGCGTGAGAATTTTAACTGACGTTCAGAGACAGATGAAAAGGGTGCTGTTCATCCCCAACCCGTCGCCGCTCGTTCTGAAGATTAGGCGGCCCGATTGCGCCACCAGATGCCGGCGTCATTTGGCTCACTGTTTGCAGCCAGTAGTCGGATGCATTCGCTGTAATCTTCGCCGCTGCTAGCGGCGTGCATGATTTAGAGCTACTCGATTTAATTCGTTCTCTTAGCCTAAACTGTCAAACGCTGTTTTAGCGTAATGCCTGGTGCAGAAAACAGGACGTGCAGTGGGATGTCGACTCTGTCGGCTTCAAAAAGTCTAGCCAGATCAGTTGACAAAATCCTCATATCTGTTTTCGTTGAGGAGTTGGAGCTGTTTTAGTCTTAGCACAAATTCATCATATTTTGGCTTTCTTTTTGCAGCAATTAAGAGCATGAACAAAAACTCGGCTGCTAGCAGTCATTAAAATTCAACCTTTCCGTTTAAACAAAACAAACTTCTTGCAAACCACTGGCTCTCTGCTGCTGAGACAACATTTTTTTCTTCCCGTGTATTCAGATAGGGCCACCCCGGCTAAAGAATCCTCCTAATGGCGCTCCATACCCATTTGTGCGCACTGCTCCTTCGCATGGAAAGTCCCCCGAGGCCATCGTTGTTATAGGTTGCTCCGTTGGCAGATTGCCATTTCTGGCATTTTCCAGGTTAAAATCTGCGAGTGGTACGAACACGGGCTCTCTTGGCATATCGTCGCGCGTGACCTTCCCTACAGCGCCCTCTCTATCTCCTTACACCAACACTGGCTGCGAACCTTGTGCTAACGTATTAGACGAATAAACCAAGTTCGATGAATGCAATAAAGAGTCCATCTTAGCCAACGTCGAAAAAAACAGAGACGGCAGGGGAGGGGTAGCTAGCTCGCCACATAGAGTGGGAGCGTGAGAGAAAATTACTATCATTCCGGTCAGATTAAGCATCCAGCAATTGTTCGGCTTGCTGCACGAGGCCCGGTTGATTAGCCAGTTCAGCCGACCTCAGCCAACACCCCTCAGCAAGGCAAGCCAAGTTGGTGGTGTAGGATGAAGGAATTAAGAGGATTAGAGGGCAATGGGGCTTTTTGAGAGGCAGTGATCCAATACGCACGGACGACACTGAATCATAACTCATTGTGCATATATTCTCTCGTGAACGCGTTCTTTTGCCCCCCCCCCATTATGCATCAACTGACCCAACAAGCCACGCTGCTTCAGTGCAGTGTTTTAAGTTTGCATAAGGATGGGAGCAGTTAGTAAGCTCGTCGAAGCTTCTTGTTTGTGTTTTTTCATGGTTTACTAAGAAGAAAACGTGACAATTTTGTCCACCTTCGTTCTAAAAAAAAAAAAAACCGTGACATGAAGCAGGAAGCGTTACATGACGTTAGGCGGTACACGATGTGCCTTCCCGGTGCCTCCTGTCCTTGAAGACGTCTAGATGAAGACTGCCTGAAGGCCTGAACTGATGCAGCGCAGGCTCATCAGGGGTACAGAATGGCATGAACGAAATTCAAGGGCTGCAAAAGGAGCAGAAAGGTGCTGATGGACACAGCAGGTTTTGGCTTCGCATCCTAAACGGTAACTTTACTGTGCACTTAGTAATGTTCAGTTAGCTTTGTTTTCTACAGCTCGCTTGGTCTTGAGAACATTTGCATGTTCTGCGATCTGCGTTGAGGGCGTGGCATATGCCATTCAGCCACACGTTTCTGCCCACCTTGAGGAACAAGAAAAATAGCTTTAACCCCTCTCCTGCATTGTTGTCCTTGTTGTCTTGTTTATTCCTACCACTACCGCTTGACTGCTTCAACCAACTAATGCCGCCTGACGCAATATGAAAGCGCCGCACGATATCCAAAGTCATAGTTCGGGCATTCGTTTGCAGCGAGAAACCAAAAGCAAGCGCAACAAAGGAGGGAAAAATAATATAAGCTGGCTGCGCGGCGCCTCTCGTTATCGTGTCATCGAGCCTTCCTTTCTCTTCTCTTCTGAATAATAAGCGATTCATTTCGAATGCGCCGCCAGTTTCGATAAAAACGAACTGCGAGAAAGTCGGGAGCGGGGGCGCAGGCAGGAAGGGCGGCCAAACGGTTCGCCCCGATTAAAATGAGACAAAGGAGAGCTGCGCCACTTTTTTTTTAATTCTTTGGCCCGCTTTTTTCCCGCTCCTCTGGGCGCCCGCCCTGGCGCATCCTTATTTGCCGGCGAAGTATGCGAGGGGTAATATAAGCGCGCGCGATGTTGAAACGCCCTCGCGCGCACTCGCATTTCTACAGCGCGGTAACCAAACTCGCTCGGCGGGAGCTCCTCCGCATAAGGCGTAATTTATTCAAGCCGCTTCAGCTTTATTTGCGCTTTCGCGTCACACAAGCAGCCCGAGCACGGAGCACGACCATGCACGGAACGAGAAGGGCGTGAAGTAAGCGAGGCTTTCCCTAACTTAGCGCGCCCCTCATTAAAAGTGCCCCGTCAACTCCCGCCGCCGCTGGGCGCATTCCTACCGGAGGAGTTCTTGGTCCATACCCCGGCGCGGGACGCATGCCCCCCTTAATTCTTCGCAGGTTATGCGGCCGGTCAGTGTATTTTCTGGCCAACCGCGTCCTGTTCAGTGTACACGCATGTCTTATCGTCAGACGCCAACCCCGGAAGGCATGCATGCGCCTGCAGCACTGGTCCGTTCTGATGACTCGCCAGAACGGACGACAGGTCCGGCGCCAGAACACCAGTCGGGGGAAGTCTCGCTCTCGCTTTGAATGATTCCTCTCGTCAACGTCACTTTGAGCCTGACCAGCATGTTCGAGAGCATGGACACGAAAACTTTCGATGCGCGAGACTTTTGCGGCGCAGTTGACGTAACAGTAAAAAAAAGTGAATGAAAGCCAACAGTTGCCGAAACTGCGGAAATGACAGAACTTTTTTTTTTAAATTTGTGGAGCTGATGAGTGGAAAAGTAGTAGTGTAATCATTTTTTACCCGAAAGGTAATTGATTAGCAGAATTCCCCCATGCCTTCTTCGTTTTCAGTGATTGTTCGTTTTCTTCATATGCGTGCCGTCCGGAGGCCCTCAATTCTTCATTACTACCTGCTAATTTAGCTCAATGACGGTCTAAGTTCTGTTTGATGCCATGGGAAGCATAAGAGCGTTTCCGCGCATCTGCCTCCCTCACTGTTTGATCACGTTCTACGTGCAACTTGCGGCATGACAGGACGCTCCTATGTTCGCCGCTATGGTCACATGGGCCGCCGACATAAATGCCCCCGAGATAATTGCCCCCGACATAAATGCCCCCGAAAGTAGAAGGCCGGACAGCCGCCGTCGTAGCTCAGTTAGTACAGCACCGTACGCGACATGCGAAGGTCGTCGGTTCGGATCCCACCAATCGCATGTTGCTGTTTTTTAATACGAGAGCATTATATGGCTCTGCCGCGTCACAAAAAGTGTCCGTAATTTTGTCCGCACGATTACGTCGTTCTCTGAAGATAAATGTGTGAAAGTGTGAATGTGACGGATAGTGTTTGATAAAATGTTGCCGTGGGAAAAATTTGGTTCATGAGTTGTAATTAACTAATTAATTAAGCGCGAAAAGACCCGAAAAATACACTTGGACGTCAAAATAGCCATGGACGTCGATATACTGCATGGACGTCAGAACAGCCACGGGCGGCGATATAGTATGTGTACGTTCTGATTTCGCGGTGCTCCAATGCGGGTCACAGCAGTGATTTGAAAACAGAATTTAAGAAACAAACAAGAAACAACAGAAATAAAAGAAAACAAAAGAAGAAATAAAAATATGTATAAAAATAACAATAAAAATAAAAACACAAAGGATGGCAAAAAATTGGTGGGGGGTGGGCGGAGAAAAAGAGGACAGGGAAAGGCTTTCTAATGTCCGCTCTTAATAAGATTTAAGTGCAATCCTGTTGTTTTTGCTTCTGCTTTCTAATCAATTTTCTTTGCTTCGTGAAATGGTTACACTACTAATCTCCCTTTGATCAACACCTCAAATGTAAAAAAAAGCATTCCCGTATGCTTTTCTTGGTTTCGATGACTGTTGGCTTTGTTGGTAGGTGTGTCGCCACGAGCCCCTTTAACTCCCTATCCTTGTCTCGTAGCTAAAATGAAAAGACCCCTGGTGCCTGAAACGCGCACACTTCGTAAGAATGGCGACACTGCCCAAAGGAGAGAGCTTTTAAAAGAACAAAAAAAAAAAGAATAAAACACATGGCCCTCACATCGCAAGCATTGTGAAATTATTATCAGTTAGTTGCCTGCATAAAATGAGTGTTTTCTGGAATTCGCTTGGAAAATGCCCAGACATCAGTCGCTGTAAATCTCTTCATGCGCTCTTTCGTGAAACGCCAAAGGCCATGCGGTATAGCCTTCAGAATACGGGACCCTTTGATTAATGAATGCGCATCTGACTTGAAGCACACACGACGACAACTCGCCGCATAATGCACCGACAAGCCTGCGAAGCAAATTCGCCATGGGTTCACCTGGTTCTCAAAGGATTTGACGCGGGCGGCCCAGGACTGTTGTCGATCTAGGGTAACACCTAGAAAGTGCTTCTGCTCAATGGCCATTAGACATCGTCCTTCAAGATAGAACAGGAAATCATTTAACTGCCTTAGGGTGCAAGGCTGCACAGCTGTTTCTGCGTGTGGCAGCGTCATCAACCTTTCTTTCAAAATCGAATTATGACGTTCAAATACGGACATCATCAGTATATAGCGAGGAGCGCAAGCCAGATGGAAGCTTTCCTGAAAATTCCGTCATTTGGAAGCTAAAGAAGAAAAAACTCAGCATTCCACCTTGCGGCATTCCGTGCGTGAAACCGTGTTGTGCTTTTTAGTTTTTTACTTGTCGCGACGAATTTTTTCTACCACCCTCTTGCATGCCCTTTCACTCGCACAAAATTCCGATAGATTCCAATATCTGAAAATACCTCAGTTGTGATGCGGCTACGCTCGTGCTTAACGCATATCGCAATGTTCGTAATATCACCGACTGTACAATGACACTTGCGAAAGCCCGTCGAAACTCAGAATACCTGTTTGTGGCAGCAGAATCGCCCTCAGGGCAAATCGGTGCTGTTTCTCAACAGCAGGAACTTTACTTTCGCTGTAAAAATTTGAGAGAACTTCTACATAAAGCTACAAAGCCTTGCCCCCTACTGTATTATTACAGTTTTGGTTGCGTGCTGTCTAATTACGATTCTTTATTCATAAGCCGGTCTTTTTTGTTTCCTTCTGACGACTGCCTTGTTTTTCGGTGTTTCTTGTCTAACATTTCTTGGGCATATTACCGAGGTGTTGCGGAGCAAATAGAACTGTACGTCGTGTCTCAACTATTCCGTGTCGCGAACTACGTTCGCAGTCCTCATTCTTTTTTGTTACCTTAAAAATACTCTTAAATATAATAGTATAAATAAAAATTGCAATGCATAGCAGAAAGCGCATTTCATTAGATGCTGTAGAACCTTTTGAAAATTATGACCAGTGAGCTGTTAGTCGTAATACCACACTTAAAGCGACTCTGCATGCGTCGCAATTTTCTACACTACAGCTCCCCAGCCATGGCTTCTACGCCAGTCAATACACCTCTCTGAACTTTGTTCTACTGCAACGATAATGACACGAGCATGCTTTAGAACAAATTAATACAGCAGCGGTGAGGACCTCGTCAAAGGAAAACTAATCTGCAAATCCTTAGCCACGCCGCAAACACTGCCCCCCCCCCCCCCCCCCCCCCCCCCCCCCTCGCGAAAGTATATGTTGGTCGCGCGTTTCCTTTGCGGCCCCGTTTAGCTTCCAGAGTGGGGTGGTGGGGGGCGTAGGAAGCGTTATAGCAGTACACAGAATAGACCCATCCTAACTGTCAAAGTGAACAGCGATGTGATGTCGTTCGCTGCCTTCCTAGCTTTCCCATGGAAGACGACACTTATCTCTGACTCACTTTCCAGCAATAATAGCGACGGTAATTTAAGTACGAAAGACAAAGGGAACGCCGCGGCAGCCCGAAGCTGCCCCCTCGCTCTCGGCTGTCACAACAACTCAAGTAAGGGACGGCCGCTTAATCCAGCGGACGACATTTTCGGGGGCCTCTATAGCGCGCACTGAATCTCGTCCGCGCTTGCCGAGCTGTTTCTTTTCTCCTTTCTTTTTCCTTTAGCCATTCTTTGGAAATTCGGATCCTCCAGAGCTGAGACGTGATTTCCGCCGCGCGCGGCGAGCCATCTACGATGGTGCTTTTTACCCACTAGGCCGTTCTGATGTTTGGTTCCCCGGTTGCTTTAAATCCCTCATCTTCTGCCGAAGCCGCACTGTTTGCCGCCTCTCTCTCTCTTCTCCGCTCCCCGAGCACTTCCACGCGGCCCCAGCAGCGGGCGACTCTCGCAGCAGCCCCGGCCTCCGTACACGCGCGCTGGTATTCGGCAGTTTTACTTGCGCGCTCTTTCGTTGCTCCCTTCGCTCTTCTTTCTTGCGCCGGAAAGCTCGTCGAAAACAGTTTCTTCGACGTAAATCCTTCGCATATCGTGCCCGGTATTCTCGCGCGGGGATTTGAACTTTCTGCATGCTCTCTTCGAAGCGAAGCGACAAAGAGAAGGCAAACGGGTCGTACGCGAAAGACAGAGAGAGACAAAAAAAGAACAAAAGAGGAGCGTGTTTGCACCACTTCGGGGTGGTTGCGAATTAGTTTATTTTGCGCCGCAGTTTTCGTCGTACGTCAGCGCGCGGCCGCATTGGACAAAAGCTGTTCACTAAGACCCAAGTAGGAGCGCCTGCCTGAGCATAGGCGTAAGCGCGCCAGCCGTGAATATTAAATGGTCACGGTTATGCCGCCGTGCGCGACGGGCTCTTTTAGGCAACGAGACGAGGGCTTGCGAGGGCCGTCATTTAAGCCGGCAAGGGCACGAAAGAAGGAAAAAAAGGAAACTAACGACAAGGACGGGAACACGCACGCACAGAGCGTAGAGGATCGGCCGAATTGGTGGCTCACGCCAAAAAAGGGCGGATAGCACGAACTGCGGAGTAGGACGGATGGGAAGAAAAGACACTGCGCTCACCAGCGACTCATCTCTTCTCAAGTGGAAGTCGCCGCTGTGAGTGCTGCTCTATCAATGCTGCTCTTCGTCTCTCGCGGGCTTAGTTTTTCTCCGACATAAGGATCCGTAGCGTCCTCTCGGGGCCCTGGTTCTTCTACCGGTGGGACCGTGAGCCACGCCGGCGAGCCGACCTAAAAGGAGGCTTAGTGGCGGGCACAGCACTTCTCCCTGTCCCGGAATAAAGCGGTTTAGGAGGCTCTACACGATCTCGAGACAAAGGTGGAATGATTAAACCACCACTGCCGCTGATGCTCATGTAAGGTGCGCAAGGATGAGCACTGCCGTTTCCAAGCTGCCTGAGGCAGACATTCGCTTCTGCTTCTCAAGACAGAGCGTATGCGTGGTGTTGTTGTGCGTGGTGTGTGTGCACGTGTGCGTGCTCGTGCGCATGTGCTGGCTTGCCTGCCTGTGACCGTGTTTCCGTGATCATGGCTGCACCCACACTGTCGTTTTATTTTTTGCCTACCTGATTTGGGCACTATCGAATTGCTCTTAAAGAGGCATGAAGTACGCTTGCTTTAATCTTCGAATTGGTTCCATAGAGATCATGGTCACCAGGCGATTTTTTTTTTTTCACTGGAAGAGCGCTTTCAGTGAAGTTCTTCATCGCGCTCTCGGTACCGTCACTGTGAATAGGAGAGTTGTGAAGGACGAGTTACAATACTGGGTACAATATACCATACCATACCATACCATACCATACCATACCATACCATACCATACCATACCATACCATACCATACCATACCATACCATACCATACCATACCATACCATACCATACCATACCATACCATACCATACCATACCATGCCGCCCCATGCCATACAACAGAAGCCCTCTCCCTGGCTTGACTTTGTGATGTTACCTTAGCTTATGGTATGGGCGGCAATAATTTCCAACGTGCTCAGGCCAACATGAAAAAAAAATGCCTTGAGTTGTGTTACGAGGCCACGCAAGCGTCGATGGCGTCGCCAAAGACTTCATGTGCTTCTTCGTCTTATAAAGTAAGAACTCTCAAGCAGGGCCGATTGAATTTGACCATACACTTACCATCGAAAGTCACTCTTCGAATGTTGGTAGACATGAGACCACTGATCGCCAAAGTGTCAACGGAGCCGTGACACTTCAAATTATTTGCATTACTTGCTCAGTGCAGGCACCACGCGGAAATAAATCAGAACACTGCGACCACGACGGCATGTCTTACCTGAAACAACATAACATAATCTTTATATTGGGGCTTGCGCAGAAAAGTGAAAACACTAATTAGAGAGCACGAAGTCAATCGAAAACGGAGACAGAAAATCGCGAATTCAGAGACAACTGACGAAAAAGTAAGGCGCCGGTGATGTTTTCTTCAGTACACGGTTCGTATTCAGGAGCGCCTGCTTCAAAGACATCGCGAGGGGAAGAGATTTTGTTGCCCTCACGCTAGCTGCGTGCATCACGTTTTAAACGCTTCCTCTACCGCAGCCCCTACGTATAGGCGAATGACCGCTCACAGTTGAGGTACGGTGCTCAAAAAGCCAGCGTGTGCGGCACCGAATCTCAAGCATGCTCGGCGCCAGCTCAAGTTCAGGACTCTCGTTTTCAGGGGTGCCCACGTCCCGTTGCGAGCGCGCAGTTGAGAGAAACGCCGAGAACGAGTGGGCTCGGGAGAGAAGCGCTTGTGAATCCGGAAGTCACGGATCGGAAGACTAGCGACTCCAAAGGCAGTCCGGAAATGAAAGAACTCTTTGCCCAAGCGTGCTTAGCACCTGCGGCATCTTTTTTTTTTTCTTCTTGTCCGTGCCCTGCTATTTCCTCTTCTATGTACCGAGTTTGCAGGACCGACCCCATACTGCTCAGTGCAAAGGAAATTTCTCTGCTCTGTTTAGAAAAAAAAAAGAAAAAGCAGAGGGCAACCCAGGAAGCTCTTGCTAACATCGCAAGGTTGACCAGGCGCAAGGGCATCATTCTCCGCGCGCTACAAAGTCTCAGTATCCCGGCAACGCAGGAGAAGCCGCGGTATTTCTGAGCCGTTAGGTTGGCGTCATGAGCAACAAACTGAAGTCCCACCGCGGATAGCTAGCTCCCTGAAGCTGTCCACCTGCCCTAAAGGGCGACTCCTCACGGCGGAAGGGACCTCGAAGCAGCGCCAACATAACCGCCTCGCGAGCGAATCGCGGGAGTCCTCGGCGCTAAACCAAGCAATTTGGAACCAAGCCGCGCACTCACTTAGGCCTCTCGCGCGTGCCTGCTCCAAACGGCCGGAGGCGCAGCGAAAGAGCACAGCCGCGTACGCGCGAGGATAATTTGCGGCCTGCACTCAGCTTGATGGAAACCAGCGGGCCAAAGCAAGCGCCGCCAGGAATGCGAGCCGTGTGGCGGCGTCCGCCGCGGCCCCCTCGATGGACCGTTCGGAGGCGCCCTGGGCGCAGCAAGACATCCCGCGGCGGCCAGTCGTCGCCGTCGCCGCTTGGCGGGGAGAGGGAGAGCGCGCGAAACAACGGCGGCGCGGCGTACACCGCATACACGCCACGACGACTACTACGGTCTGGAACTTGACCCAGAAGCTCTCTCTCCGGCGACGCCGCGGTGCCATTACAGTCCTGCGACTGCAGCCTCCTGCCGCGCCGGCCTGCCTTCGGCGTCCTAACCCGTAATGGCTCTTCCGGCCTCGCAGCAAAATACTTTGGCGGACTGGGCAAAAGCAAGCGCGGAGGCGAAACGACTCTCCGCATCCTCGTCATGAAATGGAGGCGAAGCATTCGCGAAGAACGCCGGGCCTCTACACCTAGCGCCAGACATGCCAAGAGCGTTAGAGGGAGGCCAGCCTAGAAGACAGCCTACTCGTTTTATAAGTAATATGTTATGCCGAGAGTAACACGAGCGAACGCACCCAACTTGAAACTCTTGCGTGTTTTCCTTTCCGGTCCTAGATCGCCACGGCTTCCATCTTCAAGTAAAGGGTGCAAAGTTAAAGAGGTTTCAAACGGCGGAATTCAGCGTAGCTCAGACGACAAGCACAGACGATCGTATGCCCTGTCCTGTTCACTCGCTTGTCCTTATCGTCTGTGCGGCGTTAAATTCCGTTATTTGAAAACAAAGAACCAACTACATCAGGAAGGAACATTTCTGAAATCTCAAGCAAGTGGCAATCGACAAAAGCATGCTTTATAAGATTTTGGTTGAAATCAAAAGATATAATTGGGCATTATATCGCTGGTTAAGGCAGGAGTTCTAATTATAATTAGGCACAGATAACTGGAATAAAGTAGCTCAGATGACTTTTTGTGGAGAAACTTTGGTACTATCGATGCATCTCGCGAAGTGGCAACATATTTGTATTAGGCCAGCAACATTTTTCAGCATCCTATGACAGTTGCTGTCACCGATCCCAGCATGCGGACGCTAGAAACAAGTGTGTCCGCGACCTAAAACGTGGTAAAAAGTATTTCACAGTCTTTCTAACGTAACACCAAGCTTTCCGTTCCTCCCTAACAGTTAGAGTCGTTATGAATATCCTCTAAGTTCCTTAAAAATAAACGTAAGATAGCAGCCGTTAGTGCTCGCGTATACCGCGACTGCAGATGCACAACGCTCCGTAGCAGCGAATAAGCGCAGTTCGAGTGCTCACCAATTACATAATAGCCAAGTGGCTGCGACTATCCGACTAGCAAATATTTTGCTAACCATCGCGTGAAAATGTCCCGGTAGCGATCCCGCCTTGAATTTGTGAAACGCATCACGCTGTTACCTTTTGACTGTCCAGTGTCCGGTCTAGCAGTGTCTGCATCCCCCATGTCCTCCCATTTCTCTTCGTCCGTATACTCAGGTGAACAGGTGCGGCTCTGCAAAGATCCTTCACCTTCGTTCTCCCCCTATATTTATCTCGTGCACATGCGCGGACTTCAAATATCGTGAAACTGGCAGAGGCCCCTTGTAAAACTAACGCTGTAATGCATGGGCTCCAGGGGAATTCCGTCTCACCAGCACAAGTCTAAGGTCGCATGAATGACGGAGGAAGGGTCGCCTATGCATTTACAAGCACACATGATAGCCTCGCAGAATATGCTACGCGATATGCGTTAACAGAAGCGAACTGAGAAGGCACCGGCTGCACAGAGGAAGACCCTACTGCATTTTATGGAGTTGGGTGGGATGATCTAGGCCTAAAAGCTTTTTTTTTTTGCCCACAAACTTCCTATTGCACGCTGCTTCCGATACTCGCAAAGCCTGCTACCGTGAAGTAGTTATGCCTCCTCCAGTATTTAAGCAGTCGGTTAACCTGCTAACGGCGGCAGAATCATTCAAAAGCCACACAGCCAAATAACTCATTTATTCCATGCAGTGCCTAGTGCCTGCACCTGAATGCAGCTTTTTTTTTTTTCTCAAAATCACCCCACTCACAGCGAAAAGTGAGCTTTTATAAGGTAGAAAAAGACCAAAAATCCAAATACAGATGTCGCCATCACCGGCCGATTTCGTAAGTAAAATGCAAGCGTCGACACCGACCTATGAGCGCGAGTCTCAGAGGCTATGCTACACAGCCATTCACTTCAAAACGGTGGCAACCCGTCTTTTTTGGTAAGGACGTCATGAGTTTGAATCAACAGGCGTCGTCTGGCTTTGGGGCCATTTGTATGAGCATTATTAAAGTTTCCACACTAATGGGCCACTTGTTTTTGAAACAGCCTTGGAAGAAAACCACGGCGTGCCCTGTTGGAGCTTTGCGCCCATTTTCCAAAAATATTCGAAAACTTGAGATCGTGTTCAATTCGTTTCGAATGGTTAGTTTGAACCTGCACTATTTGATTCGTTCATCGAATCGAGCAGGAGGACATTCGATGCGATATTCAAAAATTTCAATTATTTGCACACCCCTACATGATTTGCAACAAACGGCGCTCGACAGCAAAGCAGACGTCGATATGAAAATTGCAAATAAGGCCTTTCATGCAACGCTGGCGCGCTTGTCGTAGCCCTAAGAGCAACGTGGACGCCACATCAAAATCTCATTCCATACAGCGCGCACCAAGCACTCGTGTCTCCATAAGCATCTATAAATGATTCTCGCGCTTTCAACACTTCGCAAGGATTAAAAAAGAAAAACAAAAACTTTTTTCCTTTAATAATCCTGCCATTCATGTATTAACATGAAAATAGTTGGAAGCGCCATCCTGGCAAGCATGGAAAAAGTGATTACGTTGCGCCGAGAAACGGGGTCACCTCCATCTTGCAGCGAATTCGCGCCAAACCGAAAAATTTGAAACATTTTTCCCAAAACGCATTTGCTGGACGTTATAAAGTGCAGCTAATGCTTAGCACTTCGGTGGCTCTACGGAAGTTTATGCAACTGATGAGCCGTGTCCTTCACGTACTACGTCGAGGCGGTCACTGTGCCGTAAAGAGTATGTCATTTGTCGCTAGGGTCCATGTGGCCTGTGGGTGGGCGCAATATTAATATGAAGTACCTCTTGTTACAAATTGCAGCTACAATTTTCCAGTTATCGAAAAGACTTTAGGATATCCGCAAATGTACCGTTTAACTTTTCCTGGCCATTTTAAAGTAATCCGAATGGGTAAATTTTATAAATATCGGCTTGCCGATTCATATCGTTCTGCCATGAACGCAAATTATTCTTTCCGCGCTGATTTATAAGAACTTGCGCCAAACCCACTGCTTTGTAATACCCGCCATCCGGAGCGCTGGGTCAGTTCTGCACTCCATGACAGCTACTCTCTGCAATCAGCACTCATGTTCTTCCTTGACTGTTAAATAACTTTAATCCTAGAGAGATTGATATTTTGCCTGTCTCTCGAAGAAAAACCTTCGAAACATATTTATTTCATGTTGATCATGTTCTAGTGCTTGCTTAATTTATTTCTTTTGGCTCTATGATTGCCATTCAGCATTATGCTCTCTCTTGTGTCACACTGATCGTTTATTGCAGTGTCTCATTTTTATACGTAATGATTCTCAGTTTTCTTCCTGTTCATTATGTATATATGAGGAGTTTTTTTTCCTTTAAAGACAGCCAAATCCAGCAACCAATACAGAGTCAAATTTTGCTGTAATGAAAAGCTCATCCATAGATGTTATTTTTCAAAAATTGTGATACTGAAAGGTGACCAGAGATGCATAGAAAACCAGAGCGAAAATCGTATGCAAAATAAAAATTGAGCCGAATTCTGCTACCGTACGGACCAAAATACAAGCCAAATCCACTCGTCAGAGCCTTCTTTGTCAGCGTGATCCTCGTAGGTCGGACGGTTTCAAGCTTGGTTATATTTATTCCTTTCCCAGCGCTGCTTTCTTATTGACTGCGAAGTGTATGAAGAGATCGGCGAAAGATCTGAATCCAGAATAGGACCACAATGATGAGATCATTAGCCCCTTCGCCAATGAAGAAAGGATGCAGCACTTCTATGGTAAACGTTAAAGCATTTACGAGGACCAGTTGGCAGTGGCTTTATCAATTTATTATATTACAAGCGAAATTGCAGGGGTAGAGAGGCAACGACAATACTAGCCGGTTTCCTGTCGTTTTGCCTCCTGTACGCGTCCACCATTTCGCTACCATTCATACATTAAGAATGTTACAGGGGAAGTAAAATAATTCTAGATCCCATACATTCTAGTTAGTTTACTTTTCCGCTGTCAAAGTATAAACACTGGATAAGAAGGCTGCCATCCCTACATTCTAGTTAGTTTACTTTTCCGCTGTCAAAGTATAAACACTGGATAAGAAGGCTGTCATGTCAGTGCTTGCAACAGAAGCCTGCTATTCGAATTTACTTGGTTGTGTTGAAACGTAACAGTGCCGCTGATTGCACATAATGAATTGTATTTCGTTATATTTATAGCACAACCGTATTTAAGCATTATTTTCATGAACAGAGCTTCAACACAACCGCACAAAATGTTTTCTGAACAAAACTGGGGCAAATCTAGAGTTTCACATCGAGAAGAGTCAAGTCTAAAGTTTAAATGCACATACTGACTAAATTATTTGGATAATTTTTCATTTGACCGTGGTGTATAGTTTCTCTAACATGTAAAGCAAATAATAAAACAGATTTAATAGCGCTACGATTTGTGCGGCTAACAAAATTTCAAATTTTTTCTCGTTTGGCGTTTTTGTGGACAATGGAGTGCATATTGCAACCGCGTAATATGCACTCCATTGTCAACCACCAACTAGCCCGCTTTCACTTTTTACATGTTTTTGTGGACTTGGCTCATATCGAAAGAAAAAAAACTCTTCATATGATACGTATATCTGATTGTTTTAGAGTTGTATATAAGACAGTGTGTGCATGTGGTTTTGAACTTAAAAAAGCTGCAAGTGGTACGGGAACACATGTACTTAGGGTAGGTTTTTACCGCAGATCTTCACCATGGAAGTGAAATAACTAGGAGAATAAGCGTGGGGAGGAGTGCATTTGTTAGGTTCTCTTAGATCATGAATGACAGTTTACCAGTATCCGTCAAGATGAAAGTATATAACAGCTGCGTATTACCGGTACTGGCCTATGGGGCAGAAACGTGGAGGATAACGAAGGGGGTTAAACTTAGTTGGGGACAACGCAGCGAGCTATGGAAAGCAAAATGATAGGTGTAACGTTAAAGGGTTAAAGACACCGAATTTATAACGCAAACAAACGATATAATTTGTTTCACGGGTGTAACGGGATGTCTTCTAGCAAGTTTCAGCCGCAGGCACTGAGTATAACACAATTTAATATAATTTTGAATGCTGTTTTAGGAGCCACTCGGCACTTCAACCCGCAACAATTGGCGTCAAGGTACACTTGCCCCAACTATTATGACGTCACAAAATCCGCTGGTTGTTCACAGGAGCGAGTGCTTGCCAGCGACGACGACGTCATCAGGAACGCGGTAGTCCCGTTTGGCCAATCGACCGTGACGTCAATGCGCAGTTCAGCGCTGGCGCCTACGGAGACCGAAACTGCAGGTACAAAATCGTTTGCAATGAATTTTAATTCTGCGCCCTGGTGTTTCTGCCTCATCTGCGTGATTACCAGGTTCGTAGGCCTCTTTCAAGACATAAAAGTGAGCACCAAAAAACTTCGTGTTTGTACCTCTTTAAGGGAATCCAACAGAGATGAGTGGGATAGAGAGCAAACGCGAGTTAATGTTAAGAAGAAATAGGCATGGGCAGGGCATATAATGCGAAGGCAAGGTACCGATGGTACCTTCAGGTAACAGCGTGAATTCCAAGAGTGGGCAAGCGTAGCAGTGGGCACCAGAGGGCCAAGTGGGCGACTGACACTGGGAAATTTGCGGAGATATGGTGGCCACAGCTTGAGCAGGACAGAGTTAATTGGAAGAATTTGGCAAAGGCCTTTGTCCTGCAATGAGTTCATTTAGGCTGCTGTTGTTGGTCATGATCACTACCCATGTTTCTAACAGCCCACCGTAGCGCGCGTAGCCGCTGCGATCTCCTCCAGGGACAGCCAGCTCGTCAAGCCACCGACAACAGAAGCTTTTGTGGCTGCTCATTCTCCATATAAAAAAAAAAAAGTAAACTGATCTGAATGTGAAACAGCGCCAAGAGCAGCCCTTCGCTTTTCGAGTTCGCGAATAGACATTGCGTTGCGGGTGCCAGCCACATGGGCCTCGCAGGTGAAGACTATCCGCATCTTGCTCCACTGGCCCGCTGCACTCTGGCGGAGTGAACGCTCTCCACCGCACTACGCAGCCCGGAGAGGAGCCCGCTTTCTCAAAAGAAGCTCCTGGGCCACTCGCGTCGCCTGGAGCCGGTGCAGAAAGCAACAAAGGCGGTGCTTGGTCCGGTGCCTCAGGCTCGCAGCCTTGGCCAGTCGACTGTGGCACTGCGGAGCATTTCCTGCCGCCTGTGCGCTTGCTTGGCCTCCTCTTCTCGCCTCTTTTATCCCCTCGCGTCCGCGCGCGGCCTCCTTCATTCTCTCTCCGCAGGCCCTAAAAAAAAGCGCCGGAAGAGTTGCAGAAGGCAACGATTCTAGCCCAGCCAGCAAAAACTGCGCCTGCGCGGATCGCAATGAAGGCTAATAGCACGCGCCCCTAAGTGGAAGGCACTCACTCAGACGTCGGAGTGGCTCAAGATCGCGGATTTTCTCCACGTTTGCCGAGCAGGAAAGACTCCGCTATAACTGAACGCCTTTTCAAAAGAAGCATCAGTGCAGTGTTTAACGCTTTACAGCTTTCAAATAGAAAATAAATGCCTCAAAAGGCTTCCGCTTGTTCAAGAGATTTTTCTGAAGAGCTGGTGCTGTAACTAAATTCATCACACCAAAATATCATTGGCTTAGTGATGAGTGTACCCTACCAGTTACGCGTCCCCTACTTGAATAAATTAAATAAAATAAATGCGTGCATTTAATCGTTGGAAAAAAATTATTGCTGTTAATAAGCGCGGTGTTTTGTACGACTCGATGAAAGTTCATGACAGTGTTGCTGTAAATCTATGCCATCGTCTCTTTGCCTCGATACATCTCTCTTTTACTGGCGTCTCCCGTCGTAGCTCCGTATGTCTCCCCTTGAATGTAACGACACCTCAGAATAGCGCGAACGGCTGCAGCACACTGGAGACCACTCGATACGGTGCCGGCCCTAATGGTCTATTCCTTCATCTCTGAATATGCTTCAAAGAGAGGATATACTGCAGTGAAGACAGATGATCTTGTGCTCAAGTTTACAATTGGTATTGCTTTGCACGTCGAAATCGTTGTGCGAATTCTCCCCCTTGTTTTTTTTTTCTTTCAGTAACAGGTTTTTAGAAGACGAGGAAAGAGACTTGGCTGTTCAATTCTAGTTTAGGGTAGCGGTAGTGTCTCTCTGATTATTGCCTAGAGTCGTCGGCAAAAGTAAAAAAAAAAATGTACGGACGGAAGGCTGTTAGTCTTTCTTGTTTTGACTCTGTGATCACACAGCTCACGTTAAAACCTTCGTAGCAAGTCCACAAAGTCTACTTTGCTAAGTGCAAGTAACTAATTATCACACAGTTATTACTTCACTTTTCTCATAATTAAGTACTGCAGTGTTATTACTAAAAGACTACATCTAAAAAGCAGAGCTGCGACTGGTATCATGCAAATTAAAACACAGTGCCTTCAAAATAAAAAAAAAAGAGGCACAGTATCGGCGGCAGCCTGGCGTAATTTTGGCAGCTTGCTCGCCAATAATCGTTAGCCTGCGAGCGAGGAAGCTCCTTTCCGCCCTCCCGCTGCAGGCGTCAGTGATGACGTTGTTATTAGCGTCAATACGCGGAGCGCTTACATTTTACGGAAGCCCACTGCCGCACACTTCTTCCGCTTGTTTTTATCCGCGCCAGGCGCACAACTTCAGCCAGATGTCCTTGTTTTTTTTGTTTTTTTTTTTGTTGCGATCGCTGCCAGCAGAGTTGGCGAAAGGAAAAAACACGAAAACCAAAGTACCGTCGCTTATTTTTCTGTGCGCTTTTCAAATAGATGAGACCGCTGCGCTGGGAAGCCCAGGAAATGAGGACAATACCAAAAACGACAGATCATTTTGGAAGCGGGTAGCTGCATACCGGTGGCACGGATGCCGATCAGCGAAGCACGTAGCGCCGTTGTCACATGCGCTTTGCGAAACCCGCGTTCCGTAACAGATGGAGCCAGCATAGTGGCGGCAAGGTGGCGCTATGCCCCAGGTTCATAGACAAAACAGGGTTTCATAATATGCGTGCGCTTGTGGATCTGTATTGACCGCTGTAAATATGTTGTTCAAGCCAACCCACATCATGGTTCGCTGTTTGCAAATTTGACAGCATCCAAAAAGGCAGAGCGCGCGAAAAGAGAAAATAAAAAAAAAATAAAAAACGAACTGCGGCAACCAGGAACTCAACACAACCGTGACCTGTAACTTTACAGTAAAAAACAACAAAAGGTGATAGTGAGAAGGCAAGGGCATTTTTTTTCCTTCTTTTCTCTATTTTCATTTTGTTTCTTTGCATTTCTTTCGGTTTGTTGGCATTTTCCTCCGAGTGGTCAGCCTGGAATACGAAGCAAAGATTTCCTCTAAATATTTGCTTTATTCTATTTTTGTACGCAAAAAAAAAAGGAAAAAACAAATAGGAAAATTTTGAACGCCAACACACAAAACGTATTGGGAATAATGTTTCTCTCAGAGCGGCATGTGTCTTCTAAAATGCCACCAAAATAGTTCTGCCGTAATTAATGCTGTTCATCGGGGCATGATGTGAAATGCTTCGATGCTTGCACTTCTTCATAATGAGGGTTAATAAAGTCAACAAGCGACACAGGGAACTCAGGTCTGAAGTCTCGAGTCCTTTCTGACGCGCAGAGCAAGAGGAAAAAAAGAATAGGCCGTCCCTCGACCACTTTTCCCTCCGTTTTTTTTTTATTATTATTGCGCCCTTTGCACGAAGCGCTGATTAACGCTCGATACGCGCGGGGACGTATAAATACGGCGCACTATCGGGCCTTTAAATGATATTTAGGATATTGATCAGGAGCTGCCTATTTTTAGCCTCCATTATGTAAACAGAACGCGGTAATAAGCTACACACACGTACCAAAAAGGGTGGAGTGGCGCTGCGCCTGTCACTCAGCTCCCGCGAACAAAGTCAAACACAAGTCTTCAAATGTCCCAGCGTTGTCCTCGCTCTACATTTTTCATTTATCTCCTTCGTCTCTCCCCCTCACCGCCTCCTTCCTCTTCCCTGGGCCCTTCTGTCTTGCATTTCATTCTGGCTGCTTGCCCCAGAACGACGCGCCGATGGTTCGGCCCAGGGAAAGTCGGCCGCGCGCGCTGAGCGACGAAAACATCAAAGAAGATGGGCGGAGTCGTCTACTTGAGCGCCAATCTTGATCGACCAAAATGGGGCGTCATCGCTCGGAGAGAGTTTCACCTCTCGCCGTCTTTATCGCTCATTCTATCCTCGCGCAGCCAACGGGGAAGGAAAAGAAAGAAAAGAGAAGGAGCTATTTCTCTTTTGTTCTTACGTATAGGCGCTCATTTGTGTGTGGGCCGAGCTGGGCGATGTACAGCGCCTCGCCACGGCCTGCCTCCATTCATTGCTGCCTTCCTTCATGTGACGTGCTCACACGGCCGCGAAAACGGTGCGTCGACCCCCGCGGTAAAGTACCTGGCGGCTCCGCGTTGCCCGGCAGCGTCAACGGCGCGTTGTGGGCCTAATGTTTATACGCGAGAATATGGCCCATTGCGCGCGCCCAAATTGCCTCCCAGGAGTTACACTAATTGCGGCACCTCGCGCGCTGCCCTGCCCTCGTTGTCAGGACGTCCTCCGACAACCATCACCCCCGCCTCCTGTGCCTTCACTCTTCTAGCAAGGGCGCCCAGGTGATTTCCGGCCAGGTCTGCCAGAGTTTCTCATATACGTCATTTTTGTTGATTAAAAAATTTTAAAAACCTTTTTGATTGACTTTTGAGACGAAACGAGACTTGACCTGTCGGCAGCGAAGCACCAACGTAATCTCGCGATTTAAAAGTGGCCTCCATAGGGTAACTTTTATGGCACCAGTACCTTGTACCGAGTGCGTGTCCCGAGGCATGAGCTCGTCCGCGAAGCGCGCTGTAAAGCCACGAAGACTACGCTTTCGGAGTAGACAGCACAGCTAGCGTGGCTCCTCCCGTCTAGCTCGACGATGTCTCGCGTTTACACGTACTCACTAAGCAGCCTTAGCTGCGCACCAACCCGTCTCGATAATCCCCCAGCTCTGTGTGTTACAGTGCTGTACCCAATTATGCTGGCTTCATTCCTGGCCACGGCAGCCATTTTCGGCGGAGACCCAATGACAAAAAAGAACGTTCTGTGAAGTACCTTTGGACGTCAAACGATTGGACGCTGTACTCTAGTTAGTATTATTTTATCAACGCAAATGCAATTGACGCACATCCGTATACAAACAACGGACGTTGTTAAAAGTTACAGTTCAGCCAACTAGCCGACATCGCGACACTTGTCATTTCAAGCTAGATTGCATTGCCGTTCATATTTAGAGGCGCTTATTGTGTCACCATCACTTCGATCGCCCTGCAGCCGAAGTGCGGGAAGCTCAAAATGAGTGCATGCGCCCCTTCTTGGAGAACTAATCAGTGAAGTACAGAATGTCCCTCAAAACAATGAGCCAAGGGTTAAACAAAAAAAGAACCCGGATGCAGATGGGCATCATGCCACTATTGCAGTATGGTTGGTGGTCGTGTAGGGCAGGCAAAAGTACAGTTACAGTACAAGGTTTACTACAGGTGACGCTACCGCGGTACAGCGAAATGGCGATACGAGGCGCTGCTGTCGTGGTACCATACCGGCGATGAGACTGTCCAGCCGTTCCAGTCACTGTAGCACGAGAGCGGTTGGTAAAGAGCAGCTCGCTAGCGCGCATTGTTTCGCCACTGCTGTGCATTGGTTGTTTGGCGGCCTTGTGTGACAGCCCACATTTCCCACCCTGCCTGTAAGTCGGGAGCAGCGGCATATATTTTCTTAATCAGTGTGCCGCGGCCACTGACGATTTAAAAGACACTGAACGGGCTACTCTGACACGAGACACTATCGGTCTACGCAAAGGACACACCACCAAACAACTTCGACTTCATAATGAAAAGCCAATTTGCCCAATCAGCTACCCTCATCAGGCAGCATAAGAATGCCATTGTATTCATATCGCAGGGAAGGCTTGCGCCTTCTCGCACCGCTAAAACGCATTCTTGCGCGTGACATGCCGCCGAGAAAATCAGGCCGCTCCTCAAAGTATTCTTGCAAACGACAGCTGTGAGGCCACAGCCCCGAACCATTCCCCTCAGCAAAAAGTGGGAACGGCCCAGCCAGCCTTACCCTAGGCGTTTTCGTGATATTGCAGCGCTGCATATCGCAATTACCTCGCGCCGGCCATCAATAAGTTGTGGTAAGCTTCTTTTTCGTGCGCCAGTACGTTTTGCTACGTTCCTGCAAATGTCTAGCGGTTATAGTATCTTCGCCGCGGCATTATTTTATATGCGCGCTAACAAACTGTTCGCTAGTCATGGCACAAAAACATAGCAGGTTAATAATCTCCCCGCTGCGGTAGCTACTTGAATTTTTACTCATACTTGTTCCGTGGTACCCAAATAGCGATGTTGAATTAACCGTCTTTCATGCGGAAGGATATACTCCCGACAGTTGCGCAGATGTCTCGCCTCAATTGAAAGGGCCACACCACGGTTCCCGCGGGTAGAACTGTGCGCGCTCGAGCACGAACGCTCACACACACACGTGCACGCACGCGCACGCAAAGGGCGAATTGGGCAACACAAAAAACAAGCAGAAACAAGAGCAGACAGAGAGAGAGAAGAAGAAAGAGAAGTTAACAAGAGGAGCATTCTGGTTGCTAGCCTGCATGAGGGGTCGAGGAAGAACGGAATAAAAATTGGCAGCGGTTTAGCTCTGGTTAAACCTGGAGGATTGCAAAAGCAACGAGCAGAGAGAGACAGAGAGGCGATGGAGAGCGCGCGGCAGCGGCGGCGGCCCCGGCACGCTAGCTATGCGCTGCTACTGCGCATGCGCAACTGACTCAAGCACGACGCGCTTAAGAAGCGAAGCAGTGCATGGCAGGCCTTTACGGCAGACGACCTCCGGTTTACCATTCAAGCAAAAATAAGAGGATTTCGGTTGGCAGGGGTTAAATAACAGCGCTATTTAGGCTTCGGTGCCAAGGGCTGTCAACACGCTTGCGGTGAGTAAAGATAAACCGTGCACTTTCATGGCTAAACTTATAATACTTCTATTTATTTCTTAGTATTTCCCCTTTAGAGTTTCGTTTGTCTGAAATAATACAACTAATAAATGTTCGAATGGTCCGAAAAAAAAAGTTTTCACATACGCACTGATCAACTAAAAGCACTCCATCCATTAAATACAAGTACGACTTCAGCTACACTGCGCTACCAGTGCTTTAGATTATTTCTCTTCTGCTCAGAGATTACATCACGCAAAAAAAAACTGGGCATCTTTCAGCATAGTTTTCCGGGAACGGGATTTGAATAATGGGCATTTCTCGGTTGCCAGAGCTGTTGATCAATTGGGCTGGAGGTCTGATTAATGGTTTCGGTCACTATAGGGTTTTATAATGTGCAAATTTGCCGTTAGAAAGGGTCGAATTAATTGATTGGTTGAAATATGTTACTTATTAAATAATTTTTATGTGCACTTAGCTCTCGACATTAGTCCGGGCGCGAGTACCCACCGTTGTCACGGTGGCCTAAGCGGATGCTGACTTGGTCATCGCACCTCCTCACCAGTATTCTTTACAGCATGTGCAAATGGCATGAAAAAAATACCGTGAGACTGCTTGCTGTCTACCTCGAAAAGGCTTATAAGCATGCTTCCAACACTGATGACCAAGCTGCAAATTACGCGAACGGATTTACTTTTATCTCTAGGCCTACATAAGAAACAAATATATGCTTGTACTAAATATTTTGTGCATCGTCAAACGCCCGCCGGCAGTTACCACGAGTCAGCTTCACAGTTGCTCTTTGTTGGTCAGTCAATAAATTTTTCGACTTATTCTTCAAGAAAACAGAACGCAACGCCAAAGCTTTAGTACGGCTAGTAGAGCTTGGCAAACCGCTTCGTCCTTCTTCCGTGGCTATATAGCGCACGTGAATGTCTCCGCATATGCTGAACTAAAAGCTTCGATTGAAAAGTCGCTGGCTATAAATCTACGCACGAAAGTGCGTAGATTTATAGCCATAGAACTGGAAGCATATACTTTCTAACGGGGCGCGAGACGCCTTTACATCTTTCAATATTGATTGCAAGTGTAAACCTCTATACATGTCACTCATGCATTGCGCTTTTTCCTTGTCGAATACTCGCGTACGAGCCTATCAGTGCTTATCAACAGCCTGCCAACAAGAGGAAAACGTTCTGACTTCTCGTTCATTTTTAAGAACACGACTGTGCTTTCAAGTGATTATCCGGACGCACAAACAAGTATCGACTTTCTCTGCAACGCGAAAATACCGGTTCCGTCGTGCTTTGCATTCAAGGTATGGGCCCCAAGGAATCGTGATATACGCCACTGCTGCGTGGTCAGATATGTCTTTGCGATAACTGCGCTAATATAACCTGTCTTTTCTCTCTTTGCAGCACACGTATAAAAACGCAATGCTTTGCTCTATCTTGCTAATATCTCACATAAACAAGAGGGCTATTTCATTAAAGTTATTTCGCAATCTTCGATTATTCATAGTTTCTTTCATAATGAAATGGCACGCCACAGATACTTATTGGTGAGCGACTATCATCGGTTAAAACGATAATTAGAACCATGTTTTGTGTCAGCACAAAAAAGTGACGAAAAAAAAAAGTGACATATGCTATAAGCATTAGCGACTGGCTGGCCTAACTATTTCGCTGACACGAAGCAGAAACCAGCGATTTTCTTCTACCACTCGATATCTAGAAACGTCAAGTTAAGAAATTCGCCCTGAGTGCCGCGTGGTGCTTAGAACAAACTTGCATGCCGCAGTAGATTAGGCATTAGACATTTCAGTAATGCGTACAAAATCGAGCAATATTCTCCATATCATAGTTTTGACAATATGCAGTAGTTCGATCTGGTGACCAGAAAAAAGTTATTTGCACGAATAAGTTAGTTGCACGAATCCCGAATGATTAAGTTATTTTCATAAGCGGTTAAATAATTATAACGAATTAAATAATTGCCAATAAAAATTAAACAAGTGATTCATAAGTTATATTTCAGTAAGTTATTTCAATAAATTGTTACGAACACTTAAAATTATTTTAATTAATGAACCGTGTTATTGCTGAAGAAGGGTTGCACTTTTTACTTCTATTTTATAGGAGGGAGGGCCAATCTATAAGGAGAACGCGTCAGTTACTGAGCGACTGCACTAGTTATCCGCATGTCCGTGGAAGTAAATATTTACACGTATCTGCATTCTGATCAAAGAGTCACAAAAATTATCGTAGATATGCTTTTGTGAACATCACTTAGCGAAAAAAAGGGCTGTGCTAAAAATGCATTTCGAAGATATTGTATTAATTTCATATTAATTTTGTATTTTTGTCCCTATACTTAAATACTAAAACGAATGCTTTCTAAGTATGCTTAGAGTAATATTTTGAACATTCTTACAATTATGTCAAAAATACAAGTTTTGCCCGCTTAGTATATTTATCATACATTAAAAATACACTAAAGTTCAATACGTTACATAAAAACATATTCAGTTCGGCTTAAAAAGCACCACTACTCGGCTTTACCGGACGAGTCCGATTCAGGTTGTCAACGGCACAACTAATCACTGACCCGCCGACAGAACTGTTTGGTCGATGACCTTTTTAATAAGGAACCCCAAATCCTGAGGTCCATGACGTTGCAAGGTCACGTGATGCCAGTTCGACGGGAAAGATGGTGCCACACCGCAAATGTCTGCAGAAAGTGACGTCTGCAAACTTGATTTGTATCCACAAGCGTAATACTTGCCTTATAATACACCCCCCCCCCCCCCCCCCCCCCCCACATCCCGCCCAAGAGACGACACATCATATTGCACGGTGAGACGTTTCTGGCGCAAAAAGTGTGGGCCCCCAATTTGTCACACAAGTGCGGGACTGGTCGCGTTCCAATCTGGGGGCGATTTAGAAACAAACTGCTCGTCGTAACTTGCGTCAGCAGTCGAACTGTCAACCAACGAATACATGGGCGTGTATGAGAGCCGGTAGGCCTTGCGTGTGAGGGTCCTTTTCGCTGGCATATTTGGACCGGAGGTGCCCTAGACGCACATGCCGTTCTATTACGTTCTCCGCGCGTAATGTAATTAGGTAATTGGTGTCTTCCTGCTAGAAGTTACGATAAACGAAAGGACGACAGAAAAGGAAGAGTTTTGACTTTTCCTCGAAACGTGATTTCCAGCACTAGATTGGTCCACGGCAACTTGAAGTGCGCTGAAAGTACGTTTACAGGACTGCCTGTTTGTTAGAATTGAAGTAAACTTCGGACGAAATAATTTCATATTTATGAAAGTACACTTTTAATACATAGAAAAGATGATAAAACCGCATATATAAGTTTTTATGTATTTGAAACGTGCTCGAAGCATCCATTAGGTGAGGTATATTTGAAAAAAATTAAAGAATATATTCAGAATACCGAGCATAGAATTTCGGGAACCTATTTCCTGCACATTTTTAGTGCATTCGTGAATGCAAAGTATGTTTAAAATACAACATAAATATCCCGCCGAATATCCCAAGCGTATTAATTTTCGCTAAGGGACATATTGATGGTTACAATCATACCTTGCACTCTGCTCAGGATACAAAAAAAGCATGCGACGCACCCTACATTTACTGTGAAAAAAAAAAAATCCAAACTGCCTTCGTAGCTCATCATATGAGGCGCAATGTAGCATGCGTCTTCGTTAGTTCCCTTTCGTAGTATTTCAATGTTTCAGCACGTCATCTTATATTTTATGCATTTTGACCCGCATATGCAATAAATTCCTAATTAACTTATTCAGTACTCTTTTTATGAACAAATTAAACAAATAAATCCGCCTGCGTCAACCTTCTTAGACGAGCTTATATATGATGAGGCAGATCCTTCCGTGTTAATCAGGTGCGCAAAAGCGCGAACTAAGGAACAACGTTAAAATCCTGCTCACGCTTGGCGATCATAGCTTGGAAAGGAAAAAGGTGAATAAGAGACGGGGGGGGGGGGGGGGGGGGGGGGGGGGGGGGGGGGGGGGGATAAAGGAAACATATTTAGGGGGGCCTCATTAGTTGCGTAGTTCGGGGAGGACACTGCATCAGCAGGTGGTTGTCTTCGCGTCCATGTGATCGCGCCTATCACTGCAATTAACGAGTGTAGCCAAAACCGAAACCCGGCGTAAGCTCGTTTACATTTCTTATCCTTGACTTTCCTCTTCTTCCTCCTCCTCCTTGCCACTGACTCTCGGCTCTCAAGAAGAAGTAAAGTTAGGCTCCCTCTTCCAGATACACCGCCTGCGTTCGGCGCTTCAGTGGAGATTGCCTCAGCTTACGCTCAATGGCAATGAATGACGCGCCGAAGACCCTCGCGGGCGCTTCTCAACGCCTTTTTTGCACTTACACTGATGTGTTTAGATGCTGTGCTCGTTCGGCCTACTCACTAAACAGCCTTTGTTTTACAGCGATAGACGTGTGGCTTCAATTTCTGGTAAATCCGAAACACCTCACAGCGGCCGCGGCGCGAAACAGTGTAGACGAAATAATGGCAACCAGGCAAAGAGGAAGATGCGCCACGTCACTAAGGCAACAACAACAAGAAGTGTTCGAGTGTCAGTCACAATATGGATAGACAGAATGTGTGTCAAGCGGAAGCGCTCTCGTGATGAGGCCAGATGCTGCCAGAGAACTTGAAAGAAAAAAAAAGACGTCACTTGAAACACCAAAAACATCATAAAGCTTTGGAACGTTCCGAGCGGGGTTCCAATTCACCCCAGCGCGGAGCAAGCAGCCTGCTTTTGTGACGACTTATGCGAGTACCACTCGGTCATGCTTTCCAAATTGCTGACCGTGTTTTACCCGTATTTGTACACGTGAGCTGTGTCCATGTGCACGGCGTTTGTAGTTTTGCAACAGGTGAATTTGGTTAGATGATTCGAGAACCAGCGAGCGTCTTCAGATCTTGAATGCGCCCAGCGTTCGGTGCCGTAGCAGAGAAGCGCTCAACTGGTCCAACAACGGCAGCATTTTGCGACCATACGCGGCCGCGAGACACGGAACGAATTTGTCTGTAAAGTTGAAAAAAAAAAAAAAAGCACACGAATGTCGCCTTAAACAGCTGCTGAGACCGGTTCAGAGAATGCAGCTGTCAAGCTTAAAAGACCTGTCCTAAAATGTGCGAAGAAGTTCTCAGGGCTTCCATTTCCATTAGTTGTCTTTTTCTCTTCTGGATATGCAGCGGCTATATTAGTGTACGCTCGTTCGTTTTGGCCTTAACTACGTCGAAGCTGTTCGCCACATGCACTTGCAGGCGTGGCAACCACAGCGCCGGTCAAGATTGAAAGCGTGCTCCTCACGACGCTACGCCAGCAACAAGCAGGGAAAAACTACGGGCGCGAAACTGAAGAAACAAGTGCAGAGCCATCCAAGACAATTATGCCTTCACCTCAACGTTAAAATCTTTGCCGCCCTTGGTCTGTACGTTTTTTCTTGTGACCCCAGTGCACATGTTTCTCCTTCACTCGCAGTTTGTAACAGTAACCTCCAAGAAAAAGGGTATAGGGTGCAAGGTCTGAGGGGAGCCCGACCGACTGTCGGTCGACAGCGAACGGGAGCTCTGACGTGGAAGCCCAGAACGGGTCTTGTCCCGTTCCTTCCCCGGCTTCCTTCCCAGCAGCAGAGCGAAGCGAACACAGCCGCGTATTGTTCTTCATGCCCTCCGCAGCCTCGCCCTTCTTGCCGCTATCTGGCGGCAAGGAACTCTGCGCAGACTCCTTTTGTATTCTCGGCTGGGATACAAAAGGAGTCTGCGCAGAGCCTGCGCCGATGAAAGAAGGGCGAGAGCTGCGGAGCCGGCACGAAGGCAGGTGGTCGAAGGCGCCGATGCGTCGCCCGCTCAGATGGCGATCAAGAAAGTTCGTTTTCGTGTAGGAGTCAGCAGATCGAATCCGCAGGCTCCGACGCCGAGGCGTAAATGTATGGGTAGACAGAGAGGATGGTTTTCGTAAATGCGCTGGAGCCAGCAAATTAAAGAGTCGTGCGTCGAGGCCAATGTCCTCTCTTTCGGGCTGGAAAACTCGAACGCTGTGTGAGTATGATACATATAGGAAGGAACTGCGCTGTCTTCTTTCGAACGACACATCAGTGATTTAAGATGGGTTATGCTGAAAAAAAGATACGATCTTAACTTTTGTTTTGAACTTGAAGACAATCAAAAGTATGGAACACGCGAAGAGACCGCTTTCTTTGCTTAATGTCCTCGGGTCTGATGTTATTCACAAAATAAATGTAGCGTTTCCGCTATACCGCGAAAGGCACCGCTCGAACTCAGCCATGCAGAAAATAGTTCACAGGGGCACGCTAAAGAACGTGAGCGGAAATCGAAATATTTCAAAGGTTAATCTCCTTTCTTTGCAGCAGATCCCGAACATTTCATGCCAACTTGTGAAGTAAAAGCGACGTTTTTTTTTTTTTTGTGCAATCCTAGTTAGTGCTACTATATTAATGCCTTGATCGCATTACCATCGGTAGAGCTAACATGTGGTCATTTCTAACAATTCTTGTACAGCACGTCATGAGCGTGCTTGGAAATGAAGAGATAGAATTTTTTTTATCAAGCAAAAGACCAATGGGAGGCCATTTCAGCCTCAAGCACGCGTCACTGCCCTTCTTCTGCACCTGCGTGCCCATCATTCGAAAGGGCCTGGCTCTCCTCCGGCACGTTTCTCTGCATCGGCTAAGGGCAAAAAAGAATTGCACAGCCTCTAGAATTGTTACTAAGCCTGAAATAAAAATGAGGGAAAGTGCTAAAATGTGTGTCGTAATTCTGAATAAACTTAATTACCCTCCAAAGAATGCGGGCGTATATGTCCAGATCTCTTACGCGTTTATTGCAAATGAAGCGGCCACTTTCGCGCATACTTTGTCACGGCGTAATGTCATTTTTTGGACTGATAAAATATGCGAAATGCGTGGTCACTGAACGCAGGATAATTGTTAAAATCTGCCAGTACATTTCTAGCGCATAAAAAAAAGTTCAGAATTTGCGGCACATATTGTCTCACTAACGAGTTTACGGGCCCCGTCTTTCCCGGTTCTCTGAAGCGTTTCAGTTGAAGAATATGCTAATCTAAGCGGTCGGCGTGACCAGAATACGTCTTTGTGCGTTGCCCCTCGCGGGCGATAGCACCTTTTAAGCAGCCCGCCGCGGACTGGCGGCGATATCTCGCTCGATAGTGCAAGCGGGCCCCGTTGCACCGCAGCCTGCTTTTCTCAGCTTTCACTGTCTGGCCGTTCGCTGAGCACGTTTTTCGCAGCCGTTCTTCACAACGGCGGACGAGGCTTGCGCGGTCACCGGGTTAGTAAGCACCAAATTGCGGATTAGGTTGCCTCCATGCCAGCGCCTCCGTTAATTACTTGGTTTGGTTTGGTTTCGTTTATGGGGTTTAATGTTCCAAAGAGACTCAGGCTATGAGGAACGCCGTAGTGAAGGGCTCCGGATAATTAGACTACGTGGGGTTCTTTATGTGCACTCACATCGCACAGTACACGGGGCTCTAGCATTTCGCCTCCATCGAAATGTGACAGCCGCGGCTAGGATCAAACCCGCGTATTCCAAGTTAGCAACGCAGCACCATAACCAGTGAGCCACACCGGCGGTCGGAGTAAAAAGTACCGCTGCTTTCGTTTGATGCTTCGAATTCTTGTGGGTCATTTTTTTATGGTAATTAAATAATGGTTACGACAAACAATCATTGTTCGGTCTGGAGACACTATTTTGTTCCAGAAGGATTGCAGACTTTTGGTGCGGGCATGAAGCGCAGATATTTCCTATTGAGATAAGACTTTTATGCGTAGCAGCTGTACTGGACGTTTCGTGGCCTACACAGCTGAAAATATGGTCGTTCGGAATAATATGGTTTATGGTTTATGGGGTTTAACGTCCCAAAGCGACTAGGGCTATGAGGGACGCCGTAGTGAAGGGCTCCGGAAATTTTGACCACCTGGGGTTCTTTAACGTGCACTGACATCGCACAGTACACGGGCCTCTAGAATTTCTCCTCCAAAGAAATTTCAGCCGCCGCGGCCGGGATCGAACCCGCGTCTTTTGGGTCAGCAGCCAATCACCATAACCACTGAGCCACCGCGGCGGCCGTTCGGAATAATAATATGGCGCCGCAAAATTGAGACTCTCATTAAAATGGAGCAGTTGTCATCGCCTTAATGTCTTATGACCCGAATTTGTTATCTGAAGAAAAAAATTGATTGGTACCTAAACTCTGTGTTCTGGGAACATGCAAAAAATATTTTGCAGTGAGTTTCCCTGACTACAGTTCTCCCTTTTATTTGATCTAGCTGCGTTCAACCTCGCGCGAAAACTTGTGAAGCAGTTGTTATTAATGCGAAGGTGAAGCTTGCACTTGTCATTTTTTTTTATTGTGGTTGCTCATTGGTGGCTGGCCACTGTCGCACGCTGTGCAGCTGTCAGCGCTGAAGCCATAGACTAGGGACCCCACCTATCTTCGGCAAATTTTCTCCATTTCTCTCAATAATTGTTTTCACTACCACCACCACTTAGACAAATCCTGTAATATGCCATCAGTCCACAAAGTAATTGTAACCCATAAATGAGTTTTATGTGGCAATAATTCCTGGCTGAAGCACATCCCGGATTTCTTTTCCCTTCCTGTCATGCCTCTTGCGCTGTCCTATTGACACAACACTGTCACTTGTGCTGGCCAGTGCCCCGCCTCGGTTGTCGTACCATTTTGCGACCGTCACATATATTCCACCTGCATTGCCTTCTTTCTCATCGTAGCTTTCTTTTCCTTTTCTCTTAATGTCAGCAGCACTGGTCAGGTTCCAGCAGATTCTAGGTATTCCAGGTGCTTTCGAAGTGACGTTTGCCCCATTCGCAGCATCCGCTTCGTGAGCACGATATTAGTCTGAATTGCTTATTCTATAAAAGTCTTCGGGTTTATATTGAAACCTAAAGAAATTGCCTGTTAGCTAAGATAACTCAGTTTCCTGGTGTTTAATAATAATTCAGATTGCAAAAAATTGCTTCTAAACGAACCCCTATAGCCTGTTGACAGGAAAACGCGGCATACCGTTCCTAACTTAATTTAGACCGGAGTGTTACAACATCGGCTTTTTTTTTTCTCAACATAGCTGTTATATGAAGCCAATGAACTCAAACACATTTTTTTTTTTTTGAGCTCATCAGCTTGCTGCATTTCGGCGATGACAATGAAAGTAAAAGAAAACAAGCCTGGCTCCAGCAGTGTTTCTTAGGACCAACCTCTTTTATCACAGCAAAAAAGTTTGCTCTCTCTCTCTTACCGTGCAAACAGCGGCGTATGGAACTTCGTTTATGAGGCGTGAGATGACACTTCGTTATGTGGTTGCCGGACACTTTGAAATATTGTCTGAAATCGAGGTATTATTGTTCATGTGTTCCAGCTCGATACAGGAGCTCGCAAACGCTTTGTCGCCAATTCACGACACTCAGCCACAGCAATTTAAACGGGCTAAGCTCAGCAACGAGACACCCGAAGGAGCCCAGCCGCGGCGCCGTCCGGCATGGCGTGCCACGTGTCCCCGTCGGCCGGCAGCGCGGCGGGGCGCGGGTCCTCCTCCGGCGGCGCGAAAGGTCGGCGACGACGGCGCGGGCAGCCGGCAGCCCATGGCCTTGGCGTGCGGGCGTCTCCGAGAGAGCGCGCGCCGGGGACGCCACTCCCTAAATGGTCAGAGATTAACAGCGACGCTCCAGAACGGCGTGTGACCTCCGCTTCGGGCCAGGTTCGCGACCGCGCCCGGGGGGGAAGAAGTGGGGCGGCCTGCAAAGGCATGAAGCAACCAGTTTAAGGTATGCATGTTTCAACGTGCGGGGAATTACCGCAAAAATGGCCGAAACCGACCGCCGCGCTCTGCCTCGGCTCCCATTTGACTGCCGGATACTGGCGCGACGGGCGGAGGAGCGAGACAGAAGAGAACGGAGTTGGTAGCCTGGGGGTCGCTCAAACAGCGTGCCCAGAGCGCAGAGACGTACTGAGAACAATTGTGCCGGGGTGAATAGGCTCGAAGTCGTCTTCGTTCAGAGACAAGTCCCCTTGGCAGTCGCCGGCTATAGCGCGAGTATGGAAATATTCTCACGGAATGAGGATGTCCCCTGACGGAACCTGATTTATAGTATACGCTGAAGCCCTCCTTCGCCCAATGATCTCGGAATACTTTCTTTGGACCATAACGCGAAGTTATAAATCCTTGAAAAAGCTCTGTTATCTCGAATTTAGTTTCATATCAGACATCTTGCATTTTAGCTTATCATTATAACGACCTTTTCGAACACCCATTAGCCGTGCATAATTAAAAGCTTATTATTTAACTCAAAGTGAATCGAGTACACTGTTTGCTCTGGGATGTTAACAAGCGTCTTCGCTGCGCAAAGTTCTTCCATTTGAATTGCAAAAATAATACGTCTACGATCATAGAGGGACGCAGACGCAACGTAAAATGTCGCCAGCGAGAAATGCATCCCAACGTGCTGGAAACATGCATGTGTTCGCCAACAATTCCTTGTGGCGATGGCAACACGCAGTTTGTGACGAGTCTTGTACTTGCCCTGGTTTTACCAAATGGTCTTTCTATAAGACACTGTATTTTGTAGGCAGAAACAATCTCTAATGGGCGCCGCGGTGGCTTTGTGGTTGTGGTGCTCGGCAGCTGATCCATCCGAAAGACGTGGGTTCCATCCTGGCCGCGGCGGTCGCATCTGGATGGAGGTGAAATGCTAGAGGCCCATGTACAGCCGGCCAAATCTTTAGCTGGCGTGCGTGACGGGCGCTTTTTCTGTGCTCCTGCGCTTTGGGAGGAAGCAAACTTGCGTAAACCTGAATATTAAGCACGGACTTAGTGAGCCTGTGCTTAAATGTGATATTTTCGCAAGTTTGCTCCGTCATGAGCTACAAGAGCACAAAAAACGCGGCCGTCACGCACGCCAGTTAAATATTTTGCAGTCTGTACTGTGCGATGTCAGTGAACGTTGAAGAACCCTAAGAAATCGAAATTATCCGGAGCCCTTCACTACGGCGTCCCTCATAGCCTGAATCGCTTTGGGACGTTAAACACCGTAAAGCAAACCAAACCAATGCAACCCCTGATGAAACGTGACGCCCAAATTAGATTACATGGTGTTCATTCCTATTTCTAAAATAACATTCGTACTTAAGACGACGCTGCTCCTTCGCCGGCCGGCCATAACTAAACTCGAATTTGGAATGTGAGTCTCGATAATTCAAACAAACCTACGCATGTTGTAACCTAAGGAAATTCAAGTGCCCGTATCAATCACAACTTGTAAAGTGAACGAGGAAATCACCATTCTCACTTGATTGCGTATCTCGACAAAATTTAATGTTTCATAAGCACGAAGGCAGGTTAAACGCTAAATCTCAGTTGCGCTGATCTCCACATTGCTTATAAAGCCATTTCTATACGGCTCAAAAATTCTCCGCGCAGTCAGCGAACGCCGTCTGGCGGGGCTCACGCCCACCAGTGGGAGCTAATCTCCATAGCTCCCTACCCCGTCAAAGATAGGCGGGGTCTGCAGAGAGACTGTTGTTTAATTGTTTTTGACGGGGTATTGTCGGCTCTGTGTCTCCTTGCCTCGTGTCCCGTACACTAAAACTGAAGTGTCCCATTGTGTACTGCGGCTGGCCAACGCGCTCAAGTCACCACAAACAAGTTTCGTAAACCCCTACATTGGAACCTATCGCACACCCCGACAGTCGGATCCCTATGGCAGCCAACAATTGCCACAGATGTCCTGCGGTGTTTCCAGAACAGATAAGTTTTTTTCCAAAGTGCGCAGGCATGTCTGTACACCTACATGAGGTAGGTTTCACGCAGCGTGTGTTTACTGAACACTATAAGTAGCTCAAAATGCTGGAAGGGCTAAGTTTAAAAAAAAGGACATTTGTGGCCTTCCTTGACTGGAGGATTTGAGTTCCTCGCCTTCTGCGTCGTTCGTTTATTTTGTTCTAGAGGACGTTTCCTCGGTTTACAGACAGAGCTAGTGAAAAATACGTGGAAATAGTACTCCGACAAGAATAAAACTAAAAAAAAACTTCTTTGTGCTTTCTAGCGCTGATAGAACTTTGCTATCTATGGCCGGGGAAGTGGTCTCAACTGAGATAATGGCTTCAGGGTTTCACGCATGAACAAAACTGCTTTCGGCTTGTCATTACTCCCTCGTTTTGCTTTTCCTAAGAAAAAAAAAAGCGTTCTCGGTTCGCCTGCTCCCCAACACATTCTTTTCTATTTCTTTTTATGTCCACTACATAATAGTAGGGTTATGAAATCGGTTGAAGGTACTCCCATCGTCTTTAGGACAGCTTTGCTTGGCTGGATGCACATTTTTCGCTGCATTCTACATTTCATCCTCAAATAAAAAAAGGAAACGAGACACACATTTTAAACTAACAAAAGTACACAGAGTGTTTATTACATTTGAATCGAAGCGAAAGCACGGATCTGTGCTACGCAGAAGACGACGGTGAGCAGGCAGTGCCGCGGGACGGAGCAGGTGGAAGTGGATGAAGACGACGCTCTGCCATGCACAGCGCGAGTGTGTGGTGCAGTTTAACACGAGGCGTGTTGGCTGCGGTGATACTATGACAGAGAGAAAAAAAGCGGTGATAGCCAGTGGTCTCGCTGAGCAGCCCTTAAAAGACATCTCTTCGCGCAGCCGCGGTTCGACTCCCAGTCATGGATATTGATTCAATCTGATTTTCTCTTTTTCCTGGTTTTACCTCTAACTCAGCTGAAGGTCAAATTGACACGGTCCTCGATTGATGCCCAAGGTCCCGTAGTGAAGCATTCGCTTAAAAAACTAGTTCTCTAATGCGTTCGCGAATCTAGGTGAACATACCTTTTCACTGTTCACAGCTTGGTTGAGACCCCATGAGTGCTGGTCTGTGCTGTGCATGCACAGTAGATGCTTGAATCAAATCCGCCAGTCAGAGCGCTGCTGGCACAGTCCAGTGGTAATATCGCTGCGCTCAAAAAGGCAAATCTGAAAAAATCTATACGTGGCTTCTTCCTCGGGCATAACTGATAGCTTTCTTTCTTCGCGAACCAGGTAGCTAGCAATGATAAAGTAAGGCACTGGGGAAACGTAGCAGAGTCTTTACCCTGAAATAAGCTTAGAGATAACATAACGTTCCACACGTTGTTCATGAACTGCGAGCTGCTGTCGCGCTTCCAAGCGTCAAGAAAACCGCAACTTTTCAGATGCTTTTTTTTTTCATTGATTTTTTGTTTAGACAATGACTCCGTAGAAAGCTTGCGTCAAACACGCATGCTTATACATGTAGCCGTTTCCCATTTGAACAAGACAGGAGTTTTTTTTTTTTATCTGTAGCCTATTTCAGTCTTCAGTTCACTGGGGACAACAGCCCTCACTGACCTATTTGGAATATGAGTATCTGCGCCGCCGGTAGTCTATTGAGTGGATGTGAGGTAGTCCTGGCGCGGCCTTCGGGATACAGCAGTCCCTCCCATAAGGTCGATCATAGGATTTCTTTATGCTCTTCTAATACTTCTCTTCTACCTCCACATCTCGATCAAAGCAGCGCGATCGCCACGGCCGTAAGTCGGCGCAACAGTGTACCCATTCTAGTGCTCAGCGGTGCATTTGCTTTTGCTGATTTCGGCGAGGTCTCAACCTCTTGTGACATTTTACGCAGCGTGAGGCGACGCGGCAGACGCCCAAGAGGGGCCTCTCCGAGACATATTAAGGTATGTCCCAATTTTTCCTTTATATCCTGCCATCTTTCTTGAGAGGTCGCGCGAGCGCGCGTGATCAAGCCTGGTCAGCGGTGTTTTGCTGCTGCGAAGAAGTGTCTTACGTTGGTCCATTCGACAAGACGGCACGCTGAAGCATTGTGCACAGCCTGGCGCCAGTCGCCTCCGTGCTCGGCTGCTCTTCTTTCGGCGCCTGTAAGCTGAGGGAGAAAATTGCCCCAAAGCCACGTGGCCCGGCAGTTGATCCCTACGGGAGGTGCGCCGTCGCTCAGGAGCACTCCCGTTTCGTTGCTTTTCAGTGACCTCCATTTCGCTTTTGCTCTGAGTGCGAACAGCTTCTTCCACTCGCTGGGCTCGCTTTTGCCCACTGTCTGGTATCACATTTTTGCGGCGCAATCGTTGTCCTTCGTGCGCATGCGCGTACGTAGCTCTCTCTTGCCTTCTGAGCAGTGGCACTCAGGAATAGGCTGCGATTACTGACACTAGCGCTTCGGGAAGGAATCCACAGCAAAATATCTAATTTTCACAAGTTCGTTCTAGTCACGCGCACGTGTGTGTGTGTTACGGCTAGCGTTTAGTGGTGTTCACCTGCCTTCATAAAGACCGATCTTATTTGTATTTATTTTTGTATTACTGCACATTCTTTACGCTTTTCCGTAGCACGATTCATGAAAGAAAAAAGGAACTCATATGACAAAATGTCTTGAGGACTGCGTGTGCAAGGCCACTAGCAATTCAAAAAGCAAGAATTTCCTAATGAAGCCTCACAAGCAACTTGCTGAAATGCTCTTCCCCTGTACCTTTAGAATACGAAGCGCCAGACATGAGTGCTTGTTTTTATGCATGCTGCTAGTGTAAACAAAACTGAAAACGTTGCGCTCCAATCTGACACTGACACTGCAAGAGGAAAGTGCAAGTGGTTGGTAGACCTGCAAGCAACTTCTAGATGAAATAATGAGTTTTAGCTGTGAACAATGATAAAGCTCATTCTAAACCGTGGAGTATTTGTACTCTTCAAACTTTTTTCAGGTACTTGTGTGAGAATTATTTACTACTTGACCAAAATCTACGCCATGCCGTTTTCAATTCGATCTTTTTTTTTTTTTCAGAATAGTCGTTCTATAGCTGCGCGTAGCCGGTGCATAAAGGAGCAACAATCAATGCAAAAAAAATAGACGCCTTAAAAGCTTGTTTAGTCCAACGAAGCACCTTTGTCCTAAAACAAACCTGGCGGGTAACTTTGGTTAAGTCTGGTAGGTTGCGAAAGCGAGCGCAACGCCTCTAACGGAAGGAACGCGGCGCGCCGCGTCTAAAGAAGGAACGCAGTGCGCCGCGTCTACAGGTCACGCGTGGCTACCGGCCGCCGCTGCGCTACGACTCGACTTGGTAGCCCATCTCTCACTCTGGTATGACGTCAGAGGTCATTCTAAAGGTCAAACGTGGCTACCGGCCACCGCTACGCGAAAGGCCGTTCATGAGCGCAGTATTGCTTTCGCAATAAAATTTAGTAGCAGCTCCGCTTTGGCGTACAACTAAACCTTTATCGTTCCTATTTTATTGTGCCTGTAAAGCGTGCACTGCTGCAAACGTACCCTTTATGCAGTGAAGCTCTCAAATCGTTTAAGGGTGACTGAGCGTTATTCTCAGGCAGCTTTGCTCTACCAAAGCAACAACAACAACAAAAACGCGGCATCTATTATAACTTTTATTTTTTATTTTTCTTTCCTTTGTTTTTCTTTTTGACGGCGTTCATGAGGAGAAGTAGCCATTTATTAAGCGTTTGGTTGCAAGTTGCGCTTCTCTTGTGTGTCCGTGTGGTCCTTTCGGTTTGTCCTGTTTCGTTAAGCCATCGCAGTTATATTACGAAGCGGGGATCTTCCACCAATGTGCCGCGCGGGTGCTTAAACTTACTGCCCAGAAAGCATCGAATCCACGAATGCCCTGAGAAAGTTGAGAGAATGCTGCACGAACATTGACCCAGGTGACGCTTATTTTCAACACATTTACTTGGTCCGTGGTGTCCGCAGGAGGTGAAACAATACCAGGAGGTGAGTGAAAGAAAAGACACGCCTTGGGAGAGGAAGCAAATGACACGGGGAAGTCGCTGCCCATTGGTCAGCGCCTGACAGCTGCCAGCTCGAGCCCCTTCGCGTTTCTCTTCGGAGCATGCTGTGTCCAGCGCATCATTAGATGAGATTACATGTGGCGCTAGAAAGAAAAAACCACTTGAGTAATACTCAACCCCGCGTGTGACGCTCAGCCTCAAATACCCATGAGGTACTGGACTCTGCTGACGCAGAAGCTTTGCGGCGGGCAGATCGCGAACGGCAGCGCTGAGCCAGGCAAGATACGGGAACACATGTAGCCGAGACCGCAAGCAAGAGAGTGCGAAGACAAGATCCAAATGTACCATCAGCGTCAACTCAAAACACGAACAGAAAAACGTCAACGGCAAAGGAAGAGCACAAATATGTTAGCTGCTGGAGAAGAAACGCAGGCCGAGCCTAACAGCACCTGCACGCTGCGGTCTTCGCGCCATTAAAATACACGAATAGTTCGTTTGCCCTAGGCAAATTCTTTTTGCTTTGTTGCCGTCACTTCGACTGTCTCGTTCGTGTTTCACTTGACGCTGACAATACGGGCTGACGACATGGAAGAAAAACAACGTAGCCGCAAAGATTCCCAGTGCGTGTCGCCAAAGCTGTCGCTGAAAATCGCGCTACAGGTGACAACCGCTATGCGTGTTTCTTACAGCGAGTGCTGCTAAAGCCTCAACTCCCGAGATCGTGGCCTCACCATCATCCGCAGCGAGGAGTTGAAGGACGAGGGAAGAGGTAGAGCCTCACGCTAGCTGCCAGACGGCCACACGTGATCTTCCGTTGCGGAGCAGGAGGGGGCTTCGTCAAATCGCAAAGGGAAAAAAAAAAGCGGCTCCCTCTGCTCCCGGCCACCACACCGGCTCTTCCTGCGATGAGGCGTCGGAGAGGAGCGTGTGAAATCAAAAAGAAAAGAAATGCGCCGGCGCCCAGCGGCCGTCCATGCTCATGTTGTGCATGTACTTTTCCGCAGAGGAGCGTGGCTCAAGCAAGCCCCAGCTGGCGGGCTGACCGACCAGCTGCGTAGCGTAGCGTTCCTCTCACAGGTGCGGTGAGAAATTCGGCGCTAATAGACCCTGAAGCTGCCATAGCAAGGCTTTCAGACCCTCTGGTTCGGGCCGCCGAAGCTAAGGCAAGGCTGTTTCAGGATCATGTCTTCACAATTCGTGCCTCATAAGCCGAAGCAAGGAGGCATCGGAGACAAGCGAACGCCCAAGGTACTTCACAAATAGTTCCGAAACGTTGGTTACTGCTGCTCTGTGAGTGACCCTTCGTTGTTCCGCAACAATCGCATTAGCATCGACAATTCACGCTGCAAGACGTGTTCCTAACTACCGACCTCATTAACATTAAACTCCACTAATTGCCTGTGTGGAACTTGAAAAACTTTTCGCCACTAAAATATGTGCCTGCTGTCGCCACATGCGCACACAGATTTTCGACGATCCCATTTATAAGTGGCATTTTGATGAGAAATGCGTCTCCAGCATAAAAATTAACACACTGTCCTGCCCATGTGATGAGAATATAAATTTTTAACATGATCAGGCGAAAACACCGCGTCATCGTCGTCGGCGACGTGAGCGAAAAATCCCCAGAGAAGGCTTGTGACGGCATGAGAACCTGCCCACTATGGCAGATGGCAATCTTCCCACTGGACTATGAGTAAACTGCCTACCGTGGCAGGTAGCAGCTCAGTTAATGATTGGTCGCTAGAGGTTGCTCTGCAAGAGGCAGCTGGGTATTACAGGCCTCTTCAGCACCTGTCATCGCAGGGCAGTGGCGCGTCACTTAACCACCGCACCATTGTATAAATAGTGGTATGAGGACCCACAGAGATCTATGAATGTAAAGCAGAGAATCACCAATCCCGCATATATGGGTATTTAACCACTCACGCTATCGCGTCATACCCTTGACGCAGAGCTTAAGTGCCCCCTCCAGTTTTTATCGGAGTGCGCTAATTTAAGACAACGACTAGACATTTTGCGTAGTTGTTTCGTACAACGTTTTTTTTTTTTTCAACGTGTTTAGTCCTTGTTTCAAGTAAGCGCATTTCAACCCATTAAAGCTTCGCAGATTTCAAAACCTTAGAGGTGTATCGATTTTTGAAATTTTCACATGTAACCACAAAGATCCGTCGGCGTCGGTGAGCCGCAACGAATTATTGAACACTTGCCACAACAGTATAGTCTCTCCAAAGTTTGTTGCTCCACGGTGATAGGTTTCAAAATCAGTACAGAAGTATATGGGACAAAAACAAGCACGACGAGCATACCACAGAGAACGGCCGCTTAAAATCGAGCAGAGAAGTAGTGTCCACAACAAAACAAAAGCTACAACGATGATTACGAAATAAATTCCTCCGGTAAAAAAAAAATACCAAAAAAGAGCTGTTCTGAACTACCATCCCGAAGTGTTTCAGTTTCCGAACATCATATATGCCTCTGCATGCCTCTGCAAAAGTTAGCTAGCAACATTTACGGCATGGATCGTCGCGTCGGCTCACACCAGAAACGCAGCTGCGTGGATCGTATTGCCTCGCCTCCTATCTGAACACGACAGTGAAACGCGCGCCTGCACTTAAACACAACCGTATAGCTTTAAACAGCTACTAGCTTACAACGGTTACTATCCCAATTACTTGCGCATGACGTGCTCAGGACGTGGAAGAAGTGGCGCATGTGGATTACGTTTTTAGTTCGGGTGTTCAAACGTTCCTGCTTTAAATTGCCCGCTAACATAAACTTCGCGTGGATAACGATCACATTTCTGGTTAGAGAGTAGGGAGGGCCAGGAAAAAGCAAACGCTGTTCAAACTGTGACAGGTCATTGCACTGAGTGTAAAAAAAAAACGTACATTTCAACTCTTTTCCTGCCCCTAAGAGTAAGTGCAGAGAACAGGAGCTGGTCAAATGTTTAGGAGAATCCTCCAAGGTGGAGTAGATTTGTATTAAAGGAGTAATTACCTCCTTGTTAGAGATCAGGGTTTAGGTATAAATATTTTCTCCGCTCTAGCGGCTAATTCTCGAGACAGTCACAGTTCATGTGCAGCCTTTGTCAAAAGTGTAGAGTCCAAGAAGTTTGCCTCTAAGCCATGTGCTCAGGTTATTGTGGCACTGCGGAAGTCCCAAGTTTTTTATGTGTAAGGGCAAAAGTTCCTCTCACCATCAAGAGGTTCGGAACACTGTCGATGAGTGACGAGACGCACAGCAAGTCCCATAAAGCAGTCCTTTGGGCTCTTTACTTCGGATGAAAGCGTTACGTAACAATTTATAGCAGTGCGCCAGGGCGCATTGGACATCGTATGGTGTCCTCGCTCATGCCAATCAGTTTTCTGCGCACTCGTCATGTTCGATATGTTCGCAGCAGTGATGGGTCCATTGAAGTGAAAATAATCACCGCTAAGTAATTGTACCTTTTAGATCTATTTGTTTAGCGCCGTCGAAAAGGAACCCGAACTAGGGCGGACAACCAACAGCCATTGAGAATGCATGCTACCAAATAGTAGCGCCGAGCTACTCGGAGTGACATTGCAGCAAAAACAGCGCAGCAAGACAGCACATTGGTGAAGGTGAGGCTGCACTGTGCGCACTCATGTTCCCCTTTGCCCCGTCTTTCAACGCGGTTTTTTGTTGTGCAAATTTCAGTCACCCAAACTTTGTCGCTTCTCTGTTGGAACCAACAAAGAGATATGCTAACTGCTGGCGACAAGAGTGCCGCGATCGTTTGTAAAAAAAAGAAAATTCCTTTTCCTCTCTCGAAGCTGACATTTCCCAGCCGAATGCATTTTGTAAGCAGAATTTAAAATGAGACCACGAAAAACCCGTATGTAGAATATGCTCATTTTATTACGCGGCACGTGCATCCGCCCACAATCGGCACATTCAAACGAGTAAGAGTCGTTATGCCTCACAAATAATCATTAAAACTATGTGCCGTAACGATCCACAAGAAACTGTCATAGCTCGGAACTCTCTTCTTTGAATTAATAGACACTCGAGAATACCAGAGCAAATGTCTAAACCTACAAGTTGGTGAGTAAATACATTTGACTGTAATATATTTTCACACCCTTATCTCCGGACTGTTCAAATTTTCAAGACCACGTGCCGGCGGCATCCCGCATGAAAAATGTATCCTTTATATTCTGATCAATTTTTCAGTACATTTCATGGCGCTCAAAAAGTGTTCTTGCTCTGAAAAAAAAAACAAAAAAACGAAGGAGCAACGTGCAGCGTTGGGTAGCGTTGGCTATTTTATTTAAACGCGCAAGCGTCAATAAAATATCAAGCAAAAGTTTAAAAAATCATATAACTACGGACATTTTCCCCGTACATCACGGTGTAACACTCTCGCCTAGCCCCTTTTCTTACCTCTCTCTCTCTCTCTCTCACTATACTGAACGCCGCTTCCGCGAGCAGGATGGCTTGATATCGCAGAATTTAGTCGTTCTGTGTAATTTCGTTACCACAAAACTCATCGAATGAAAAATAACGCTAATAACCTTCTTTTTTTTTTCAGAAAATACCACACACGCGCATTATCACCCCGTTTCCAGCTTTCTCCTGGAGTGTTTTGTCGCGCTTCACTCGACGCGAGGGCGTTTCCTTGTCGGCCCGTCTCAGCACGGACGCGTTATGTCAGCCGCGAAGGCGTCTCGGAGCGTGACGCCCGTATGTGCATCAACGTCTGGGGAGACTCGCGTCGCTGAATTATTCGGCGTCACGACCCGCCCAGTAGTCGATCACTGCACTCTTCGACAAACAACGTGTCTGCTCGTCTCGCGCACGCCAATGATTAACATACAACACTGCAACTGCGCGTTTCGAAAATGGAACGGGGCGGTATTCGTTTCAAACGTTCCGAGGGAATGGAACCGTCGGGATACGGAGCCCGGGGCCCTTAAAAATTGACAACGCTCATGAATCGCGTGACGAACGCGTTTCCTCGAGACGAGCCGTGTCGAGAAGGCAACGTCGCGCAGACGAGAGGGAGGGGACCCCGCCGGAAAAAGTAGGGGCGGCTTCTTTTTTTTCTCTCTCTCTCTTTTCTTTTCGACGGCCCCGATGGGGATCGGCCGGGGAAACAACACTGCTCGAAGCGACCCACATCTCTCCCCGATAAATTGTTGCGCCCACGGCGCTTGCGCATTTTATTAGGGCAGCGCGAAAGATCGGGCTCGGCCGCCAAATGCGGCATCCTTGGCTGCTGCTGCGGCGGCGTCGTCGCCTACAGCGTGGTCATAAAACCGCACCACGGTCGCCACCGTGGCGCCCGCGGCAGTGGCGCGCATGCGCGGCGGGGTGCTGTATACACACGCGAGCGCGAACGCGCGAGCACGCCGCGACCAGGCCGGCCTTGTATTGAACAGAGCGTCTTTCTCCCTTACTCAATTGCTGCGCGGGCGAAGGCTTCGTGTCGTTTTCGCTGACGTCGCCACCGCGGTGCCACATTGCGCGTCTCCGGCTCCTACCGCGCCATAAAACACGCCGTCCGGGAAAAGAGCAGCAAGGACGCGCCGCCTCCTCTTCTCGGCGCGCTCAGTGAATGCTCGCGCGGCCCCAATAACGTTCAGCTGCCACTCCGCTCAGCGCGTTGTTAGTGCGCGCCGGAAGAAAAGCACCCGAGGGGTAAGAGCGCGCCTAAGTGAAAAAGTCCGCCCTGCTTCGCGCGCTGGAAGAACAGAGGCGCCCGCTCCGGCAGTAAAGAAAAAGAGCGCGGGAGGGAGAGGGCGCCCTTGATGAGCACGTTCGGGCTCCAAGAGATGAGACGTCTCGCCTCTTGTTCTCTGGCTTTCATTTTGCCTGCGTAAACCGAGATTGACTCAATTACGGTTCGAAACAAACAAGCTCTCGGGCTCGGCACACGCGCGTCTGCGGGTTGTTTACTTAACGCTAGGTCCTTTCGCAAAACACGACAGCCCTTTGCGGGCCCTGACATACGCCTATTACACTCTCCGAAAAGACCTCCAAGGACTCCACCGCAGCGTGTATCTAGCGACCCTCCGACATAAGCGCACTTTAGTCGCTTTCAAAAGACGGTGCAATACTTTCTTCGCACTGTCTTAGGGCATAGTTACGAGCATGTCCTCAAGCTTTGACAAGAGCAGCACGTTCTTGCTGCGTACAGGTAAAAGATGACCTAGGGGCCCATCACATGGATGATGACGTGTGTTAGTGTCTCTGCAATGAGCGAAGTACCGGACGTGATATAATATATATATGGATGTTACATATCCGCGCGTAGCTACCAATATACGAGGGGTTAGCTTTACAGTAAGTGAAGCGGCGCACAAAATTATCGGCCTGACCACGTGACCATGTATACCTGTTAAGAGAAACTGCTACTCCAGCACGGGTGTAACAGCTCGGGTGTAAATACACAAGGGCACAGTAGTTTCGATATTTGGAACATTCGATGCTGCGTAGTTTTTTATAACGAGAGCCGAAAGCCAGCGGGCGGACCTCTACTCATTCCGAGCTGACGGAACGCGACTATCACTGCTGACTCTCTGGTTTCGTCCTTCAGCTATGCAGAAGAATGTCCTATCACTGCTGCCACCAAAGACCCTTAAAGGGTGACTTACCTCAGCCTCAAAGGAGTCTGATATACACATATTTGCCTAACAAAGACAAGTTTTAGTGTGCTCTGAAACAGAATGTCGTCTTATTTTTAGACTAGTGAACTCAAACTTCTTCTTCCGCAATGTTCCCATTCAGCTATTCACATTAAATGCAAGGAGTGTTCATAACTATTCGATGAAATTAAGAATATTTTTTACATACTCATTAACATTTATTTGAATAATTGGCATTACGGAATCTTGGCTTTCCGATGACAAGAACTTCTTTTTTTTCCTTTTACGAGCCAGGATACTGTCACAGAAGGACCTGCAATCATGGTGGAGTAGATAGACACTTACACAATTACTGCCTTTGTTGACAAAAGAAGAGACGAACAAGACATACATATAGCTGATCTCTAGGTATGTTTTGTAAGGACTGAATCATCTCTTCCTAAAATTAAGATAACAAAAGCTCACACTTCGGGTGTGTTTCTAGTACTATGAATGATTGATCCCCATACTTTGTAGCTGATGGCAGAAGCACGCTATTCGATCATAACTATTCTAATTCAATTCTGCGAATATAAGCAGGCATTCTACTCAGTGATATTTCCGATCGCTACCACATCTTTTGATGGATTAACTCTGACACACAAAAAAAAAACGTATTTACATACTCAAAGCTTGTGCTCGATAGAGGGAAATTGATATAAGCTGTTATGAATTCCTACTGGGCTGCGAACAGTCACGCTCATAAGTCCTACGCAAGATTTTTTTTAATTTTTGTCTCTACTCTCACCTTACCTACATCCCTGCTCTCACAAGCGAAAATGTGAAAAAGAATATTTTATTTCAATAATTTGCACAGTCTTTCTCAAAAGTCACCAGGCTGCACGTTTTTCTTCTCAGTCGTATATTAAAGCTATTATGCCAGCCCTCAAGCTCTAAATCTCTGTATGGTAAGAAGAACCCCTGTTCTTACTTTCAAAGGACTTCTTGATCTTAAGGGAAGCCGTGAGGGCTCTGTTATACGAATGAGAAGCAAACCATGGAGCCTGGTTACTTTTGACAAAGACTGTACATAACTAATAAATTACTAAGAGAAATGCGAAAGGACAAAAACCGACATAAAAGAAATAAAGAACACCTCTTTAACACAAAGCTGCTGATAGATATAGAAAATTCTGCAACTCTGTCAGCGCACATTTGGAGACGATGAAAAAGTGCTACTACGAAAATAAAATAATCGAACACGATAACGACATAACGAAAAAGTGAGAAATAAATAACTCCTTTTTGAATGGGAACTGTAGTCGTAGCAGCGTAACCGGCACATTATTATATGACGGCGTGCTTTGTGACAGCCCCCGGGAGACAGCTAAAGCTTTCAGTAACTTCTCTGTAGATAACGACACCTTACATGTAACTGACTTCGAATCCTCGCTTACACGTCAGCCGCAATCGTTCTGCTGATTTCCCACCTCTTCAAAGAAAGTTCTTGACGTCACACGTAACCTCATTATAACAAGAGTAGGCCTAGGCGATGCTCATCCTATTGACGTAAAAATTATTGTACCGCTAATGTCTGACATTTGTTTATAATATTGTATATCTTATATTCAAAGCAGGCGTCTTCCCGCGCGACCTGAAGCACGATAGGATCCCGCCAGTCCTAAAAAAAAAAGAAAGCGATATTTAATTGACAACTACCGTACAATATGCATCTTTCCCTTTTGCAAAATAATCGAAAGAACTGCTTGAGAAACGCCTAGCCTGCTATCTTATAAAATTCAATGTATTTTCACTGTTCTAGTTCGGCTTTCACCAGGCTTATCCAACAGACTTAGCTATTGTTTTTTTTTTAACGGATGAACTAAAAAACGCTATAGATGGCGAGAAATACGCCGCGTCTGTTTGTATTGCCTTCAGCGGAGCTTTTGGGTTATTAATAACGATATCCTATTCGCAAATTAGAAGAATTAAGAGAAGCCCGAGTCGGCCGAACACCGTACGCAACATACGGAGGTCGCGGTTTCGGACACTACTGGCGACATGTGGTTGTTTTTCTTCTATTTCCTAATCATTATCTTTCAGGTAAAAATAATTATTCTACTAACTGCCCGTTCCTCAACACCACAAAGCAAAAACACGTTCCCCTGTGCTTTCGTTGGTATCGGTGACTGTGGGTTTCCTTCAAATGTATTCGTCATGAGCTCCTCATATTCCGACACTATTTTAGTGCTTCTACATAGATCACTGTATATAACAATTTATTGACTCGCATATGATCTACTGTCGAGTATGTTGGGGAAATACGTTTAACATTGATCTAGTACCCTTACAAATCTTAAAAAATCAAGAAATTGGGGTCACAATATTCAATGCATAGAATGCTAACACTAGATGTTTATTTAGAGCAAACAAGATATTTAATTCAGTAAATAAATTAAAAACTGTCTTTGTATGCTTCTCTTCAAAACAGTCAATAATCAGCTCTAAATTTTAGAGATTCCTAAATCTTTCTTCGAAATCAGTAACGATACTAAGTTTGCTTTGAACTGAAATTTTATTCTAGGCAAAGTTCGTAGCTATAGCAAACAGTCTTATTACTCAGCTATTTCCTTCTGGAACTCGTTCTCACCTGCTTTAAAATGCTCCCTGAATCTATGAACATCTTAGAATAAACTAGTGCACGTCTTAGTTCATGAATTTGATTCTCTGCGTTTATTCCCTTTTATATGAATTTCTTGTCCCTGTCAACATCACTGTTTTTCTCTGTACAACATGATCGTGTTCACGTGTGTGCTACCTGCCTTTGTTGTATTTATAACTTTTTTCACTTTCGCGCAGGAGGTAAGTAGATTGCATCATGGTTTTAGAGAGTCTTCTCTCAACAAAGTTGCTTGTTGCATTTGATCAGCTGCATACGCTCTTTTTTTCTTATGTTGAATAGCTTTTCCTTCCCACGTAGCTTTCGCTGTATCTAGTTTCATACAACAATAATAGGACGTCCCGACGCAGTCACTGACTATGAAACACTCTTCTAGATATCATTTTTTGTAAACTCATTGTAGTAACTCGATAAAAGCTGATCCTGGTTGTTACTGGCCACGTGGTGAGGAAGTATATACAAGCGAAAAGCTGCGTTGACTCCAAAAGCGGTCGGTGAAATAAAGCGCCACAAAAAGTGTTGCTACCAAATTCAAAGTTTCTAGAATACTGTAACCGGCGGAACAGGCAAAAAGAAGCTATTGGAGTTGACCAGAGTAAATACAAATATTTTTCGTCAAATACTATTGAAACTGGCTACATGTTGCCTCCTTGCATAAAAAATAAATTAGCGCTAGGCTGACCAGCGCAGCGCGATTTTTAAACTGGAACGATGAGGGTTGCTTTCTTCAAACGAGAAAATTCCTGTAGCTGCCTGCACAGGAGTTTATACCCCAATAACCATCAGTGGCAGCAGCCTGCTTAAGCCCACTGCACGACAAAGGGCTCTCCCATACCTCTCTATTTAAACCTGTCCTGTGCTAGCAGCAGTCACCCTATCCCTGAAAACTTCATATCAACCACTCTCCTAGCTTTATACCGCTACGTTTTCTTTCTCTTGTTATCCAGTCCGTCAACCTTAACGACCATCTTTATCTTGCCTTCGGACTACATGCCCGGACCAAGGCCATTTCTTCTCCTTGATTTCGATTAGGATTCTTTGCTCCCTGACCCACTCTGCTCTCTTCCTGCCGCTTAACGTTACACCTATCATTTTCCTTTCCATATATCGCTGCGTTGCCCTCAATTTAAGCTGAACCCTTTTCGTTATCCTCTACGTTTAATTTCTCATAAATGAGTACTGGTAAGATACAGCTGTTACATACTTTTCTCTTGAGGGATATTGGTAAACTGCCATTCATAATCTGAGAGAACCTGCCAAATGGGCTCCACCCCATTCTTATTCTTCAAGCAATTTCTCTCCCATGACCCGGATCTGCGGTCACTACATTCCCTGAGCACATGTATTCCTTCATCACTTCCAGCGCCTCGCTACCAATCGTAAAATGCTGTTTTCTTCCGAGAATGCTCAACATTACTTTGGTTTTCTGCACATTGTTTTTTTGACCAGCCGTTCTGCTCTGCCTGTCGAAGTCATTGATCATGCTTTGCAATTCATCCCCTGAGTGACTTCGCAAGGCAATGTCGTCAGCGAATAGCATATTGATATGGTATCCTCCATTAACCCTTATCCCCAACTGTTCTCAATTCAGGACTCTGAATACCTACTGCAAACAGGCTGTGAATAGCATTGAAGAGGCCGCGTCTGTCTGCCTGACACTCTTCCTTATTGGAATTCTATGGCTTACTTTATGGAGGACTATGATGGCTGTGCAGCCGTTACAGATATATTTCGGTATTGTTATACAAGGCTCATCAACATTAATTCCGTAATGCCTGCATGACTGCTGAGGTTTCGGCTGACTCAAATGCTTTCTGGTATTCTATGAAGGTTATATATATGAGTTTGTTGTATATTCTGCGCATTTTTCTGTGACCTGGTTGATAATTCTGTAATGCCTAAATGACTCCTGAGTTTCGACTGAGTCTACTGCTCTCTCTTAACCTGCGAAGGTTATTTAGGGGCTGGTATATTCTACGCATTTTCCTAGCACCTGGTTGATAGTGTGAATATGGTAGCCCTTACAAAAGACTTCCTGGTCCTTTGTTTGATTGAAGTCTAAGGTCCTGATTCCATTCGCGATCACCTCAGTAAAAACCTTGTGGGCAACGGGCAGTAAACTTATCGGCGTGTATTTTCCTAGTCCTTGACGTCCCCTTTTCTTATGAATAAGATTACGTTAGCGTTCTTCCAAGACCCCGTAGCTCGAGGTCATAAGACATTGCGTATAAGGGGGGCCTAGTTTTTCTAGCTTTCTTTCTCTTTATGTGTTCAGGGCCAAAAAGAACGAAAGCGAATAAGGGGAAAGAAGCTTGAAAGTAAAAACTCATCCCCTCGATATGAGCTTGGAGGGAGGGGAAAACAAATATAAGACCGCAAAAAAAGAAAAACAAAGGCATTTTACAAGTGAGTCAAAAGAAGAAAAAATCAAGGCCTATAAACGACTAGCTGTGCTGCTCCGTCAGAATAAAAGTACAAACTGCTCAAGTGCCACAAACCTCCGGATATCCTAACCGAATCTCCCGCTGTACCCAGCTACACACTCCCCCACCACGTCCCTTGTTCCTGGGAGTGCTGGGCTGCTCCACATGTCGCACTGTGCCAACTGCTATGCCCGCATTTGCTGCATCCTATCATCTCTGTGTTGCGTAACCCCCACATTACCTCGAACATAAGCCTCAATCCGCCTACATAATCCACCGACCCCGAACATAAAATTTTAATAATGTTTACTTCCTGCATATCTACCCGGAGCACTCAGGTGAATCAAATGTCCCGCTGTGTATAAATCCTTAGTTCTCCCTTGTGCGGCGCCCTTTCCACCTATGTTGAGAGGCAGAAGACGAAAAGGAAAGCAAAGCTGCCACAACGCAGAACGAGCGTCAAGGGAGTCTGCGAAGCATAGCGACCTATAAGACGCATTATTCTTTGCGCGCGTAGTCTGTCATGAGAGCGTGGCCGAAATATTATCATAGAGATGCAAAGCAAACAACAAGACTAACTGCACGAGCCAACAACATTCGCGGAAGCGCAGTGCCACGAACTTGGTTTGAGCACACATTGCGCCGTGTGCAGCCGATGGAGGCTGGCACGCATAGCCCGGCAGATCGCGAGGACAGCTTTCTTCGGGATCTCAAACGGAGCGTGGTAATCGAATTAAGCGAGCAGAGAATCTCTCCGCACTTGTCCCCATCCGCCCTCGGACGACGCTGCTCGAGCGCGCGCGTTTCGAAGCTGCGCGGTGTGCCGGCGGCCTGCTCAGCCGGTGAACGGTGAAGCTTTCCACCAAGGATAGCAGCCGCAATGTAATGTGAGGCTACATTACTCATGTTATTTTGATCCGGCCCAAATATCTATTACAGGCATGTCAAACTTTATTACGTTATTGACGAAATGACCGTGAGTGAGTGAGAGTGAGTGAGAGTGAGTGAGAGTGAGTGAGAGTGTGAGTGAGTGAGAGTGTGAGTGTGTGTGAGAGTGAGTGAGTGTGAGAGTGAGTGAGAGAGAGAGTGAGAGAGAGAGTGAGAGAGAGAGTGAGTGTGAGTGAGTGAGTGAGTGAGAGTGACAGTGAGTGAGAGTGAGTGTGAGTGAGTGAGAGTGAGTGAGAGTGAGTGAGAGTGAGTGAGAGTGAGGGTGAATGAGTGAGTGTGAGAGCGAGTGAGTGAGCGAGTTACTGAGCGAGCGAGAGAGCGAGTGACTGAGCGAGCGAGAGGGCGAGTGACTGAGCGAGCGAGAGAGCGAGTGAGCGAGAGAGTGAGTGAGTGAGAGTGCGAGTGAGTGAGTGAGTGAGTGAGTGAGAGAGTGTGAGAGCGAGTGAGCGAGTGAGTGAGTGAGTGACTGAGCGAGTGACTGAGCGAGCGAGAGAGCGAGTGAGCGAGAGAGTGAGTGAGCGAGTGACTGAGCGAGCGAGAGAGCGAGTGAGTGAGTGAGTGAGAGAGAGTGCGAGTGAGTGAGTGAGTAAGTGAGCGAGTGACTGAGCGAGCGAGAGAGCGAGCGAGAGAGCGAGTGAGTGAGTGAGAGTGCGAGCGAGTGAAAAACTGCCAAATCATGGACCGTCTAATGAGGCATTTTGTATTGACCGCGTTGCTGCTCATTTGGCAAATATATCAAGGTCGGAAAGTGGTATATCAAGGTAACAGGTGAGTGAGTGAGTGAGTGAGTGAGTGAGTGAGTGAGTGAGTGAGTGAGTGAGTGAGTGAGTGAGTGACTGAGCGAGCGAGTGAGTGCGAGTGAGTGAGTGAGTGAGTGAGTGAGTGAGTGAGTGAGTGACTGAGCGAGCGAGAGAGCGAGTGAGTGAGTGAGAGTGCGAGTGAGTGAGTGAGTGAGTGAGTGAGTGAGAGTGCGAGTGAGTGAGCGAGCACACACCTACTTAACCTTTGATTAATTATGCAAATAAGCAGCAATTTGTCGAAGTTACACATGCGTGTAACTTCGACATATTATCGTGTTTCGTAATGACATGTCCCCGCTTCTGTTTCCTCATTTTCTTCGCTTCAAATGATATGTGGGCCATGGCGCACATGAATACATAAATGTTTGGTCTTATGATTTCTTCGTTTCGCGTGTCGTTCCAAACATTATTCAGTACCTATACAGAAGCACACCTTCTCCAAAAATAAAAACATGCAAGGTTGTTTTTAGGCCCTCAGCACAAAACTTGCGCATTTATTTAGAGGATGATATCAATATTTTTCTCCCAAATCATATAATAGGTTATTTGTGCATGATATTGTCAAACTATTACAATTGTAGAACTATGCACCACAAGAAAAAATATAACTTACGCAGAGTCTTCCTATTCATTATGTTCCTGGAGCTGATCTGAGTCAAGTGTGCTACCGACAATACAATGCCAGGATCGTTGCCTAGTGCAGACAAAGGCGCGACAGAGTGTCTGCATTCTAAAATTTGCGCATTACGTAATCCGCATACTTTACTGCACATCAGGTAACGCCCACTACTAGTGCAAAACTCCATTAACCTCCAATCAGCCCTGACCCTACGCCAGCTACGGGCATCCTATCCCTGTACATATTGTGATCTCATCTCACCACCTGATTTCCTGCTGCACCTGGATATGTTCTTTTTTCTATCCTTCTAATCTACTGTACTACTCTAACGGACCATTCGTTGTCTGTTTCTCGTATTACGTGTCACGCCAAATGAATTTTTTCCTCTTGATTTCAGGTTTTTATTGTAAATTTGCGTTTGTCCTCTGGTCTGCGCTGCCCTCCTGCTGTCCATTATTGCCGCTCTCTATATATATGTATTCCATGGCGAGACAAAAATAAAAGAGAAAATCCCGTCCGTCTACAATAGGCATTTGATTTGCAAACTGCCTCCCGCAGCCGCATCAAGCACACCTTTTTCATAGTTGTTTATGCAGTCGTCACAAAAGGCTTAGGTTTTTCTTCAGTATTTAGAAGGAAATAAAGAAAATGTCCGACGAATGCTTTGCTGCAAACTGAACAACGAATGGTGCGATTAAGTGAGTGAACTAAATACATTTTTAACAGGCTTTTCACTGAGAGAAAAGGACACGTTTTATTTTTTCTTTTGGAAAATTGTGTCCTGCTGACGAGCCTTCCCACTCACCTCGATTCATGGCCGATCTGCTAGTGTAGGTATGTGCCTTTACAAAAATAGGAGAACAGCAACAGCAAAAAAGACTGTTACGGCGTTCATGCGTGTGCGAAAAGAGACAAAGAGCGTGGGATGAGGGTCCATTAGGCAGTGCCTACGCTTCCACCGCCAAGAAGCAGCAGCAGCTACGACGGCGACTTTGTGGAGCAAACGTGGAGGCAGCTCGTGTCTGCACGGCTAAAAGTAAACGGGGCCCTCTGGGAGTACTTCCTAGGGGCCCGTCAAAAGCCACGTGAACAACGTGCGCGACCAACTGTGGTCCCGAATGGACGCCAGTGACGTACGACCTATGTGGTTAACTACGCGCACGCACGACGTGCCTAAGAGCGAATTTTATGCTTTACAACGGCTCTCGATAAACGCCATGAAACGGAAACTTTTTGCACACGTTTCGCCTTGCGTTACCTTGGCGCTAACAAAATGCTTAAAATAGAGGTGCGGGCCGAGGAATTTAAACAAGAAATTATGAGAGTAATGAGCAGGGGCGGAAAGGAGCGCCGATCGAAATGAAGCGCGCTACTAAAAAGAATTTCGCCAGCGTGTTTCGTACAGCCGACATCCTGTTCTGCGTAGGGATATCCTATTATGAATATGATGAAGGCAGAGATGATAATTATAAATGACAGTAGTGCTTGCTAGCAAGCCGACATCATATGAAAACAATTTTGATCTTTTGCACTATTCTTCCGCTTCCTTAAAAGATATTGCCGCAGTTTGACCAGTGGAAGACAAATAAAAATCTGCGCGTACCAATTACAGAATTTACTCATTGTGGTCTCATGCTTCAACTGTTGCCTCGTATTATGCTGGGCGAAAAGGTACCAGCAAATGAAGCGCATGTATCGATGCAGGAGTGAGGGCTACACCTTGATCTTAATGCTTCTACAGAGGTGCAAGCTTTACAGGACACACATAAAGCACAGAGAAAGATTCGTGTTATGACATTGCTGCCGTGAGCAACAAAGCTATTGCTAGTGGAAGACAAATAAAAAAGCTGCGCGTGCCAAGTAGAGAAATTACTCATTGTTGTCCCATGCTTCAACTGTTGCCTCGTATTATGGTGTGCGAAAAGGTACCAGCAAATGCAGTACACGTATCGCTGCACGACTGAGGGCTACACCTCTGTCCGAATGCTTCTACAAGGGTGCCCGCTTTACAGGGCCCACATAAAGCACAGAGGAAGATGCGTGTAATGACCTTGCTGCCGTGGGCAACAAAGTTATTACTATGCAAGACAAATAAAAAAGTTGCGCGTACTAAGCAGAGAAACCACTCATTGTGGCCCCGTGCTTCAACTGCTGGCTCGTATTATGGTGAGCGAAGAGATACCAGCAAATACAGTGCATGTACGCTGCATGACTGAGGGCTACACCTCGATCCTAATGCTTCTACAGAGGTGCACGCTTGACAGGGGCACGCATAAAGCACAGATGAGGCCGCGCGTCAAGGGAGGGTAAACGCAAAGGCGCCCGTGTGCTGTGCGACGTAAGTGCACGTTAAAGATCCTCAGATGGTCGAAATTATCCCGGAGCCCTCCACTACGGCAACTCTTTCTCTCTCTCTCTCTTCTTTCACTTCTACCTTTGTTCCTTTCCTTACGGCGCGGTTCCGGTGTCCACCGAGGTGCAAACAATTACTGCGTCATTTCCTTTCCTCAAAAACCAATTTTTAAATTGTGCGTAGTAACACTTCCGCCATGGGCAACAAAGTTGTTACTATTACAACAGAAATAACAAAGCTGCGCGCACTAAGTAGAAAAATCACTCACTGTAGACCCGAGCTTACACTGTTGCCTCCTATTATGGTAAGCGAAAAGCTACCTGGAAATGCTGTGCATGTATCGCTGCACGGCTGAGGACTACACCGCAGCACTGTGCATTTGCAGGAGTAGACGCTTTAGAAAAAAAAAACATAAAGCGCGGATGAGAAAGGCGCCAACTTGTGTTCCGTAGAAGCAACAGCAGGCTGTATTTACCTTAAATGCGTACATAGAGATGCCCGTGTAAGTACTGCGAATTCTACTTTCTTTGCCTCGACCTCTCGACACATCACACTGCAGTTCTTTATATGTCCTGCCCAAGTCCATTTGCTAACCTTGGTTGTAGCAGGGATAGCATAAACTTACACATTTATTTAATGTTTATTTATTTCTTGTACGCTTTTAACATTATGCAAATCACTTTATGCCAACAATCCGAGCTTTCAAGAAAAGTGATCACAGCAACACAATATTAGACAAAGTGTAGAAAGACGGGTTTTATGTCAGTGAGAAAAGTGAGAAAGGGAGGAGGGAGCCTCGGACTGCTTAGCCAACGTTTCGACAAGACGACTTATCTTCGTCGGAGCTCAGACGAAGATAAGTCCTCTTGTCGAAACGTTGCTAAGCAGCCCGAGGCTCCCTCCTTCCTTTCTCACTTTGAGACAAGTCCTCTTTTCGAAACGCTCTTGTCGAAAGCAGCCTGAGGCTCCTCCCTCCCTTGTTCACTTTGTGTTGACAGCAAAACAATGTTCTCGTAGCGTTATGTTCTAAATATCGTTTTTTTTTCTTTCTCTTCTTTATTTATGAACATATCTAAATAAATAACTGGCTATTCCTCCAGATATAAGTTTTGGAATGTCAAATACAATTCAGCGGAACGCTTTACGGTCTTCATGAGCCTATGTTTGAAATTCACAAATTTCCCCTCAGTTCTCAGCGAACTGACACTCGCCTCTCACACAGGCACTCTTTTAAAGTTTGAATATTTCTGGTCTTAAATGAAACTATAAAGGCGCGATTTAGTGTGAGGCGTACTAGCTTTCCATTCTTTTATCCTTCTATGTGTGCTCCATTATATATTTTATAGTTTTATTTTCACTCTATTGACTTCTATCCAGCGATTAATTTTGTTTTCAGCCCAGGCAGCTCAGTGTATCAATCTTTTGCGTGCTTATCAGCGAAGAGACACCAAGAAAAGTAGTAGACGTTGCTGCCAAATGCAACGCACGCATTTGTCTCCATGCTCAGTTCAAAGCGTGAGCACATAGTGGGAACGAAGAGCTTTTCGACGCAGGCGTTTTGACCAAGTGGTCGACAAAGTACAGAAATGGGAACAATTGGAGCAGGCGCATGGTGCAAACTCTACCATCTGCCGCCAGATACGCATGCCTTGGCATGCGTAAACGACCAGAAGCGCTTTTTTTTTTTGGGGGGGGGGGGGGGGGGGGGGCGTGCGCGTTTCGCGTCACGAACATCTCGCTATGACAGGTGAAAGCTCAGTCGAGTGCCTCCAGAAGGTTATTCTTCGCGCTAGAGAAACTAGCGAGACTGCCACGCGGGTTTTGGCAGCATCCACTCCGTATTCTGGCAGACGCGTCCTCTCGTCCCGAAGAATATCAACGTCCGCCTTCCGCTGTCGTCATGTGTCTTTCGAAACAATTGAAAGAAGCAAAAGAACTCCCCTAAACATTGGACTAACAAGTAAAAGAAGGTTTTAGCAATATGCGTTTTGAGTTGTGGCCCAAACTACGAAACTCCAACGCGTATTTTTTTTTCTACGATGCCTGCATTGTGCAATAACACTTTTTTTTATCTACGATACTCTACTTAACAAAATAATCTGCCATAAAAATCATCTCATATAAATTTATCCCCCCAGTTTCACCGCGTGCGTAGTGTGTAATCATCTTGCACAGCCATCATTTTCCTTTAAAGTACTGCACTGTTTTTTGAGGGCGCCGCATTAATCAAGGCGGACTAATACAGTGTGGCCAGTTTCCTTCGCATAAAAAAAAAGCGTTGTCAGTTGTATGAGCCCACAAAAATCCAAAAACCATGCGAAACAATAACCTAGAGTGACGGCCGCACGGCGCCAAGAATTGCGCCGGCGGAGCTAAACTTTGCGCACGGCGCATTTGCATACACAGCGTGCGCGCAAACAACACGAGCTGTATAGCCACCTCGCGCCCTGAGCACCAGCGCTGCGCCTGCCGCTGCTCGACGCCCTCAGTCTGCCGCCCCTGGTCGGCTGGTCCTTTTCATTTAGCGCCGGTTTTTGTCGGCTTTCCTTGCAAATAAACTATAAATCCAGTGAAATATGCACCTGTAAGAAATGAGTACAAAAGGTGGCAAATGCAGGTTATGTTTTGCATTTTAGATGAGAGGGGCCGCATTGCTCGGAGCTTGCGTTCTTTTATTATTATGACATTTTTCCTCCTTTCTATCCCGTTCTCTTTCGCTTATTACTTCGGTCAGTTTTGAGTTTTTGTATTCGTTCTATTTTAGCGTTCGCGCGCTGGATCGCCCCCGCGCATTAAGGCTTCTTGCGAGAGGAGTGCGAATGCTGTAAAAACAAGTTGTTTAATAAATTAAAGAACTAATCCCTTCAGGGAAAGAGTGCCACGTTCGGGGCAGGAGACGAGTGAAACGCGTTAATCATCTGGCCTAGTACAGTGAACTTGTTCATTAAAACTGGTTTTGTTTTTGAGGAAAGGAAATGGCGCATGAACTGCCTCACGTATGTGGGTGGGCACTCGAACTGCGCCGTAACGAACAGATCAAAGAGGAAGTGAAGGAAGAAAGGAAGAAAGACGTGACGTAGTGGAGGGCTCCGTAAAAATGACAGCATTGCACTTAAGTCTGCTTGAGAGCGAAAATGCCAGAGCCTTTTTCTGTCCTCTTTTTCTCCCTCCTTTTACTTTAATTTTTTTTCTTTGTTTTGATTTCTATTCATTTTTGTTTTGTTTTTGTTTTCAAGTCACTTCGGCGCCCCGCACTGGAGCAATGCGAAAGCAAAACGTCCGCATACTATATCGACGCCATGGATATTCTGACGTCCCAGTGCTATATCAGCGTCCATGGCTACTGCGACGTCTAAGCGTGTTTTTGGCATTTAATTATTTACTAATTACTCAACTTTTCACCCACTACCTAATGCAATAAAGCTTTTTATATGTATCTTCATAGAACTACATGAACGAGCGGACAAAATTTGCGCACACTTTTTGACGACGCGTACATAGCCACATGAACCTCTCGCATTAATAATCTCGACCATCTCGGGATCTTTAACGTGCACTGACATCGCGAAGCACATGGGCGCATTTTTGCGTTTCGCCTGCATCTTAACGCAGCCATCGCGCATCGCGGCCGGGTTCGAACCCGGGTACTCCAGCTCAGTAGCCGAGCGCCCTTACCACTGAGCCACCGCGGCTGGTCATTAAACTCCCTTTGGTTAATTTTGTTGCTACACAAGTACCCCACAACTGTAGTTGGCAGCATACGCAATAGAACCTTCGCTCAAGAGATTTACAGAAATGATTAATTTTGTTGCTACACAAGCACACCATAACTGGAGCCGTCAGAATACGCAGTTGAACCTCCGTTAAAGAGGCTTACCGAAAGAGCGTCTGCAGAGAAATAACATTCGCATAAATGCGTCCTCACGGTCAGTAAACACCGAAGCTGCGGTTAATGGTTTACGGTGGTCTCAGCGATGCCAATGCGTCTTTGAGTGGCTTGGCTCTCCTGAACCAGTCACTGGTCTTTGAGTGGTTTAGAATGGTATTCCTTCATTGGCCAAGCCACCCCAAAGCACATAGCAAGAGAGATTATGTGCGATACCGTCAAGAAGACGTCCAAGTGGATCGCCAAACGAATTCTGTCATTACGTCAGGCCTCTCGCTGTCAGGATAGTAGTATTTTGGGCAGGATGATTTGCGTCTTAATTAAGGCAGTAAAATAAAAACCAGCGCACCAACTGAACACGAAGAATGAGCGAACACGCCGCATTTCACTTTGTCTGTTCTCTGTGTCCTGCTCATAAACTGTATTAGCTTTCCTATCCTTTCGCTGTCACTTTTGCTGTTCCGCCATTTTTGTCTTCATTGTGCTCACGTTGCTTTATCACGCCGTTCTGAACAACATCAGAGCAAGGCGAACATCAAATATCGCGCGAAGCCAGATGACTATTGGAAATATGCAAGCCGAACCTTCGATTTGGTAGTGTCATTTTCTCTTCTCTCTGGCAAGGCCGGATGGCGTACTTTGTAATGTTTCGTGTAGTTTTCGTTTAATTTCGTCGTGACTTCAATCGGGATGAAAACAACAGAAGGACGGAGGGGGGGGGGGGGGGGGGGGAATTAAAGCCAAGCATGGCCCGGTCTGGACGCAAAAACACCGCACAGTTTCTTTTCCGCGACGTAAGCAGCGCCGATAAAACTCCTCAGGCATGTCAGACCCTCAAGCGCGTTGTCGTGCTACATCGTTCGTCGGCTTCGGCGCCGTTCCGCCGGTGTGGCATGGGCGTGAGACACGTTATGCCAGTAAGTGAGAGTACCGACGCGTTTCTGCCACGACCAGCGTGAGCTCATCCCCACGGCCTACCTCACCGGGAAGCCCCGAGCAAAGGCAGGTGACCAAATGAAAGGGAAGCGAAGTGAATCGTTACAAATGCGGCCGCAGTGTGCATTCAGACGATACCAAAACCGCATGAACTTTTTAAATTTAACAGCTATATGCACTATTCCCTGTTCAAACTAAATTTATTGGCTGATGAAATAAAACGCAGCGTGTTGTGTTGGGTTTCATGGCACATAGGCAACTCAGGCCATCATGCACCGAACTCAAGGTATAGGGAAATTATTTTGTGCAGAATGTTATAGAAATATTATTTATCGGTGGTGCGTAGGACCTAAAATATTATTTTGTATTACCTATTAATGAAAGAAAAAAGAAACTTTATGAATAGCTAATATTAAAAGCTATAAAGATGTTGGGTAGCCTCAGCAGCCATCCTTGGCTGAGCAAGGATGTCGAGCCTCCCAGCCAGTAAAACGAAACTTCAGCTTTCTTCCCAATAAAACGTGGCGTCACACCTTGTAGCCAGCAGAAAAAGCCACTGGTTTTTGATTTTGTCTGAAAAACAACTTTTTCAGTATTCGCTAATCGGCCAAGTACATTTGTTCCACTTGTAGCTTACGACGACAGTAATAGAGCAATGACGCATCACAAGAAAAAAGCGGCGACCAACGAAGCACCTCAGTGAAAAAAAAAAAGCCGTTAATGCCATCCAAGATGGGGTCGTAGTCGTAGCACTTCTTCTCATCGGCAAACGGAAACAATATTACATCAGCGATAACACTATGCGGTGTGAAACTAAAAAAGCCATGATAAATTCCAGCTGTACAACTCGTTCCGAGCTTCCGATACATCAGCTCGAGTCGCTGCGGAAATAGTGCAGGACGAAGAATAATGCCAAGGATTTTCATTTATCGGCTAGTTGCAGGATGTGTGCCTTATATTATATTCTACGGCGCTTAATATGGTCCTATTACGCTCGAGGTCATCAGAAACTAGGACCTCGTCGAACAGGCCTTCATTCTCATTTTGCTAAATTAGCAAAGGTAAAAGCAATATTGCGCAGAAATCGAGAGGATGACTCATAACGGGTGCGTAGCGGCGATTCGCAATCTTTTTTCCCAACAGGCTGATGCAATAGTTTTCCTGGCTTTTGGTTTTCTCTTATGCTGAAACATTCTACAATTCTGTAAATAAATTTAGTGCAGTTTTTGGAGGTACACAGTGCACAAAGGCTATAGCCAGAGCGTCAAAAACGCAGTTATTTGTCACCAACATCTAATGAGCCGTCTCAAGGCCGCTGTGTCAAGCGAAATTCGTGTCAAGCGAAATTAAAAGCCCGAACGGCGCACAATTAAACAGATACTGAGAGTCAGCCACAGATTATTCGTCTGACTGGCCATAGGTTCTCCTCAGTGGCGTTCAGAAGAGCTATCCGCTTCCCTAACTAGGCATCCGCGCCTTTTAATCATAGTAAGCAGAAAGTCTAGCAAGTGATAGGAATTTCCCAGAAAAGGAAGATTCGAGTTTCCAGCTGTTTTCTGACAATAGTTCTGACAATGGATATGCAATTGGTTGTTCGTTAGGAAACATTGATGATTTTATTTCCCTACCATGTCATCGCACTATGGATCTGAAGGCGTTTTAGCGGTATTAAAAAAAGCTCAGGACGGCTTGGAATTCACATTTTTACCGCCAGAAGATAATCGCTGGCTGTTCCTGCACTTGGCTCTAAGCTTCCCTGAAAAGCGCACGTGCTGAGTCTACAAAACTAAATAAGAGAAAGGGTTCCTGTCTTTTTTGACTCTGGACATACAAAACTAACAAAACGGATAACAGCATGAAGGCATCCTTGCAGGTTGTTAAGCAATCTTACAAACGTGATGTGGAAGAGAGGCCAGGATGCTAGCTTGGACTACTGAAATTAAATGCTGTCCACAGCACTTACTCCCACTGATCAAAGGTGCTGGACAATGCGTGCAAAAACTTGCAGGGAATCGAAAAACAAAAAACTAATAAAATGAAGGGATAGAATTGCTGTCCTGACGTAAAAATTAGAGGAGACACTTAAGCTCCGCCTTAAAAGTATTACGCAATAGCGCTAATGGGTTAATGCCCACATATGCAGAATCGGCCGTTCTTCTCTACTTTGCCTTCATAGATCCCCGGGAGTCCTCACACCACTGCCGGTGCGGTGGTGCAAAGGTTAAGTGATGCGCCACTGCCCTGCGATGGCAGGTGCTGCCACCGGTGGAGCTTGTGAGACTCAGGTTGCTCTTCCCGAGCGACCATTCACAGCCAATCATTAATTTAATAGGCACCTACCACGGTGGGTTTGTTCACAATCTGGTGGGCATGCTGTGAAGACGCCAAAAGGTCACGTGGTATAGGCTGACGTGACAAGGTCACGTCCCCAACAGCGGATTGCGCGAGGCCGAGCAGAATCTTGTGCCCTACGTTGGCCATAGGGTGGCCACACTGGGTGGATAGGGTGGCCACCAGGGCCATCCTTCCCCGGCCGTTTTTTCGCTCACAACGCCGACGACGACGACGGGTTTTATGCAGGACAGGAGCCTTTACGCTGTCGCGTTAAAAGTGGTCACACTGCATTGCCACGCCAATATCCGGCAGTGTCTGCTATTAGGAGAGGCGAGCAGGGGAGCGTTTTTGATGCGTTAGCACTGAAGTCTGCACTCAGTGATTACGCCATTCTCTGTCTGCCTCCATCTGGGCCACCAAGGCCACTTGACCTTGTCGTCACAACCTGCCCACCGGATTGTGAGCAAACTGTTCACCGTGGCAGGTGGAAGTTAGTCGCGAGAGGTTGCTAGGGAAGAGCAACCTGGGTCTCAATAGCCTCTCTGGTGACAGCGCCTCTCATCGCAGGGCAGTGGTGCATCACTTAACCGCTGCAGCACTGCGCCAGGAGTGGTATGAGGACTCCCAGCGATCTATGAATGTAGATTCGAGAATGGCCATTTCTGCACACATGGACATTAACCCATTAACGCTATCGCGTAACACCCTTAACAGGGAGCTTAAGTGTCCCCTCCAGTTTTAGAGCGCCAGCAGGAAGGCCCCCCACTCAACGATTTCGCCCTTTGAAGCCTGCTTGACCTTGAAAACAGCCTCGACCATAGAGTTTCTTACTACTACCTAGAGGGAAAGCTGGCGGCGCTGCACTTCAGCCAACATGGACGCTCAAAGCATCATGGGGCGGTGAGCTACTTGTTGCGGCACAGTCGTAGTTTTTCGGGAACACAGAGTGGCAGTACTAAGGCGTTTCATTCCGAAAACGTAGCTCGTGTGTGCGCAGACGACTTTCGCGCGAACGCAGTGTGCAAAAGCCATAGTAGTGAAGACGCGACGACACACGACGCCAATAAAAGGTTTTACTCTTCCGAAATGCCATTAAAAAACCTCTTAAAGTATCTAAACAACAACATTTTTTTTTGAAAACATATTTACTTTTAAAAGTGCGCCTGTTAATTACGAAATATTAGTTTTTTTAGTGTTCATCACTTGGCCAATAGGAAAGCTAGTCATGTCTTATTTTAGGCAAACTTTGCACTTAAATGCTTTTCTGCTCGTTTGTTGCAACCATTAGACAAGATATTGAATATTAGGACGTTTGTAGCTATCAAACAGCTTTATTTTTTTATTAATTTTTGGCCAAAAGTTAGAGTTCCGCAACAAGTAGCTCACCGCCCCATGATGCTTTGAGCGCCCATGGTGGCTGAGGTGGTCACGTGGGGTCTCCATGCAAACTCCCATAGACGGCTTGCCAGCTTTCCCTCTAGGTAATAGTAAGAAACTCTATGGCCTCGACCCAAACCCGATACCGAGGTGAAAACCGAACTGATAGCGTAAATAAATTGCATGCGGCCTGAGTACGCTAAATCATCCGTCATTTGTTTTGTTTTGTTTTGTTTTTTTTTTTTTTGTATAGAGGCATGCCAGTTTGCTCGTTTAGGACCGTGGCGCAGCCTCGCAGCAGCCTCGTGACAGCGCGTGGTATACGACAATTTTGCTATCATTCGCAAGTTGACACAGACGCTGAATAAAGGAGCAGGAAACCACCAAGTAGGTTCGGATATATCAGACCCAGCTAAAGCAAAGTGCGAGAAGATCAATGATATAGCATGTACAGAGGACAAGAAGAAAAAAAAATTCAGAGTGAAGAACAAGTATCACACATGTCTTGTGTTAGTGTGGTACTAGTATAAGAGATTCTATTTTTCTGCGGCAAGGTGTACATAGTGTCAATGGACAACGACGAAGACAGTGCTGGGCTCGTGCACAGAGCGCGAAGAGGACGAAGTGTGTTGTGTGCGCCGTTGGCCTGTAGTGGTTCGACTGAGCTGCTGTCAGCTATCTCTCTGTGTGTACGCCTACTCCTTGTGTGCGTGCATTTACGCTACAATAGGATTCAGTGGATTATATGCAGATGAGACTAAGAGAACATAAGAATCCGTTCACTAATAGCTAGGGCCACAACACTTGGCTGATCACTGCAAGAAATGCAAATGCAGTACAGAGCCTTCAAGCACAGTCAGCATGGCATTTTTGTTCTCCAAAAGTTGCCTATATAAGGCAAGATACTGAGGCATTCTATGTAATAACAGACACAAAAAGCGCTTATGTTAGCGCGCCTTCCTTTGGGCTATTACAAAATAAAATCAATCTCCTTGAAGACCATTTTTAAACCTTCAGTTTACAACTGGCGAGGAAAGAAAAAGTGCAAGAACTACACTGATAAACACAGCGAACTCTATATGGTATCATTGTTAACTCTTTTCCTGATTAAGTTTCTAGTTGTGCTCAAGTGTTCCCATTTTGTGACTTCTGCGTCCATGTTTTCTGTGTTGAAGGTTGCGCATGATCTTCAAAAGGCTTGTATATTCGTTCAAACGAGCATTTCTGTTGGAAGACGGGCGCATTCATGCATGCCGAATTCGAATGATTGTACCGTATAATACGCAAAGTGGTATTCTACATGCAACAAAAGTAATTCAACTTATTTGCTCATGTTTTCCTTTATTCACCGAACAGTTGAACAATGTTTTTTTTGTGCGTGCGTGCGTGCGCGTGCGTGCGTGCGCGTGCGTGCGTGCGTGCGTGTGTGTGTGTGTGTGTGTGTGTGTGTGTGTGTGTGTGTGTGTGTGTGTGTGTGTGTGTGTGTGTGTGTGTGTGTGTGTGTGTGTGTGTGTGTGTGTGTGTGTGTGTGTGTGTGTGTGTGTGTGTGTGTGTGTGTGTGTGTGTGTGTGTCGATGCAAGAAAAAAATATCCTAGCTTGTGGATGACGACGGCAAAGATCATACACGCGTCCAAGTTTCGCTATATTTTCTTTCTTTCAACGGCAATGTACTGACGAGCTCACTGACGTACATTTTTGAGGGTTTTCATCTTAGGGGGAACAGCGCAACAAAGGCGGAACACACAGAAGACATGCGCTGATCCTTTGTTGCGCTGTTCCCCCTAAGATGAATGCTTACCAACTCTCCCAAATTTGAGATTTACTTTTAAGGGTTTTTTTTTCATTACATTTTTCACTTATTTCGGCTGCGATATAGCATGACCTCAGCGAAAAGATTCTGAGCCTCGTAATGATACAGACGAATGGTTATGACCTGGAAACTGCCAGTAACACTCTTTAGTCTCTCGGTAACGGGCTCGAAGGGCCTCCAGAGCAAAAAATGAGATGGGCACAGGGATTTGTATTTTATACCGCTGTCCTCACATTTTTCACTTAAAATCGCGGTTCCCTGCTGCACTTCGCCTGCATTCGCTTACAACAAAAGAAAATTCGCAGAGCTTCTGTCCTCAAGAAGAAGCAGAAGGAGACATCACCGGTCGTATAGAGTGGCACCGACGCAACGTATTCCCGCCGCTAACAATGTCGGATTCTGTGATTGGATTGAGGGGGCACATTCATGCGTACCTAACCACTCCCCCCCCCCCCCCCCCCCCTGAGTTGAAGAGAAGGAATGAAAAATAAAAGCGCTCGTGAAACAACCAGACTTTTCAAGCTTTGAGCATTTTTGGATTTCCTTAAATGGTAAAGCAGCGTAGACGACTGGAAGGAATGCCGGCTCCAGTACCAGGCTGACACCAAGTCCTGCCCGAAGATCAGTCGCCATAAGAAAAGCGCCACACTGGCTAGCTCTGTGTCGAGATAAGTGATAGCCAAGAGGTGCGAGTGGGCAAAGCTAAAACTTTATTCAGTCGAATAAAGTTTTAGCTTTGACGACGATCGCGCCAGACGCTGGCGCACTAACAGGCCATCGATATGTCATGCAAGGTTCTAGTTCACTGTAACCCTGTTTTTCCATGTAGAAATCAATCGTCCGACTAACGGACGATTATCGCTTTTTAAAGACTACCTGAATATAATCGGGCACCAGGCGACACCGCACCTCACTGATACCCAAAAAACAGGCTCCGTCTAAAAAATCCAACGTCATCGCAAGGCCTTCCTAGCAAAGGACACTGCCGGTGTGATCGTTGCGGGCGGCTACAGGGGAAAGCTTGTCATCGGGCAGAGGTTTGAACAAAAATGCCCTCCAGGTGGTAAGGGCTCAACACCTGAAAAAGGTTCAGGAATTCGTAATCCGTTACAGACGAAGATGTCGCACACTAGAAGCACTGCGAGATTCCCGCTGTCCTTGAAGCGTCCGAAGACGACAAGTTACGCTAAGTGATAGCGTCCGATGGCGTGCACATCGGCAGCATGAGCTTGTAGATATTTTGCTTAACGCTGAAAACGATTGTTCACTCCAAGTTCTTTACTGTGAAGTTCCCCCCACTCTGCGGAAAAAGTTTGCGCTCCCGAGCAGGCAACGATTATTTTTATTTGAACTTTCCTTACCTTTTGAACCACTTTTTAATTTTCACCCATTTCCCTCGTGATTTCGTATTGTTTCGTTAGAGAGAATATGATATCGTTACATGCATAAAGAAGTACCTTCCTGCACTGCTCAACACTCGATTTTTCATCTGCTGTTCACAATCTGCCTGTTCAAGGTGGATTGGCAAAGTTCAAAGTGTTCACAGCCGGTTTGCTGAACCGGCATCAGGTTTTTACGTTATTTCAAGAATCATGAGGAAAACTGCACGGCCACAAACGTTCGAAATCGTGTCATAGTAGTTTGGAGTACAGAGGCAAAACGGCATGTCTTTACTGTATGAGCAGGCGTGGTGAATGCCATTTCGTGTCAGGCATATCGAAGAGTTGACACTGGAGCAGACGGCACAGAACGACATAGAAACGAATTTTTAGGGTCGACGATAAAATACATCATCCTGAGAAAGGCGATTTGCGACAATACAACCCAAACAGAAGGCACCTTCAGTACACTATCGGAACAAAGGCATGCAGCCTTAAATAAGAGTACAGATCACGCTAATTCAGTACAAGATGGAGAAAAAAGCAGGAGATAGCGCATCTGAAGTACTGCGTCTTTTCAAGAGAGCCGCAGTGCATCCCACCCCTGAGCTTTTGTTACCACTATCGAGCTCACAGCATCGAAGTTCAGCAATGCGAACAATGCAAGCAAGCCTCAGAATCAGCCCATCAAGACCGCTCTCTAGTAAGAAATCAGTGCCCAGCAGCTTCCTGCTGATTTAGACAGGCTTGTAGGCAGAAACTGCCGTTTAAATCCTGAACGATGCCAAAACATCTTTGGCTGCGCTTTAGTAACGTCCACCAGTCGTATTCGTTGAAGACGATGAGCTGCACATCAGAGCTTTTGGACAGTATGCACGCACTAGCACATCACAGTTTATTTTTTATCATTGACATCTCGTATCACTGTCGTTCCCGATCCGCAGAATGCCTGTAGTTTGCATTTATGCATAGAGCTTCACGCAGCACTTGAACGAGACCACAGCCATCAAGGATTAAGAGGGAACATAAAGGCTTATCAATCTTCCGAACGAACCGCTGCTCCGGATCATCCTAATATATTGTCTGACGATTATGACTCAGTTATTGCTTGCAATCACGCGCGTAAAGCGCCTGAAATGCTACTTATAAACCTCAGGAAGGACGCCATGACTCCCCCTCTTCTGTACCCTGCCCTTAAAGAAACATCATCTCCACTAGCGCTGTACTCTTTTGCCCTGCGTGCTCCGAGACCCGACCCTTCTCCTACAACTTTTCTCTTCTGTGTGTCGGAACTCACGGTACCCTGGCACATTCTGTGCGTGCACATCGTATGATTCGGTGCATATTAAAGCAAAGGAAGCCACACGCACAGGACGCGAAGAAGGTGGTGCGGAGAGAACAAGAGCTACTAACAAATTCGAAGGTTGTTTTGGAACAGACGCTGCAGCGTAGCAAAGATTGATGGCGCAGCTCCTCATGAATTAACATTCGAAGTTGTTAGTAGGGCCTGTCCACTTCGCATTCCCACCTGTTTCGCTCCTACACTACAATTAGCGTCAAACAGGCCTAAAAATCTACCCTTCTAAAATTCACTACATGATTGGGCGACCCGGAATACCCAAAGTTCATACTGCGAGTCCCCATGACCACAGATAATGGTACACAGTCTAGAATACCACCACCCTAAACAACATAGTTATTACGGCTCAGGTTCATCTGCGCAACATTCTCTCAGGATTGTTGGTAAACTTTATAGGTAAACTTCGTAGTATTGCAGGTAACTTTGACATTGCACGGTGCCAACTTCAATTAGCATGTAGAAGTACAGCGATACAGCGAGAGAGACGGCGCCGAGCAGAATAGAACGCTCGTGTATCGATACCGATGCATCTCTATGCATACTGATGCCTACAGATGCCCCTCTCAGAGAGCGCTAAAGGTCGTCTATTTTTGCCGGTCGTGTTGGAATTGCAATGGCCGCGTAACCGGTCACGTACACAGCATGCCGTCGTAAATAAGGCGTTTCGCCTATCACAGTGTGCCGCAACTTCTGAAAACGACAGAGCGGCGTCCGTGCTCGAGCACATTGTCAGGCGTGGTCCCCTGTTGCATAACTATAGTGCTCCGACTATGTCTAGATTGATGTTCTCGCTGCGTTGTACGCAGTTAGTGCCGGCTGCAGCGGAGGACATCCTCTACGACAGCTGAGCTTCACAGCATTACGGAAGCTGTTTCTTACATCCTGCGCCGAACCGCCGGCCTTTGGGTTATCTTCACCGATTCAAAAGCATCTCTGCAGATCCTGGCCAACCTGCTGAAGAAAACGAATCACCAGCCACTTTCCCTGGACATCGGATATCTACATCATTTAGCTATTGCCGCAGGCCACTGCATAACATTTCAGTGGGTACCTGCTCACTGTGGCATTCAGGCTAATGAAAAAGCAGATGAAGCGGCCCGTAAGGGCCATCAACATCGGAGATACATTCGAACTTTTTTCACGAAATATGATGCGTCCCAAATGGCTAAACGTTTTGCTTCCGAAGAAACGTATCGGCTTTGGAGTTTGCCGACACATAAGTACCAATTTCTTCACTCAATCAACCCACATCTTAGATCAAGACTCTCACTAAGAATTCCTCGACATCTGGAAACACTTTATCATCGACTTCGTCTGAATGCTGCATATACAAACGGCTTGCGATACCGTTTTGGACAAATGAACAGTCCGCATTGTGACAACTGTGCCTCGATAGAAACTGCGGAACATATCTTGCTTGCGTGCCCTGCGTATGCTAACGAGCGTGCGTACTATGAACATTGCATGCAGAAGCTCTGCCCAGTGCCCCTAACAATGGACAAAGTTTTCGGTCCCTTAGCCTGCCTTAGGCAACAGAGACTTTCAATGAACTTTCTATTCACATATTTAGAAGACACTGGACATCTCGATAAGCTTTAAATTCACTTGCCCGTTACCTTCATGCATTCTTCATGCAGTGAACTTCGTCAGCCCATTTGTCGGACTATGCACTCCATTATTCCATAGGTTACATCAATACTCGCCACTGCATCCTTAGTACCCATTTCATGGCCGCATTTTATCTTCGTTTTCTTTTTTACCTCTTCCACATTGCTCTCCTTCTGTCTTTATCTCATAAATTCCCCTCCCTACGCAGAGTAGCATGCCAGCGATATTTAAACGCCGGCTATATTCTCTGTATTTCATTAAAGAGTCTCTCTCTCTCTCTCTCTCTCTCTCTCTCCAAAGCGGGATAGACTTGTGACTTAGCTCTAAATTATTTTCTCGGTGTGATTCTTTATTTAAACTGTGCTAAGAGCACAGTAGGCCTTCTTTCATTTTCTCACAGCTGTGAGCTAATGCGCGAAGAAAAGGAAAAGCAATCACATGACGACAGCGACCATTATCCTAGGAATTCTGTGGTTTTGTTAATTTATTTGCGTATCTATTTCTGTAAAGTAATATATTTGCGCTGTGAATCCCTTCCTCACCAACCTTCTTTACTAATCCTCCATCCCCAATTTCGAGCTTAACTTCCAAATAGCATGTGCTCGGCTCCATAGAGCCTTCGCTTTCCTAGTTACTGCCTTAGCGCATGAAGTGAGACTAAATATATAACACTGCTATAGCGTAGCTCAATTTATAGACTCTCTTTAAATTCGAATATGTGCACTCAAAGTGCTCGGGTAGTGAAGCCTGAAACTCCATAACTACATCAGCTGTTAAGCTAAAAGGCACCTAGGATACTCTGCATAAGTAATTTCTGCCATGCCTTTGAATGCAAAGTCATTTCAAAATGTTACCACTTTTTTTTTTCACTTGTGACGCTTCGTGACATCTAAATATGGAGATTAAGTTATAGTTACGCAGTGAAAAATAACTAATGCAGTGTTAATTACTGGCGAAAGGTCAACTTTAGCCGAGTGGCCTTTTGTAGTTTCACATTTCTTGTTTTATTAGCAATAACTAAATTTAGAATACAACTAAGATGGGTTGCTTTTGCGATATGGTATTGCAATGAGCAACTTATCATTGTTACCACAGAGAAACTTATCATTGTTATTTCACAAAATTCTGGCTTACTACTAAGCTGTGATAAAAGGCACCACAAAAGTAGGGAAGACTAAAACAGGCAAACCGTTTCTAGAAAACAAAGACATTGCTTTGAAGCAGACTTGCAACGAGAGTGGAAATGCATTTGGGCAATAAGTTTTTTTCGCTTACAATTAAGACAACAAATTCCCATTTTTCTTTGAGCAAGTCTGCATAACTTCAGGCTGTGCGCGCAGGTGGCACAACAAAATAATGTATGCAGCAAAAAAAGCAATGATTTTGTCATAAATTACGTAAGCGATTGCAGACCGAGATCAAAAGCAGAAACTTGTTGCGTTTTTGCAGTAGTATAACCGTCATTGATTTTGAAGGCGGTTGTCGATGAAACTTTTCAGCCGCGGCACGCAAGGTACGTCGCCGAGTGCTTCCTCCATTTCGCTGCACCTCTTAAACCCCGCGATTGACTCGGGCCGTACCACGCCCTCACTTTCGTGACGTCAGGAACCAGAAAAAGCGCGATTATTGTGCAAGAAGATGTAACCTTGAGCCACCTGCTAAGGCTGGCTGAGAATCGTGCGGCGACCGACCTTGCGAATACCCCATAGTTAAAAAAAGAAAAAGAAAACAAGATTGCAAATATTTAACAGAGAACTATGTTACGGCGAAAGCTGATTCCTTCCGCTACGTCAGCTTTGGGTGGCTGTTCATGAGTACAACCGGACATGCATTCCGTGAGTGTGGCGGACGCTGTGGTGCCCAAGACTCATGTGGAACGCAACTAGCCGTGCTTTTTCTTGGCGAGCGCTCGTTGGACGAGAAGCCTTCTTTGTTGTTTGCGTTGAATAAACAGCTCGCGAGCGCGCCTGCGCTGCCAAGCGCACGCCGAGGGTCCGGTGGCGGCTCGCAAGAAGTCTCCGCGGCTGCCGCCGTGCTTTGCACATCGTTTGCACGCATCGATCGGCAAGACGTGATGGGCAAACAAGTGCACGTTTTCCTCTACGTAACCGAACGGACAGGCCCTGCCAACGCCGATGCACGCGCGCGCGTCAGCGGCCGTTAAGGAGGCGCTCCCCCCCCCCCCCCCTCGTTCTTTTCCCCCCTTTTCAATCTTGACGGCGCTGCTCGAGGCGCCGCTCGCTCGCAATTCGGGCTTAATGCAGATGAAAAATGGAAGCGCGAAGAAGTTCAAAGGCTCTCGCAGCTTCGGCAGTGGCGACGAGGAGACAGTTCTTCCCCCAATTCGAGGCGACTGTGTCGTGACGAATTCCAATTGAGGCAACCGCTCGTGCGTCCTCCTCCTCGTCTAGGCCCTCCCGCCCAGCTCCTTCCTTTCTTCCCATCATCGTTCTCTCTTTTCCTCGGCAAAGTTTAATCTTACTCCTTTTCAGTATGCGCCGTCGTCCCGTCTTCGCGCCCTTCTTCCCACGCAAGACTGAAGTGAGCGGACGGCGCCGAAATAAAATTGAGTTGTAGATACCGCGCAGGAAACATATTGGGCAACTTAATGCCGCGTGTAGTTGCTCTTCGCTCGGCCATGTACACGGCTCGCTCGGAGGCCTGTAAGCTTGCTGTTATTTTTTTTTTTTTTAGGAGAGAAATAGGAGGGCGTCTTCATCCATTCCCTCACCTGAGAGAAAAGTGTAGATGCAGCTTTCCGGCTCGGAAAAAGCCCTTCAGAAAACGGAAGCCTCGCTTATGCGTGCACGGGTCGATCAGCACTGTGGAGCAGTGACTAGACAGTTGCGCTCGCTGAGTTAGAGGTCGCGCGTTCCTGGCAGTGACGGCCTTATTTATACCGAGGCGCAGTGTAGAAGAAAGAAGCGCAGAAAACGCCGAGGGGTGGTTTTGCTGCTGGGGATCTTAACGATGCTGAGCAAGTCTTGATCTTTCTGGAGGCTCTCAGTCTTTCCTCACCCGATGGTTTGAGATGCGCAATTCAGCAGGTTATTGTGAAACGCATTCAAGACACATGGCTGAACTATTTGCCCCGTTGTGCACATACATAAGTCGGATTCTGATGATATTATTGATGATGATGACAATGTCGATAATGGCAATGATGCCCTGGACAAGGATAGTCCACATAACACTTCCTATGGTCACGACCTATCATCAGTAAACAACGAATCCGGCTTTTTTGGAAGTCATTTTTAACTGTGAGGCAACTGTGGGATATTTTAAGACACTGTTATGAATATATTGATGGGAATGGACTAACCTTTCGATGCGTAGCAAAATCTTGCTATGAAAGTTTCCCCGCGATTGCACCAAGTAGTTAAGACTGTCCTAGAAAACCAAAGGGCTATATTTTTTTACTATAAATTTTGGACTATTTTTGACTATAAATTTGAGGCAACTGTGGAATATTGTAAGATACTGTTAAAAACATATTGATGAAAATGGTGTACCTTCTGAAGTGCAGAAAAATCTGGCGTTTAAAGTCTATTCCATGCTCGCACCAAATAATGCCATGGAAAACTAATGATGTGCGGTTTCGACAATAAATAGCAGAAAACCACAAGCGTCCCGAGGAGGGATCTGTGATTATGTTGACTATTATGGTGCAATCCTTGCGATGTACAGCAAAATTGCGATCATAAACAACTTCCCGCTGATGATCTGTAGCAATTTCAGAATCTTCAGTTCTGTAGCTACCCTCTCATGTATGAAGTACAATATTATGACGACTTCAAAGCTAAGCAAGGACAGTGAATTCACTGCTCCATCGCTGAGACGTCGTCCTACTGATTGTCGTTCTCTTAGAGGTACAGGAATGCAATTTTTAACTTGCGCTTTTTTTCTAACAATAACAGAAAAACAGTCTCTAAATATGAATTAGGATGCCCGAGCCTCGAACACTTTGCACTCCCTTCTACACTAGTTGTCGTTTTCAAATGAGCAGTTTTGGTTTGGACTGTTTCTAGCCAGGTAATGACCGTGACTTCACATTATCCTCTGCCATCCAAGACACGTACATTGGGCATTTTCTGTTAAAAAAAAAACTGCGAGCGCTCTAATAATGTTTGCGTCAAGCCCCGGCGGGCCCGCAGATTTGCCGTTGAAGAAATTACAGTCACGAACTCTGCGAACCACTTCGAATTTTCTTATTTGATAGCAAACTCAGACGCGGACAAAAGCGACCACGAGGTGGCCGACTGCGGAATCACCTTAAGCCTCGGTGGTAGCCAAGCAATGTCACAATGCAGGTGGAGCTCGAACGCCAGACAAGCCCATATTCAACTTACGAAGCTCGTGTAGCTGCGGCCGGTAGTGCCAGAGAGCTGCAGCCGGTGAACGCGGTAGCTCCACTACCAGGTGACAAAGATTATAAGAACGACCCTCACCTGCTGCAGGGAATGGAAATAGAACGGGCCCATCGCTTGGGTCGACACTCAGAATCCGGTGATCGACCAGTAATCGTGAAATTTGCGTATCGCAAAACGAAAGAAACCGTTCTGGCACAAGACCGAAGGCTGAAAGGCACAGAATACAGTATTAGAGAGGATTCCTCGAGTCCAAAAAGCACGAAAGCATTTTTGTATCAGGACCACACGCATACGTTACAATAACCTTTTCATGGGGCCATAACGATACGTTTTTCACGAAGCATCAAATTCCGCAAAGGGAATCGCATAGCAAACATTCCATTGTACGCAAAGTATGAGTTAATCACGGCCTTCCAGACCAAAAATGACCTTTCGTTTTGCGTAATCTTCACCAATGTACGCAGTGTTCTTTTAAACCGCGATATCGTATCCAATATCGTTACATCAACAAGCAGCACCTTACTCCTTCTAACAGAAACGCGGTTAAACAGTGACGTTTCCGATACCGATGTTCTGGTAGAACTGCCCAACTTCCCTTTTATTGACATTTCCGTAAAGGTTCAAGAGGGGGCGGTGTCCTTATAGTAGTTCATCGACAGATTTCATGCTCCTTTGCTAGCATTAAAGCAAAGCTAGATATATTTTGGATATTAGGTCGTGCATGACAGTAACAATACTCCTGGGCGTTTTTTACAGGCCGCCGCATGCCACTCCAGAATTCTGCGACAATCATAAACTTACAGCAACCCACCCAAACGCTGCTATTCTTCCTTCCGGGAATTTTAATTTTCCTTGCATAGACTGGCATAACCTATCGCCTTTTTCAATAGCAGGCCTAGCAGAGACAGGAAATTTCATTAACATCAGCTTCAACTTTAGTTTAACCCAGCTATGCTCAGAACCAACGCGCGTCACATCGGAATCTGCAAACATTTTAGATCTAATCATATCCAATAACCCTGATGCTCAGATACAAATTACATGCATTCGAAGAATTAGTGACCATGATGTCATTCACGCTAACAAGATGCATACAAAAACCACGCACCTTTTTTCCTACATTCGAAGCTACATTCCAGAATCGCTCAATTCATGATCACTGGTTGAGTTTCGAGAAAAAGCTTTACTAAATTAAGTAATTAATATAACGCAACAATCAATCTTCGTGCCAGTAACAAAAAGCGGTGGTCTACCAACGACCTAAAAAGACTAGAAAATACGAAAAAAAACGTCTTTATCGAGCTGCTAAAACTAACTGGGCCTCACATCGCCGGGAAATATATTACGAAGTTGAAAAGACAAATCTTACTGCGATCCACAACACGATGCATTCTTTCTATGGTTCTAAGCTCCCAAGTTTGGTATCCAGTAACCAAAACAGTTTTGGTAGGGAATAACCCTCATCCAGATCGTTCTATCACCCTCACCAATGAATCACACGAAACGCTTACTGATACCGAATGTGCCGACACGTTTAACTCTGCATTTTCGAGAATTTTCCCAAAAGAACTTGACACACGTATTCCTTTGCCGATGACCAACATTGAAGGTACCGTGTCAGGTATCTCATTTTTTTGCAGATAAAATTTCATCTGAAGTTGAGAAAATTAAGCTATCATCATCAACTTTCCTTGAAAAAATCAACTCTAAAATACTAAAAAACACAAGGCCCATCACTGCAGCCTATTTGCCTCCACTCTTCTCCCAGTTATTTTCTTTAGGAACTATGCCGGATGATTGGAAAGTGAGAAAGGTCGTTCCAATCTACAAATCAGGCAGCAAAAAATTTCCGCTAAATTACCGCCCTATCTCACTAACAAGCGTACCATGCAAGGTCACAGAACATATCATCATAACATCAGAACATAACATATCATATCACAGAACATATCACAAATCATGGCTTTCTTAGACTCGAATCACTTTTTTCCCCCTCACAACATGATTTCCGGCAGGGTTTCTCTTGCGAAACGCAGCTGGCACTTTTCATTCATGACTTACAGGTCAATCTTGATTCAGACATACAAACTGACGCTATCTTTCTAGATTTTGCTAAAGCTTTCGATAAAGTATCTCACCGTCGCTTGCTAGTCAAACTTCAACTGCTACACCTGGACCCTAAGATTCTAACCTGGACTGAGGAATTTATGACTAATTGTTCGCAAATGGTTCTTGTCAATAATAACTTGACTAGCCCTATTTCGGTAACTTCTGGCGTGCCCCAAGGGTGCTTCCTTGGTCCCCTCTTGTTTCTAATAGATATAACCGATTTACCTCACAGTGTCTCCTCTGAAACGCCTCAACGCCTCTGACCAAGCAATGCCTCTGATCAAGCCGCTCTGCAGTCTGATCTCAGCGGTGTTCTACAATGGCGCAGCAATTCAATAATGGCCCTAAACGCCACAAAATATAAATGTGCGTCCTGCTTTCGCGGTCATAGCCTCTTTATCTTTCTTTACACCATCGCTAACACGCCACAAGAGCTAGTCCAATCTTATACGCACCTAGGTGTAACCCTTCCTCGCGACCTGTCTTGGCGCGCACATGTTACCAATATCATCTCGGCAACTAATAAAACCTTAGGCTTTTTAAAACGTCATCTGCAAAACACCTCGCCACATGTTAAATTACTCGCGTACAACATACTTGTTAGGTCGAAACCTTAATACGCGTTGCGCATTTGGAGCCCTCATTGATCTTTTCTCATCTATTCATTAGAACCTGTTAAAAATTGTACTACTGGATTGGTTCACTTCCTATACTCGTATAACGTCAGCGTTTCATCTTTATAATCGTAATCCGACTTGTCGACGCTTTCTAGTCGACGCTGCATTGCCAGCCTGCCCTTGCATCGCAAGTTCTTCTTTTCGTCCCTTAATCAAGCACCATGAACAACAGCAGCGGCCCGCATATGCCACCACACCAGCCATCAGTTCGCACGAGTTCGTACCACTACCTTCACTGCTTCCTTTTTCTTCCAGACCACCGCAGACTGAAACGCTTTTTCCTTTGATATCCCGGCTACAACGTGCCCATCTTCGTTTTTACAGCTTGACACTGATGCACTGACACAAGGTCCCCACCACATTTTAGAACAGACTACAAACTACAATCCTTAGCTCATAATCTTCCCGTTTTTCTCAACAAATATAAAGACACTGTTGGTTTTAGTCCTAAGCAATTGAGAACCTACTTCGTGCAAATATAATCTACCCATACATGTGTTCTTACTTTAAATATTATACTCGCATTTACAAACTTTCTGCCTTGTTGAGCTTTTTTCATTGATTTTATTATTGACCAACTTCTTTTGTTTTGTTTTCATCTCGTGCTACAGTGACATATGCATTGTATAACACTTTTTAATGAACTCTCTGGAATTTGCTGTTTGTTCCTGCTATGTTGTGTACTGGTTTCCTGGGCCTTTGTCAAGCTGTTTGTACAGCTTTTAGCCCAGGCGACCATCCACTTGTTGGAAAATAAATTTGATTTAATTTGATTTGATTTGATTTAACCGACCATTTTGTTCAATGATTACTTCTCACGAGATGTTTTCCTTTGTATGATAACCCACCCCTTATGTAATGCCCCCTACGAAAGAACTTTAAGGTAATTAACTAAACTGAATATAAAGAAGTAAGCAGAAACAAATATGCGTCGGACGTTATATCAAACATGGTTAAAGAATGCAGCGCGAAAAGACAAGGACAAACGAAGAAGTGGACAGGACTGGCGCTGACTACCAACACATTTATTCAAAGAAACGAGCAGCTTTTATAACGCCATCCAAGACCCACGTGACCAGATAAAGCAGCAGGCGTGGGAAATCTATCTAACACTGATACACATCATTGCACACAACATCGAAGAAACAGCACATCGAGGTGACGCAACGTCACCTCGGTACCTAAAAACTGCATGACTAAATGACCAGGAAGAGCCAAAATAAACGAGGAACAAAAGAATGAATTATCGTCTATTGCTGTCCACTCATCGTAAGGCAATTGGCAGAAACAAAGAACAAAAGCCAAAACAAAACAATACCGCAAAACTGTGTAAAAGTCGAAGCAAAGCAGAGTCAAAGAGACACAACACGACAAAAAAGAACGCTCCGCGAAAGCTGTGTCAAATGCTGAAAGCCATACAGAGTCTAAGAAAAAGTTAAAAGTTCTAAAGAACATGTCAAAAAGTTCTAAAGAACAAAAGTCAAGCAAAACAGAGACGTAATTATAGCGGACCTAGAAAACTCAACTCCTTGTCTAAAAGTAAAATTGAAGGGGTGCTGGCGCACTCGTCTCCAGCTTTGGCGATCAACCGTGCCTCAATGATGACTCTTTCTATTTCGGTCCTCGCACGTGCTCTGATCACCGTGCGCTTGAAGAATGGTTCGCACCCTTTGTAAATCTTGCAATGGTCGTCCAGGTGCCGGCCGCTTTTGTTGCGTACCTTCCGGCGGTGCTCAAGCAGTCTCTCGTTGAGGCACCTGCCGGTTTGCCCGATATAAACGCTCCCACACTTCAAAGGTATCTCATAGACGACACATGTAGCACAATGCGTAAACGGATCGACATGTTTTACAGGGCAAACCTTTTTCTTCTGCTTTGCCAGCAAGGTACAAACTTGTGATAGTTTGAAAAGACAAGATTAACATTGTTTCTTTTTGCGACCTTCTTTAAGTTATGGGACAGCTTGTGAAGATATGGGATTACGGCCAGGGGAGGCCGTTTAGCCTGCTCAGGCTTGCCTGCGTCTTTGCCTTGAACTTTTAACTTCTGGACCAGCACAGTGGCGCAGCCGTTAAGCGATGCGCCACTGCACTGACAGGTGGCTGTTTCTATCACAGCCACCGGCAGGCATTGTGCGACCCGTGTTGCTCTTCCCGAGCAACCTCTCGCGACCAGTCATTAACTGGCACCTGCCAGGGCAGGGTGTGATGACGCCACAAGGTTACGTGATCAAGGTGGCGCGACGCCCTCCTCCCATTGTCTGCAGCTAGCGCGAAGCTCCTCCGCACTAAGACGAGTTAGTCCAGAGCACAAGACAAGACAAGATTCTTGCTCGGGGTTGGTACGTCTGCAGTAGTGATTTCTGGAGAAGGGTCTCAGAAACACTACGCACCAGTGCCGGTGAGTAGCCAGCACTGTAAAGACATTGGACTTGTTTCGCAACGCCGCTCTGCATCGTATGGGGACAGCTTTTCGTGAGCGCTGCCTGGATGGCGGATGAAACAATGCCTCGCTTAATCAAATTCGAGTGAGCGCTGTCATGCGGAAGAAGTCCCTTCTTAGAGCGAGGGTTATACGTCCAACAGAGGTGATTTTCTTCAAAGCTAAACAGCAGGCCCAAAAACTGTACAGCCTTGCCGCTCGGTGGTTCGCACGTAAAATTGAGTCCCCCAGAGTGGTATTTGAAAAGGGCGACAATCTCAGTAGTAACACGGTCTGCAGAACCAGGCGGGCAACTTTTGAGGACAATCAGAAAATCGTCCATGTGCCGGTAGACCGAATGGACCACAGCACTCGGGAGCTCCTTGTCTTTTCGCGCTGCATTCTTTAAACATGATCTCTGACCAACAAGCCCAAACAGCCACTTTAGGTCATATCAAACTGAGGCTTCGTTGCGCGAAAAAACATTCACAACCACGATTTCCGGCGACTGCCATCGAAGACCGTTGGCACCACATGTTGTTGCGCAGTCAAGAGCCAGAGACAGCAGTGTTTTACGTACACGCGAGCCTAGGCACATCCGAAACATGCCTTCGCCTCCACTGGGACGAAACGAATGAACCAGTGCGGGGGCAAAACGGCAGTACCTTATGCGCGCCGTTTTCTCCTCGTAAAGGCACGACGGTTGGAGAGTTTGTTCGTTAAACGGTTATTCATTGAACGGCAAGCACGGCAGTGGTGACGTTCAGCGTAATGACGCGTCGCATGACTCAACACGAATACGCGGTGATCGCCACTATACGCTCCATCTAATCAATATGAGATTACCTGGGATTTTAGAACTATCGATTACGCGCTCGCGGTAGCTGGTGCGAACACTCAGTTTGTGCGGTGTGCGGGGCGCCCCGCCTCGCCGCTTCCCTCCGCTGCCCGATGACAAGTGATCATTTAACGCGCGAATCAGAGAAGTGCGGCATTAAGCGTCGCCCTAATGAGTTATGCCGGCTGCAAAATCACGGCCTTATGCGCATGCGGGCGGCAATCAAGGAGCGCTTGAAGAGAAAATATTTCACGCAGGCGCCTAATTGCCCAAGTCCCATTATGCACACGACGTGTTCATGTACCGCGTGGAGTTATTACACACCAATGTTCTTATTTTTTTCCCTGCCAGAGACGGGAAAGCTAAAAAACAAAATATTTACGCTCGTTTAAGTTTGTCGCTGTGAAAGAGTTAATGAAAGCGGTGACCGCTACAAGCAAAAGGTATGAGTTCTCTGGCATGCTGTTTTTGTTGTAGTTTCTCACATAAACTGCTGAATGCTTGATTTAGTTGTCACATTGCATTAGCTGCGCTACCGAAGCAAGAGCTATGATTGTTCCCCAGAGAAAAGGGAAAAAGAGAAGAAAAGGCTGAAAAAAAAAGGGCGGGAGGGGGGGGGGGGGGGGGAGTTCTTTCAGGAATCAGTAGCGAACAACTGTCTCTAGCTTGTAATGGCCGGACATTTAGGAGTTCGCCTTCAACGCGCCCGACAGCTCTGAGTACCCACTCTCATAAAAAGCGCGCGCAATTCAAAAATTAAAGAAAAAAAAAGATTCCAGCGCAGGCAGATAATGCGCGCCGCACAGAGACTAAATAAAAAAAAATTACTGCGCGGGGCCGGAAAAATTGCCAGTGGCTTAGCTCGGCTATGCCAGGATCTACGTAGCGAAAGCGAGCGCAACGACGAGGCAGGCGGTGTGACGTCATACCAAAAGGCGGCGGCGGCGAGGCGCGCGGTGTGACGTTATGCCAGATGGCACGGCGAGCGCGCGGTGTCATGTAAATAAATCTGTGGTGGAAGTTAGCAAAAAGCGATTGGAAGATTCGTGGCTGAAAAGCATAAAGGTGATATAAGGTTAGAAGTGTAGGAAACCGTAGTGAAAGAAAATGGCGAATTTTAATGAGAATTTACAACAGATTTGAGCAAATATAAAGGGGAAAAAAAGTTGAGCATGGTGGCAATTGCCACCACCCCGTTTCAAAGGGGGCTCTCCTATCCATCCATCCATCGTCCGCCAGCTGCGGCGGTTGCTAGGCAACGGCTCAAGGTCGATCTCTGTGCCTCCTCGGAGCACCGCCACAGTGAAATCGCTAGTTCGTGGCCAATATAGTTTTCACTACAAAATCCCAGTTCGTCTAACATTTTAGAGCTTATGCCCAGTGCAGCGGGATCACCACAACCAGAAGGACAGAGTGCGGCACAAGAGTATCAAGGGGTTAGCGCGCCGATTTGTGCAAACAACGCGTTGCTATGAGCACCACATTGTGCACACGCGTCTGGAATGATCTGTGAACACTATGCAGGGGGCGCTTTCACTGGACTCAGCTCCACCTGCATCGTTATTCCGAATCTTCCGATCCAGTGTCGCAAAAGGGACGCAGTAGTATAACGCAACCACTGCCGGTCAGGGAAGTTCGTCCAGTAGCCAGGCGTGGCCGACCACACACCTAAGCATGCACGTTTGGGTGCTGCTGGAAGTCGTTTCTGCGTCCCTGTGCTCATTGCGGGCGGCGTCATGCGCACGAGTGGAGCGAAAACCTGCCACTTAGGCCCTAGCAGCTCTCGATGTATGCCAGCCGCTATACCGAGCTGAACTTCGAAGCTCTCGTCGTGCCATTGCTGACAGCGTTTGTGCGGTGACGGCAGCGAAGGGTACCGGTGCAAGTGCATTCGCGCTCAACTTTGTCGCGAACGTGACGGGAGCGTTTTTCTTTTTACTCGTGACCAGTTTTTGCAGCTGTCGTGCGTTCGTTTAAATTCTCAGTCTGCTTAAAAAGTTTGTGGGCAGCCATTTCTGAAAAAAACAAAAACTTCCTCGTAGCTCACATAGAACTGGATATTGCAGTCTGCACTTCCTCGGTCCTCTGTGACCAAAGCAGCGAGGCCTAACAAACCTGACAGAAAATTTAGGTCTCTGATGACCCCTGTGTACCGTAAACTTTCGCAACCAGCTTTTTTTTTTTCGTTCGGGGGCATCGACTTGATGAAGACTAAAATAAGGTGCCGCTACTTCTTCGGCTACAGATGTCGAGGCTCATTCGAAAAAGTCTGGGGGGGCTGAGTTTAGTGACTAGCTAAACATTATTTTCAGATAGGCCCTAATAACTTATGCCCTGCCACTTACCTTAGCTTCGCAGGCTGCCAAATAAATCCCAAATGTTAATTAACATGTGAAATAAAGATATGAAATACAATTGGAATAGGCCGCTCGAGATATACTTTTCCCTACCGAGAGGGCACTGAGGTAATCCTGAGTGCTGTTGAGGATTGCGCTTCAATCCTACCGCTGTCGCCAGTGTTGAAGACGGAGGGGGCCTGGAGATGAATGACTCGTTGAGCCCCGCAGGTCCCGGCTCCGAAGGGCGGTGTCTAACTCCGATATAGAGGAAACTGTACAGAAGGTTTATTTTACATATTTACAGTCGAGATGGAAGTGCTCCGGTCACAAAACATCATCCCTTTAAATAGGTTCGTATTCCCCAGATCCCTGCCTGGGAGGTCAAGTTCGGAGAATGAAGTCCAATCAGGTGGGCCGATGTGGACACTGGTGGTACGCTCTCTCGCAGCTCGGTCGATGGGAAGGAGTAGAAACTGAGTCATCAAACACCGCTGTATTACTTTGATCACTGCGGCAAGTCTTCTGTGCGTTGCCTTCGGGGAAGAAGCTTCCAGCAGTCTCCCAGCAGGTGAATGAACGTCCTCGAACTCGTCCGAAACACGAGACCTCTGTCGATTACACAGCCATCTTTCAATTAGCAGCCTCAGCTTGACCTTGCGTAGCATCACCCCGTCCGGTGATGCTACCACACTACCGCTGCCGCCGTCGTCTATGCTTCCGCCGCTGCTGCCGGCGGCGCCAGGCCTCGGCGTACATTTGGTTCGCGATGAGTCACGTCTGGTACTAATTCTTCCCAGGCCCGTGTTCGCCAAACTTAACAGTGCCCAAATGATCAAACTCACACGTCGATCGAGCTCACACGTCACTTTTCGGCGGTGATATCACGAACAGGTTTTAATCGCCAAGGTTATCTTTTTACGCGCAGAAATCAGCATTGTGTTTTGGAGCATGGCCTGTGACATTATCTCACCATGGGTTCAATGCCGGAAGTTTGCCTCCCTGCTACCAAATGGTTCCAGTCAATTCCACTAGCAACAGTGAATTGTTCAGCAACAGTCGCTGAAGCAACGGTGAACTTTAAAACCATATTCCCTATGTTCATTTTCTGATGTTCACGTATCCTTGATAATGTGCGGAACATACTGTTTGTTGTTAGACAATGTACACCTGACGAACTGCAATTTGAGAAAAGATGAGAAACCGCTATCATTCTCTAGCGCAGCGGAGGATGTTTAGAAATTTTACACTTCTAAACGTGAACGCTGCAACGCAGATTTGTACAAAAAAAAAAGAGGTATTCGAACGTCTCAAGTAATTTCGAGTCTACAATTTGAAGTACAACCTCCAGGTATATAACCGCGAGGTTTACGTCTTCCCACTTGTTGTGATAGTATTATTTTAATATACTAGCGACAGCCGGTAGTAAGACCTAATCGCATCGCCATATATTCCAATGTGGCTATTCGCTCGTACGTTGTCTGCTTTTGGTTCCAAAGCAAAATTTAGTCAATCAAAAGATTTAAAAAAACTGCGAACTTTTATTAACGTTCTCGCTAGTTTTTGAACTAAGTTGCTACAAATAAATTTTAGCTTGCTGGACATTGCAGAAAGGCTTCGTTTTTAGAACCACGAAAAAGCTTTATTCCAGAGTGAAGTCTGACAAACAGAAAGATTTCTGCTTCCCACGTACAGGACATGCATCAGCTTTACAAACAACAAAAGTATTCTTCTTGGTGTTAATGGCAATACGGCGTATAGTTTTACGAATAAAATAGTTTACCGATCGACGGTGCTTACTATTCTGTTACTTCCTCGTCTCTTGCTTGCTACTTCCCGTTCAGTAAGGGAGGAACCAAAAAAACGGAATAGTAATTCACACAGCACCAGACTGCGTAATTTCAACGGATGATACGCTTTGCAGAGAGAGCGTTTGTAAGGCTGTCATCGCACTGCAATTTCTTTATTATCTAAAAGGAGCAGTCGCACTATTAGGTTAATGGCACGTGTACAGACAGTTATTTTGTTCTCGCTGGGTTGTCTTAAAATATTCTCACGTGGTGATGACGACAGGTGGGCAGGTAGACAAATTCTACAATAGCAAGCTGTTAACTGGACAAACTTTTAGCCACAGACGAAAATCGCGATAGCAAGACTGCCGTCCTATAGATCTCGAATGCCGCGGCTCCGCACTGCGCTGTACCTGAGCATGACGCGGAACGTATCGGGCAATCTGCTCCAATTATCGCGAATACCCTCGAGCGCTGCAGAATTACGCTTGCGTTTTATTGCGACCGTTCGTGAAAAAATTATCCAAGTGTTGCAAGCATACAGCAGATATCTCGTCGAGTGTGCCGAAAAATAATGAATAAAAGTGCAACTTCGGCGTCAAACAAGTAATAAAAATGAAAAAAAAAGAAGAATGAATCACTTCGTGGTAATACATTCATTTCTTGGCGAGAGAAGATTTTCGGCGCAGAAGTTTGGGTTGGGGAAGGATGACCGCTTACTTATATAATTTTAAAAATTAGCCCGTTACTTTCGTGTGCTTTAGGTAAGAATGGACAATAAAACCTGGAAACAAAACAGGCTAGGCGCTGTCGTCGAGCCATGCATGTAAATGTCCAGGAATGCAAGCATTCATGCTGTTCATTGAAGCTTAGTTGGTGGACACCCTATAGTGCTGATCGAAATTAACGTGAGCTTAATCAGTTAACAAATTTGCGTGTGATTGTACACTTCATAGCACAAATGACAAAGTAAATGTAATGTTCAATTAGAATATAAAAAATTAGGCAACTAATCAGAGTTTACTTAAAAGCCATGTTAAAAAAACGAACAAACGATAGTTCGATCGAACTCAAAGAAACCTAATCAAGTCTAAAAGAGGTCATCGCAGTCCCAAGCAGTTTAAACCAAGCTAAAAGATCTAAGGCTAAAAAATCTAATCGAAATCAAAGAAACCCCCAGAAATCTAATATAATCCAAACCGACCAAGGGAACTAAAGGCGTTCCATGAAATCTAAGTAGTTATAAAGTATTATTATTTTGAGAGAACTCACATAATTTTTCTCAGCAAATTTTGTGTTATTTATTCAGTGCCTGGCTGCCAGTGCCCGCCTCGATCGTGTCCGTGTATGTCTTGCGGAGAAAGCTTTTCATGCTTCAGGCCTATTCTCCCGGTGGTAATCATTTCCCTGTCTTCTTCCACCGCGAGCAACGGAATTTCGCACATTCGGGGCGCCAAGAAAACGTGTGACGCAGTGGAGCGTTCCTCACTTCGCCAGTAATCAATGCACTGGAACTCGCTGACCCGCGCACGCCGTCACTGCGAAGAGCGAACACGACTGCGAATGCGTCTCGATGCTGGCTGTAAATTGCATGACAGCTCAGACAAGAACAAAATAATGTTAGAAAAACTATTAGAAAAGCTGGCTGAATGCGAGGAAATGTCGTGAAGGAAAAGTAAAAATCATTACTCAGGAAGAGACGAACAGCGACGTCTTTCTTCGCCGACGGCCCCGACTAGCGGCAGCGCGAGCACGCCAGAATGAGGGAGGACAGCCTCAAAGGAAAGTCATTAGGTGAATCCGACCTCCACGGCGCGCACAAAGAGTGGAACACGCAGGGTACGATTCGCGCAGTATGTACTGCAGCCCCGCCGAACGGGAACCTCACAAAGCGACCCCGCACCAGGCACCGACTGAGCCGAGGCCACGCTGGACATTGCCGCAGCGTGAATGGACGCACCTGGCTCTGTCGGGGAAGGGGGGGTGACATCAACGCTGTGTTACGCACCTCGTTCCGCTACACTGCTGGCACGGAGGCGAATGAACTGTTGTTGTTGTTGTGCCCTTGGAGAATGGCACGCACGACTGCCAGTTGGGAAGTCAGTCTTCCAGCTTCATTCACTTTCGCTACCCCAGTAGGTAATGGCAACATCCCGCATGGTAAGACGGCTCCACGCAAATTAAAAATGAGGCCCGAGGGAATCTGAAGCGCAATGTTCTGATCTACATTAATTTCGTCGAGGTTTAGACACCTATAGAATTTCTTACATCTAACGCAGATAATTACTTCGAAGCATCCCAGTAGGCGTGAAAAAGAACGCTGCGCCTTAGGAAAGTGCAAAATCTGCACAAAAGTGCTCCAGCTACATTAATAACACTAATGAGCCTTTCGCAGTCAAGAAAAAAAAAATGTATGGCTTCGTTTAAATATCAGCTTTTCTCGCTTTTCCGGCAAAAACTTTTACAACATAAGACGCTTTGAGTTTCGCTTCAATAGCGAATAGATCAGCACAGACATCAGCATTATCAACACAACATTATTATCATCAGCTCTGATTATGTCCTTTGCACGGCAACAGTATCTTCCATTTATCTCCAATTACTGGTGTCCTGCGCGTGCCGGATGCTATCCAGTTTTGCTTATCTCGTCTGCTCACCTAACTCTCTTCTGACCGCAACTAGGACTCCCTTTCTCAAGATCCGCTCGGTTACTTCAAGATACCATCGGTTATCTGTCCGTCGCACTGCATATTTCACCCAAATCCATTTTCCTTCTCTGTACTTCCTCTTATATATTTATCATTAGCACGAGTTTGTTATCTAATACACGCCTAAGAAAACAGTCCTAATAAAGTGATCCTTTCTTTTTCGATTATGTTTCTTTCCCGTCGTCCGGCACACCGACTGGTAGGCCGCGATGGTAGCGGGTGCGTGGTGTCTCTTGAGGCACGGACGTTGAACGAAGAGAACCAAAAAGGCTTACCAAAGAGGAGGCGATAGACTGGCGCAGACTACAAACCAGTACCTACCCGCACCTGCACAGACTACACAACATTTTCCTTACACAATATGCAGACGAATGTCCATGGTGTCAGGGTAAACCTACACTAGAACATGTCACATGGACCTGCCCTAAGGCAGACTTAGAGCCAAGAATAAACAACCCGAGTGTGATGCAGTGGGAGCACTTGCTGGCTTGCGAGGACGAGGAAGCGCAACGATTTCTCGTACGCCGAGCTACGATGGCAGCAGTCAAGTGCGGCCTCCTGGACCAAGGATCGACCACGGCGCCCATTGACCCGTAAGGGTGAAGAACACTTTAAATTTATCAACAATAAAGTTTTTTCCATCCATCCATCCGAAATATAATGTTACTGGAGTTGGATCCCTGTCCTATAAACTGAGTAAAACTTGAGATTCTGTAACATCAGAAACTCACCAACGTCTTGCCTGCCTTCTTCAGCGGCGACGGTAAGCAGCGGTTAAGAGGCACATTCCTGAAACGCTCTGAGGCTGCTGAATTCAAGTACGTCGCTCCTATTCACTGTTCGCCTGAGAACGCACGAAATCTGTTGACGGCCTTCGTAAGATAAGAATGGTGTTTTGGGACAAACAAGCAGTCATGCAGCAGCTCCATCTCGATTTTTTTTTTTCGTGCAGAAACTCTTTTTACTTCTATAGAAAAATACATTTCCGAAACGTCCAGTTTCGTGAAAAAAGTTTTCGCCACCGCGTATTCATAGAGTGCTGTGTTAGCTTGAGTGCGGCGGTCAAGAAACCCCTTCAGCCCACACTTGTCCGGCTTCTGAGGGAAAGAAGCCGGCCTTGGGGACCAATAAGCGCGTAACTCGATATCCGTCAACAACAAGTATTGTGTGTCGAAAGCAATATTTCCCAATTTCGAACCTCTCGTATCAACAGAGTTGCCGTTACTTTTTTCTCCTTCATATTTGGAGCACCAATTCTTCTGAGATTGTTTCTGCTTTTTTATTAAAATCGGCATTTGTAGTATGAAGAGCGCACGAATTCTTTGTTTATTATGGGGGTACACGAGGGATTTCTTGTAGAACTTCACGGTTTGGTGCACGCCTTGGTAGGGTATACGTAGTACTGTCGTCTATTTCTTGAGATTTGTTGGATGTACTGTGTGGCAGCTCACCTTGGTGCTGGCACGAATAACAAGCCCATGCTTGTTCGCCTTTCATGAAGTTGCCAAAGTAATTGGTTTTATCCCTGTTAATAATTTGCATTTTCTTCCTTTTCATCTGCATGATTTGAAGAAAGACCCGGAGAGAAATGCGGGAATGGCTTGAAAGTCCCTAAAATTAACGTAATTGCAATTTCTTTAAAGCCACTTCTTAACTCGCAACCTCTGTTCGACCAGCAGTAGGCAAAGTAGTTGCAAGTCACCATGTTGTCGATGGGTTTTGAAATGTCAACATGTAGTAACTTTACACCACTACGTCATTAAAAAGAACGTGTGCCTGATTGAGCTCTTTTTCTCAATGTTCAATCAAGACCTTTTTTTCCGATTGTTCAATCAAGAAGACCTTTTTTTCCCATTGTTCAATCAAGAAGACCTAGCTCGCATTGATGGTTTAGTGACAGAGAATTGACTTCGAGTTCCGTGTTAGAGTTCCGGGGAAGGTCGCAGTCAAAGCGCTTGTGAAAACTAGCGCACGTTTTTATGGGTTTCTCGCAACAGTAAAAAACGAAATCCGGGGCACAACTTGAAAAACGAATCAGACTGCACCTGGACGGACGCTCTTGGCCATGCACACGACGGCCGCACGACATGGGCTTCCGTTTATCAGACTAAAACGTATAGCGTGGCATTACAAAGAGGTTAAAAAGAGAAACAAAGAGAGAAAAAAGGACGTGACAGACCTTCCTTCCGCGCGTCGCCGCCCGCGCACGCCGAACAGTACTAGGGTCGGCAGCTGCAGGCCCGACTGAATCAGTGCCCCCCATACGCTCGGCGCCCCACCCCTTATTCGAGGACCGCAAGAGTCGCCACCTGGACGATGTGCCCGAGAATCACGCGTCGCTCGCCCGTGCGTTGTTAGGAGACTCGCCTCGGGCGAGTGCGCTCTTCTACATACAGTCCTCCGCGGCTGACACCACGTGCAGTAAGCCTGGCATGGAACGAAAAACTACGAGGACAAGTTCACTTCTTTCGGGGAGTTGTGCCGCTGAGGCTCCTTTGGTACCACGAAAGAACCTCCTAAGTCAAAGCCGCAAGCCTTCTCTACAAAATTCATCCTCGTCGAAATCAGGTGGCGCATTTGGTTTGTTCTCAGAAAACTCCAGCATTGCGAGCTTTTCCTTTATACGTTTTTGGTGCCGCACTGGTTCGGGTTGTCTGTAAGATGTGCGCCATCAATGGACGCTTGTCCAGCGATCGGCTTATAGGTGAGCGGGGGAACGCTCACGTCGTTAGTGGCATGCCCACCCCTCTTACCAAAGTCGAGCTTGCGTAGCCTGCGAGTTTAACGCTAGCGCCCCTAATGCCAAATAAATGGGACGACATTCGACCTAGCGAGTGGTGTTTGCAGTCGCGGTATAAAACTCTCGCAGAATTTGCGTGGCTTTCAAAAGGCACGTTATGACGTCAGTACCACCATTATTGGCTTTACCTGCTTAAATTAGGGGCAAAGAGCATTCGATCTTTAAGCATTCACATGAAATTTTCATCACTACGATAAAACGTTGCTGAAACAACCCATGGGACATCCGAACATCGTCGCGATTCAAATGATATGAAACAGTTTCGTCCAAAGTGCGTAGTGGGAACTGCGCTACTTTCATGATGAGGCGAATGTCTTTGCGAATAGTGGTGGACGGCACGAGCTCTCAAGCCGCCGAGCGAAAGCCAGCGAGCAATTGGGTCCAGCCACAGCACTTAGCATAGCGCAGTGATGGCGCGCCGCCTACAGGCCACGGGACGTGTATCAGCAGCAAAGCTGCCCGCGATTTGAGCCCACAGTGTCTGAATTTCTAGCCTCTCACCATAAACACTGGAGAGAATTCGAGAAAAAAACATCGATGCACGGCATAATTGCAGGGATAGAGCCAGTTATTTTTCTGCGGAGTAGAGCAGAGAAAAATTTCCATCGACGGCCGAAACGCTGCAAGCGATAGGCGTCTTGCGCCGTTGATCTCCGTCAACGTGGAAAGCGTCATGAGCGCCCGTTTTCACCCGACATTAGAGCGCCTCCTGGACTAAACTAAGGAAGAAATTCCCGCACCATGTGTCTGCTGCATATGTTTTGAGGTTTCACCATTCGTTTGTACCAAGCATCCGATCCGCATATCGTTTCTTTTGTAGGAAGGATAGGCTCGTACTCATGGGCGTTCCTACGGGCTTTCTTGCCTGCATGAAAAAAGAGTGAGGAAAAGCATATTTCCGTTACTGACGTCAAAATTTGTAGTTTAGCTTATTTCGGATGACACGAATATCTTCCAGGGTTTGAAAACATTCGTACCACACAGATTTCTCTGCAGTTACAAATGGCCATCTAAAAAGCGAATTTCTGCTGATGGCGTCATGCCCCATTTCTTAGCCAATGGTCCTTAGTGTCAAACTGCTGTTCGGCGCGCAGGGTCGCTGTCATCAACGGGCAGGGGCGTCTCCTAAAGAAGGGAGTGGGAGCAAAGTCTATGGTAGCTTATTTGCTTTTGTAAGAAAGGGAGGAATGGGGCAAAATTTGTGCCCCCCTTTTCGCTGTCTATTAGGAGCGGGGGAGGGGGGGCTCACCTCCCCCTCATTCTCTACGTGCATTCCTATGGTCCCCGTGCCAGTAGAAGCGCATGCGTTTCGTCAGCATACTTCGCGAGATTGGTAAAAAAAATATGCGCCATTAAGGAGCCGCACCATATTATTAATGCGTTAGCATAAGAAGGGTCTGTGCAGGCTGAAATGGCAACCGCCACCACGCGTGATGCGGTGCGAACCTGGTGACATCATCGCAATCTGTCCACCAGATTGTGAGCTAACTTCCCACAGTGGTAGGTTAATTAATGAATGGTCGCGACAGGTCGCTCGGGAAGAGCAACCTGGGTCTAACTAAGCCCCATGAGTAGCTGTTTGAAGAGCCACGTGCCGGGGCAGTGGCGCATCGATTAACCGCTGCACCGCTGCGCCAGGATTTGTTTGAGGATTGCCAGTGATATATGAACGTAAAGTACAGAAGGAGCAATTCCGCATATATGGGCATTGACTCATTAGCGCTATAGCGTTGTACTCTTAAGGCGGAGCTACAACATAATAAGCAGTAACAGAAAAATGCTAACGCATTCAAACTATCCACTGAGGATCGCCTTGAGAGTTTTCATTCCTGTACCCCTGCCCAATGGGACAGAGACAGCGCGGATTGCACTGCGTACGCTACAGGAAAACCGACATGGTTGCGTCATTGCAACCATCCTTTTCTCGTCGGTGTCATTAGGAAGCAGAAACTCTGCCAGTAATAAGTGAAAGGTTAAAAGAGCACATCTAACACCACCACGTTTGTAATGTTCGCTCAGCAAAAATTAGAGCGAACGATCCTTCCCGGCGCCTTACTCAAGCTGAACCCGTGTAAGGCTATGGAAGAAATATTTTGATGCCGTATGGAATCACATGCCACCAATTGCAGCATAGTGGAAAAGGAAGACACTGGTTACACGCCATTTAACATACGACCGATTACAGTTTTCTGCATGCTTATTTTCAATTTACCGTGATACTTCGAGAAACCAAAGTTTATTAGTAATATCAGTACTCGTGATTTCCAGGACAGCTGCCGGCATGTGACCACCAAGCGCTAATTTCTCAGAACGAAACACTTTCAAGGGTAACATAAATTTAGCATCTCAGTGCTCAGTTTGCTAATATATATCCCGAACATGTTTGCGAACCCAGTATATAAAGGCATTGATAAAACAAAAATAACCACGTAGCAAGGCAGGCTTGGGTGTCTCATTCCCCGTATATGAAGCAAAAAAAAAAAGCACTTTACTCACTTCGCACACTGCAGCGAATGAGTGCGACATTCGCACGCAGATTTGCGCGTGGCTAAAATCACGCACAAATCTGCGAGCCCAGCCGCGATTCGTTTTGTTGCCCGAGGCCTGGCGAGTAAAGCGCGCGCCGTCGCAAAGCGCTAAGATGAATCGGTGCGACCGAGGCTCGCCGGACATATAAGCTGCGGCTGGGGGCAATTTTTCTTCCGAGGGGGAAACAAATACCGGCGTGCTCTACGAACGAGCTGGGCCGACACTCACCGAGAATTGTTCGGGTAAGGTCGGGTCCTGTGGCGAAGTTCTCTTGGTGCTTCCCGTAGCGGACTTTCGTTCCAGTCCCCCCTGGACCTTGCCGGGCACGGAAGATGTTCCTCCGGAGTAATTCATGGCTAGGCTCAAGTGTCTAGGCCGGGCACTTGCGGTGAACGGCGCAGAGGCACGGCGATGGCTACTTTGAAAGCAATCAAAACAGACAGTCCGGGTGGGCGGAGCGCAGCGTCGTCCGCACACTCGGCGCCTGCCTACAGCCTGCGGTCGGCTTGAACCGCGGGTGTGACTGCGGGCAGGCTTTTAAATAAAAACTGACTCGTGAATGCTCTAGCGCAGCTCTAAGATGCTTTCGATGACTTTTGATACGAAACGGCGCAGTCACAGCGGCACTGGGCACAAAGATATCTAAGTCATTCGTTCCGACACGGCACGCGGGCAGACTTGGAATCTACGGGTAAAGGAGGGTGACAGGCACACTCTCACAGTGGTGACACGTCCGCTGTCATTTTCCTGTCACTACGGCGAATCTCTTTCTCTGTGACACGAACGCATGCACGGTTCTTTCTTAACAGCCACGACGTCCGCAGCGAGACCTTTCCGCATCTTGCAAGCAGACCACAGACAGCGACCGACGCAGCTACGGGGCCATCGACAGCGCAGAGTTCGACCTACGAGATGAAGCGGCACTTTAATCCCGCTCATACTCTGTCGCTGGACCGCCTTTTCGCTGCCGGCCACGCTCGCCGTTCGGGACAAACTCAAGGCAGCGACACATCGGAGACCGACACCTCTCTCCGTGTCCGCTGAGACGCTGCCAACAGTCTCAGGCCGAGCACGTTCTCAGCACGTCCTCCAACACGCAGCGGTTCGGGTGCAGGGAGGGGTCGGCCGCGGCCGCGCAGCGCTGCGGGACCTTCGGCGCCGCGCGGTCGGACGACGTCCCGGGGGCGACCGGCGGCAGAGCAGGGCGGCACATGTCCGGCGCGCGGCTCAAGTCGACCACGGTCCGCGCCGGTCGCCGGCTCGTCCCGCCACAGACTGACGCTGGGGTCCCGGCGAGCGGCGGCGCGCCCGGCGGTCTCGCCGGCGCCCCCCTTCCTTCCCCTCCGCCGACCACCACGACGCCGCGTGGGAGACGCGCGAGGCCCGCTTCGCCGCCGCTCTCCGCCTCGCGTCCTGGTGGGACGCGGAGAGCGGCCGGAGAAGCGCTTCGGGAATCCAGCACGGGGCTCGCTTCTCCGCACGCCTTGGAGCGCCCGCATTTCAGCGATAGGAGTCAATTTTCAATACAGTCAATCCATTATAGAAAGCCGAAAACGCCGCTGGAAAGAAAATATTCCTTCTTGGTTACAGATGGGTCACTGGTGCTTAGAGTTATTAGCGCCCTTTTTTGCAAGTAAGCAGATGATGAATACCGTTGCGAGGTGCCAGCAGTGGTGGCGGTGGTTCACGTTAATGATAATGATGACTGCCGATGAGAAATAATGAACAGAGAGCCTCTTGGTTAGGAACATGACTTGGCCGCGGTTAAAAAAAAAAGGAAGGGGTTGGGTATTAAAAATTAATTCAGATATAGTTCAGGGTTCAAGGGACATTCTGGACCTCAAGAAACAAGCAATCGCCACGATGAATTTTGAAGAAAACAGAGGTTTAGCTCTGGCTAAGCCTGGAGGATTGCGAAAGCAACGAGGAGAGACAGAGAGGCGATGGAGAGCGCGCGGCAGCGGCGGCGGCCCCGGCACGCTAGCTATGCGCCTCTACTGCGCATGCGCAACTGGCGAGCGCGGCGGCGGCACCGGCGTAGCGACGGCGGCGGCGCGCCAGCTGTGGCCCGTGTGACGTCACTGCTCCTTGCGCATGCGCAGTATGGCCTTTCCTCGGTTCCACGAAATGGCTTGGCGACTCGCGTAGTGTTGCTTTCGCAACAAAAGAAAACACATTGACGTTTCGGCACCGCTACGAGTCCCTTCTTCGCAATGAGAGAAACAGACGGGCTGTTGCATATGAAGGAAAAACGTCGTACAGAGCGTACGTATATCTCTGGTAGATTGCCCCGGGTCGTGTTTATCGTTTCGCTTGTAATTTGAATTTGAAGGAATTCCTTGCGCAGCAGCGTAGATTTAAGATTTTTTTTTTTTTCAGTATGCGCACGTAATCCCAGTCAGTCAAGTGGCCCATGTTTTGAAGATGTTCTGGTAGGCTTTGGAAGCCGCTTTTTCGTTCTTGACGACAAGCTGATGTTTTTTGAACCGCCTTCTGAAATCCCCTGTCTAGCCTAAATAGAATGCGTTGCATCATTTGCAAGAAACCTTGTAGACGACGCCAGAGTAGCTTGTCTTCTCTAGCGGGTCCTTCTCACGTACCACGTGGTTTTCGAGCTTTCTAGAAGGAACGTGGGCTATCTGAACGTCGTAGTCAGCCAATATCCTGGATAAAAGTTTCTCTGACACGATTGGCATAGGAGATGGCTACGCGTTTCGTCGTTTGCGTTATTCAAGCTCCGCCTCCAAGGGCCGCAGCGCGTCGTTCTTGTGAACGGAGTACTTGACATGGGTAGCCGCTTTGAGGTCCTTCTTTACGCGGCTGATTTCCTGAGTCCTTTTTCCTGGATTTGAGCAAAGCTCGAAGACCCGATTGAAAAGCGCCGAGGCAGCTGATCGCTTTTGTCTTATTAGGTGCGTCGAAAGATAATTCAGATATACTTCCCCGTGTCATGAGGTGTTCTATATACACTCGTCGCTATACCATTTCTTTTTCGCTTGATGAGGACATCGAGGAAGGGGAGGCGCACGTGGACTTCTTATTTTGTCGCGAACTATATGCTTCTTAAAGCGAGTTCAGGTGCGCCAGAAATCTGTCGCCGTCCTGTCGTCTGATGGCACAAAAACACTCATAAACGTACCGTAGAACCAATTTCGGTGGTGGGCCTAAGGATGTAAGTGCACAATTACGGTCGTTTCGAGGGCCAGGTTAGCACAGACTACGGCGATGGACGCACCCATTGCTGCCCCGAAGATCTGCCTGCAGAATGTTTTGTTGAAAACAAAGTATGCATTCGATAGGCAGAATTTCAGCAGCCGGCAGATCCTCTATTTCGATGGGCGTACGTTCCAGCAAAGACAAGTCGGTGCTCAAAGCTCCTCTGCAGCACTCGACTGTGAAGTCCACTGGCACGCATGATGGATTTCATGCCTGACAACATCATGGCATGATCGTCGTCGATATTCACGGACTTCCGAATCTTTGGCGTGTGTGGATGTGCGTCCAGCCAAAGGACGGTCCAGGTACTCAGGCAATTTGTACAGTGGAGACCGGGTAAATACAGCAATCGGGCGAAGTGGCAAGTCTTTTATGAGCACCTTGGGCACCACATATATGGCTGGCGCGGAATCACTATGGCAGAGTAGGTATTGTAAAGCTAGCCCTTTGCCGGGGGCACGAACTTGAATACATCCTGAAGAAGTTTTTGAAGCTAGGCTTTTGTGTTCTTTGCAGAGTCTCGGGCCAGCCTGGCGTATGTCGTTGCATCCCCCAGTATAGCATCCATTTTTGCACATAGTCGGTGCGGTCCAAAATGGCAGCGGCGTTACCGTTATCAGCAAGCAGAATTATGATATCTTTGTTCTTCTGCAGCCTGGTCAGCGCTCTTTTCTCAGCGGGTGTGATAGAACCATTCTTGCATTTTGGAAGTTCACACAGCGCTCCTATGGCCCGTGAGCAAGCTTTGCTTTGCAGGCTGGGGCGACCTTACGTATAGCCTCTTCAAGAGCACAGGTCATGTGGACAGCATTCTGAGGGGCTCCATTATTGAAGTTGAGGCCGCGGTGAAGTAGGCTCCGCTCATCCGAGTCCAGCTGGTAGGAAGACAGGTTGCAAACCCCACATGTTAAACAGGACTCCGGTTTCTTGCCCGTAAGCTGTTCGAACTTGGTATCTTGAGCCACATGTCTTATTTCTTCATTCATGAACGACGCGCTGCAGTCCCTCTAGGCAGAGCTAGAAGAACGCGGAAGAAAAAACGCGCAGCCATCCCCTATGGCCGTAGTGTAGGCGAAGATTTATCCAGGTTATTAGCTGACTACGACGTCCAAGAGGCCCACGTTCCTTCCAGCAAGCTCAAAAACCACGTGGTACGTGTGAAGGACCGACTAGTGAAGACCAGCTACCCTGGCATCATCTACAAGATTCCTTGCAAATAATGCAACGCAACCTATGTAGGCGAGACAAGGGTTTTCAGAAGGCGGTTCAAAGGACATCAGCGTGACGTTAGGAATGGAAAAGGAGTTTCCAACGCCCTAGAAGAACACCATCAAAACACGGGCCACTTGACTGACTGAGATTCCGCGCGTACTCGAATCGCTCACCGCAGTTTGCTCTCCGAGAAACGCAGCAATTAGCATACTAAGAAATTTCAGTATTTACGTGGCGCGCCGCTGCCCATGGTGCCGCGGTCTTGGTCATGAAAGTCGAACTCCTGTTCACGGAGAGTAAACCAACATTTCTGTTTTTCACGGTGACTCATGTAGATTTTACTCTCCACTGTGGCGAGCTCTCTCAGCTCAAACCAGGTTTTAGGGCCGCTGCGGCTAGAGACCCAAGACGACCAGTAGTCATCGACCAGGTTACGACATCGTCAGCGTACAGGTTTACATATATTGAAATTGAAATTGAAATTTTATTCCGCAACAGAAAAGGAATGTTGCGAGGAGGGCAGGTAAAAAGCTGAAAAAACAGCTTGAGGAGTCCTGACCTCCCAGCATACACAGTAGCGCAGCAGCGTGCGGCGAAGGCGTACACGTCAGCATCAAAGCGAGGAAAGAAAAAAAAAATAAACAGGTTATACAAACAAGGTACGCAATTTCTGTGAGGAAATCGCGGAAATGTCATTATTTGTTTCAGTAAAAAGATAATTTAAAACCGTCGGCAATGAGTATTTCAACATTTGTTTCCCGTAGTTAGTCCGGCATTTGGTGACATTCCAGGGTTCCAAAAAACGTACGTTATAGGTGGTGGTGTTTATCTACAATCCGGCTAGGTTAGTTAATGCATCATTATTCTTTAGTATTCTCTGTTTATAAAGGTCGGATAGTTTGTAATTGTATAGTGATGTAACAGGAACGATATTGTGTTTTTTAAATAGGTCTGCAGTATGGGAGCGATACGGAACATTGCAGACCAGAAGTAAGACCCGTTTCTGCAATATTAAAGGTTTGCTGACGTTTGTTGCTGTTGTTGTGGACCATACTAAAAAGGCATAGCTTAATGTGGAGGAAAATAAACAGTTATATTAAAGGACGTTAACTGAGGTAGGGAAATAATAACAGTGGCGGCGTATGATGCCAATAGTTTTCGATAACTTATTTACGATATAGCCGACGTGTTCATCCCATGTCATATTTTCAGAAAAGTATACACCTAGTGATTTAAAAGTTTTTACTATTTCAATATTGGTATTGTTTAACACAATGTGCGGCAACTGGATTTGCTTGTGGCGGGGGTGAAATAGTACAGCTTTTGTCTTGCGATGGTTAAGTGCTAAACAGTTTGTTTGAGCCCACGTATTTATTTTAGACAGCGCGCTATTGGCTTGATTAGCTTGATATTGGCTTGATCGAGCCACCTATAAACGAAGCACCATGGAAGCGACGCTCTAAACATGCTAAGAAGTAATAGACTGAGCCCCCCCCCCCCCCCCCCCCCCCCGGGTTATTTTGTGGGTTCACGTGAGGTGAGTTATTTTGCCATTTAAATTTGATGATTCGGTTTGACATAAGTGACTGCAAGGGGTTAACAATTCCATTGAAGAACCTGAGAAGTGCGGTCTCCGGACAGAGGGCTTCGAATTCTTAGTGTTCATGAAAACAAATAAAAAACATATCTAATGAGGTGCTCACTGTGTCTCTTCGAGGGTTCAAACAAGGTCACTTATTGCACAGTGATGAGTGATGGATGCATTGCTTTTATTAAGTATCATTGTGGGGCTTGATGATCGACTAAAAAATGAATCAATTAGTAAACAGTTATCTATTTAAAAAGTGGCATGAGCCCCTGGGAAATGGGGGTTTACGCAAAATGTCTGCATTGCTCTTGGTCATGAGCATTTTCTCAAGTTTTTGGTTCGCTCTCCAGGTGATATTTCTGCAAATTCCTGCAACCTGTAACACTTCAAACACGTTCGACAGCAGGGTAGTAGCGCAAGTCTGAGCGCTCAATCTAACCTATAGGCTTACGAATATCTATCTCTGGCTTGTTCTATGATATGCATGCAACCGAATCTAAACAACCTGCAAGCAGGCAGAGAGAGAGAAGCCCTTCGATGAAAAGCAGAGAATTTTTCTGGCATTTAAAAATTGCTGACATGCTGCTCTGCGTGAGGAAGGGATTTGGGGAAAGAAACACGGCAGGAGAGATGTACAAAAAAGGTAAAGTAAAAGAATTTTAAAAAACATCCGCGTCCGCCAGCCAGTTTCTCTCGGCATTGTAAGAAGCACTATCACAGAGCTTTCGCTAGCGATGTTGCATTTGATCTGGGCGCCGGCTGATTTCGCGTTCACAAAGATCCAATTTCTTTATATTTGTCTGAATTAGTCGTATGCAGTACAGGAAACCAATTAGGTTAGCTAAAAGAAAAAGACGTATGCACATCCTCGTTGGTTGCCGAACAGCTTTACGGGCCAACTTTGGATAGAGCCTACCAGCCAAATTTCAATGCACGCCAATGGTTCATGCACTAAAGGTTCAGCGTGTGCCTCTTCTGTTGCCAAATTGCATGAACATCGGCAGTTCAAACTTCCCTACTGGACTTCACTAAAGATTGTGAAACTAACGGACTTTATGCAAAAGGTCAGGTTTATAGCAAGAATGCAGCCACTTGAAAAGTGGGTTATGCGTTCTGGTTGAATCGCGGTGGCTCAGTGGTTAAGGCCCTCGTCTACTGAGCCGGAATACTCGGGTTCCAACCCAACCGCTGCAGCCGCGTTTCGATGGAGGTGAAACGCAAAAGGCGCCCGTGGGCTGTGCGATGTCAGTGCACGTTAAAGACCCCCAGGTTATCGAAATTATTCCGGAGACCTCCACTACAGCACCTCTTTCTTCCTTTCCTCTTTCGCTGCCTCCTTTATCACATCCCTTACGACGCGGTTCGGGTGTCCACCGAGATATGTGAGACAGTTACTGCGACTTTGCTTTTCCTCAAAAACCAATTTTCATTTTCATTTTGCTGATTGAAGTCCACTCTCGAGCCCCTATGCAATAATTAAGCAAAAACTGGACGCTTTACAATAATTAAAATCGCACAGTTCCCAACTCAGGCTTCAGGAACTGGGGTTCATAGTGTAGCGTTTGAGTGGATAGCAGACCTTAGTGGCTGGTTTGTAAATGGGCCAGAGTGAGTGAAATGGCGAAGCATGATCATCCCGAACTCGATCAAGAGTGCGTCTTGAAACTTTTCAGCCAGTGTTAACAAGTAATGAAAAGGAAAACTTCATATTTATTTACTAGGACTTGCTTTCTTGGAGACTTCTCTGCCTTTCTATGCTAAATATCTGTTTCTTTATCCAAGTCGCGACGGCAGACCTAGCATGTTGACTCCAGACCGACACCATGGCTTTTTAGCGATTATGAAGGGAAGCACGAAGAAGTTTACAAACTGGTGCCTCTGACAAAAAACAGTGGTCATGGTACGTAGCCAGAAGTTTTTTCGACGCCAAACACATATGTTTCGGATCAGCTCTAGCATTTTTTTTTTTTTTGAGGGAGCGCTTTAGAAATGCTAGAAGCTATTGGTGGGCCACTTTCTTTTTCTACATCCTTTTCTAGAGACAAAACGTGTAGAGAGAGATTAGGCATCCACCACATGAGATCTGAATACAAAACCGACGATCACTTGCGAAGCCACATCAATCTGAACCATTTGCACCCGCGTTGTCTCAGGTTCTGCAGCGGTGCGACCATGTGAAGCTTAAGACCCACAAAATACCACATGGTTCCAACAGGTCATAGCGACGTTTCGGGCCTTTCCCAAGTTATATAGAGACGGCAGTTTTCTTTTATTTTTTATTTTTTTTCAGGCGAGTAATAAATCCTTGGGGAGATCATTCCCCTTCTTCCAAGTCTCTCCGGACGCAGCACCGTTGTATTGTATCAACTTAACCAGCAGACAGAGGGCGGAAGTGCCCTTCACTCGTACACGACAATATGAAAACATTTCCGCCACAATGAAGTGGCAGTTCTAGGACTGCACTGCGTAAGTTTGTTTGTCTAGTGTTAGACCCAATGAACACAAGCGGATCGATGGCCACTTTAGGCGCATACTGAAGCCCCTTGATGATTACATATGACGTGGGCTGAACGTGGTTTGGTCAGTAAAATATGATCATTTTTCTGGTCTTGATGCATTACTATTTCATTGAATCAAGAAGTTTTATTGAGTAACACAAACAAAATGTATACACAGATATTTGGACCGACTGCCAATGAGGCTAGTCAGCGGTCCAATACAAAATAACATGTAGGTCAGAAATCACAAACACACTGAAGAAAAACTGACTTTGTAGCCTTGCTTCAATTCCCAGAAAATGTTTCTTGCATGTCAGTTTGAAATTCCAAGCTTCCTTTATTTCAATTGGCAACGAGTTCCAAATTTTCCCTCTTGTAAATTCTATTCGTCCTTCTCCGTACGCATTATAGCAAAAATGAAGATTAAAATTACCATTACTGGCTTGCCTAGTGTTGCGGACGGGAATACTGATTGTACCAAGAGGTAAGGGGTAGTTGGTATTTATAATATTATTAACCACAAGAGCTATTTTGTAGTCGCGTAAGGTTGTGAACGACATGATTTGCATTGCGTCAAAAATGTTATTGTTAGAACTATACGAAGAAGGTAGTCCCATGGTTTTCAAGGCACGTTTTTGTAGTCTCAGCAATGGTGATAAATACGTTTTGTATGTCATTCCCCATAATTCGCTGCAAGAACTGAGATGACTGTGACATAATGAAAAATACGGTGATCTAAGAATAGCACGTGGAAAGTGCCGCCGTGCCTTTGCCAACGTAAAACAACCGTACGCAACCTTTTTACACTCACTGTGCATCTGTTCCTTCCACGACAAGTGGCAGTCAAACATAACCTCTAAATATTTAAAAGAAGACACACTATCAATAATATTGTTTTCAACACATATAGAAAAACCACTTCATTCAATACACTTTTGTTTTGAACGAAAAATAACATATTTATTTTTTTTAGTGTTTAAAGTTAGATGATTATTACGAAACCAAGTCGAGACACGTTGGAGTTCATTGTTTATAGGATTTTCCATTGACTCAAGTGAGTTGCCAGTAAAGATAAGTGCAGTGTCATCCGCATACATCAAAATTTAAGAACACTGTATTGCATTGGGGAGGTCATTAATAAAGAGTGAAAATAAAAGCGGTCCCAGAACTGAGCCCTGGGGTACACCACACGTAATAGTTTGGTATGCAGACTTGAACTGTTTGAGGACAACTTGCTGCTGTCGTGAAGAAAGGTAACTTTTAAAGAATTCAAGTGACCCGCTACGCACACCATATGCTTCCAGTTTCATTAAAATAATGTAGTGTGAGACTGTGTCGAAAGCTTTTGAAGCTCGTATCAATCACTCATTTTTTTCTGAACTCAAATAAATGACATTCACGAGTATGTCACCAAAAACTGTGCAATGGTGACTATAGTGCCACAAGCCACCTTTTTTTTTTCTTCGTTGTTCTAGATATTATCAGTTTAATACACGTTGTCAAGATGTCTCGCTGTGCTCTGTTCCACTTAAAACAAGGATTTTTTAATGTTTGCATCGTTCCAGCAACACTACAGCTTATTTAATCCTTCGCTGCTAATATTTCCTCACGTAATTCACCATCCAAACAATTTCCCTACGACGCTGGAATACTGGTGACTACCTTGAATTAATTAATTAATTAATTAAACCACGTTGCAAAAGCCACTTGTGAGCAGGACGCCTTATAAGCTGAACTGCACTTGCAAGCATCACTGACAAGTACAAGTGCTATATATGCAGTCAGATTAAATAGTAAAAGCCTACATGCGATATATACAGGGCGTGCAAATCCAATTTGGCCCCGAAAGTTGTCAGTTTAAAAGACGAAGGCAAGCGGAAATTGAAAGAAGCTGTGTTCGAGCTATTTTAATGAGACTAAGGGTGTACAACACTAGCTCAAAGGGACTTCTGTGTTTGTCTACACACAACTGCACCCTGGGCTCCACTATTCCTGAAGGCGGCAGCAGGGCCTAAGGACACTCCGCTTCGATCTCGAGCCGGTGTCTTCCCGTGAATCCTGCAGCGTAAGCAGTAGCTGTGGCACGCGCAGCGCTTGCTTTTTCGTAACAAACGCACGCTCCTCGCTGGGGTACCGACGCAAGACAGACGCCTGTGCTCGCCCAGGCATGTACGAGTATTCACCCCAGACGGACGCCGCTACGCAAGGAAACGAGAGCATACCACAGCTGTCTTCAATCTCCTCCGCCGTTTATTGCCCCACTGATGCTGCAATTTTTTTGTTTTCCTGTTTAATTACACAGTGCTTTAACTTCCTATAAAGTGAGACGGAGAGAATCGGGACTGCCTTCGAGCGGGACACAGTCTAAAGAGAGGGGAAAAAACGCATAAAACAGCTAAGCATGCGCAGTACATTAGCACAAGTCTAAATTCTATAAAACGATTTCAGTGAGACAAGCGGCACGTATAGAAGCAGTATTAAATTTAACGACCACTACAACTTATAATTTAAAAAATTCACGACAGAAAATACATAGCGAATTCCCAATTTATACCCAATTTATGGTAAAATAACGTTTTGTCGAAGCAACCAAACTGAGTTTAGATTGCTCAAGTTTATTTCACGTCCCCAGCATTTCAAATATCCTTCCCGCATTTATGCCCTAGTTCGTGCAAAACTGCAACTGCCCTGCTTCCATTTCGTTTTAGCAGCAGACGGCGGTCAGTTCTGCGCACTGCCACAGCAGCTTCAAGAGGCTTTTGTTGCCGTAAAATACAGCTGTTGGAAAAGCACGGCTCGCCTGAAGGGCGCACTAAAGGCCACTGTCCGCACGCCACAAGCAGGCACGCCCGGGAAACGCACCTCGTGCTCGTTCCTACGAACGGCAATCGCCGCCCGAGTCTTCGCCTCTTGTCTCCTCCTCTCTTAGCCACTTATGCTGCTGTCGGATTCCCTCAGATAACTGTGTCCACAGGGAGCGGTCTATATTTGATGCTTAAGCTTGCAACAAGTTTGAAACATAACACAACGTTCGCATCACAGACTAAGCAGAGCACGCGTTAATTTCAATGTTTGCCTTCCTGCATACGCCAGGACGACTAACTTATTAATGCTAACGGGGTCTCCAACAGCAACAGCGGCCATATTAACCGACATAATCATCGTTAAAACGTGCAGCGTGATGATACCCTCGCTCGACGAAAAGCCCGTTCGATTCGGCCCGTTTCGAGAAGCCTACGATTTCTCCGTGGAATCGCCGGGCCGCCTCCCTACCCCCTCCGGGGTCATGGGGCGCGCAAGGCTAAAAGGAAGCCGAGAGGCGAGTGAAAGCCTTCGGAGCAGGCCTCTAAACGAGACGGCGCGGGCGCGCAGCAAAGAGCAGCCGCAGACATTGCGCGTTCAGGTCATCGCGTGGCGGCTACATGTTCCCCTCCGGGGCCGACCGAGAGACAGCGAATGCATAATGCACCGGAATCGATTTCACAGCTTTCTGAGTTTAGTGCCTTCAATCTAAAGAGAAGGCCCTCTTCAGACGTCATCCTTGTTCTCTGTCCCTATTTTGTCGCGCTCTCTCTCTTCCCTCTCCTTACCCACATTCTTCCCCGGGGCTGCTCTCTCTTCATTTAGTTCTGGCACTCGTACTCATCGGGGTGACTGGCTGTCTTTTCGGGATTGTGTGTTTCTTGTGCTCTCCTTTCTCCAGCTCTCCGTTGCGACTGCCAATTCTGAGAAGCTATACAGCCGCCTGGTCGATATAATCCTGGCACAACTCGCCCCCGAAAGAAAAAAAAAAAGAGCTCTCTGGATTCCACCTCCAGCCGGAGAAGAGCGCGGCCAGTTCTCGCTCACGTTTTGTCCCCAACAACCTCTGTCACGCAACGTTACTACGCAAACTTGACATTTTCTTCCACGACCTTCGCCTCCCAGACAAGGGTCGGCACGGTTCCATTTTCAAACCTAGATCCCTCTTTCCCTTCCGTCTTTCCTGCGGCAGGCGTTGTGACATCATAGCTCCCAGCGCTGAGACTAGTAATTGTGTTTGCGTGACAATAAATAACGGCGTGGCTGCGCGGTAGGCGTGGGCTTCAGGAGATCGGGGCTCCGTTGCAACAGCTACGCTCCGGGGCAAAGCTAATGGTGTCCTTTCCTTTCGTTTTACTGCGCAGATAAGATTGTGCCGCAAATGCGGGGCGGAAACGTTTGATCGATGACTATGGTTGAACGATTTGCGCCGGATAGCCCTTCAAGTGCCAAGCACGCGTGCGTTCAATATCGGACGTTACCGAGAGTGGCTATGCGGACCCTGCAAGTGGCTTGCGTTTTATACCATTTTTAATTAATGCGCTGCATGCCTCCACGTTGAGGTGGCAAATGGTTCCGCGAAGGGGCTTATGAATGTGAAAGGCTGAAATAAAGGGCTACGACCACGCAGCATTATAAACGGTAGCGCGTAATGCCCGGGATGCTATCCAGTACGGCAGCAGCGCATTCATCTGCAGCATGCTGCTTAACTACTAGTTAAATCTAGGATAGTGGAAGCAGATGAAAAATATACAAATAAAAGTGACAACCGAACCATTAAGCCGGGAAAAAAAAAGCAAAACTGGCGGGGATTACATGTTCTCAGATGATTGAAATAATAGAAGACTAAGAAAATTCCGCTCATCTTTGGTGAGCGCGATGAAAAGCTGACTGAAACTCAAATCCGAATTCTTACCAATCAGGAAAGCATCTGCTACTCCGTTGATGCACGTGATTCTTGATAATGAACGTGTTATCAAAATCAGGAGAGCAATGACCAGAATCAAAAGAGTGACGGTGATTTGATAAATGAGAGCTTGGGGCGCCGTTAAAAGAGCTACGATGCTCTTTTGAACGTACATTAACGGAGCGTTCCATCCGGACAATGTTTCGGCATTTCATCTTGAGTGTAAAGACACAGCGCCTGTGTCGTCCTATTCTCTGTCGTCCATGTATTATTGCGCGGCTTAAAAATAAACCGATTCCAGCTAGCCTGGTTTTTGATACATCTCCATACCAATGGCTCGTTAACTTTCTAACAGAACTACCTCTTTTGTTCCTTCTTGCGCAGAAATTGAAAGAGTGAGCACTGCTTTCCTCTGGAAATTCAGTACGATTTCCGCTCCGCATAGAGGGAAAAAAACATGCTTTGCAAAACGTTGCTGTTGACCCGCTTTAAAACTACAGCGATTATTTTAGTTCCAGCTCAGCAAGATTAAAAAGTCTCAAGGCGTTAGTCACTAGACTTGTCATGCGCTGAGCGGCTCGTTCTCAGGCTCGATCACACGTACTGCAACGTCTAGGACACGTGTGGAACCTTCTTGGTACTAAGTTCGGGCTTAGCACTATCCGAAAACCTCTTAATAAAGTGTACTTTTCAACATGATCTCCGTTTTAAATGCGTTTTCTGTGATTCCAAAGCTGCGCCACAATATCTTCAAATACCTTGAGCCATAGCGACCATGAGCAACTTGTGGTGGAGGCACGACATCTTCACCACCAGGCAATCGGATAGGGTCACGAAATCATCTTCCAGTGGGTACCAGGTCATAGCGGCATTGTTGGCAACGCCTTAGCTGACGATGCTGCTCGATCGGCTCACGATACAGTCAACACAGTCCGCATACCACTAACAAGAGCTGGCGCAGCAAGGCACCTTCAAATGCTCGCCCTAAACGTGAACGTACAGTCGTGGACTACCCCTGGAGGTTGGACACCCCGCTCGCATCACTTCGACCCCTTGCTTCAACTTCATATACCATTCGGCCTCCCCCGCTGTGATACTACGCTGTTGTACCGCCTGTGCAGGGAGTGGCGTTCACAAACGCCTATTCTAATCTCATCGCAATGGCAGACTCCCCCGCGCTTGAGCGGTGCGGTTGCGATGAAACGATCGGGCACCTCCTCTGTGACTGCCCTCAATTTGAGCGAGAGCGCGCCTTCCTGGCTGCTACTCTCCACCGCTTGGACTCGTGTCCTCTAACAGAATCCAAGATTCTGGGGCCTTGGACACAACCTTTTTCACAAAGGAAAGCGATGAAAGCGCTCCTGAGACTCTTAAAGGACTCGAGGTTGTGTTCCCGTCTATAAACTTAAAGCTTTGAGTGCGCGCGCTCTGTCCCCGTGACATAGTGGTCGATGGACATTTGAAAAACTCATTTCGTTGCCACTCTTTTTTTTTACCCCTTTATTCCCCTCCCCATGAGAACTGTAGCCTACTGGGCATCGCCTGGTTAACCTCCCCCCTGCCTTTCAGTCCTTCTGTTTCTCTCTTTCTCTCTCAACATGATCTCCCATTCATAGCACATTAAAAAAAAGTTAATCGCACTGAGGCCAATATTCCGATGTATATTTATGTCTCCCTCTAAGTGATGACGATGCACATTACCTCGCGCTGCTGTTGCACAGTCAACCATATGCCCGACAATCTCTATCCAGACAGTGGCCGGTAGGTCAGAAGGTGACGGGTTTAGAGTCGAAGGGTAAAGAGTATCCCATGCGATATTTCCCACAGGCCACCGGCCGACTTTCAAGTCCTTCAACAATGCGTCTGACGCAGGCGACTGCTTTCGCGTAGCTTCGCTTGCACACTCTTTTGTACAAGATAAAATAAAATTTTGCCGCTCGTCGAAAACGGTCAGCCAGATAACGGACTAAGGCTTCTGTACGCCCACTGAACGCCAATAAAAGAACACTTGGATGTTACCGGTACCACGCAAGTGAAATAATAAATGCATTTGTTTTGAATACATAAAGAGAATGTTAGGAGAACTGAAAACAGGCTTGGAAAAAATTCAAGGAATAAGTTTTGAACCTTTCCTTTCCTGCACACAGCATCGATGTGCGCACACGGGAGACTGCGCGAAAATTAATTATTTCACTCGAATACACGAGCTTTCAACATAACCGACCAACATTTAAGCTTGTTACGTACCCTTCTCGACAAGAAGCCGACAACAGTGCAACATACATTGAGTAACTGCACAATGAAGGCTGCTACTGCACACATACATGCACACATACATACATGCACACATACATACATGCACACACAAACACGTGCACGCGCGAGCGCTCTTTCTTTCTATTTTCTTTTCTTTTTCTTTTCGTTTTCTTTTTCTTTTCCTTGAGTTTTCCGTGTTTCGCTTCACAAGCAAGCATGGAACTGAAAGGAGTCTTTACACCTTCGTAAGAAAAACTTCGCACAAAACTGACACATTTCGACGCAACACCCATGGAAACGCGTTTACATAAGGTGAACTAAAACCGAGATAATAAACACATTTCGATAATATTAAACTATGTTGTTGTGTAGCGATCATTCTTTACGCGTGTGGCTTGTGCCGACGTCAAAGCTCTGGTGTCGGTTGAGGTTAGTAATTTTGCTGCTTAGAAGCGCCGCATAGCGACATACGTTATTCATAGCGCTTGAAAAACCACCTGCTCTAAAGCCTTTCTAAATCCTGCCCGAGAGTTTCTCGTAGGGACGCAGGTGAGCCATCTGCGTTGCTCCAGTACGCGTCTACGTCTGAGGGGCGTTTATGGCATTTCACCGAGCTCAAAATCATGCTTTTTCGAGCACAAGATAAAAACATTAGCGAGACATTTGCGCTTAATGACAGTATGGGACAATAAAGATTCTTTAAACTGAAAATTTTGACATTAAAATCATCTTCTTACGCACCGACGCTACTAAGAAATAGAGCTGCAAGTAGAGCCCATACGGCGGACTTTCAGCTCCGAACTTTAAGCGCGTTGCGAAAGCAAGCAGGTGAAAATAAATATATTTGCGGAGTAGTTCTTTCGGACCGCTTTTCTGATGCTCAAAGCGTGCTGTGACTCCAAATATCAGCGCCTAGACACCAGCTGCGGTGATAAACTTGGTCATGGCGTGCACCTCAAATTGCAGCCATGTGCCACGTGCGACTGTTCCTAACGAAAAATCTTAACTCTTGCCGAATGGGCAGGTCTCGCGACCAGACTCGACACTACCACTTGAGACGCTCTTCGATCGCCCGCCTCTGTCCGGTGCCTTGAGAAAATAAAAAAGTGTAGGGAGGTGGACGTGGGGGGGGGGGGGGGGGGGGGGGGTCCAATATTGTTCAATGGCAGAGCAGCCAACGTGAAATAGGCTGCCCTAAAGGTCTCCGAGCGTGTTCAGTGTTTCGCGTTCACTGATCAACACGCTCAGCGGCTAGGCGGGCCAGTGTCTTCCGTACGTCTTCCACGCGCTCCGCATAATCTTTCGGTTAGCGGCCGTCGCGTTTATTCCTGATGCTCGCCTCGCCTGGCTCGTCGGGCGCGAACATCGCCGCAAGCTTTAATGCGTCAAGGCGCGCCTGAGCCACTCGGTAAAGCGTCCGCGGCCGCTTGTGCCGACAAGAAGCCGCGCGTCGGCCAATAGGCGCCACGGCCGGCGTCTAGGTAAAACGAATGGCGCCGCGCAGCGCCGACCAGCAGGAAAGCCCCGGGATCAGCGACGGCCCGAGCGCAGCGCGCAAGGCATAAATAAGGGCCGCCGGATCGAGGGGACCGCGCGCGAAACGAGGGGCGCGCGCCGCCCAAGAGCCGCGGCGAAATGAGAAAAAGGGGAGGAAAGAAAAAAACGCCGAAAATTTCCCCAAGGGCCGGAGGTGCACGCGCTTGTGCAGTGGCTAAGCAGCGGCCCCGCATGCGCCGGCTGCGCGGAATAGCGCCACTTTGAGAGCAAAACCTACACAGGCGACGACCTCCCCGCCCCGACAAATTTCACGACACCTTCGCCGCGCTCCTCGAGTGCCGGAATCAAGAGACATAAGGGGAAAAATCGATGATGTACACGCTCGTCGACAGTTACGCTGAGCCGCCTTTTGTTTGTTCGCGGGCGCCAAATGGGGCCGTTCGTTGCGCGCCCTCTCTCTCTTCTGCTGCGCGCGGTGCGTCAAAGATGTTTGTGCCTCCTGATAGTCGGTTAGAGTGTCTTATTCCTTTAAATTGCCTTTCCCGCCTACGCTGCCTCGCCTTTATGATGCTTTACAGCAGGTGAATAGCCGACGCAATATCGCCCGGCTTGTTCGCACCTATTCGCGTGCTTTCCTCGATGTTGGCTGGCTGTGATATTAACTATCGGCTGCTGTGCCGTGCGAGCGAGGCGTAGCGTCGGTTATTATTCCTCGCGGAGCTTTAGAAAAGTAATGCCGTGTCAGAAAGCTTGTTTACTTCGGCGAAACCTTGCTGTCGGAAGCCGCTGGAACCCAAATAATACCCTAACAATATTGCTGAGGCAAGTAGATTTGGTTAACACACACTTTAACAGCCACATTTGAATCTTATATTGAATTGACAACAACGAAAGACTTCTTTCAGAATGGGTGGAGTCACCTAGAGCTGTTTCTCCGCTGCTGCTGCTGCCTAATGCTTTTAAGAGCAGCCCGCCAAATATTTGTTGAAACGCGTAAAAGCCATGCGAAAGTTCAGTAAAAAGGGCAACCAAATGCTACATACATTTTTCATTGAGAACGAACGATAAAGCAGGCTAAGCTTGAATGGAGAGACTGTACCGCCCAACACGGTATACAAGAATGTTTTTTCCTGAGCATGGCAGTCAGCAAAGACTGTTTCTGCCAGCACTAATGCATGCCGACCGCACCCATCGTGTAGCAGAGCATAATGCCGCGTGGTCGTCCTGCAGTACGCCGAGGTTAACGCCTGACAAAAAGTTAAAAGAGAATTTGTTCTGAAACACGATGAAATTCCTTTTCTGCGTCCATTTATATGCCACAGTCGCCAGGCGCCCCATGCGCGGCGACAAGCGCCTCTTGTTGCCATCACGAAGTAAGCGCTAAATGCGGCATTTCTGCACGATGATCGCCAAGGGGCTTCACTTTTTGTGTACCGTCTGTATCAGTCGGGATCAAGTTTTCACTGCGACATGAAAGCTCAGATACTCGGCAGTATGCGACGAAGCACTAACGTCTTGCCACGCGTGTTGGAAAATATCGAACACTAATTTACCTCCTGGCCTGCCTCATTAAAGCTCTTCAGCAGAGCCTGTGCTCCGGTCAGCTGGCGCAGCCTTTACCCACGAAACAAAAGGGAGCGAATACCCTTAGCAATCATCACTCACCAAACCTGGTACATACGAAGTCAGTACGCTCTAAACACGAATACTCCTACATGGGAGTGAAAGGGGAGTAAGCTGTCCTCTAGCGCACTACCTATGGGCACATTTTCCACACTACTCGGAAATTCGGGTATCACTGCCAACAACCTGCTACAGTTCTTGCAGTAATTTGTTGCTATAGCATTACCTTAAAGACGCCGTTGCAAAGTTCAACGAAAGGTCTTCGTCGCTTCGCCGATTTACCTTCTAGTCGCGCTCTCCGGATGTGCGCGTCTTTTAGTGCGCAAGAATATCTTTCATTACATATAACAAGTGTTGTATTCCCTAGCAGCAAATACTACACCGCGGTAGTACTCTTGACCAAAGCATCGGAGCCAGCAAGTTACAGAAAAAAAACGTCGTACTGACCGCGACCACGGCACGAGTCACACAGTACCAGGAAAGGCCTAAAGTCACGTTCTAGCCGGCGCTGTCTTGCTCATTAGAGAAAATAACAGTCGAACGCCTCAGGCGCAAATTCTAGTTTTATCTTTCAATAGCTGCCACTGAGCAAACAAGCGCAACTCGGATGACCCACGCAGAGAATCCGGTAAGTAATGAGAAGGCCGCTGAATCAAGCGTGTTTGCGCCAAGAACTGTCACGTTGAACCTTTGCAAGAACCAGTCAGAACGATTAGCTATGGGCGTGAGAATTGCACTGGCACGATGCCAAGAAACTGCCGCCTACAACGCGCAACCAGGGAAGTGCGATGCCCGTAACTTACGCCGCGAGCAAGTTGCGTCATACAGGCGGGGGAATAACGTTTTGTCACGACGGGACGGACAAAACTGCCGGAACTGTTTCCTTGGGGACCGTGTCTCTTAAATTGCAGCACCAGATTTCTTTTCTACGAAAGACTGGCGTCCCAGTGAGGGTTGTCATGTTACGAGCTCTAACGCAAGACAAATAATACGCGAGCAAGATAGAACAAATGAAAACTCACAAAAAAGCAACTTTTTGGTTCATCGGGCGAAGATATTCAATCTGTCAGTTTTTACTAGCAAACAGAGGTCATCACAATTCATAAATAAAAAGCAGCTGGGTCATTATTTAACCTATAAACACCAAAATATCCATATGACGAGTTTCATTCGCCTGTGATAGAATACGGCAGTATATGAAAAGTTTTCAATCGCAGTGTTTACATAAGAAGACGCACATTGTTTGTGGCTTGTTTCCCGCAATTATCCGATATAAGAAAATTGTAAAAATGTACTTCTGATGCTTGGAACCTTCCACAAGCGTTCAGTAAAGCTATCTGACATTACAGTGCGGAAACTGGCACGAAACCATCGTGACAATGTGGATACTGTCGCCTTTAGCTCATTTCGTGCGAGCCCATTAACTTTGTCGTTTAATTGTACTGCGAGAGCCGTTACTAGGAGCCCAGCCTGGGCTGTCATGTGACTGAAGGCCGTTAAATTTTTTCGCACTTCTATAAGCCAATCCAAGCGGTCAAGAGAAAAGAGAAAGAAGATGACAAGAATGATGATGATGATTATGATGATGATGATGTATTTTTATGGCGCAGGGGCATCTTAGGCCAATGAGCGCCATGGCACAAGATATTTTCTTCTACTCAATTAAGGTGGGGCCAGAGACCCATTTTCCAAGCATTTCACCCTAAATAAGCCGAGCACCAGACCAGGGGAAAACTTGTACCCATTGTATCGCCGGCGGGTAGCCGGCGGCATCGCTGCAGGATGACAAAAGACAAAGAAGAGTAATCATTAGAAGAAGAAAAAAGAGCAGAAGACGGGAGAAAGACGAAGAATAGAAGGAGGTGGGGGATAGGGGAGGAAACGCTGCCGTGGACATAGAAGATTAGAAGAATAAGTGGAGGTTAGGGGTAGGGGGCAGACGCAGCCGTGGGGATAGAAATGGACATCACGGCCTTTTTCGAAAGTTTGAACTAGGCCGCAGCCTAGTTCAGCCAATATCTTTTTTTTTCTATTCCAGCTATGCAAAGGCTCCTAAGATGGACAAAGCATGTAAGTGATGCGCTGTGTCTATATTTTTTTACATAATACAATCATATTCATCCAATACTATAAGAACTCCATTTACTGAACAAATAAACACCTTCGTGGCATGAATATGCAGGCGTACACATCAAGGTCAATCTATTCTTTCCTGATGACGTTAGATTTCAGTCGAAGTGCTAAGTGTTCAGCTATTGAAAAATATAGTTTCAGAAGACTGGAGTGCAATATTTCTGCACAATAAACTTCTGCGCAATCGCCAATGGCAATGTATCACATCCCCACTTCTCGGAATGCATGTTTTAGATTTTCCACTAATTTGTATACAAATACCAGAATTTCGCCAGGAAAGACCTTAGAGGTTTATCAAAAGCATTATCAAATGCTTTTGGCACAGTATTTTTTTACGTAAAATAATATTTCCGCTGGGGCTCCTTCACCACCAGACTAAGAAGTGGACAACAAAAAATCAGTCCGAGTGCTGAGCCAGTGCAATGACTGGATGCCGTCTACGCAATGTGCAAAAGTGAAAAAACGCTGCGAGGTGTTATGGGAAAGTTCAGCGTCCCTGGGACATGCTTCATCGCTTCTACAGAGCTGTGAAGGCGAGAAATGTGAGTATGAATTTTAGTGTATATCACTGAGATCAATAACAATATAAAAATAGCCTTTGTCACGAAAACGTAATTTATTATATCTGCCTTAATTGGTGAAATGATAAAAATGTTTAGCATATGAAAGTGGCATTGAGTTACTGTGTGTACAATAGGGAGGTGGCTGAATTCACGTAACGCTCACTCTATATAGTCGAATTTCGTTCCAAGACATGTACACACTATTCGCATAATTTTTTTTTCTGATCTCTATCACCGTCTGTAACTAAACGAAATAAGTAGCCGGAACACAAACGTATAACCAACCGCTTTTTTGTTTATCATTTCCCACTAAATAATGATGCTCTGAGCAAAAGGTTATATTCGAAAAAGCGCTAAGCTTGCAAGCAATTGAACCAGCCATATATATGTGCGCCTAGCTAAGTGAGTTTTAATCCTCTAATGCCCGGACAATGAAAACGTGGCATAAAACTTCCAAACGTCCAGCGTTTCGTACCTACTGTCCTTCCGTAACAAAAATTTGAAAAATAAAAGCTCGTAGATTTATGAGAAATATTACTGTGGAGTGATTAAAATTAGCCAAAGAAAGGCTAATTTCTGACCGTCTACAAACAACAAAGCTGTGCACGTTTACTCAAACGCAAAAATAAATAAGCAGCAAAATTTCATGTAATTTATCATGAAATGGCATGGTGATGTAGCAGTACGATCATTGAAATTTTACGCTGCTTCGCGGAGCGGGTTAGGTTTTGCATGGAGGGAACTTACAGAATACTTTCTGTACCTCAGGCAGCAGCGACTTCGACTCAGCAGGCAGAAAAACAAATTGTACAATGATAATGAACAGTATACATGAACCATCCGCAGAGGAAAAAAAAAATAGAGCCGATTTGCGTAGTTAATCAAATGCGAAGTAGCTGAGCTGGCACTGCTTATCTCTGCTATACTTCCATAAGCGACGTAAAGTACACCGGCGTTCCATGAGGCCGCTCCGACGCGTGACGTGGCGTCGCCACCGTCACTTTCGAGCTTCAAGCTCACGTAGAGAGAGACAGACCGAGAGAGCAGGGGCGGCTTGCAGGGAGCAAACGAGAGTCCTATTCCCAGTCTAATCTTATTCGCGGTGAAAACCTCTCTCGGTTTTGATAAAAAAAAAAAAAGGATAGCTAGTTCACTTTGTCGGTGGACGCCTCAAACGTGCCACGAACGCCGACAGAAACACTGAGTTACCAAGCTTTTAGTCGGCGTTCGTGGTGCGCTTGAGGTGTCCGCCAACAAAGTGAACGGACTATGCGCCTTTCTTTTTCTCAAAACCGAGGGAGGTGCAAGCCGGTCCAGGCTTCGAAATGCTCTCATGGCGGCCCGAGCTGCCGTGGAAGCCGCAGGTGTCCCGGACATGGGACCCCACCTAGAATTTGAAAGGGGCTGGCCCTCAAGGCCAGTCCCACTCTCTTCTGTAAATAGCCTTGAATAAACGTTTTCCGCCACCACCACCACCATCGCCGAAATCAATGATTGCGGCTAGAAGTGCGACGCACTAAAAATTTTTACTGCAAATGCCGCACTGAAAAGAGACTTCCTCTTCTTAATTAAAGGGGAGAGCTTAATATTTGTTTTCTGAACGATGTCCATCTTCAGGCTGCGACTTATGAACCAACCGTTGCTTCTTCTCTTCCAGCTCTTTAAAGAAGATAGCTATTCTGTTCTTCTTCCGAGCATTTCTAATTAGGATGCGCGATTATCACAATGTTGGTTTTGAAGCGAATAAGCGTAAAAACAATTGGTTGTTAATAATATCGAATATTCTCGACAGCCGCCGCGGTGGTTATGGTGCTCGGCTACTAACATGAAAGACGAGGGTTCGATCCCGGCCGCGGAGGTCGCATTTCTATGGAGGCGAAATGCTAGAGGCCCATGTACTGTAATATGTCAGCGCACGTTAAAAGGAACCCCAGGTAGTCGAAATAATCCGGAGCCCTCCACTACGGCGTCCCTCATAGCCTGACTCACTTTGGGACGTTAAATCCAATAAAAACCAAACCGAGTTTTCTCGAATAGTTCAGATGTCAAGAGAGAGTTTAATCTGAAAAGAAATGCGTTTTCATGAAACAGCAAAAAAAAAAATTATTGTACACAAGTATTTTACTTCTCATCGTCATTTATCTGATCTTTACTGCCTATTTGGCAACACATAATAGGGGAGGGGAGTCATGTAGCACGGGAAAAGTCATGCAATGCATTATTGCATTCAGCGCAAAAAGTTTAATATACAAATTCCAGAAACAGTAGAAGTGAAAGTCCAAATTTTGGTAGAATATAATATGACCGCATTACCTAACGCTTACATAACAAGGAAGCTATGAATGCTGTCATGAAACATTGTAAGCACCCGCCGCGGTGGCTCAGTGGTTAAATCGCCCGTCTACCGAGCCGGAGTACCCGGGTTCGAACCCGACCGCGGAGGCCGCGTTTCGATGGAGGCGGAACGCAAAAGGCTCCCGTGTGCTGTGCGATGTCAGTGCACATTAAATATCCCCAGGTGGTCGAAATTATCCCGAAGACCTTCACTACGGCACCACTTTCTCTCTTTCTTCTTTCACTCTCACTTTCTTCCCTTCCCTTACGGCGTGGTTCAGGTGTCCGCCGAGATATGTGAGACAGATACTGTGTCGTTTCTTTCCCCCCCCCCCCCCAAAAAAAAAAACAATTTACAATTTACAAATATTGTAAGCTGCCCTTCTGCAAGTAGTGATGTTCTTGTCGTCACGGCTCTGATAAAAAGGTGCACTTTCTGCTAGCGGCTGATGTGACCAGACATCCTACCGTTAGCGGATAGGTGTAAAACTAGCTATTGGAGAGGCATGACAATGCGTACTAGTTCAAAACACAAGATGGCTCATAAAATGGATGAATAGTGCTAGCTTGTACTGCAAGTCGAGCGAGGCCTTTAGTGAAACGATCTCTTTCATGCCCCCTCCTGACAACTCTGGTAGAGTTCCGTCTGTGGAATGGCACTCCAAACGTAGCATCGTCGAGGAGATATAGCCCGTTTAGCACTCGAGCTTCAATTAAGACTGCCTCATTTCGACTAGAATCAGAGCAGTGATTTCGGCAGCAGTTTTTTTTTCTTCTAAGTACGCCAACAGCGCCTGACTGACGTAAGCTGTGAGAGTTCATTGCACCCCCAATTTTTTTGTGTGGTTGTCAACTTGTCACACACTCAGTGTATGTGTAACACTCCATGCTGCAATGGATTCTTCCTTCAGGCTTTCAGCGAGGCACTCTTTGTGTACTCGGCGCCCCTTTCAATGGCAGCGCTACCGTGGGACGAGCACAAAATGACTTTTACACAAAGTAGCAGCTTTTTGTGACCTTCTCAACCTAGCTCAAATCACAGAGCATCTAGCCTGTATTTGTTTCAGTTTCTGCATGGCCTACGAGATAGGCTCGGCACGGAGAGCAAACATTTTAAAACAATGATCTCGGAGCATGCAACTGTGATGTCATGTTAGGGAAGCATAGCGCCCAACATGGGACACCCGAAACTGTGGAAATTCAAAGCTCTATTGGTTCCGGTTTTATCTGTGGAAAATGCTCCTGAATGTAGCATACGCTTCGAAATCTGGCTCAGTCCAGTCATATATAGGGAGCATTGAATAGGTTGGGGCAACCGAAAAGGAAATAAAAATAATAGGCCCCTGCCTGCACCGTTTACACACAACAGGCTTAACCCAATTGGAAAATAAAATAGGATGCCCGTAGGCAAGTTGTAATTTGACCACCCGTGGGTGGAAAAATAAAATATTAGGGATAATGCTACATTAGCGACCCACAGCCGAGATAGCGGGCCCGGGGAGGCTCCCCTGACCTCCCCTGGGAAGTAGCGGAAAGGGAAATGGGACGTGGGAAGGGAATGGGGACAGCGAGATTTTTGCTCTGATCCTTCAATTATCTCGACTCCATTACTGGCCCGCCTGGCCAGGGCAGGGAGAGCATCGAGATTGCCCAATGGTGCGGCCCCACTCACGGGATGCCCGACCACCCACCATACGCAACGGGCTCCGACCGTCGGAGACAGGAAAACCTAACACGGGGTCAGTAGCTACCTGGGGCTCCTCATCGCTCACTAGAAGGCTTTTCCCACCTGCCGGCTACTAGCCGTTGAAGGTTTTTCGCGGTTTTTCGGACACCGGAAGTATGTGTGATTGTCCACTCCATTGGACGTCCAGTTCGTCAACGGCCTCGCGGCCTCAGAACCGGTCAGACTCCGGGGGGCCCATCTGTGCTTCCTCCAACCATCCATGCACTTATTTCCTCTCCTAGCTTACTCTTCTCCTACTGAGGAGAGAGTGTTCAAGGCTGGGCGACCGGGCCACTAACCAAGAACGTGGCTTAGGATGAGATGACCCGGGCCTACTCCACCGGTACTCCACACATCTTCGGTTTTAGCCAGACTCTTACGAGGCAGTACTAAGCCCTCATCCCCCGGCATCCCGCAGGCGGTTAAGCCTGCGGCCGGCCGTAAGGCCGCTTCCCCGGGGCGGCGGTCCTCAGAGCCTGGCCACTATGAACCCCCGCGCGGACCTGGTTTCTCCGTAACCAGAAACCGACGCGTCGGTAGCCAGACTTGCACGCCCCCGCGCGCAGAGGAAGGAAGGTAGCATGTATTCGAAAACCTTTTGGCGTTTTGACATGCCTTCCGGGCCGGATTTCGTGGGTCCAACCTGAGTATAAACCCAGGCCTGCCTCCGCTCAGGCATCGGACCTCACGTGCACGACTGGCCCTCACAGTCGTCTGGGAGTCGCTGCCACTCCCATTGGGGGTTTGCATCCCCAGAGGATGGGTCCCGGCCATCCCATCCCCACTGCTGGCATTGCACCGAAACAAAGCCTAGTAGCCGAAACTACACCGGCCCGTATTCGGTGGCGGGGGGGGGGGGGGCCACGAGCAGGCTGCACAGTCAGATTTCCCCCCCTATATAGGGAGCAGTGCGACATCCAATACAGGACAAACTGCGTATGTAGCGCTGACTTCAACAACGAGTAAAAACAGCTAAGATATGGACATGATGTCGCACCCCATACGCGTGCAATATAGAACCAATGTGCGTGGACTGTGTACTGAGAATCATGCTAACTTCAGTCCTTTTTTTCCTGACTTGGCCAATTTTTTTACGGTATCTCTGAGATTTCCCTGATTTTTCCAAGGCCCGAAGTTTCCCCGGCAATTCCAGGTTTTCCAGGTCGCTAGACAACCTGTTCTTGCTTCTATAAACGTTTGTAACAAATTGCTCATGTTACTTTTTCTGTAAGAAAGCGTAAAATGTTTCGCAGCGTTGAGTGCAGGGCTAAGCATCGCTATACTTCATGACTTCAAGCATTTATGCCTGATACAAACTAAGAAAAATAAGATTCATAACTGAAAGTACATTAGACAGCAGTGCCGTTTTTCGTACCTCGGTTGCAGAGGTGTGTCATTGTCGGAGACAAAAGTCTCGAAGACACGAAAAAAGCAATTTGAAAGCACAGCTGACATGTGTAGACAACGACCACCTTATTTCACTTTTATACATCGTAGTACCTGAGTACGACTGTCACCTCCACAAGTATGGTTTCGAATCACCGGCTAAATGCACAGCTGTCGGCTTAGGTTGCAGCTCATGAATCCTGTAAACTTCTGTCTCAGACAGTACAGAGGTGAGCACGCTTGCCTAAATTGCTCGAGCAGTGCGCCGCGGAACAAATGAAGTGAAATTTTAACGAAATTTTAAAACAAATTATTTAGTAAAGAAAAACCCACAGGTCGGCGTCGCCGTTAGAGGTGTAGACTGTTAATAAATATAAGCAGAATGAGAGAAGGAATACAAGGCAAGAGAATGTAAGGATTACAATGAATAACAAGATGGCGCAACTTATATACACGAAGAGAAAAAGCTCTCTTCAGAGTCGGCAGTCAAGGCGGCTTGCGTGCAGAAAGTTCATAAACGCCTTTACCGTCTGCCCCATATCATGACTCTGGCCAGGATCCCAAAGGCCCAAAGGAAGGTTAGAGTGAAGAAATGCTGGTTAAAATCTCTTCCGTAAACGAGCTTGCGTGGTGATAGAGCATTGACTCACGCGTTTACTGTACGAAAATTTCGTTGTATTGTCTGTTGGCAGTCAGAGAAACGTGGTATAGCATGTAGGGTTTTAAGGTCACGAAGATGCACATTTGTTTATTTGTTTATTTGTTTATTGTAATACAAACAGCGCATTACAGTGGCGCGGAATAACACATCATACAAACGAAAAAAAAAAAGGTAACAAAGTGCAGCACATACAATGCAACCATGATGCAACATTAATACAGCCTAAAACAGCATTCACAGAGATGAAGAGAATAAATCACCTGACGTAATTAATACCACCTCTTCAGAGAGCCGGTTCCAATCTCTTATAGACCTAGGGAAAGAAGCATATTTGTACATCTCTGATTTACAGTTAATTTCCTTAACATGGGTTTGGGCACGCCGCAGTGGAGGGCTCCGGATTAATTTCGACCACCTGGGGTCATTTAATGTTTAGTTGGCGGCGTTTATGCATTTCGCTTCAGCAAAATACGGACGCCGCGGCTGGCCGGGCTTCGAATCCGCGACCTTGCAATTGGGACCAGCAGTCGAGCGCCGTAGCCGCTGAGCCAACGTGGCGGGTGTTAGGAAAATATTCAACTTGAGCACAACCTGAAGTTTTAGGTCTTAACTTTAGTCTGCATGGCTTAGATTCGATGCTGTTCAGTGATAATACTGGTCGGGGAGTCACATACACGAGCATGGGATACTCAGAGTACAAATGCGTAGCGGTATGCTGTATATGAATTGGCGAAAGAGAAATGTGCACAGAAAAACACGGACGGGTCATTCAAGCGAACGGGAAGAGAAGCGTTACAGTATAATGAGAAACAAAGCATTTTCAGAGTTCGTGCACAGGCCTGAAGAGGTATGATGCGCGTAGAAAGGCGTAATGGGACCCAGACTAACATTCCGTACCGTGTTTCCATCTTCACAATCTAAAGTGCCGCCTGGATTGGAGGCGAAGGGAAGGACGGTTGGGTGAGTGGCATTAGGCGCGCAAGGTGAAACTACAAATGAAGCAGCATAGGAAAACATGCGCTGCGAACCTCAGAACAAAATCCATTTCGAAAAAAATTCGACAAATTTAAATTAAAATAGATGGGCAGCTAGGCTTTTGTCTTTGTTTAGGAAAAACAGTGATTCACAATGCAAAAAATGAACTAGAAAAGTAACCGCGAATATAAGATAATTAAAGTGTCGATAAGAATGAAGGAGGTGGAGTTATAAGCGGAAACTCAGTATTACGGAAGAAGTTCAATGCAAAGATGCAGCAAAAAAGATGCCGGCTATGAACCAGCATCACACTGAGAACAGTGATGCAGTATTCATAAAACAGTAGATGCGGCGGCAGTTAGCATTCTAGAAGGTTTGTGTTTTAAAAATAGTGGCCAAACATAGAAGCTAGGAAAAGACAGCTGGAAGGCTCTGGGCATACAGGTACGTAAAACACGCAGCGAAGGGCAAATTATATGTCATATTCGCTTCAGCCTCACCGCAAAGAAAAGTAATTAAGGATCCGACAGTTAGCTGTCCGGCACTGCTACTCTTCCGAGTAAAGACGAGGCGTTCCGAGACAAGAAAAAATTAGATAATATTTATAACATTCGAACGCAATGCGAAATCACGCCTGTTTAGTCTTTTTTTTTTGTAACTGAAACTGTGCCTGAAATTTTCATACAATATGACCCCATTGAGGCACACACATGATGACTGATTTAATTCTTCGTCTATTTTTGGGTTTTTAAGCAGTGATTCTGCAGATTCTTGCTCTTTCGGTTGTTGTTCCATCTCTCACCATCAAATTACAAAGAACAAGGCTGAAAGAACGCCGCTATTCTGCCACAGACAGACCAGAAAGACCCGGCGAGGGCCCTTTCATGGCTACAAGAGAACAGACGCGTGACACGCAACTGATTAGTGCCACGTAGAAGACGGCTATGAGCAGACAGTGCCGCGGGACGAAGCGTTCACGCTAGGCCAGCTGCAAACAGAGAACGGGGCAACGGACGATTTTGTTCGGGGTTGGTACCCATCGAACTAGCGCTTACGCACTAAAAAAAAAAAAAAAAAAAAAAACAGGATTTATGGCATCTTCCACCACTCCAAGCCAAAGGCAATTATCATATCATCCATTCATCTGCCTCTTGTACCTGCAGAGCGAGCACGGCGGCATTAGAACCTTTCTCTTCCATTACTTGGAGAAAGGTCAGTCATGATGGTCAGCAGTCCTCTGAAGCAGCGGAAGGCGCACATAAGGCTTCTTTCCCTTATCGACAACTGTAATGTCTAAATGCATCTGACGGGGTAAAGGAGCCATCGCCACCGTTCGCGAGAGAGCGGGAGGGCCCGGCGCCTCCGGGGTTCGGACCTGCGAGGGGACCGGCCGGTGCCGCAAGAGACGCTCCGCGTGCTGGCGACGGGCGCAAGTGGCGCCCGCGCCAGGATGGGGGGTAAAGCCTCTCGTTGATTAATCGTCTCGACCCGCGTGCCAGGTGTCCGCGCTGCAGTTGTTACGAGAGAGGGGGGGGAGGGGGTAGACTGCAGCAGCAGCGGCGACCCCCCAGCTTTGTTTTAATAAGCGCCACTCTGCTCGGCGCGCTTTCGTTCGTCGCGCGGAGTTGCCCATCAGCGGAGAAATCTGCGACGCCAGGCCGACGGGCAAAACAGACGCGCGCTGCAGGGCTGCAGGCGAGGTTTCCGAGGGTGCGGAGAGGGAAGTCGATCCGTGGGCCGAAACGCGGCACGTGCGGAGATCGTTTTTGTTTTCCCCGCGGCTTAAGGGGAGCGCCGTCTCCTCAGAAGAGTTGGCGCGGGTGGCCTTTTGTTCGATTCCGGCGAGACGAGAAACTGTCAGAAAAGTTTTTCCACGCGAGCTGACTCGATAGCAATCTCATTACAGCAGCTTTGGACTCGGTCGTGCTTGGGCATCCTGCGTTTCCGACTTGTTCGTCCGCGTCGTCTTTGCCGCTCCCAGGCTCGGGTCGCGACGGTGATTGATTCACATTTTTAGGCGCCAAGATGAACCGGCGCGTCCCCCAGCCTGTCTGGCAATGGGAACGACCAACGCAGCTGGACCACGCTCGGATGGGCTTCGCTTTGTTTTCCCTTTGTCCCTTTGCCTCTGCGTAAGAAATGCGCTTCTCTCTCGCTTCCTCTCAGTGATTTTTTTCCGCGGGAGATTTCTTTTTCAAGAATGCCTGTTTGTTACTAAGTGTACGAGTAAATTACGGCCAATAACGTGTTCCTTGACAACCAAAGGTAGCTTTTGCACGAAGTAACACACATTTAGATAGGTAGGAGAGTGCGGTCACTGCGAAAATTGCTGACATCACCTAAATTTACGCGACAGGAAGTAGTAATTATTGTTTTTGTGGGTGCTTCAAATTAATATCCAATGTGCAGTTTCGGGGCGTTAAACCCCACACAACATACCGAATACCTACTACATGCGTCATGTAAGGCAAATAAATTTCATGTTTTTATATTTTGTCTTTGGGACGGAAGGGGGAGAAGGAGGGACGTCGGAGCTGGAATATTGGACCACTTTGATCGAAGAGTTCGTTCGGTTTGACCCCTCTAAGAAACACCTGCTTCCGTTCGCACCGCGATTTGATTATGATGCAGTACGCTGTCTAAATCATGGGGTCACGTAATTCTATACAAGACCCGAGGATATATGCGGATATCCTTCGCATACAGGCTACTCTGAGAAACATCGGCTGCCCGTCCTCTCGTGAAGGTTACTGGCTGCAAGAGAACTTCTGATATTGTTTCGAGCCATAGCAGAGGGGCTCGAAGTCAAGTAAAAACATAAAACATTGGTGAAACGAGTTCGGTTACTCAATCCAGCCATAATTGAAAGCGTAATGGGATGCTTTGGACTGAACGCAGGTTGGCAGAGAACTCAGCTGCACCATTCAGCATTAGCTCACAAATGTCAGCCAGCTCTGCAGGTACCAAGGCTACCAGACAGAAGCGCAGTGGTAATTATTACTACACTGTGAGGAAAACAAGCGCATTTTCGTCTTTTTTATAGGCTAGAAACGCAATCTATTGTGTCTTTCATGTATTTTTTTAACGAGGCTGACAGTTGGTGTTAGCCTAAGCCTAAAAATGTACATAGATCGGCCATGAACGAGCGTAATAGTTATAAGGGCCATTGTAATCTTTTTAAAGGTTCGCCAGCAACTTCGCTTAATTGAGAATGCGAGTACCTTGCTGAAGAATGCATTTTCATCTTATTCTGGTCATCTACTTGAGAATAAGCTCTTGAGAAAGCATCATAAGCTCATCAAATCCAAAAAATAACTTTTGCTCATTTTAAATGACCCAAGATTTCTTTTGACAAAAAGGTGCACCCGCCGTCATAACTTCACGGAACGCAACTTTGGCGAAGAAATTTAACTTCTTTGCACGGAGGGCACATAATCCCTGGGACTGAATTGTTTTTATTAGGGTTTAACGTCCCGAAGCAACTCGGGCTATGAGGGACGCTGTAGTGAAGGGCTCCGGAAATTTCGACCACCTGGGACTGAATGGTGCCCTGTGTAATTCTCGCACTCAAAATTAGGCTCAATATATTTAGCCTAGGCTATGTGCGAGGACAATGGTGAATATAAGTTTTTTTTTAGCTAACACTGCGTTTTTAACTGCGGATGTACAGCCGGGGTCAAAAGTCTCTGACAACCACCCCCTCCAAGTTCCGAACCGTGCCGCGCTGCATGCGGGCGCCATCTGACGATGCACTCCTGGTGTCGAGGCCGGTGCAGTGCTTGGAGGGGGGGTTAGAGACTTTTGATCCCGACTGTACGTATAGCATAGAAAAATTTGCCGGACGTTTCGACCGAGAGGTTGGAGTCTCACCGGCTGCCTTCGCCAATCTAATAAATTTTGTCTCCCGACTAAGGGTCACCCTCCCTCTGACTGCTGCCGTCACATACCATGCACACCTCCCATCAACACTGCACACTATCGAGAGAGGAAGCTTTCCTGGACTGGCAGGTACAAAAACCTTCCCCTAACCCGACAGTCGACACGCCAGCCACCCCATCGAACAGCCCCCATAGTGTAGCTTCTGCGCATGCGCCCCCGAACCTCGACCACATGGGCTGGGAATACTCGACTCTTTCTTGCAGGTGGTCAAAAATTCTAGCAGCGTCCTTTTGAAACTTTCCCGACTCGCGTCTGTACAAGCACCGTGACTGGCTAACTTCAGTTTCTGTTTCTTCTGTCAACAGACTTCTCATGAAGCTGGTTCTCTGTAGACATCCGCAATATTACTGCGACATACTACAAACATGGGGACGAAATTTATGCCGTGAGCCGGATATCAAAGGTATCGGCGGCGCTTTAAAAGTGGTTGCAGTGTTAATATACAGTTTGGTTCAGCCAAATCTGGTTCTATGCCGTGCAGCAGTAATCGGCAACAGCTTTAATGAACTTCTCAGCCAACTACGCCCGGCAGCGCAGGTCGATATCGAATCCGCACACGCAAGTACACTGTGTAACGCCCGAAGCACTATTACGCTGGATGTGACACACGGGCGAAGTACTAACGAAAACGCAGCCACGAGACAAGAAGCCACAGTTTCACGAAAAACAGCATTTATGCGCACAATCCAGCACTACGTTATGTGACGAGGCACAATACCAATTCTGCATCGCCGCGGCACATTGCAAGGGACTGTGCTGTTCCCTCCGTTTTAACTTTAAACCACAGACTATCTCTGTGAAGGGATGAACATGACACAAGTTCGAGGACGAAAGGCTGTGACCTTGAGCGATGTAAATAACGCATGGTGAGTGTGTATAAAAAAGGACAAGAACTGAAACACGAGCATAAGAGATACAAGTACAGAAGTATCCAGGCACTTTGCCGTCATACTTGAGAGATTTGGAGCGGAAGACCTGTCTTTTCACGACGCCGACACTTCAAGGGTTGGGCGACGCGAGCAGACAAAGCGGCCAGAGCAGCAGTGCTTATGGCACGCAGTGCCACTTGGGGACAACGCATGCAGTGGGTATGCTCTTCCTGCTGCGCGAAGGGGGGGAACGCGACCCGAAAGAGCAAGCGCATGTATGTACCCGTGTACGCATACACAGTTGACGGAATCGGCGCCAACGGCGCAAGTTCCGCGCTCGGAGACGCCGCCGCTCGGGGGATCTTGTATTTCGTTGTCTCTCGGCTGAGCGGCCGGAGCGCGCAGCGACAGCAGCCAGAATCGCTCGAGTCAGGACGGCTCGCTTTGCTTGCCGGGCTGGCGAGCATCGCGGGCGCGTTCAACCGAGCCGGCAGCGAGGCGCCCTGCAAGGAGAGGCGTCGGCGGCCTCCTTTTGTCGGCGAGCGCTCGGGCCCGAAAGAGCGACGCTTGGCTGCGGCGGCAGAGCCTTTTGTCCCGCGCCGCTGGGCCCGCCCGTGGGGACGGCTTCCCTTGTTTGCTGCCCGCCCTCTTTGTCTTGTGACGTCAGCAGTCGCGCGCGACGCTGTACCTGAAGCGGCCTGCTGAGTCGCCGCCTTATTTCGCCGACAGGAAGGCGGCTTCCGCTACGCTGGACCGGAGCTCGCCCTCTCCGCCGAGAAACGCGCGGGCCACGAAGTTACACTGTGCCGATCACGATCCTCAGATGCGCGGGCTCACCTAACAGTGCAGTTGTTTGCGAGGCTTAGCTCCGCTCAGTAGGGATGCCCACGCAAAGGAGAGAAGAGCCGAGCGAAGCTTTCCGCGCAGTAATGTTTGGTGGCTGTATGGATTACAGCATCACTGAACAAGTGTCACTGCTTACTCCCCCCCCCCCCCCATCCACCCTCCGCGCCCACAAAAAAATTAAAAAAAAAAACAAATACCTTGCGCCCTAAACAGCGCTGCTGATAGTGCTGTTGAGCAGCACTCTTTTTTTCATATCATAAAAAAAACTGTGTGATGTGAATTCTGATAGACACAACGGCGTTCGGCATTTCCGTGGTACAGGAAGTCAACGCGCAGGCGAAAACATTTTATGAAGCAGCTCTCTCGTAGCATTTGTGAGTGGCAATAACAAGTCACTGAAAGCAGATACGAGAGTTCGCCGCAGAGCGCGCAAAATTCCGAGAAAAATATGCATATAATTTAAAGCGCAGCGGCCTTCCACTGTGAGCAACTTAAAAGCGTTGGAAAGAGAGGTCCGTGGGTGATATTTACCTTGTAACCGAACCGTGCGAAAGGCGTATACTTTATCGACAGAGTCTGCATATTCGGAAAGATCCGCATATACCGGGCCACAACCGCAGAGCATGCAGTGCTTCTCCTTGTGCCTATCCACTCGTCTCCCTGCTGTTTGGTTACTTGAAAGCGTACCTGTATTATGATGCAAGAAAAAATCAAGTGGCACCACTTGGCTGAATGAAGTGTTCGCCCCTCTCAGCTATTTGTTTCGACGTCACGCGCAAACGTCATCTTTCTTCCACGATGCATCTCTTTGCTACGAAGTAAACGGGACACATTCGTGTCAACTTACACAACTTTGCAACTCAGATTACCGCACCGGCAAGCGTGACACCAGCCGAATAAAAAATTGGAGAGGACACTTAAGCTCCGCCTTAAGGGTATCACGCGATAGCGTAATGGGTTAGTTCTCACACATGCTTAAAGGGACTATGAAACAAATTAATTGAGATTACGTAAAGATAGGCAATCCATCACTCGTCACCCCAGCGAAAGAATTTTCGAGCTAGCATGAATAACAACGAAGTTATAGACGATTAAAAATCACGCTCCTCCTCTCCCCCCTCAACTCAAACGCGCGGAGCACCAAGAAAAAATAAAGAAAACAGCTCCGGGACTGGGCTCCGCCCATGAATACGTCATTCGTTGACGTTCGGTTTACGGCTTCCGGTTGTCGCACTCCCGAGGAGCAGCGTGCGTCGGCAGCGTCTCTCCGGTCTCGGCGCTTTCTTTGCTCCCGAACTCCCGGCAGAAAGAGGCGGCAGAGGTAAATTGAAAACATATGCGTGAAGGGAATGCCCTGGCCCGCGCTTGCCCGAGGGGGTCGCGCGGCGCCTCGAGCAGACGATTTTCACCGCTACCGGAAGTGTGCCCGTGACGTCGTAGCTGCCGCGGCTCGAGCGAATGACAGCGTGTGGTGGCCTACCGACGTCATGGGATTAGTGACGTCTATTTTCCCGGTTTTGGTTTCAAAATCGCTCCCTACGAAGACACCAATCGGCCCGCGAATTTAAAAAAACGCGATTTTTAAAAAGCCATAATAAATTGCCGGCTCAGTTCCGAAGACTCATACTTGGTGTCAGTGCTTCTGAGCATAACTTCTAACATTTACAAGCGTCTTTTAATTCTTTTCATGGTCCCTTTAAGGTCATTCTATACTTTAGATTCATAGATCCCTGGGAGTCCTCATACCGCTGGCAGGTGCTCCCAGCGGTGGGCCTTGTGCGGCCCAGGCTGCTCTTCCGGAACGACCGATCATTAATTTAACTGCCACCTGCCATGGTGGGCAGTTTGGTCACTATCCCGTGGGCAGGTTGTGATGACGCCACAAGGTCACGTGACCTAGGTGGCCCAACTGCCTCCTAGGTTTTTCTCTGGAGCCCACCTGCCAGAGCCAGTCATGCTCGTGATTTTTCGCTCGCGACGCCTAAACCGGATTTTCTGGTGAACGGGGCTTTTAGCGCTTTCGCGTTAAAACAAGCGCATCTAAAACAAAACTATCGGTTTAAGGGTTAGCGTATACATTTGCGACACTTGAACCCATGTCGAAATGGGTCTACCCATGAGTCGAGCACTCCAGCGCTGGCCTTCTGCCACGTGATCCCAGACGCCGGAGCGCTTTCGTGCGCGCCGTGATAACCCCATCCCCCTCTGCCTCGACCGATGCGGTCAGGTGCGCTCCGCCGGTGCCTCCATCTCGGCTCAAGGAAAGTGTAGCGAAGCGCCGGCAACATCTACAGGGATATCCGAAACTTAAATACTGTTTTATGGCGGTCGCACTTCGGGATTGGGCACACACCACCAGCCGACGCACCACGGACGTTCTGGCTTTTTAATGCGTAAGCATTGTATGGCTATGTTTGCGGTTTCGTGTCATCACGAGCTTGTCCACACGATTACGTCCGAACGAATGGGTTTATGCGAAAAAGAATGGTTCCATCGGATACAGCATCAAAAAGTCTTGTGCAGGAAATCAAGGGGTTGAGGTGGGTTAATTAGTTAATTAATTATAGCCAAAACATGTCCAAAAAGTAGATGGGGCCAGAGCAAAAGTGGCGCCAAATATGAAAACGCCGGAAGTGTGGCACCACGTTACCGGAAGCGCGGGCGGAGCCAACGCGTGGCGCCAAATTTGAAAACGAAGAGTGGAGCGAGGTTTGAAAACTCATTCTTACGCATTTCTCCAAAGCGAGTGCCGCAGTCGGACTTACAACGTTTTTAACAACGCCACGTCTTATATTAGAGCTATGTAGATCACCAAGGTCTCAGGTATGTGCCTGATCTGTGGACTTTATTTAGCATTTAAGTGTCACTATAGTGGAGCAATTGCAGGAAGAATCCGCAAGGCTAATCCCACCAGTAGCTTGCAGAAACCTCAACCTCTCAACCTCAACTTAAACGCGCTCGGGGCGCTGCCCGCAAACGCGCTGCCCGATAATATGCGCAAGACTCTGTCCAGAAATCTTTTAGTAGACAAAAACTGACACTGTTGCTACATAATTCGAGAAATTCAGCGACAGCAGCACCGCCTGTCCACGCTGATGACGCCTCACGCTTGACTGCAGCGGCGTAACAGCCATAGGCATTCCGCACCCCTACCCAGAGTTACTAAACACTTCGACTCTGATTACCATTTCGCTCCATCACAGCTGTCTCTGAAAGAGGACCGGCTGGTGGATATCTTTAGAGCAGCCCCTTTTGCTTGCCAATAGGAAAAGTCGCCGTCATACGTTTGCACGCGTTGATTTGCACGCTTCTTTGGTCATATACTAACAAAGCAGCGTGAGACATAACATTCTTCGACAGGATATGTTAGACATTTTTATACATAGTCCCAATCCTACAGCCAGGCTCGTATAACGCTCTTTTCATTATTTCTTTACACAGTGTGCTTCTCTCAAGACGCTTGGCAAACAAAGAAAGTAATTCACTGAGGCTCTGAAAAACCGAGACGTTGCACATCTCACCATCATAACAAAGTCCGCAAACGGAACTAAATTGATCCGCGGTGCCATTCTGAGGTAATGTAGCAAGAAAATCTCGCTATGAGCTACTTTCGCTATTCAACAAACTGCAGGGACGGACTTCAGTTCGACACAGAAGTTGACGTGTTCCGCCAACTTTTTTCTGCTCCTGTATCAAGATGTCAAGCAGCTGTTTTATTCTTCTTCGTAGTTTGGTTTTGCTTTGTCGCGGCTCTCGAACGTGCAGCCCCATTTGCCAAAAACGGGGTACGAGCGAAGTTCGGAGCACTGTGTCACTCCATGCATGCACTACCCGTACAAATCGAAATCTTTGCCTTAAGGCCGAGCTGCAGAATGCTTCGCAGTGAACACGCGGCGAGAGTACCATTCTCAAGCTTCCGATGTGCGCTGACGCCCTGAATCTTGCAAACGGCGCGAGCATGGAGCAGAGGATGGACAAACCGGCGTACGCAGGAGCTAGGATCGCGGACGAATGCGGATGTGTCGTTTCCTGAACTGGGCACCTTTCTCGGCTTGCCTTCGCCGGCAACCTTCGTTGGTTCCCGCCTCGGTCACCTATCGGTTCGGTACGGCTCGTTGTAGTGAGCATAGGCCCTGTTCAGCGCTTCATATCTATCGTTCCACACGAACCCATGCTTCATTAGCGCTACTGATGAGCCCCGCGACCGACGACCAAAACTCGTGCTAGTCGTCTTGCACGCACGGCATCCTCCTTCGGGCTGAAACGTAGAGCTTTGACCTTTGTCTTTCGCATTCTCACGCCTACCTGTTTCAAGCAGTTGCAGTTGAAACAATGTTTATACGCTCGTTGGCAGCCGTCTTGTCTTTTCTGCTAGCTTGAATAGAACTCATTTGCGTTAGGCATGAAATACTGTAACGCTTGGAATAATCCCCCAGCCAAAAGAAAGTTACACTGGGTAAAAATTTTTTTTTTCCTAACTTGTGCCGTGCGTGGTGTGGAATGTATCCTATATAGTGCGTTGCGGGTCTAGTTTCACTTTGCACTGCAATGCCTCTTCTTCGGTCCTTGTCTCACTCGATGAACGGGAAGAAATAACTCTTTATAAAGTGGTTAGACTGAGACTTGTTTGCATTTTGCTTCTCATTTTACCCTTTCTGTGCGCAGGCTTTTTTAACATTGAGGATAGCAACGTGGGGATAATTAGTAACACAACAAGGCAGGGAATAGAAAATGCACGTGGAGAGTGTACTAAATTGAGTAAACTAAACGCACAGCATAAATAAAAGCCCTGGACTTTTCAGGCGAATGCTTTTCGAGCGCACCCTCCACAGTGGCTACTGGATTCTTCTACTGAGCACGAGGTACCGAGTTCAATTTCGACCGTGGCGGCCACATTTCCATGTTCGCTGAATGAACGAACGCTGAGAACTGGGTGCTCGTTAAAGGTACACTCACGAGAAGTAGGTCCTACTTTAATTCAAAAGCATTATTATCCTCATAACCTGGAAAATGCGGGTGTGTGGTGAAGCGGCTGAAGTTAGTCACGTGATGCGAGAAATGGCGAGAAATAAACAAGACGTTGAATGAGGGCGACCTTGGCCAACCTGGAGAAATTCAATAAATATTGCCGCGACTGGGTTCCGAACCCACCGCGGAGCGAGCAGATCAGCTTCACTGGTCACTACACGAGAGCGCTATGCTATCACCACACTCTCGCGCTGTGCATTGCACGTCGTCGTTCACGAACATCCATCTGTGCACACGTAACGAAAGAAAAAGAAACGCGCTTTCAATCGCTGTGACTTTTTTCTTATTTCCCTCCGAAGACCTTGGTGTGGAACTTTTCGTGTAAATCTATGTTAAATGACTGTTTGTGCCAAACTGTATGCGGGGCAAGAGCCATCGTCAGGCGTTCCGCCTTTTGCTCTTGCTCCTCTTTCTGTATCAGAAAGGAAACAAATAAATCAAATCAAATCAAATCAATCGCGCTTTTAGGCATGTGGCGATGGTGGCCACTGCAAAAACCTGCTCTCGCACAGTATTTTGTAGTTAACATACTAAACCGCCAGCAATTTTTTTGTTCTCAGCAAGAATCGATTATATTGTTCTTTCTCAGGACGCTGTAGATGTTGGTCCGGCAGCAAGAGATCTATTTATTTGTCAGAAAGTTACATTAAAAAATTTTCCCGCCACTCGATTCGAACTTGTGACGTCTACACCGAAAAATGACTCTGTGATCCCCATTTTGAAGTAAATGTCGGTGCAGCCTAGCCTCTGGGATCCGCGCGTTAAGAACTGCGCCTACGAGCCTCGTTTATTTGCGAAGATTGATGATGGCGACACCTGTATTTCATTTTTGGCCTCTCTGGCTCATAGACCGACACCGTGTTTACAAAGATAGGTGGTGCTCGTAGACGTCGGAGGCAGCTACGGGTTTCGTCAGCGCCGTCGTCTGCTACAGTGCACGGTTCACTTTCGTTCACTTATCAAGCCATTTAAGAATTGCTTTCCATGTAGAGCTGTTTCGGCTGTCAAGTGTGAACTTCTCTATTAGTGAACAAATTTAGTGCATGCTCCAGAATGTCGGATTCTATGAGGAGCTGGCGCGATTCGGAACAATACGCGCCGGATAGAGCGCCTTTAAGAGTATGTCTAGCTTCACAACACACATTTATCGTGGCGTTTTAATAAGATAGCTTCGAAAAGACAAAACGTACTTCGTCACACTCTTCTTCAAAGTCTCGCGAATTGTTGACGAACAGCCACCTGCTTGGGTACTCTGTGAAACGAGAACATTTCGGAAATCTTTGTTTGTTTCTATGGGCCGTGCTATCACGCCGTACCCCCAGACGAGGATGAGTTCAACGCGTACGTATCCCGGTGTTTTAAAAATACATCGGCTTTCAAATGACGTTTCATATTTCCACATCAAGTTCTAGTGTGTACTCGGCTTTTCTTCTCGAAGGGAGGACCACATGGGAGCAGTATGAAAACAGAAAACTTCTTTGAAAGCTTTTGTTTACATGTACTGCTAAGTGGCGTGCCCCAAAACCCCAGCCGACGACAGCAGGCGCCACTGCATCTTGCTTAAGTCACAGATCGGTGTTGGTGTATTAAAGCGCCGTTTGCCGTGAAAGTAGCTTTGTTGTGTCAGTATGCGGTAATCTATAGATACAGGCCAACTTTATTTGCCCTCGGTGTCTCTTTAAAGAACGCAAGTCGGTCAAAATTAATCACTAGTCCTAGCTCTCTTACGGAGTGCTCATCACCACTTCCTCGGATTTGGCATGCAAAGTGTGTTATTATTGCTGTCATGATCATCATCGTCGTCGTCGAGAATGCATGGTCCCAGTATGAATATCGGAAACTACCTCTCCGTTTCGCTTCAAGTCCATCATTCCCTCATGATGCAAAAATTCAAAAGTAACACCACTGTTCGTCAAGCAGTCAGCGGTCCGGTTCAGTTCAGTTGAATACGCTTGGAGTAAGTGAAGTGCGAACCGCAGAAACACATTTTGAATAAAAGAGTCAATTTTTCGAGGAACTCAGACAGGACGCATTCGTTTCGTCATGAGACTATCGAACTCTTCGCACAGGTAGAGAGAGGGCAAGCAGGTGGTTTCTTGACACACACGTAGTGAACAACGGAGGGGAAAGCCTCTCGGGGTGCCTGCCAACGTTTCGACAGGAGGACTTGTCTTCGTCTGGGCAAAGCGTTCATCATTGCCGGGGTTTAAACAAGGTCATCACTCCGAGGATGAAGGCCCTATTTAAACCCTGCCAATGATGGACGCTTTGCCCAGACGAAGACAAGTCCTCCTGTCGAAACGTTGGCAGGCACCCTGAGGCTTTCCCCTTCCTGGTTCACTATGCGTGTGTCTTCGTACAGACGAATGACAATTAAAAGGAAAGTATGAAATAAGACCCTCGCTTCTGCCGACGAGCAGTGCTCTACGGAATGCTGGTAACGCCTACCTCAAATCATTTCATGCACTACATATAGCTGCCGCTTCGTCGCAGTTATGAGGGGCGCCTTAGGACATGACACGCCCGCGGCGTTTTCCACGCAGCGACGGCGGAAATGTCCCTGAACGAAAGAGCCCGGAACCCGTAGAGAAAGCGGATAATTCTTTTTTGTTATTCTTTTTCCCGTATATACCGCTGCAGTAACACCGACGGAACTCGTTGCTCATCGCTCTAACGTAAAAAGGAAGCTAAAATGCCGCTAGACTGCTCAGCAAATGGCGAAAGCGATAACGTGCCGCTGTACGCCACGCTTGGTCCTCGCCTTAATTGAGCGAAAAATGCCGCGGGCTGATATTCCCGCACTTCTCACGCTATCGATATCATAGGCGAGTGAAATGGATAGCTTTAGCCCCAACCCTCCCCCCCCCCCCCCCCCCGCCCCCTTTTCCTCCTTTTTTTTTCTTTTCAACGGAAGCCAGCACTGGGTGCTGGAGCCCTTTTTACGCGGCTGCATGGCTAACTGAACGCTGTGGGCTGCCGCCATTGTGCAAACTCTGCTGCTTTCTCTGCGCGACCAGCACGGACCGAGAGTGCGATGAGTTCTGATCCCGCCTCCGCATTCCTGTCTCTCAGCTGGTAGAAACGGCACAAAGTGAAAATGCCATGATCATTATTTTATTTTTCTCAGAAAACATGCACTGCAGTCTGCGGTCCAGCCGAAATCTTTCGTGCGCGGGATGTCTGAAACTGTGCAAAAATGGCAAATTGTTTTATAGAATAGACGTCGCAGAATTCGAGTATACCAATCGCCGCACCCGTTCATACACAAGTCACTCGCTCAAATGCACCCGTCGCCGCAGCTACTTTGCATGCAATACAGTCTTTCACATTTGCACAATATTCGAGTGGAAATCTCGCGGTTTTCGCTCAAAACTTTCAGATTTCTGACACTGGTGCGCGCGTAGTACCACTCCCCTTTCATGGTCATCTCAGAATCGCACGTCGAGGAACATTGCCGATGGAACGCATACTATTTTCATCAGGTGACGTCAGCAGATTACTGATCGGCTTCCGCAAGGACGTTCCGATTTCCTTGGTTGATGTAGCGCCTCACAGTGAGAACGAATACGTGTGCGCCGTAATAGTAATTGACTGGCAAGAGTACACTCTCATTGAAGTATATGCGGAGCCAGGCAGGCCATTCGACACTTCAAGGCTTGAAAACTTGACAGCAACGACGCCTTCGCTACATATTATTTGTGCAGCTGACTTCAAAGCTCATAGTAAAATTTGGTGTAGCTCACACATGTGTGCGTGACTTGGCAAGCTTACAGAACTTTTATCAAAACGTGCAACTGAATTCTTAAATGGCGTAGCATAACGTACCTCCGAGGCCCGGCGACTGCCAGCAGCATCGACGTGACCTTTGTTACGAGTTCAGTTGCTCGAAGCTATGGCTGCTGCAATGACTTAGAAAGACGTGGAAGTGATCATTTCCCAATCCTCATATCAGCTGTCCGTGCGTACATGTCACCAAAGAAAATCTACAGCTTGGGATGCATACAAGGACGCTACAAGCAGGGGAATTACTGATGAAACCCGGATCGTGGATTTAGTCTTGAGAATAGCTCATTACCTGAAGGCAAGTGCTACAAGAATTTCTCTAAACATCACAGTTTACTGTCAAATGACGAGACATTTGAAAGGACGTATGCGATTCGCAATCTACTACCTGAAAGGAAAGCTTTGCGCGCAAAACACCTTGAAGACCTTCGCGCCTGCCGGCGGCCACATCACACTCGGCACTACCTGGATAAACTTAGTCGCAAAGATGGCGGGACTTTTTTTCCACATTGGATGTGTTCCAGCCGGTAGCCGAAATTTGGCGGATCGTTAGAGGTATGCGCACGTCCAGAAAAAGATTGAAGACTACTGCCAGCGGGTTCAAAGCCTTCAATATTCTCTGCAGATGCTCATTCGACCCTCCCGCGGGTGGCAGTGCCTGCGTTAAATCAGCCCTTCACGACTAAAGAGCAAACCACAACCATCGCCGAACCAAGCAAGCGCACGTATCCGGACCATGACGAAGTAAACTATAAAGCTATCGCAAAGCTACCCCGCAGCTCTCGCCTCCATATCCTGGGTCATTATAATTCCTCGTGGATAACTGGTGAGGTCTCCACAAAGTGGAGGCTGGTGAAAGTTGTGCCCGTTTTGAAACCTGGCAAACAGATAAATGTTACGCGCCCTTCCGGCCTATTTTCCTGCCGAGTTGCGTGGGTAAACTTGCGGAATGGCTGACACACAAACACATCACGTGGTTTCTCGAAAGTCAAAATGAATGTCCCCAAGAAATGAACGAGTTTCGCCAAACAGGTCTGCGATTGATAATGGTTCGCCCTCGTCTCATCACTTCAAGAAAACCATCATGCTGGGCGCATCAAGGCCGCTTTCCGCTCTGTTTTTCACCATGCCGTACTCGCAGCATTGGGCAGTCTTGGCCTCGGAGGGAAGTTATACAAGTGGATTGACTATTTAAAAGCACTTTAAATGGACCAATGTTGTTTAATGCAGTAGAGAAGGGCATACCACAAGGAGTTGTGCAGTACCCTCTCCTATGTGTTACCTGATACACATAACAAGAAACCGACCGCTAGGAGTGCGCATCACGATTTATGTAGATTATACCTGCACCTAAAGTGTGCCACATATTCGCGCTACATCACCCAGAAACGCCTTTTGAGAAAGCGTTACTGAACACCTTCATGCATTTGATTGCCCGAGTTCTTCGGCCCTCACCAGAAAAGAGTGTTTCAATGGCTTTCATCAGGAAAACAATGACCAGGCATTCGCCCCTCCTAGGTGGACAGGCGCTATCTTGCGTACAATCCCAGAAGTTCCTTGGTATTGTGATAAATAGAAATCTCTTTTGGACACATCAGATTTTTTTAAAAATCCGTGGGAGGATTGCCACAGCATCGTACGTTTTATGATTCATAGCGGGAACACGATGAGGCTGCAAATGCCGCTCACTGGTTCTATTTAAAAAAAAAATATTTACCGGTTCTTCATAGATTATCTCCAACAAGTAAGAAGAAATTGGAAGCCGCGCGGAAAAACTGCCTGCAAATCTGTCTTGGCCACGCAAAGGGATCCTGTGCCTCTGGAGCAGTGCGGAAGCAGTATATGTCTCCCGCTCGACGTCTCCCATGGAAAACTATGCTCAGCATTCTCGAGCATGTACTCCAAGGGAAGTAGCAATTCCTGCACCTAGTCCGCATGATCCATAGTAACTGCGGCTGTGGTCAAGCTATGCAACTCCTGCATTTCTCGACTATTACTCCGCCACAAAAGTTACTGGCTACGGCTTTTCCGCTTTGCACGCTATCGCAAGATCAAGCAGTTTATACAAGGTGTGAATGCGAAGAGCCGCATGCCACGGACTCAAGCTGCTCTAACCTACTTAGCCAAGAAACATTATAGGGACACCCTCATCTTCATCGATGGTTCAACTTCTCAGGAGACCTCCTCCTGTGGCCTTTACATGCTTTCAACAAGATAAATGTTATCAACGCCAGCAGCGGAATAAATTCTCCACGACAGCAGAACTTCATGGCGTTAAAAAAGATGCCTTTTATATTCTGCGCTGAACCCCTGGCCGATGGGTGAGTTTCATAGACGCTAAAGCAGCGCTACAAACCCTGTCCAGCCTGTTAAAGGAAACTAGTCACCAGCCACTTTCTCTCGACATTGAATACCTGCATCACTTGGCTACTGCCGCAGGCCACTGTTTAACATTTCAGTGGATATCAGCTCGCTGTGGCATTCTGGCCAACGGAAAAGCAGATGAAGCAGCCGCAAAGGTCTTCAGCATCGGAACTAAAATAAGAATTTCTTTACGAAATCAGATGCGTCCCAACTAGCTAAAAGATATGCTTACGAAGAAAAGAATCGGCTCTAGAGCTTGCCGTCGCATCATTACCCATTTCCACATTCAGTCCCCCCCCATCTCAGATCTAGACTGCCGCCCGGACTTATTTGCCACTTGGAAACAGTTTACCATCGACTTCATATGAATGCTGCGTTTACAAACGGCTTACGGTACCGTTTAGAAAAAGTGAACACTCTGCATTGCGGCAACAGCGTTTCAATTGAGACAGTGCAGCATGTTTTGTTTGATATTGCCCAGCGTATACTGACGAGCATGCGTACATGACCATCGTATGGAGTCGCTCACCCAAGTGCCTCTTACAGTGAACTGTCCCCTAGCCTGCCTTACGCAGCAGAGACACGCAATGTATTTTTAGTAGCGTATTTAGGCGAGGATGGTTTGGTTTATTGGGGTTTAACGTCCCAAAGCGACTCAGGCTATGAGGGACGCCGTAGTGAAGGGCTCCGGAAATTCTGACCACCTGGGGTTTTTTAACGTGCACTGACATCGCACAGTACACGGGCCTCTAGAATTTCACCTCGATCGAAATTCAGCCGCCGCGGCCGGGCTCGAACCCGCGTCTTTCGGGCCAGCAACCGAGCGCCGTAACCAGTGAACCACTGCGGCGGAGTTTAGGCGAGGATGATCTACTAGACAAACTCTAAAACCTCCTCTTAGCTCATCACTGAACATTCTTTATGCAATCAGCTCTGTCAACCCATTTGTAAGGCATTGCACTACACCATTTATTATACTCTAGCATTTCTCGTTTATCCATCTCAGCCCAGATTCAATGGTCACATTGTTATTTCATTCCTTTCGCTTTGCCATTTTCTGCAACCCTCTCCTTCCGTCTTTCTCTCCCCAATTCTCTTCCCCACGTAGAGTACAATGTCAGCGATTTTTAAACGCCTGCAAATTTTTTTGTTTTTCAGTAAATGGTTTGTCTCTCTCACTTGCAGTCTATCCTTCTGCTATGCGTGTGACCACCGAAATCCCACAATTTTCTGAGAAACTATAAGCGTTTTGACGGTTGAGGACGCTGGGAAGCCCGCCAAGTCTTCAGCCAGGCAAGCTGCCAGAATTTTGTGGCCACCCCTCGTTTCACTCGTTATGTCTCAGTAGATTTGGAAGAGGAGGGCATAGATGGCACAGAGGTAGAGCATCCGCCTCGCGTGCAAGAGGACCGAGGCTCGAATCCCGGTGCCGCGCGATTCTCCACAGGATTTAAAAAAAAAAACTCCGCGTGCCGATGGAATTGCATAACCAGGCCTGGGGTGTGGTCTGAGCTCGGTGACCAGAACCGAGAACGCACACACTCACCAGAACAGGATTTTTCTACCCTAGTGTAGTACTCTGCCACAACCTCCTATATGAACAAATCAATTAACCCTCGGCCCTCAGTCCCCAGCGGCTGCGAAGCAACTGACCAAGGCGGCGATCAGACCTGTGACGCAGCGAAGGGTGCTAAGAATCTCTGGCTCCGGACAGGCCGCCATTGGAAACCGAACCTGGCAACGTTTAACGCTAGAACCTCGTCCAGTAAGGCTAGTGTAGCAGTGCTGTTAGAGGAACTAGCAAGCGTTAAATGGGATGTAATAGGGCTTAGTGAGGTTATAGGACAGATGAGGCGTATACAGTACTAAAGGGCGGGCCTGTACTGTGCTATCATGGATGTGCGGACAGACGAGAACTGGGTGTGGGATTCCTCATCAATCAGGATATAGGTGGCAACATAGCGGAGTTCTGTAGAATTAAGAAGAGGGTGGCAGCTATCGTAACTAGGCTTAGTAAGAGGTACAAGCTGAAGGTGCTACAGTCCTACGCGCCTACATCCAGCCATGATGACCAGATCGTTGAAAGCTTCTATGAGGACATGGAATTGGCAATGAACAAAGTAAAAACGCTGTACACTGCGCCGATGGGCGACTTCAATGGCAAGGCAGGGAAGAAGCAGGCTGGAGACCAGGCCGTAGGCGGCTATTGCGTACGCTCTAGGAATAGCAGGCGGCAGTTACTAGTAGAGTTCGCAGAGAGAAGTAATTTACGGATCAAAAACGCCTCCTCCCGCAAAACAAGAAAACAGGAAATCGACGTATAAGAGCCCCAATGCTGAGTCTAAAAATGACATAGACTTCATACTATGCGCTCACCCTGACATCGTGCAGGATGTGGACATTCTCGGAGAGGTGCGCTGCAGCGACCACAGATTGGTAAAGTCTCGAATTAGCCTAGACTTTAAGAGGGAACAGAAGAAACTAGTGAAGCGGAAGCCCATTAACAAGTTAGTGGTTAGAGCGAAAGTAGATGAATTCGGGATATCGTTTCAGAACAGATATTCGGCCTTAACTGAGGACGACGACCTTAATGTTCAAGCAATCGACGATAATCTCACAGCTATCGTTACGGAATGCTCAGTAGAAGTAGACGGTAGGTTGGTTCGACAGGATACCGGCAATTTATCTCAGGAGACGCAAGATCTGATTGAGAAACACCAAAGCATGACGGCGTCTAACCTAATTTGCAGAGTTATCAAATTTAATCAATAAGCGCAAGGTAGCCGACTTAAGGAGGTTCAATGCGGACAGAATCGAGCATGCTCGAAAGAACGGCGGTAGCCTAAAAGCGGTGAAGAGGAAACTAGGCATTGGCGAAAATCCGATGTATTCGTTACGATACAAAGTGGGCAATGTCATTAGCAATATGGATAAGATAGTTGAAGTATCCGAAGAGTTCTACATAAATCTATACAGAAGCCAATGTAAACAGGACGTTAATAAGAAAGGCAGTAGAGCGCAGCATTGGGACATCCCGCCAATGAAGAAAGAGGAAGTAAAGAAAGCTTTAGGAGCAATGAAAATGGGGAAAGAAGCTGGTGAGGATCAGATAACAGATCTGTTGAAGGACGGAGAGAAGATTGTGCTAGAAAAACTAGCCACCCTGTATACGCAATGACTTATGACCTCGAGCGCACCAAAAGCTGGGAAGAACGCAAACATAATCTTAATCCATAAGAAAGGAGACGTTAAGTACTTGAAAAATTACAGACCGATCAGCTTACTGTCCATTGCCTATAAGACATTTACTAAAGTAATCGTTAATAGGGTCAGGACAACCTTAGACTTTCATCAACCAAATGAACAGGCAGGCTTTCGTAAAGGGTACTTGACACAATGCCATATTCACACTATCAATCAGGTGATAGAGATGTGCGCAGTGTATAACCAACCCCTATATATAGTCTTTAAAGATTACGAGACAGCATCTGACTCAGCCGAAACTTCAGTAGTCATGCAGGCATTGCGGAATCAGGGTGTATAAGAGCATCACGTAAAAATACTGGAAGATATCTATAGCGGATGCACAGCTGCGTACCATAGTCTTACATAAAGTCAGCAATAACATTCCAATAAGAAAGTGTGTCAGGCTGGGAGGCACGATCTCGACAATGCTATTCGTCGCCTGTTTACAGGAGGTTTTCAGAGGCCTGGATAGGAAATAGATGGAGGTAAGAGTTCATGGAGAATACCTTAGTAATCTGCGATTCGCTGGTGTCATTGCCTTGCTAAGTCGCTCACGAGATGAACTACAAAACAAGGTCAATTAGTTTGGCAGGCAAAGCACTACTGTGGGTCTAAAAATTAATATGCAGACAGTCATGGGCAGTATCGAAGATACATGTATCTTCGATACTATCTTTCGATACATTTTGTGTATCGGTATTAGGTATCGCGTGCTGAAAACTAGAGTATCGGAGTATCGGTATCGAAAATACATTTTTGGTGTATCGTGTATTTTACGATACACGATACAAAAAAAAACTGTAAAAGCGCTTGCTCATGCGGTAGTACAAGACGGGCGGCAGCACCTTCGCTGCTTTTTAGCTAACTCCCAAGCTACCACTTCTGGATCAGCGTTTCTCGGAGTTAGGAATGGATTCACCCGCAGGTTTGACCATCTTTTGAAGATGAAACCGAGTGCAGAAGAGGCAACAGTTGCTGCTGTTCTACACCCCTATTTCAAGTTGCGGTGGTTGCCAGCAGAAATGGAAGACTTCCGCCGTCATGCTCAGAAGCTTACAGACGAAGCTGTTGTCGACTATGTCAGCACAACACAAGCCGCGCATTCTTTCGCACGCGAGGCAGTGGGATCATCGGCGCCAGCAGCATCAAATGCGTCAGCTGACGCATTCTTTTCATTTGAAGAGACAAGCGGTATAACCAGCCGTAGCTCTCAGAAGGCGTTAGTGAAGCTTCAGTTTCTCAATTATTTACAAGATCCTCGAGTTGATGTGGCTATGCTTCATTCTTATCCACTGATAAGAGGCGCCTTCGTCAAGTATAATACTGCGACGTGCTCGTCTGCTCCTGTAGAGAGGCTTTTTTCATTTGCCTCCCTTATAGCGCGCCCACATCGCGGGGCTCTTTCGGACCGGCGGTTCGAGCAAATGTTGTTACTTAAGACCTTCAAGTAAACGTAACGAATACCTTTAGCCTAATAAAAACGTTCAGCCATTTTACTTGTTATTGTTTTAATTCCAGCTTTTCAAGAATAGTTTCAGCTTCAGAAGTTTGTTATCGCAGTACAGGCAAACTAACTGTTCGGTTCGCAAGCGCACGGAGCTTGCATCATTTAGTTTGATCAAAGGCACAGGCCATCGGGTAAGTACTCTATAGTATCGAACCGAAAACAGAAAACGTTTCAGGTTTATTCATATAGCCAAGTGCTCACAGACTGGTTCGTATGAGGAACTTTGGGCTAAATGATTTTTCGCTAGGCTGCTTACGGAAGCGATCACTTCAACATATACCCGGTGTCCCAGCTAAATGTAACCAAACTTTTAAAAAAGGCGAAGTGTCCTATTCATGTAGTGAAACCAACTCAGGGTTGTTCGCAGTCACGTGGCCTAGTCTTGAGTATTTTTTTCGCGCTTAAAAGTTAATTAATTAGTTCAGTTTAATTAGCTACCTTTTTAATTATTAACTTTAGGAAGAAAGTGTCAATGCAAAAGTTTTAGATCAGCTCGAAAAACCGCTAGTAGTGCTGTTTCCGTCAAGTTACGATTTACGTAGCTTCATTTATTGGCCTTAAAAGAAAGTTATCACGTGACCTGCTGCTCGCTCACTTCTCTTCCCCAATGTGCACCCAAAGTCTCATCGAGGAGAGGACTTCAGAAAAAACGGATTTTATTCTTTAAGGTGCGTCTTGGCACGTTGAAGTGGCACAGTTGTCATGTGGAAGCTTTTTCTTATTGGGCGGGGTATGGTTAAAGGCCGGTAAAAAAACAACTTTACGTAAATATTACTTTGCTGCAAATGTCTCAGTAAGCTGTTTCTCGAAGCGATCTACAACTTTTCCATTGACACTTTGTTCCTGAAGTCAATAAATAAAAAGTTAGTTAATTAAACTTAACTAAATAGTCAACCTTGAAGAATGAAAAAAATACTGCGGACTAGGTCACGCGACTCTAAACAACCCTCATTTGGTTTCAGACGGCTAGGACACCCCGTGTTTTTGAAAAGCTTGGTTACATTTAGCTGGGACACCTGGTATATGGCTTTAGTGCAAATTAAAGTTCTAACAAGGCCAACTGCGCAGACAGCGGAGCTTCAACAGATCCATGCGGTCGGATTCATTTATAAGTCCTTTCAGGAAAAGTGCTCCATAGAAATACACTAAAGGTTACAGAAACCACGCGTACATTTCCAAAGTTCTCCAATTATATTACCCGACTTATTAGACAGTGATTTCAGTTATGTAAACTTCGTTAGTCGTAATATAACCTGTATTATATTTGATATTTTAGTGATGTATCGAAGTATCGAAGATACAGTATCGAGTATCTGTATCGAAAATTGATTTCGGTACTGTATCTTGTATCTGTATCGGAGATACAATTTTCAAAGGTATCGAGTATCGTATCGAAGATACTATTTTGAAGTATCTTGCCCAGCCCTGTATGCAGAAAACCAAAGTAATGTTCAACAGTATCGGAAGGAAACACAATTTACAATTGGCAGGTAGGTGCTCAAAGTGGTAGGGGAATGCATCGACTTTTGGCAAGTAGTGACCGCAGGTCCGTATCACGAGAGTGAGATAACTAGAAGAAGAATAGGGTGTAGAGCATTCGGCAGGTTCCCTCAGATCATGAACGGCAGTTTACCAATATCCCTGAAGAGAAAAGTATATACAGCTGTCATCTTATCGGTACTCACCCAAGGGGCAGAAACGAGGAGGCTGACAGACAGGGTTCGACATAAGTTAAGGACAGCGCAGCGACCTATGGAAAGAAAAATGGTAGGTGTAACGTTAAGATACAGGAAGAGGGCAGAGTGGGTGAGGGATCAAACACGGCTTAATTGCATCCTAGTCGAACTCAAGAGTAAGAAATGGGCTCGGGCAGGGCATGTAATGCGAAGGCAAGATAACCGCTGGTCCTTAAGGGTAACGGAGTGGATTCCAAGAGAAAGCAAACGTAGAAGGGGACGGCAGAAAGTTAGGTGGGCGGATGAGATTAAGAAGTTTGCGGGGGTAGGATGGCCTCGCGGCTGGCACAGGACAGGGTTAATTGGAGAGACACGGGAGAGGCCGTTGCCCTGCAGTGGGCGTACTCAGGCTGACGATGATGATTATGATATTTGGAAGACTGTTCTATATTTGTTTTTGTCTTTCCTAAAAATGCGATCTGCTTGCATAGACAGATCATTTAGACCCTCCCCGTTTTCTGTATGCAACATTAACTGCTGAGATCGCAGTCCACTTACATCTCTTCTTTGAAGACAGGCGTTATACAGTTTAGACATTTGGCGTTACGAGTTGAAGCTGCTTGCTGCAGCGCTGTCGTCAGTTTCATGCTCCGGTCACTAGTCCAGATAAACCTTCTCATTATCAGCATATTAAAGTCGAGAAATCGCTATTTGGAGTGCTGAAGGGGCGTGGAAATAGCCTGCGCTACCATTTGCTTCATGTTTGCCAGAATGGGATCCTACCTGTTTACGGAGGCGCGTAGTGAGCTCTTCTCCCACACAGGAAAGAAGTGGGGCCCTAATTAGTCTGGAATGGCCACCTGTTGAAAGACTGCGCCGATGAGAGCCGTCAGGGCCTGCCATAAGCTCAAGACGAAAGAGGCTGACCGCTTGCCCGGCCGCCAGGAGGGAAATAGGCCGAGCCAGGAATCGAAAGGCAGCAAGGCCTCGGATATCAGGGATTAAGAGCGTGTAGCTCTTTCTCTGAGATCCCCTCAGCATTGCTTGCACGAGACGAAAGAGGTAGACAACAAACATGTTCAGTGGAACCGCCCCTACTCGCAAGCCTCCCCACACAAATCCTACATTCCGTTTCCACCCAATCCCGGCCCTCTACCTTGGAGAGTTGCCCGACTGACTACCGCCCCTTCTACGGAATGTGAAGGTAACAGCCTCTCACACTCGGGGAGCCCTACCAGCCGCCGACAAAAAGACCAACATAAGCTACAAATTGAAGCGCTAGACAAGGCAGCAAACTGCTTTTTTTCTCTCTCTCTCTGGCTATCAGCCGCGCGTCATTCTTCGTTGCAGTACCAATTAAACTGCGAAATAGTAGCGGCCCTTATCCAAACAATGCAATGCGAACACGGACTAGTCTATGTCCTGACTGGTTTTTTACTCAGCCTTAACCCAACGTTACAATTTAGGCTGCAGTAGACATATAAGGGCCTGACTTCATTTTCACGCGACCTGGAACATCTCTAACTCACGGCACTGAATATTACCGCCTGAGATTCATCGTTAAATAATCATGCTTTTATTCTTACAAATAAGTGTAGTCACCAATAAATGAATGCTGCTAAACAACATTGGCGTGCAATCTACGGCTGTATGCGCTGAAAGAATAATTCTTTGTGGAATAGAACCGTGTTAATGAGTCCTTTATCTTCTTGTCAAGAGTTCATTTTCAGACACACCAAATGCAGCTGGTCGATGCTTAGCTAACGACGCAATAAACATAGAGGTAGCGCAGGCCGATTTCTGTGTGTCTAAATCAGCAGATGCTGCGGCCGGCCCGCTGGAGGCTGAGGACTAACATGGCCGGATAGGAGCAACCCTTTAATCGAAGCTCAGAGCGGTGCCCGCAAATGCACGCAGCCATCAACCCATATCTAAGTGGAAACGCTCCTCATCTTCGGGCCCCCTCCGCCCAGCCACGTTGCCCGCACTGTTCCGCTCCACTTCGTGCTGTACTGAGCAGCCGGCGCAGCTCCCTCTCCTCGCTCAAGCGACTGCGGGAGCCGCAATCGACCTGACCCGCCAAGAAGACTTTTGATCACTGGGCCACGCAAACGCAACCTCCTTACGCATACACGGGCCTATCCACCCTATTGGTTCGTAATTTCCAGACCTCTCTCCAAGCAGGCACCGTGGCCTAACCTTTACATTAATTGTTGCAATGCTATACTAAGTTTCAGGTTATCTCACTCTCACAAAAATACACAGCGTCACGAACAAGCATACGCAGGAAATACGAAAGTAAAACTGCGCTGGAAGGCCTAAAAGAACACTAACATGCAATTTTACAAAAATCAGGAAATATAATGAGCTCACAAGACGAAAAAATGTACATTGACAAGGACTAGAGAAATGCGTGCAGGTGTAGGCTAGAAGTGTGATATTCGATAACTGATTCACGGTAACCTATAATAAGCTGCAAAGAGATGAAGCAGAGAAGCTGTGCAGAAATACGCGCCGGACAGATATTACTAAAACACGAAGACATACACAAAAGGACGACGAATAAGCGTGTATATATTTTATTTTTTAGTAATCAGTCCGGCGCGGTTTTCTGCGCATTAAACCAACTAACCCCCATTATTGCTTTGGTAGCAGAAAAGTTCGCTGCGAACTTGCTTTACTATTCAGCAGTGATAATAAAAATTTGTGCGCCGCAAAAGCAAGTAGAATTAGAATTCGGAATATGGTTATCATTAACCATTAGCGATTTTCCCAAAATCAACGCCGTAGTGAAGAGCTCCGGATAATTTCGACCACCTGGGGTTCTTTAACGTGCACTGACATCGCACAGTACACGGGCCTCTAGAATTTCGCCTCCATCGAAATTCGACCATCGCGGCGGGGATCAAACCCGCGTCTTCCGGATGAGCAGCCGAGCACCATAACCACTGAGCCACCGTGGCGGCTTTTCACTTGTCCTAATCGAGAATTTTCACCCCTGCAGAAGACCAATTACGTATTCTTGAAATGCTTGACCGGTGTACCACTGCACCAGGAGTCGCATGATTACTCCCAGAGACCTGTAAATATTAAGTCGAAAATTACCAATTCCAAAAATACCGGTATGAACCCATTAATGCTATCGCGTCATATCTTTAAGGTGGAGCTTAAGTGACCTCCAGTTTTTTGTCAAAGAAAACGCTTATACAAGTTTGTCCACGAAGTGGTTCGCCAGATAAGATTGCAATAGTCTACATGAGAAGTAAACTCAGCTGTATAAGTAGCAGTTTGATCTTGGTTACGACCATTTGTCTAAACCTGCAAAGTATCTCACAAGCCCTCATTCCCTTCCCCACTGCAGTTCAGCCAACCGGAAATCTTTCTGGTTAACATCCCTGCCTTTCCCCCTCTCTGTATCTCTCTCATTTCAGAAGCAGTCTAAAATCGCGCTGCAAGATTCATCCATTCTTCTTATTCAGCCGCTGCGGTGGCTCAGTGGATGATGGCGCTCGGATGCTGACCCGAAAGACGCGGGTTCTATCCCGGCCGCGCCAGTCGAATTTCTATGGAGGCGAAATTGTAGAGGCCCGTGTACTGTGCGATGTCAGTGTATGTTAAAGAATCCCAAGTGGTCGAAATTTCCGGAGCCGGTCGATGCTCATCACTACGGCGTCCCTCATAGCCTGAGTCGCTTAGGGACGTTAAACCCCCATAAACCAAACCAAACCATTCTTTTTAATCACATGACGTCCGTGTTCAAACCCTAAACGCCTCTTTCTGTTCGTCATCGCAAAGCCACCCAATTGCTTTATCACAAATAGTATTACTCATCATTTAATCGTGCACCTTACTCATGCCAGCATCGTACATATCTCAGTGCACCAGACACTCGCTTCAAGTTTTCCGTCCACTGGCCTGAACTGTTACTTCTTCAGCCTCTTCCTTTCCACGTGCAGCTAAAGATTGGAGCGACCTTCTCCAGCATATAGTTGACATCACCTGCCCGTCATCATTCGCTGAAAATTTCACTACCCTCCTATGTATCTGAACACATGTAACGTTGTTATTCATCTTGTTTGCTAATTCAACCCTTTTAGCCCCCGAGGGGTCTCGAGTTCACTAGTACCATTACATTGAATGAAAAAGTTGGTATCATCGGCGTAGCTTATAAAAAAGGCAGCTTCGCGGGTCTGTGTTATATAGTTGGTGTGTTATATTGAATATCACTGGCCCAAGGACATTGCCCTGTGGTACATCTGATGTTAAGATTCGTAGCAGTCCGGTACTGCTCTTCACTTATAGAAACGAGCTGCTTTCTGTGTCCTGAAAATGACCTTACTGGTAATGTGCAGTAATTAGCTGGTACTGGGAATGTACTGTTAATGCAGTGTACTGGTAATGATACTGGTAACGTAAGATGCTGGTAATGCGCGGAGGATAGCGTCTTTTCTTCCCGCTTTGTACGTCGCTCACATCCGCTTCGCACACATAGCTCGGACCCCCATGGGCAGCCCAGGAGAGCGGTGAGAACTCGACCCTCTAAGCGCTTGTAGTAAAGAGGCCCTTGGCTAGTCCAGTCACGTCTATGGCCAGGGAACGATTCCTTAGTCGTCCTTGGCGCTGCACCCTGAAAGCACCCCGCGTGAAAGCCCTCGAAGAGTTTGCGCCATTCGTTTCTGGCTCCTCACCCCATAAAAGCCGTTCATGCATGCCAGACGGTCAAGGGACTAAAGCGCTACTGTGGCTCCTTCAGATGAGGACGAAGACTGGTGTTTACGCAGCCCTCGATACTGGGAGTGAACCACAGATCTTTCGTTTCCTGGAAGGAGGCAGCGTCCGATTGGGGTCGTGGCATGTTCACACTAAACGCTGCTCGCCTAAGACGGAGAATACTCACTTGTGCTCTGGCATTTGCAGAAGGCTTGTGGCGGCTATTTTCACGACTTTTTCAGACAGCCCCATTCTCTGAGCGGCGCCCATGCGCCGGCAATACCGACCTAGAGCGTTTGCACGTCGCGCGGGTCTGCTTGTTTGCCTCGTTCGTATAGCAGGCAATATTAAACAGAAAAGCCTGTTTTTCCTTAATTTCATACGGGGCACCAGTAGCGGTGTAATAGCCCAGGTAGCACGGACACATTACAGCAATGTTACTGTTTTTGTTTTGGTCAAACGTTAAATCAATGTTCTCAGTGTATTTTTTTCTAACGCTTATGTTAAGTTATACAATAGCTTTTCCCTAACATTAACCCATATATGCCCAGTCAGCGCCTCTTCTATTTTTTCAGTGTCATCCAGATACGGCTCACGCGACCGATCAAGGCCTTCCCTGACCTCCTTTCTTTCTATTTCCCGTCGGCTACCCATCGCGCCGGCTCCACGGCTGTGGGGGACAGAATTGTCTTGGTAGCGCCCGACGATGGAACGGGGATGAACTGAAAGAACACCTTGTTCGGCGCCAAATTAATCACCCAAAAAGTATTCGGCCTGTCGCACTAGGGCTAATTGGTCGGCCAGTTGTGCCGGCCCTGCAGCCAGGCATGCCAGGCGTAGGGTGCGGAGCGGGAGATATAGGGGGATTACAGTGCGATAGGGCATTAGGAGAGGCAGTGCTCTAGGTCGGCGTATTGGTGAGGGCTGTTTGGACAGGAGAGGTCGGAACGCGTCCGAAAGAGTAATAATCGGACTGGAGAGAGGCCAATATACACAGGCCAACATCCTTCCCATTTTAAGGCGTAAACTTTACTTGCCCCATTAAGCGAAAATCCATATGTGCTAGAGTACGTGGTTGTATGTGCGTGTGAGAGAAAGAGATAACACTCGTTGGTACCTGTAAAAGATGGCGTCCACATGCAACCTGGCAGGTGGCGGTTAAATTAGATTGGACGCGTGATGTTCGGGACAATCTGGATCGCACAAGTACCACCGGTGGCAGCCTCTGTCATCCCAGGGCAGTAGTGATACTAGATGGTAGCCATAAAAAATGGCGTCCACATACAACCTGGCAGGTGGCGGTTAAATTAGATTCGACACGTGATGTTCGGGACAATCTGGATCGCACAATTCCCACCGGTGGCAGCCTCTGTCATCCCAGGGCAGAAGTGATACTCGATGGTAGCCATAAAATATGGCTTCCACATGAAACCTGGCAGGTGGCGATTAAATTAGATTGGACGCGTGTTGTTGTTCGGGACAATCTGGATCGCACAAGTCCCACCGGTGGAAACCTCTGTCATCCCAGAGCAATAGTTATACTCGATGGTAGCCATAAAAGATGGCGTCCACATGCAACCTGGCAGGTTGCGGTTAAATTAGATTGGACGCGTGTTGTTGTTCGGGACAATCTGGATCGCACAAGTCCCACCGGTGGCAGCCTCTGTCATCCCAGGGCAGTGGTGATACTCGATGGTAGCCATAAAAGATGGCGTCCACATGCAACCTGGCAGGTGGCGGTTAAATAAGATTGGACGCGTGTTGTTGTTCGGGACAATCTGGATCGCACAAGTTCCACCGGTGGCAGCCTCTGTCATCCCAGGGCAGTAGTGATACTCGATGGTAGCCATAAAAGATGTCGTCCACATGCAACCTGGCAGGTTGCGGTTAAATTAGATTGGACGCGTGTTGTTGTTCGGGACAATCTGGATCGCACAAGTCCCACCGGTGGCAGCCTCTGTCATCCCAGGGCAGTGGTGATACTCGATGGTAGCCATAAAAGATGGCGTCCACATGCAACCTGGCAGGTGGCGGTTAAATAAGATTGGACGCGTGTTGTTGTTCGGGACAATCTGGATCGCACAAGTTCCACCGGTGGCAGCCTCTGTCATCCCAGGGCAGTAGTGATACTCGATGGTAGCCATAAAAGATGTCGTCCACATGCAACCTGGCAGGTGGCGGTTAAATTAGATTCGACGCGTGATGTTCGGGACAATCTGGATCGCACAAGTCCCACCGGTAGCAGCCTCTGTCATCCCAGGGCAGTAGTGATACTCGATGGTAGCCATAAAATATGGCTTCCACATGAAACCTGGCAGGTGGCGGTTAAATAAGATTGGACGCGTGTTGTTGTTCGGGACAATCTGGATCGCACAAGTCCCACCGGTGGCAGCCTCTGTCATCCCAGGGCAGTAGTGATACTCGATGGTAGCCATTAAAGATGGTGTCCACATGCAACCTGGCAGGTTGCGGTTAAATTAGATTCCACGCGTGATGTTCGGGACAATCTGGATCGCACAAGTCCCACCGGTGGCAGCCTATGTCATCCCAGGGCAGTAGTGATACTCGATGGTAGCCATAAAATATGGCTTCCACATGAAACCTGGCAGGTGGCGGTTAAATTAGATTGGACGCGTGTTGTTGTTCGGGACATCTGGATCGCACAAGTCCCACCGGTGGCAGCATCTGCCATCCCAGGGCAGTAGTGATACTCGATGGTAGCCATAAAAGATGGCGTCCAAATGCAACCTGGCAGGTGGCGGTCAAATAAGATTGGACGCATGTTGTTGTTCGGGACAATCTGGATCGCACAAGTCCCACCGGTGGCAGCCTCTGTCATCCCAGGGCAGTAGTATAGTGAACTAGAATTTTGGGTAGTGTGCTCACTGCGCCGCGCCTCTATAGGCCGAGGTGAAGACGCTAGTGTCGACACTTTTTAGTTTCCCGCTTTCCCGCTAGGTGCCGCCGCTGTTCCGAACACTGTAGTCGGCGCGGCACAAGTAGGCGCGGTCTCGCGGTTTGGCTGTTTGGCGTTGTTAGCGTTGTTTTGGTTGTCGTTGTGTGCTGTGCTCAGTTCGTGCTTAATTTGGCGGATTCACTGGCGTGCTTAGAACATAATTTCGTGTCCCACGAACTTGCAAGGCAAGGATACAGCATCCTGGATAAATCACGAGAGTGTTCAGGAAAGGAAAAAAATGTCTGGTCGCCGGCAGAACCATTGCTTCGCGCCGGGTTGCAATACCGGTTGCAAGCACTCTAGAATTGCTGACTTACCTCACAGAAAAGCTGAAATATAAGTACTTGACGACATCTAAGCTATGCCAAGACACACAGACCCACAGAAGAACCTTTACGGCATCATAAGACAGTCATCCGGCAGTAATGAGCACCCGACACCGACGCAGTTTTTAATCATAGTAAACTGCCTTTCATTTTATGGCTTGGTGAAATGCATTTCTCAGGGAAACTGTGAAGATTCTCTGTTGGCCTCCTTGCTTGATGTGGGAGATAAAGACTCTGCCGAGATACATGAACGTCGCATGCCAGCAGGAACTGCAGTGAAGTTGTCAGTTGATCAGGCTGGAGCGTGTCGTGATCATAGTCAGCATATAGTCAGGAGTGACTCACGACTAGTCTTTCATATTGCAGGCTATGTAGCACGAAAATGTGTTATGAAGGCAAAGTGTGAAAGTTGTATTAGCCTCCTAACTATGCTAGCCAGTGATGACAGTTTTCAGCTGGCAAGGTACACAAGATACTGTGACAGGGGAGGACTCATCTACCCTTCCACACAGCTGTATGATTTTGTGCTGAAGCTTGAGAACCTTTCTACCGAATGCTTCAGCCAAAGCCAACTCCATTCAGAGAGCATCTTTTATGTGCTGAACGTGGTCAGGGCAAGATTGTGTAAAGAGGTCGGTTGCCGTCTTCACACAGAAGATCTTTCGAAGGAAACTGTAAAATTTTACATCGTAGCCAGGCTTCACTTTTTGTGAAAGGAGTGAATACTGAGAGGCCTAGTAGACGTGAACGGGCCAAGCACTTGAAGTAGAGCCGTAGCTGAAGCACTGCCACAGTTGCTTTCCCTCTGTGCTTATCGCAAACAATGTAAATAAATTTGTCTTTGCCCAATTTGAAGTTGATGGCTTTGCGTACTGTTTCATTTCAAATCTGCTGAAAATTAGCCCTTGGGCTGATGCTATGGCAGAGGATTTACTGCATGCAAATTCAAAGGAATGGGTGGGTACAGGCAAATCAAAAAGCATGAACGAGTCGCGAAATTAACTGCAAGGTAGTGGAACGCCAGGGTTGGATTTCCGAGCATGTGTAGAATTTCACAGCAGTCATTGGCAATGATCTGAAACGATCTTTGTCTTTAATATTTGGAATACTGCGACACGCCTTAGCCGAACTGGTGTGCTCAAAGCATTCGCTTAAAGTCGCGCTGGTAGGACGATACTGAGCGTCGTGTTCGCAATTTGAGCCGATGAGTTCTCGGAATCTCAAAGTGGCGGCCGCTGCGCTCCACGCGCTAGGCCCGCCCTGCCTTCGCGCGGATGAGGATTTCATTAAACCTTCATCTGCTAATGTTGAGCAAAACACATGATGCAAGCTAGTTTACTCCGCGCAAGCACGATCTTGCGGCAATAACTCGCCCTTTTATCCCGCATACGCTTGGACCGGTTTTCCCCGGCCTTCCTACAGTGAACACGACAGCAGCGCCGCCACGGCGCCGCTGCCGTTTTGGCTTCACTCCAGCCTGGCCAGTGAGCACACTAAGTAGTGATACTCGATGGTAGCCATAAAAGATGGCGTCCACATGAAGCCTGGCAGGTGGCGGTTAAATTAGATTGGACGCGCGAGGTTGCTCCGGACATCCTGGATCGCGCATGTCCCGCTGGTGGCATCCCGTGCCATCCCAGGGCAGTAGTCACACTCGATGGTACCCTTAAATATGGGTACCATTCACATGGGACGCCACATATGTCGTCCACATCCAGCCATGGCAGGTGGCGGTTAAATCAATTGTTAGTCGCGCGAGGTTGCAAGAGCAACCTGGGTCGCACAAATTCCAGCGCTGGCAACGCTTGCCATCGCAGGGCAGTGGCGCACCAATTAACCGCTGTACCATTGCGCCAGGAGTGGTATGAGGACTTCCGGGGAGCTATGAATGTTAAGTAATGAAAAACCAATTCTTCTTATATGGGCATCAACCTATTAGCTGTAGATTCATACCCTTAAGGCGGATCAGAGCACAGATCAGAAGGGGTGCAGCGGCGTCGCGGTGGCAGCTACGTAGAGCCATGCTGAGTTAGATTGCCAGCTGCACGGCACCAGGTTACATCACGCGGCAGCACGCGGCGACTGCGTTCACGAAGTGAACGGGCGGCGGGCTCACGCCTTCTCACAAGCAAGCAGTCTTGATTTATTCAGTCGTCTTTTCGTTTCAAAAGTACTCAATTTTTTTCGTTGACTAACAGGTTTTTTTCAGTAGGCATAATATGCTCTCCAAAGCACAATTCGGCATTCGTAAAGGGCGGTCCAAAGAAAGGTGTTTTTAGCTTTGAAGAAAAACGTACCACAAAATTTTGATCAAAACTTTTTACATTAGAATTTTTTATAAACTTCTCAAAGGCTTTTTATTGCTTACATCATTACATTTTGATTAAAAAGCTTGCGCTGTCGGGAATTCGTGGAATAGCCCAAGAACTGCTCGAACCGTATTTCAAAAATCGCTTTCAGCCTGTATGCCTGGGAGGCCATTGATGACATATTCGTCCTGTTAGAAGAGGTGCACCTCGAGGAAGTATTTTGGGTGCTCTATTAATCAACGTTTACGTCAATGATAAATTGAATACTGACAAATTAGCTACATTTATAGTCCATGCTGACGATAGTACTATATTGCTCTCCAGATAGGATATTAACACCTTTGCTGTCAAAGCTATTCTCCCGGTCGTAAGCCTATCAAATCACCATCAACGCAAAAAATACTATCATTTTTAGATCTAGAAATGAGCCTCTTAATCTAAAATACTCTTACATTTGGATGAAAGCATATTGATATCGTTGAAGATCATAAAATGTTAGGCATAAACTTTTCTTCGCACCATACTTGGGACCTGCCCATTACGCAGGTACGTAGTAGAGTTTCTCCGTCACTGTAGCATTGTCACGATGCAGAACCTTTCTGACCGCGCAAATCAAACCTGTTGGATAAAAAGTAAGTCATACTTGCTACAACACAGACGAACGGGGGAGTCTCCAAAAAAAAGCATAAGTATCGATTTATTGTTGGGAAGAGTACTATTATATATTCTGCCTGTTGCTTCCTGAGGCATGGGGCATTCTTCCCGTGAGCGCCCCGTTGACAGTACAAGAAACACACTGAAGCCCATGATAGTGAGAAGTAATTCGGGATGAACAAAAAAAGTGCAATTTCTAACGTGTGAAAATTACATGTCATCTAATCTCACGGTGAAGCCCTCATACGAAAAGCAGAACAGACGCTATCCATTAATGCCGTGTTCCGCATTTCCTTGGTTAGTCAGACTAGCGTTCAGCAAAAGGCTATTTGTTTGAAGATGTTTATGTTGTACTCTTGTGCACCCAGACGCCTGGATATGTTCGGATATGCAGAGGACAGCCTGCTTGTTTGTTGAAGCTGCATTTTTTTCGGTTACCAGCGGAACAGTCCGCATTTTATCCTGTAAACCGCTCCAGCTGGCAATATGAACGCACGGAGCTTACCTTTGGTACAGCTGTGCAATAAACGGCATTAATATTGAACACATAAACACTGAACGCCCTTTTAGCGGTTTCAGACGGCATGTGTAAAGGCACCCCACAATTAGAGAGACAGAAGCCTTCTTTGGTGAAATCAAGGCTGCCTTAAAATTAATCGAGGGTTGGGCCCTTATTCCAGGCCTCCAGTGGCGGCGGCGACTGCCCAGGCCCGTCCGACCAGTTTAGACAATAGTCATAAGTATGCTCTAATTAAGTCATTCGCAGATGGAATTCCTACTCTTTAGCGATAATGCTTCGGCAACAACATACATTTATTGGGTATGAAACCACTTCCTCCTGAGCAAAGAAGCTAATATATCGGCGGTAAGCTGAAGACAGTGCCTGTTCACAAATAGGCAACAGGAAAAAAAAGTGTGTTGAAGCCAGTGGATTGAGAGTTGACACTAGTATATCATCTATCGACATGAAGACAGCACAAAGAAATCTCTATCACCGAATTCACTTAATATACGTGTCACTCGGGGTGTCTAGCAAGCTATTCTTTTCGACATCGCTGATTTTTTCCCATATTTTCTCTGACTATTTCAGCCAAAATTACCTGAACACTAAAGAGGCGGGAAAATATAACGGCCGAGTAATGGATAGTATTCATCCACAGGAAAAACATTCTCTTATACTGCTAACGCCACACTGAAAACAGATTTGCTCTTCTTACTTAAAGGGGGGAGCTTTAATTGCTTTTGGTTTCTGAAGGAAGTCCATCGAAAGAAGTCCATCTTAAAGCCATGATTCATGAAGAAACCATTGCTTCACCTCCTCCCCCTTCCAGCTCTTTAATGAAGGTAACTATTCTCTTCTTTTTCTTCCTAGCATCTCCAATAAGGATGCGCGGTTATCAAAAGTTTGGTTTTAAAGCGGATAATCGTAATAACAATTGGTTGAAAATAATAGCGAATACTCTCGAATAGTTCAGATTTCAACAGACATAGTTTAAATTAAAAAGAAACTCGTTTTCATAAAAGACAGTCATAAAAAGAAAGATTTATGGCACACAAATATTTTACACCACATCATCATTTATCTCATCCTTAAGGCCCATAAGGCATCACATAATAGTGGGGAGGGGAATCATGTAGCACGGGTTGAAGTCATGCATTGCATAATTGCGTTTTTCCTGATCTAGAATTACCAGGTACTAAAGATCTTTCAGAGAAACTAAAGAAAATTGGAGAGGGTGTTTTTTTTAATCTCCATCAAAGATAGCCTTTTTTAGAATTTTCAAATTTAAATGAATTTAATACCTGATTAAAAATCATCTGCCCGTTTTAAAGCAAAAATTTTTCCGGCAATAGTAAAAAGTACACATTAATATTGAGAGATAAATTCAGTCCATTGTTCTAACTCCTTCTTGTGCCATTATTGTTCTGAAAACTGTCCTTATTGGACAATGTTTGCGACTTTAGTGCTGCGAAGTTACAGGAGCCAAAAAATAGTTTTCCATTCCTTTCAACTGGAAAGTCTGCATACAATTACTGGAAAAATAATCAGCAAAGCGACGTTTTCCACCTCGTGTGATATAGGATTTTTTTTCAAAAAAAAAAAAGTACAGCGTTTTTTGCAAAACTAATTACTATTCTCTTGTGTCGACACATTTTCGCATGATATATAAAAGTAATTTAAAACAAAAATGGTCATGGGACCTTGAATACCGTTCTTATTTGAACACACCCAGTTCTTAATATCTTCCGGGTGTCTTATTGCTAATGCCAGTTATACGCGCACACGTAGCACAAATCGATGGTTTGTGACTTATTTCCGCGCTAGCAGCAAAGTAAAAACATTACACTATACTGTCCCTGCCATTTTTAACAAGCATCAAGGCACAGAACTTGCCACTGTGAAACAGTTGCGAGAATATTTTGTAAATATTTAAGGTATATTGTCTCTGTAATACATTTCCTGTCGTTTTAGGCTATGTGATGTTAAACTGACACATGGTTCCTTTTGTGATGTATAGTTGAAAATAGGTTTTGATATGTTAATTGGTTGGTTTGGTTTGGTTTGGTTTATTGGGGTTTAACGTCCCGAAGCAACTCAGGCTATGAGGGACGCCGTAGTGAAGATAAAACCTGAGCATTTTTTATTACGAACTGCGGTGTTTGCTCCTTTTCAGGTAAGTTATGCTTTGTATCACGTCTGCCTTCTAGTTTGTTGTATGCATGCAAATTGATAAGCTCAAATGTAATCCAAATTAAGAAATCATAAGATGTGTTCTGCTTTTGTCTTTATGGTCTGTATATTGTATTTTCACTGCTTTGTCGACTTTGTAAAGCCAGTGAAGGCTTCAGTGGACACGTCAAGGTGCCCAGAGCAGCTTTTACTCCATGAAACCTTCCAACATGCTCTGGAAAATAAACACTGATTTCAATTGAGTACGTTAAACTGGACTTTTCATAGGAGGTGGGTGTGAGCGATGTATAGATTCAGGTCGGGGGATGGAAGTGTCTGAAGGGAGAGGAGTGCTTCATAGAGTTCATCGTGGAGGTCTTCGGGGAGAGTGCTGAATTCGAGAGCACTAACTGCGGCCATCGAGTCTGTGTATATCGTGTAATTGGGAGGAGGGAAGTTGAGTGAAGGAGATAATGACACGAGCGACGGGTAGAAGCTCAAGGACGGTGGTGGATGTAGGGGTAGTGTATATGGTTCCCCGTGTGGGTGGTGGGAGAAGGGGCGAGGGCTTCGTAGATGCAATACGCGGCTGCTCCAATATTGCCGCTTGAGGACAGGGTGGCGTCCGCTTAAGCATGGCATGGGAGAACGGAAGAGGGGCGGCAGAATGAGGTCAGGCGTGGGCCTGTCTGCGGCCCGTATGTAGAGTAGGGGACATGTTTCTAGGGACAGGGTCGAGACGGAAATTGTATGGGAGAGGGCTTTTTGGAGTATACGAGGTCTGTTAGAAAAGTATCCGGCTTTATTTTTTTTTTGCAAGCACCTCGTGGATATGAAACAAGCGCGCTTGCATCAGCCGACCTGGAACCTTCGTGCGCATGCGCGAATTTTTTCCCGCCTGCCGAGAGCGTCAGTCGCTGGGACGCAGCGTTTGAGTGAGGCAGTGCGCAGTGCTCTCGTCGGTTTTTTATTGCAAGGAAAATGGCGGAGCGAGAGGAGCAGCGCTACTGCATCAAATTTTTCCAGAAACTGGGCGACAGCCAAGTGGAAACCATTCGGAATATTCAGACGGCTTTCGGTGACGATGCTATGAGCAGCACACAGATTAAGCATTGGTTTAAATTGGTTTAAAGACGGCCGCACATCGGTGTGGAGAGAGAGCCATGCTCCGGTCGGCCATCAACATGCCGAAATGACCAGGTCACTGCCGAAGTGAACGCTGTGGTGATGCGGGACCGTCGTGTGACTATCCGAGAAATTGTGGAAGAGGTGGACATAAGCAATTTTTCTGCACATTCCTTTATCACCGAAGGTTTGGCCATGTAGAGAGTTGCGGCGAAATTCGTGCCGAAGCTGCTCATGGTGGAGCAAAAGCAGCTTCGTGTTGAAGTCTCACAGAACATGCTGGATTCCACAAACAGTGACCCCGACTTCATCGACACCATAATCACTGGTGACGAGTCTTGGGTGTACGGGGACGACCCGGAAACCAAATCCCAGTCGTCACAGTGGAAGCATTCCACGTCACCAAGACCAAAGAAGGCCCGCCAAGTGCGCAGCATTGTCAAAGTGATGCTGACTGTTTTTTTTTTTTACTCCCTCTGTGTGGCACACCACGAGTACGCACCCCGCAGGGTCAAACAGTGACCAAAAAGCACTAGAGGAATGTCCTCCGTCGGCTACGTGGTGCTGTGCGGCGCAGGAGATCGGAGTTGAGGTCAACAGTAAATTGGCGCATCCATCACGACAATGCTCCTGCACATTCCTCGCACTTGAATCAGACTTTTTTGGTGAAAAACCAGACTCCTGTAGTTAAGCAGACTCCTTACTCTCCTGAAATGGCCCCCTGCGACTTCTGGCTGTTTCCCAAAATCAAGAGACCATTGAAAGGAGCGCGATTTCAGAAAATAGAGGTCATTATGGCTGCAACGACAGCTGAGCTAAACTCCATTCCGAAAGGGGCCTTTTCGGAATACTTCCAACTGCGGCAGCACCGCTGGGAGAAGTGTGTGGAGTCCCAAGGAGACTACTTTGAAGGTGATTAAGCAAACAAGGGAAGGGGAATTAGGTTTTCAACGCTCCATTTGCGCCAGTTTTTTTTCTTCGGCCAAAGGTCGGATACTTTTCTAACAGACCTCGTATTGAGGAAGGTCGAAGTGAGGAATCGCAGCCTGCTGCAAGAGCCAACGGCCCTGGTGCGTGCCTGGGAACCGGGAAATTTAAAGTCCCTTATGGGGTTGGATGACCTCTGAAAAGGGAAGGAAAATACAGGTAGCGTAAAGGCTTTGGGCGGAGGTATGCAGAGGTAGATGAAGAGCAGCCTTGTTGAGGTTGTGGAGTGCGGAGGAGAGCTTGCAAGGTGTATTGGGCCTGGATGAGGGGAAAGTAGAGCATGGAACAGAGGATTCGATTGAAGGCCAGGGCGTGCGTGAGTTGGCATGCCTGCTCCTCGTGCAGGTCCGGCCCCCATGCCTGTTTACTACTCGCCGAACAAGGTGAGTGATCGAGTGGCATACGGTGACGCCAGAGTTGACCGCTTTTTGATGGAAGCGTTCTTAGAGGGTGATTCCGAGGATTTTGCATGCTGGGACGCGAAGGCTGGGGGTGAAAAACCGAAACAGCCGCAAGTGGCCTTAAGCAGGCTCAGAGAATAGTGCCAGCAGCAGCTCGATGTGGCTAGCGCCGCATCGCGGCAACTATAATAACTGAATTAAGGCGTCCAAAGGGCTCCCATTGTGAAGCGAGCGATGTGGCTGCATGGCACTGAAAAAAATTGAGAAGGCGTTGGCCTGGCGTCCCACATGTAGGACACCACTTTTGAAGCGAAAAGCTTCACTACGTGGGTCAGAGCCGAGCTTCGCGTGAGCCGAACTGGTGAGTCATGCGCATGCGCAAAACCGAGTGACGTCACGCGCCGCGCAGGTGGTCGCTCATCGCCGCTGCCGCAGCCGTCGCCGCAGCCGACTCCGTTGCCTGACCTTTCGGCGCAGCCGCGCGCTACTGCGCATGTGCGTCGCCTCCTCGCTGTCGCTACAACTGCACGCTTCGCCTCCTCGTCCACCGTTTGACCTTTCGTTGCAGCCGCGTGTTGCCGGCCTCCCAAGCTACGCAGCAAGGCCTCACGCACGGGCCTGCCTCATCACTTAGAAAACAAGCTCAGTCGCGTCTGTGGAAGCCCCGACCTATGCCACAGATGCATCCTGAAGATTACGTGGTCATCCTCAAGCCCAGGGTCACCGCCGACCTACGGAATACCTTCCGACGTGGTGAGTTGGGCAAAGCTCTAAACGCACACCTCGGCATCTCTGCTGCTGAGAACATTCTCAACATCGTCCCCGCCTGGGAGCAGAATCTTCTCGTTGTAGGAGTACGGAATCCGCACCTCGCCGATCGCCTGATCGGCGAAATCAGCTTGACCACAAGCAAAGGCACCCTGTCCGTACACGGGCATTTGAAACAAACTGGAGACGTATGCCGTGGCGTCATCGGAGGCATCGCCGACGACGAAACCAGCGCAACGCTCACACACAAATTGTCTGGAGAGGCGGGCAGATTGCAAGCATTCGCCGCCTTGGAAAATCATCCATCGCGGTGATCACCTTTGTGGGAAAGGTGGTCCCGCGGTACGTCCACTACAACGGGGAACTTACCCCCGTCCGAGAATACAAGCGAACCGTGCCCGCCTGTGTAAAGTGTGGTACTGTGGGACACCGCACGGACACTTTCCCCACGCCGAATTCGTCTAAGTGTGGCCTTTGCGGCCAAAATGTGACTGTGACGCATGATGGCCCTGCGCCACACGAGTGCAACCCGACATGTGCAATCTGTGGACTAGCCCACCCCACAGGCTCGAAAGATTGCACGGCAAAATTCCGTCGACTTCACCTTGCCGGTGTCAAGCCCTCTCGACATGGAGGATTCGAAAAGCCAGAGTCTGGAAACAGGCAAGATCCTACCACCAGCGGAGCCAATGGCGGCGCGCTACATGGCAATAACGCCACCGGCTCGCGCGAGGAAAACGTCAACGCGGCTTCCTCATCTCCCAGACAGAAGACAACGGGAGAGAAGAAGAGAAAGAAGAAAAACAAGAAGAAAAAGCAGGCACCGCCACCGCCCCCTAGCGGAGACTACGCCAAGCACTTTCCCGGCCTCAAACCAAGTGGCGCTGCCGGAGCCCGGGCCCCGACGCAGCAACAACACACTCAGGTGAGCAGCTGGGCAGGGGTTGCTTCCTCTCCTCCCTCCCCTCCCTCCCCCTCGCCCACTTCCCCCTCCTCGGCTTACGGCGTAGATGTCGAAAGCCGCAGACAAAATGAGCAGCTTAGAGCACAGATCGGGCAACTGCTCGCCAAAATTCAAAATTTGGAAGAAAAGCTAGCTGCCGCGACGGGTATCCCGAGTCCCGACGCCATGGAGAGTGAGCCCGAACTGCCGCCCGCGTTCGCGTCGGCAATGGCCGCGATGGAGCCGCGTCTCACCTCCCAGCTTCAGAAAATGGTAGAAACGGCTATGAACTGCATGGAGTCCAAATGCTCGTCAACGGTCCCTGCAGCCATAAGCCGCTGCATGAAATCGAAAACCACCCGAACCAGTCGGCGGTTCGAGGGGATCCGAGCCTTCAATACGCACAAGAAAATTATCTGTAATCCCAGAGACGCGGCATCGCAGGACTCCAACCCCGCACCCCCACCCAGTGCTAGGTGTAGGCCAGAGTCCAATCAGGCCCCGTCTCTCACCTCCAATCCTAATGATGGCGGCACGGCCTAACAAGCGTTCCCCACCTCCGAAAACACACACGTTGGTAACCGTAACGCAATGGAATTGCAGAGGCTTCAAGGCTCGCCAGAAACGCGCGAACCTGCGCCTCTACCTAGAAACTTTCGAGGCTTTACCCGCCGTGGTCGCCCTCCAGGAGCCAGGAGCGGCGGCGAAATTGACTAACTACGTGACGTTCCAGCGAGACCCCTCGTCGTGTCTCCTCGTACACAAGTCGTACACAGCCACCGAAATCGACCTCGATCTCAACATACCGTACTCGTACGCCATGGTAAGGATCCTTCCCCTTCGCCGATCGGATCCTCCCCTGCACGTACTTAATGTATACTGCTCCCCGAAACTGAAGCGAGTGACCTTCGCGGACCTCTTTAGCCGTGCACTTAAAGAGGCGGGTCGCGACCCCCTGCTGATTGTGGGCGACTTCAACGCCCCTAGCCAGCTATGGGGCTATCGTAAGGAGGAAGTGCGCGGACGCATGCTGGCGGAGTTGGCGTCCACACTGGGCCTCACCCTCCACACCGACCCGGCATTTCCTACTCGCGTAGGCAACTCGGTGACCCGAGACACATGCCCGGACCTCACCTTCACTCGCAACATAAGACACGCAGTCTGGATCAACACCGAGGATACCCTCGGCAGCGACCACTGCATCATCAACACCACTGTTTATACACGGCCCCTAAAGCGCCCTACCACACTAGCACGCATCCCCAATTGGACCACCTTTCGCCAAAATTTCCCGTCCGACACCAACACGAACATCACAGAGCAGGGATACGCAAACTGGTCCCGGTCAGTCATATCGCACCTTCGCTCCCACGAGAAGCAGATACAGCTCACCGAGGTGGTCACGGACGTGGACAACCACCTACTCCACCTCTGGGAAGCGCGCCGCGGCCTCACGCGCCGCTGGAAGCGCCAGAAACACAACAAGAAGCTCAAAGCGCGCATTGCGGACCTCACCCGGCAGGCAGCAGAGTACGCGGCCCAACTCGCTGACTCAAACTGGGTAGACCGCTGCAACACGGCGGCGAGGCAGATGTCGAGCCGCAACACGTGGCGGCTCTTCCGAGCCCTCATCAACCCAACACATACCCGTACAGAAACGCAGAAGCAACTACACAAAGCCATGCACTCATTCCAAGGAAATACAACGCAGTTGGCACAGGCGCTCCGGGATCGCTACCTGTGCACAACTCAGGACGCCCGCAGATCGGCCTACTCCTACGCTGGCAGAGAAAACTCGGAGTTGGATAAGCCTTTCCAGCTTCACGATCTGCGGGCGGGTCTGGCCAAAATGAAGAGGGGCACCACGCCGGGCCGGGACAAGGTCACCGTCAAACTTTTGGCGAACCTTCCTGATTCAGCATACCAGTGCCTTCTAGAATACATCAATGCGATATGGACGGGGGAAACCCCGCTCCCCATTGACTAGAAAACGGCCCTTGTCACCTTCATCCCGAAGGCCGGAAAACCGATCGACACAGACAACCTCCGCCCCATCTCTCTCACCTCGTGTGTGGGCAAATTGATGGAGACGATGGTGCGGGATCGGCTGTCCGAGTACCTCGAACAACACAACACCTTCGCGGACACAATGTTCGGATTTCGCCCACATAGATCCGCACAGGATGTCCTGCTCCAACTCGACCGCGAAATCTTGAACCCCATTACACACCCCCAAAACGACAAAATAGTCCTTGCGCTCGACCTGAAAGGAGCGTTCGATAACGTAACTCACGAGATCATACTCACACATTTGAGTCAAACTCACTGCGGCACCAATACCTTCAATTACGTTAAACAATTTCTCACGGACAGACTATCCTACATCAGAATACAGGACGAAGAGCACGGACCTCTCCTGCTCGGCACGAGGGGGACTCCACAAGGCGCGGTGCTGTCCCCTCTGCTATTCAACATTGCCATGATGCGCCTACCCGCCCTACTGGGTGCGGTCGAAGGGGTCCAGCACGCGCTGTACGCCGACGACATCACCATCTGGGCTACGCAAGGGCGCCTGGGGGATATGGAGCAGTGTTGCCACGACACATAAAAAAATAGTAGTAGATTTTTTCGCGAAAAATCAGTAGAAATCAGTAGATTTTTCATTTCAATTTTTGTACTCAGTTTATGAGCCCACGAATTCAGCACTTATATTAGTACTCTGCTGTATTGTAGCTTCTAAGAAATAGTACAAAAATTGGCCACGAGATTCTAGGCGATACTTTTGAAAAACCCGGGGATCCAGAGAGCCATTGTCAAGCACGAAGTGAAAAACAGTGAAGCCCTATGATGGCATATTCAAAGGCGTCAGATGGTAGTTAGTACCTGAAATCCAGACAGGGGTGATTGGGAGATCGCTGGGAGATGCCTAAGTGCTGCAGTGGACATAAATATAACCTCGACGGGTGAATCACTAAATTATTAGTACTAACATATCGAGAACTCAAGACATACAGATATTACTTATCCGGTGAGCTCGTAATGAAGCGCGCACGCTGTACTTAATGCGTGACCTGCCACACGCGGTATGTACTGCGCCATTGGTTCTGGTTCGATAGTTTTGGTTTCATTGTTGTGGACTTGTGGTTTCATAGTTGTGGGGTACGGTAGTCCACCCACTTTCACAAATTCACCGCCTCACCTTTTGCCCACTTTGCTCAAAGACGGAGGTAGCGCCACGTTTGAGAGTCTGGAAACGCAAGAATGTATGTTAACCATGGAGGAAGGAAAGAATGATGTTAACCTCGGAGCCAACCGCATTTTTACTGAAAAAGTCATGGAGTTAATATAACCAACTGGAAAAAGTAGCAGCTTTTGCTTTCGTTTCAGTAGAAAAGCAAGAAAATCAGTAGATTCAAACATGGGCGTCCGGAGGGGGGGGCAAGGGGGGGCGGCTGCACCCCCCTGGAAAATCACTCACTCGAACCGTGAGTGATGGCCGCACGCCAGGGGCGGTGGTGCGCTCAGCCAAAAGGGTAAAAGCAGCCCCGCTTCGACGCTTGGTCACATCTGCGAAATGCCGCGTCCGGGCGCGCGTCGTTCCGCCGTTTTCAAACCACGCCACCGCCAGCTCTGCTGAAGGACGACCTGTTGCAGACATGCAGCGGCACCGGCGAGCATGTGTTTCGAGCCGTCTTGAGATGGGTGTCTGTTTCTTTGATCTCTAGAGAGATAGCGACACGGAGGCAGACAGTGCACAGGGCACAGGTGGTGGTGGTGGTAGTGGTTTATTTAAAAAATAAAAATAAAAAGTGAAGCAAAAGAGTGTTGCCGGCCGCGGCAATTGCTATCTAATATCTTAAGCACCCGAGCTGCAGCCGGCGGAAACGAAAGGGAAAGGGAGAGGATAGTGAGGAGAAGTATAGAGGGGAGCGACAGCGAGAAAGGACAGGGGAGAGCTTTGTACACTATTTACAAAATACAAAAGTAATCAAGTTCGCGCCGCTCGCGCGCTAAGAGGGCACAGGTCGCTCGCTAGAATCAGGTTACGTTCGTACGCCGGCCACCGATGAATTCTTGAGGGGGGAAGGACAAATCAGCCGTGTCCACCCCCGCTTTGTCGGGCTGCTCAGGGGCAAGCGGGCGACGAGTTGGCGCCGCCGCCGCTCGCTGTCTCCTCCGATCCACGGGAGAGCTCAGTGCGGTAGAAGCGCCGCTTTCAGAACCTTCGGCAAAGGGGATTAGCTGCTTTTGTTCACGGCGACGCAGTCTCCAGAGGCGCCCCCACACCAGCGTTCCTTGCGTCTTCTCCGAAAACCAGCGCCTTTGGTCAACGCAGCCCGATGGCGCCTGCCTGGCTCGCCTGTCACCTCTGGCTGGGCCTCAAATCACAACAGCGCCCATGTACTGTGCGTGTCAGTGCATGGTAAAGAGACCCAGGTGGTCGACATTATCCGAAACTCTGTACTACTCCGTCCCTTATAGCCTGAGTCGTTTTGGGGCTCTGAACCCCTTAAAAGCACAAAAACAAATTTTCCGACCGAATTAGTTGCGGGTGTCCCTTCCCCTCGGAAGTCGCGCGGCGTTCCTTACACCCCAAAAGTGCGCATTCGTGGATATTGTGGCAAGTAAGCCCTTGCACATGTGCGCGCCTCTGTGTTTGTGCTTCGGTGTTTTTAGTGGCGGGTTGTCAACGAAGGTGAGAACAACCAAGACAGCGGACGAGAAAACGACGAGCGGCGAGCAGTGTGTGTGCGGTTGCTCGACTGTGCGGATGCGCGAGCAAGATGGAGCGAGGTGTATGAAGCTGCGAGCGTGCATTTATCTTGTAAATAAGTTTTCGTTGTATATAGTCATCTTTTGTTTTCAACGTACTCGTTCAACCATTTTTCCAATCAATATATATGATGACTGTGCACTGAGAGCGTGTAATGAAGCACAGAAATGAATTTATCACCCGTGTAACTACGCAATTCGCCCAGAAAAATCCGAGGCGCCTACAGTTGCTGTTCAAGGAAGACTGACTGAGTGACTGTAGTTGCGTATTTGTGAACATATTGCGCTGTGTGCTGGTCATCAATTCGGGTGAGTCGAGAACCCGTATGCAGTAAGACTGAGCACTTCGAGTATTGATAGTATCTTTTTGCATTTTTATTAATTTTAATTGTTTCTTTGTTAATAAACTCCAATGTATCTCTACAATCCGCGCTTTAATTTGCTGCTTGTAATTTTCTTTCATGTGTGTATTTTACTTATTTTTTATTTATATATAAATAAATAAATTTACTCCGCAAATAGTGCCTTTTCGCTACGAATATACCCCCCCCCCCCCTCCGGCGCCAACAACCAATGGGCCCCCCCCTGAAAAAAATTCTGCGGACGCCCTTGGATTCAAACGCTTTATCACTGAATCAGCAGAAAATTTTAAAAATCAGTAGATCTACTGATAAATCAGCAGCCGTGGCATCACTGATATGGAGACCAGCCTGCAAACGGCCGCCAGCATAGTGGACCGTTATGCTCGAGACTGTGGTCTGCAATGCTCCCCGCAGAAATCGGAATTCGTGCATTTGCGTCCCTCGCGCACATGCGCTCGACCCAAATCAATCTCTCGTTGCAAAGCGGTCCCATTCGCGAATCCAAGGAAATCAGAGTCCTCGGACTTTTCATACACAACCAGCGACGCTGCGACACAACACTCGCCAAGCTCCGGCAGGTGGGGGACCAGGTGGGCCGCATGGTCCGCCGGGTTTCCAACAAGCGCGGTGGGTTACGATGCAAAGACGCCTTGCGGCTGGCGAACGCATTCGTGACCAGTCGAATCTTGCATTCGACTCCCTATCTCCACCTGCGGAAACAGGAGGAGGATGCCCTCGAGGTCATCCTCCGCAAAATCATGAAACGAGCGCTGGACCTCCCGGTCTCTACCTCTACCAGCCGCCTTTTGGCACTGGGGATGGTTAACACTTTTAGGGAGCTTCGGGAGGCCCACCTCAACAACCAATACACTCGTCTCACAAAGACAGGGTCGGGTCCCCGCCTTTTAGCCCGACTTCACATCCAGCACACTCAATTCACAGAGGAGAGATGCCGCCTTCCCGTACACTGGAGACGCGCCCTCCACGTGCGGCCTCTCCCCACAAATATGTCCAAAGAGGATCATAATGGCAGGCGCCTGGCGCGGGCGGAAGCCTTGGACCGCCATTTTCGGAGCAAACCAGGAGTCTTCTACGTCGACGCGTCCGGCCCGGACCCCAGGGGATGGTACACGGCCGCGGTTGTCCACGAGGGTAAAACAGTAGACGCCCTTACTTTCAAGGCCCAGTCAGCAATTCACGCAGAAGAGGTTGCCATCGCTTTGGCAGCCTCTCACACCTCCTCCAAATACATAATCACCGACTCGCGAGGGGCTTGCCGTAACGTCACGCAAGGGTGGGTTACTCCCCTAGCTTATCGCATTTACCAAAATTGTAGCCGAGACTCGGATCCCGCGCACCGATCTCTCGTTTGGGCTCCAGGTCACCAAGGCGTCCACGGAAATGAGGCAGCCGACGCCGCCGCCCGCGCGCTCTCTCTCCGGGCATTTCCCACGGGACCCGACGCCGACCAGGACACTGATTTCAATCCGATTTATACTTTTAAAGAAATATGCGAGTATTACAAATCCACGCACCAAACTCTTCCCACCCCGTGCAAAGGGCTGGGGAAGGTCAACGAGCGGGTACTCCTGCGCCTGCTCACCAACACGTGTTGTGCCCGGCAACTCTGCAACATTTCGATCCTCAATTCGACGGGCGGTGCTTACACTGTGGGAAGGTGTCTGACACTTACCACATGGTGTGGGCCTGCCAGCAGAACCCATCCCTACCCCCTATCCCAAACCCCACCCGAGAGGACTGGGAGGCGACCCTGTCCGGTTGCTGCACCCTCGAGGCCCAAAGGGCCTTAACGCAGCGCGCCCGGGCTGCGGCAAACGCCAATGGGGTACCTGTCTAGGCATCCCACCTAGTGGTTGTAAGGGCGTGACCCTTCAGGTCACGACCCCCAACACCTCTCCCTATGATTTAATAAATGTTTTCACCACCACCACCACCGCGTCGCAGCCAGCAACCCTCCTCTCCGCATTTCTGCGGGCAGTTTTAACCGCGCCGATTTCCGTTTCCTCCTCCGCCTCCGTACAGGCAGTGTGTGGACGGCCGTCAAACCAAGCAAAACTTGAGCTTTTCGCATGTATATCCAGGCTTAACCAGAGTTAAGCCACTGCCTATTTTTTTTTTTTTTTGCGCAGTAACACTAAAAGTTTCTGGTATAAAAGCTTGCACCCCCTAGCGTAGGTTCAAGAGGCTGTAAACTTTTCCTGTGCAAGTGTTGCGTAGAGTGCGTTCAGCAGTGTTGTTTAGAAGCAGTGAACAGATTAGACCTCATCGACCACACTGTGATTCCGCAAGAAAAACAAAAAATATTTGTGCATTGTCATGAGGAAACCACCACGTTTGATGTCAAATGTGACATTAGAATGGATGTCAAATGTTCCAAGTCTTAAAACAAGCAACACGGTGGTGCATTTGCCTATTCTTCTACATATAGGGCAACTCAAAAACCGGTATTGAGAAAAATATTGCCATCAATAAAAGAATGGTTGTGAACTCTGAGGTGAAACGACATGTTATATCAATAATATTTTAATTTTTGTACGTTCTCGAAAATTTCAAACCGACCTTGTACAGTCGTTGACATACCTGTCTAGAGCGATCGGATGATGTTGTGTGAGCAATCTATGGTAGGCACAATCTAAGAGATTTAGTTGCGAAGTCCTGCTAGCAAGTCCAGCTTTCTTACGAGTGACACAACGCTCGTAACAAGGTCCTATCTTGCATGCAGAATTCCCATGGATCGTGTTTAACTGCAGATGTCTTTAAAAGTTGTATCGGGCCCGCTAGACAGCGGCAATCATCATAAATCCACAACAGAGTGCGCCGCTCGAGCGCTGTAAACAAGTTTGTGGGCGACTGTACGAGCATGCAGACCCGCCAGTTGTGGAGGCACACAATTATTCAATGCTTTGCAAGGACCAGCAACGAGATCAACTCTTCACTCCAAAATACAGCATAACATGTAACTCATACACGCGTTTCCGAACGGATACCATGACGTCAATCTTATACAGCCATTACTTAGGGGTGTCCCTTGAGTGATAGTGGCGAATGGGTAATAAGCAAAGCTTTCTCACAAAATAATGGGGCTGTGCGAGCAAAGGCACAGTCTAAGAGAGTTAGTTGCAAAGTGCTGCTAGCAAGTCCAGCTTTCTTGGACATCATTTTTAAATGTGAGGCAACTGGGGAATTAGTCAGATACTGTTATGAATATATTGACTGGAATGGTCTAATCTTTCGATGCGTAGCATCATCTCCCTTTTAAAGTTTGTCCTGCGCTAGTGCCGAGTAGTTAAGACTCCCATAGGAAAAGAATGGGGCGCGTTCTTGGCAATAAATAGAAGAAAACTGCAAGTATCCCGAGGACGGATGCAAGGATATATTGATTGTTATGGTGCAATCTTGTAACATGTTAGGAAACTTTGTTCACAAACAACTTCCCGTTGAAAACAATGCGCTTGTCCAGAATTTCTGGGTATGTTGAAAAAATATCTTTTCTGTAAGAACAGTGGGAAAAGTCCTGGGACAGAATGCTTGAAATATATTTGTAATGTTGTTTTATAGTTATGATTCTAACATTACAATAACGTTTAAAAAACTATATTAAAACAATGTTTACTTGAAATGTTAATTTTTATGATACAGCATATAACATTACTTGTTAATTTTTTACTTTAACCTAATATTTAAAATCCCCGCCGCGGTGGCTCAGTGGTTACGGCGCTCGGCTGCTGACCCGAAAGACGTGGGTTCGATCCCGGCCGCGGCGGCCGAATTTCGAAGAACGCGAAATTCTAGAGGCCCGTGTGCTGTGCGATGTCAGTGCACGGTAAAGAACCCCAGGTGGTCGATATTTCCGAAGCCCTTCACTACGGCGTCCCTCATAGCTGAGTTGCTTCGGGACGTTAAACCCCAATAAACCAACCAAATCAACCATAATATTTAAAAGTCACCATTAGAGTAATGCCCACGTGTAATGTAAACTAATGTTTTCGGTATAACATATAACATTATTTGTTCATTTTTAAAATTAATGCAGTATTCCAATGCAACATATTGTTACGTGGCCCAAGGCATGGACGACGCAAGAACGACCCGGGCACAGCGCACAGACCGAGAGCACAGAGCCCGCACAGAGCACAGGGCACAGGCCACCCAAGCCCAGAACACGCGCACCACCGAGACACTTCGTTCACCTCGTCTTCATTCACAATAACAGTCGTTATATAACGTTAATGATGCCGTGTTTGGCCGGAAGTTGCGTTGCTGACCACGCACTTATCAGGCGCACTGATAAGCTTAGAACTGAGGGACAAAGTGTTAACCGTGTGCGCTGCGTGCGATCGATGATTATTCGAAGGTAACAAAGCTGGTTCCCACGAAGGGAGGTGGCACGTGAAAACCAAGAGCGGCGCTGAAAATGCATTCCGCAGCTTCTGCTGCGCTTCCGCAGATAACGGAACCCGACGGATAGGTCCCGAGAACCGCAACACTGTCGCGGACACACCGACTTTTATTGCGAACCCTGCACCGTCGTGGCTACGATGACCATGCACCAGCATCGACACACGAGGCGACGTGGCCGTCAGGCACGGCGAGCCCATCCAGCGCTGTTTTACCTCAGAATTCTACATTTCGCTTTGTTGAAAATTCCCTATAATGCCCCCACTTGTTTCATGCCCTAGCAATACACTGCATGCCTCGGCTAACTTGTGCCAGCAATGAAAATGGAAAGGTGTCGCAGAGAAGAAGAACGAAGGTTTAATTATCGAGCAGACAAAAGTGTGGACGCGAGGGGCTGTATGGGTTCGAGCGTTTCATCCTTGTGCCTATTTAATTAGTTGACGCTTGTGTTCACCTGAGTTTGGTTGATTGTACGTGATAGGTTGTGGCCGCATGCTTCCCGTGTTTTAATACTGGACGCTGCGGCCAACATGCTTAGAACTTGTGAAGGAGCTTGCAATATTCTTAAAATAGTCCGAATAGAGCGCAATTTTTTGCTGCTGAGTTTTGCTATATTTTTTTTTAGACAAGCGTGCCATGAGGCATAAGTTGAGAAAGGAGAATGGAATGCAGGGGATAGAAAATTAAAAGAAGGATTGAAGTCCAGTTTCGGTGTGGTAGTCGCAGAGGTTGTCGGTGTAGTGACTGTCCACTTCTCAAAATCACATTCGAGGTTCCACCGCAAGCCCACCTCCGTGAGGAGCCGTTTTATAACGGGTGCCGTTGCTGGGCACGTTCACAACAAGTGTCGCACATCACAAATGTCCGGTGCAACGCCACAGTGAGGGCACCTATCAGTTGCTGGCAGATCTTTTCACGCCACCGATGATGGAAAGATGGGGTCAGAACCACCCCTGCCCGAATACGGCGCACGGATACCTCCTCCTGCCGAGTAGTACGGGGGAGAGGGTGCGAAAACGGAAGAATAAGAGCGCGTGTTCGCTGGCGCACAACTTGCGAATCGGAGACATGGGACAGGAACGGATCTGGGGGAAGAGGGGAAGGTGGCGGGTCGTCTGATGTGTCAAGGTGTGTGTCATAGCATCCGCTTGAATGTTATGCGGATCCTGAGCATGGCCGCGAATCCAATGTATGCTCACAGGACATGGGCACTTCGCGAAGAGAAGATGGATAGATTGTGTAATCTGGAATGTGCGTCGAACGACCTTAAGCTGTTTAAGGGCGGCGAGGGAGTCGGTGTAAAGATCAACAGTAATGTGGGAACGAGCGCAAGGGAAGCAATGGCATTGTAAATGGCTTGAAATTCCAATGCCAGGGAGGTGCACGTATACGCTCTATATGTCGCGCGAGAGTTAAGATGTGGATGGCAGGGACTACACACAGCAGCAACTCCTCGCTCTGCAGTCTGTGATGCATCGGCATACAATATACACCCTTCAGGCAGATGCCCGGTTAATATCGACGGGGTGGTGGTGGTGAAAACTTTATTTACAACTTGGGAGTTTGGGAATTATCGTCAGACACTTTGGAGGCGGCTCCAAACACGCACTTTACCCTCCCCTTATATACGCTCGCGCTATCACCAAGTCTTCACAAACCCCTCCTGTACCCTCTGCCACCACGCCAAAGCCACTCTAGACCATATCCTTTTCCTCTGCCCGGCGGATCCTCCCCCGCGGGGCCTGGAGCACCTTACCACTTGGGAGGCTTGGGAGACCCTACTGCGTTCTGAGGACCCGGCCAAGCAAGCCATCGCCACCGGCCGGGCTGCCAGCGTCATGAGCCTCCGATGAACGTTTGAGTGCAGTGGGGCCGTGCGGGGGAACAGCGGAGCGATTGTCTGTGAGCTGAGTACCACCACGGAGGGAGTGTCTTTAAATGATGCATTTGTAGAGACTGTTTGCGAGTTCTATTTGCCACCCGCTGGTCGATTAGCTCACTGAGCGAATTAAGCTGGGTGCACTCCTCAAGCACGGGTATGCGTATTAGGCGCATAGCGCCACGATCGATAGCCTCAAGGGAGTTCCGCTGTCTGCGGGTGAGACGTTGAAATTGTGCCTGCATGGTATACTATCCGTGGCCGGAGGATAGAGCGCACAAGCTGGCGGGTCGTATGAGCAGACGTGCCACCAGAGTGCATAGCTATGCGATGAATCAGGCCTAGAGTAGCACGTGAGCCGATTTACAGGTGGCTATCAGCCACGGCGTGCCAGTCCCAGACGTATGAAGAAGACCAAGAATACGAACAGTTTCTACCTGGGAATTCTCTATCTTAAAAATTAACGGGGGAGCTTTCAGTAAGCCGGTTTAATTTCCAATGCGAATGAAACATGATTTAGTAGGCGAGAGGGTTAGACCCAGAGGTGGGAGGCGATATGTCAAGACATCCAGCGCGTGCTGAATGACATACTGATGGATAGACGCATCCTGGTGACAGCACCACATTGTTATGTCACCGGCGTACTCAAGCACGCGGTTTGAAAATCTCTAGGTCTGGAACGAGAGGAATAAAGGCCACATTAAATATTGTGGGGTCGAGAACGTAACCCTGGGGCATTCCTCTGTTGGAGGTAAAGTTACCAAAGGGCTTTCCGTGGACACGTACTACACTGGAGGTTCGATTTGTTAAAAACGCGTGAATGAAGAGGAGAAACCGGTGAAGGAGGCCAAGAGTTTGAATGGAGGCAAGAATGGCAGAGTGAAGGATGTTATCATATGCTTTTGTTCATGGGCGTCCGGAGGGGGGGGGGGGGGCAAGGGGGGGCGGCTGCACCCCCCTGGAAAATCACTCACTCGAACCGTGAGTGATGGCCGCACGCCAGGGGCGGTGGTGCGCTCAGTCAAAAGGGTAAAAGCAGCCCCGCATGGTCACATCTGCGAAATGCCGCGTCCGGGCGTGCGTCGTTCCGCCGTTTTCAAACCACGCCATCGTTAGCTCTACTGAAGGGCGACCTGTTCCAGACATACAGCGGCACCGGCGAGCATGTGTTTCGAGCCGCCTTGAGATGGGTGTCTGTTTCTTTGATCTCTAGAGAGATAGCGACACGGAGGCAGACAGTGCACGGGGCATCTTGTTTTCGCCTATCGTTACGCCGGTCACCGATGAATTCTTAAGGAGGGAAGGTAAAATCAGCCGTGTCCACCCCCGCTTTGTCGGGCTGCTCAGGGGCAAGCGGGCGATGAGTTGGCGCCGCCGCCGCTCGCTGTCTCCTCCGATCCACGGGTAGCGCAGTTCGGTAGAAGCGCCGCTTTCAGAATCTCCGGCAAAGGGGATTAGCTGCTTTTGTTCACGGCGACGCAGTCTCCCGAGGCGCCCCCACACCAGCGTTCTTTGCGTCTTCTGCGAAAACCAGCGCCTTTGGTCAACGCAGCCCGATGGCGCCTGCCTGGCTCGCCTGTCACCTCTGGCTGGGCCTCAAATCACAACAGCGCCCATGTACTGTGCGTGTCAGTGCATGGTAAAGAGACCCAGGTGGTCGACATTACCCGGAACTCTGTACTACTCCATCCCTCATAGCCTGAGTCGTTTTGGGGCTCTGAACCCCATAAAAACACAAAAACAAATTTTCCGACTGGAGTGGCGAGTGTCCCTTCCCCTCGGAAGTTGCGCGGCGTTCCTTTCACCCCCAAAGTGCGCATTCGGGGATACTGCGGCAAGTAAGCCCTTGCACGTGTGCGCGCCTCTGTGTTTGTGCTTGGGTGTTTTTAGTGGCCGGTTGTCAGCGAAGCTGAGAACAACCAAGACAGCGGACGAGAAAACGACGAGCGGAGAGCAGTGTGTGTGCGGTTGCTCGACTGTGCGGATGCGCAAGCAAGATGGAGCGAGGTGTATGAAGCTGCGAGCGTGCATTTATCTTGTAAATAAGTTTTCGTTGTATATATAGTCATCTTTTGTTTTCAACGTACGCGTTCAACAGTTTTTCCAAACAATGTGTATGATTGGTGTGCACCGAGAGCGTGTAATGAAGCACAGAAGTGAATTTATCACACGTGTAATTACGCAATTCGCCCAGAAAAATCCGAGGCGCCTACAGTTGCTGTTCAAGGAAGACTGACTGAGTGACTGTAGTTGCGTGTTTGTGAACATATTGTGCTGTGTGCTGGTCATCAATCCGGGTGAGTCGAGAACCCGTATGCAGCAAGACTGAGCACTCTTCTCCACGAAGTGATATAGCATCTTTTTGCATTTTTATTAATTTTAGTTGTTTCTTCGTTGATAAACTCCAATGTACCTCTCCTAGCCGCGCTTTAATTTGCTGTTTGTAATTTTTCTTTCATGTGTGCATTTTGTTTAATTTTTATTTATATATAAATAAATAAATTTACTCCGCAAATAGCGCCTTTCTGCTACGAACATACCCCCCCCCCCCCCCCCCCCCCCCCCCGGGGCACCAACGGGGCCCCCCCCTGCAAAAAATTCTGCGGACGCCCTTGCTTTTGTTATACCTGTAGTGATCACGGTTCGCACAAGGTGACCCTGCGGAGAGTGGTGAAGCACGTCAGCAGCCAAAGTAGCAAGACCATCCTCCGTTCCAATTTGTGGGCGAAAACCGATTTGGGATTCTTGGTAACAATCGTGGGATTCCAACCACCACGACAAGCAAGCGGCGAGAATGTTTTCGCAAAGCTTGCGGTTTGTAACCGTGAGGAAAACTGGACGAAGGGCCGAGCGAGATACTAAGTATGACCTGACTTGGGCATTGGAACTGCAATAGAATGCTTCCACTCTCCCGAAATGACGCCAGAATGCCACACTTCGTTGAAAATATCAAGCAGAGTCTGCAAAGCAGTCCCTTCCAACTTACAGAAGGAGGAGTTAGGTTTGTTGTCGTGCCCGGGAGTAGTGTTACTTTAGAGGCGTTCAATGCAGGCAAGCAGCTCTGCCATGGTTAAGTCAGAAGCGGGGGGCTCTGTAAACGATAAGCCAGGAGGAGATGTAGAGGTGCAATCATAGTATGGAAAAAACTGACGGTCCGCCTGTAGTGCAAATGTCCTCATACACATTCAGCGTGAGGCGAATGATCTCTGTGTAATCTGCAACCTGAGAAGGGCGCTCCATGGCATGAAACACTCCAAAGATGTCGATTGTCATGCGTAGAGGAGAGGCGGTCACACCATGCAGCCCAGCGTTCTTTCAATAGCGCCGCTCACGTGCGGTAGCCCAATGAAGAGCGGGAAGAGCCGAGGGGTCGTCGCGGTGACGAGAGGCGTAATGATACGCCTAAAGACGAAGAGCCCAGAGTCTAAGGACGTGTATGTCCGGGTTTGGCTCGTCTTCATTTACAGTAGTGGTAATAGTGAGAGTCGCGAGAACACCAGAGAGAGTAGACAGTGCTGAAGACGGTTTGAATGTAGATGAACAACTGTCTTAAGCGTACAGAGTCCCATGATGTAATGCTTACGTTGCGGCGTATTTTCCACAGACGCGAAGGAATGAGGGATACAAAAATATAGCTGTGACAACTACCCGAAGTATCTTATTCAACAGCCCAACGAGGATTACCGGGCCTTAACCATCAAGTCAAGTCAGGTGAATTAGAGCGCAGCACGGTCCGTAATTATTGGTCCGGGCTCAGCCCGAGCCCAGCCCGGTTTCTCTAATACATGCCCGGGCCCGTCCTGAGCCGGAGCAAGCTCTCACCTACACCGCCTGGCCCACCGGGCTCAGGCCCGAACAACACAAAAGCTGTAAGTGCGCTACAGAAGCGCCAGTGTTAATTACAGTGAAAAAGAGTGCGCCACGTTAGAAGTCTAAAATTTTCTAGTTTTTGCTTCTGGTTGAATTGGCACTTTTTAGTGCGAAAGCATTACTTCATGAGGTCAAACCGGCTCACCGAGTTTGTGTGAAGCTTGACCTTGAGGGTGACATTGGCCAAACCATAAATAAATAAAATAAATATTGCCGCGACTGCGATTCAAACCCGCGGCGGCGCGAACATATCAGCTTCGCTGGCCACTGCACGAGAGCACTATCTACCACCGCAGCCGATCACGCCTTGTGTAAAACTGCAACACACCCTCACGCTGTGCATTGCACATCGTCTTCTTCGTCAACTGATACTACTATCAAACTAATACCATCGCCAGACGTGCCGACGGCCCAGCAAAGTAAAATCATGAGCCAACTAGGCTAAACACATGCTATCGCACTTTTACTTGGTTTAACTACGTTAAAACCCTACCGCTTTTTATTTTACAGAGAATAAAGTGCAGTGCCTTGAATGCCACACATAACGATTTGCTGAAAATAATAAACTAAAGCCCTCTTGGTTGCGGACTGAATCTTCGCAAATGCAAGGCGAGCGCAAGGCGGTTGCGCGGCGCGCGTGCCAAATAAAAACAAAAGTATACTTTCTCGGACGTTCCCGCAGCCTCCTTTATGCTCCAGGAAACCAGGGGGAGTATCAACACGAAAAAGAAGAAATAGCACAATGATTATCAGGAAGTGTGAGACTCGTTAATATCAAGCATGGAACATTACAGAGCCAGTGCACGTGCTGGGGAGGAGGTAAGTGTGATGCACTTGGAGCTGAAAATCTAGCACCAAAACAGCGAAGACAGCCTCACAGTTTCTGTTCGTCTCGGGCTATATTCAAATGGTTAAATCGAAATGTTTCTCCATTATGTGTGTGGATGCCATACTTATGCTTCATGCATAACAATTTCACAAAGCTAAGAAGCTGGCAAGCAAAAGTATGTACTGTGTCGAATCTGTCGATAAGGCTCTCAGTGCTCCAGAACCGAAGAGCGTTGCAAAGAGTGTATATGAGCTTAAGGAACACCGAATGGCATATAAGCTGTTTTGCCAGTATTTTGCGTTTTCTGCATTCTTTTCATTTTTTGGCATGCTCATCATATCGCATGACATATTACCGAAGATTAATAAGTTTGCACTCTGGGAATAGTTGAAAACTGGCCCTCACTGTCTTGGCCTGCCGTTAGTTAACCCCATGTGCACAAAGTGGGCGTTCAGCGAAAGTACCACAAGCTCGAGCCCTGCTCAGGCCGTCAGTACACAGGCAGGAGCCCAGCCCAGGCCCAGCAAAAAAGATGCTGTACCCGACCCGACCCGACCCGGCCTGCGGGCCAGGCATGGGCTTTTGGGTAAGCCCGAGCCCATGCAATGCTCCAAGGCGAATGCAGGTCACCTCGTGGGCAGATAGACGTATGCGGGTGGTCTAAAAGTTGAAAGGAATGATCTCAAAACCTGCCTTGAATGTGTGCATCGTGAACACGTACAGTGATGCGAACTTTTTTTAACGAGTTTCCTCTGACCGGCTACCTAATAGGATATATTGAGAAGCAGACAGTGAGCCAATCACTGAAACATCCATGAGGCATGAGGCTCGCATGAGGATAGCTCATAATGGGGATGTTTAAGGCGCAGGCTCCTTTCCCAAGCCGTGCACCCAGGAAAGCCGAGCACCCGGTCGGGTCATGGCTTGTGCCCATTTGAAGAACCCAGCGGATACCTGGGTCACTGGAGTGCCGAGGCGGTAGAGAATAGGCTACCGTTTCTGGAGGTGCTGGGCCCAATTCTGCATATATGGGCATTAACCCATTAATGCTAGCGCATCATACCCGTAAGGCGGAGCTTAAGTGCCCCCTATTTTTTTCCTTGGAAGGGGGGGATAATCTTATGTAAAGTCCCTGCAAATTAACAGTGCACACAGGACTCAAGCGATCCACTGCAACAGCTACCAGACACTAGATTTCAGGCTTTAACCCAAATATTTAAAACTTCATTTCTACCTACTTGTGTGCTGTTTTTTTCAGCTTTTCTACCACATTACAAACAAGACCACCAATGCGTGAAACTCCATCTCCTTCACTGCTTAGTATAATCCTCACCGAAAACTTTTTTTAAAAGCACGCATGGATACAAGGCAATATTTTATTAAGTGTTCGGCACCCGCCATTCTCCGGCACAGATGAATATGCCGAGATCGATTCACTTCGGCAGCAGGCTAGCGGCCGCGCTGTCCAAAAGCCATATGACATCGCCTTTGGTAGGCTGAACAAGTGACGCTGGGAGGGGCTGCTCTCCGTCCTTCGGGTGGAGCACTTTCTGAGAATAAAAACATTCAATGCAAGAAGTAAACAAACACACACTTTAAGAGACACTTAGAACCTACTCTACAGTTAAACCAGTCAAACATCAAGCTGCTTTGTTCTGTTGCCGAGAGCGAGGTCACAGGTTCAATCCACGGACGCATTACTGCAGAGGAAAAATGCAAGAAAGCTCGTTCAATAAATTTCGGCGCACTCGAAACAGCCCCAGGTGCTTGCCCTTCATTACGACATATGCATTGGCCCTGTAGGTACAGATTTTGAAAGAAAGAAGGATACACTTTGGGGAGCTGTGAATCATTTTGCCAAATGGAAAATTTAATTAAATAAAAAATAACACCGACCTCTTATAAGAAAAACTCAATCAGCATTAAAAACTATTAACTCCAAACTGTGGGGCTTATAACATTCCGAAGAGACATATGAGCTATGAGGGACGCCATAGTGGAGAGTTCCAGATTAATTTTCACCACCTGGAGTTCTTTAACATGCGCCAACATCGCACAGCATGAGGCCGTTTATGTATTCGCTTCCATCGAAATGCAGCATCTACGACCAAAACAGAACCCGCAACCTCTGGGTTATCAGCCGAACACCAAAGCCACTGAGCCACCGCAGTGGGTGAATAAAAAAATTAATAAGCGGCGCGTTACGTGAACATCTGTAAATGCTCAGCTAGTGTACATAAGCCCACAGACTCTAAATTTCTCTTTCCCTCACCCTCAGCGTTCTCTTTCTCTCTGAAGAATATAACCAATCATTTTTTTTTTTAACTGACTCAGCTACCATACCGGTGGAGCCATCACTAAATACGATTCAGGAAGTGTGTACGTACCCTCATCGAGAAACATGCTCAGCACAAAAAAAATACTGAACCACTGTGCCGCTGCCAATTTAACACAACAATGCCATTTATACTTGCCAACCTACAAGCATGCATTCACAAACCACAGCAATGGCACTGCTTTATATCTGCACCCTTGTTGTATTGCAGAGATCAGAAAACCTGACACCACTTGCAGGCATGCACAACAGCCCATAGGACTACCATCTGCAAGCCCATTTCATTGCCAATACTAACTTTTTCTTGACAGATACCTTCAAGTTCATTGCAAAAAATCTATCTTCTTTGCATAAACTGTGTAGTGTGGCTACATCAATTACAATAATCCAACATTGCATGGTGATGGCAGCAATGACTACTCCAGTAATTGTCATTCAACAAGCCAAACATATTCCATGACTGCCCCTATTTGTAACTGCACTTGTACAACACTACAGGACAGATTTAAGCATGAAAATGCCTATGCACTATTACTCAGATGAGCTTGACAGTAATGTGTGGTTGGTTGGTGAATATACACTTAACAGTACTATTTTGTACAAAATGATGAATCATGCTAGTAGCTCACAGGCTGAAAAGATGGCTTTCTGTTTATGGGTGGTGGTTGCAATTTTTATTCCAGTGTGACATTACTTTAAACAACGGGTTTACACATAGCACTTTTTCAAAACTGAATCAAGTACGAATAGTGTAGCATCCTGCCATATCGAATAATGTAGCCACAAACCGAATCGAATACAAATTAAATATTTTTATGTATATGTGCTATTTGTGCAAATATTCATACAAAACGAATAAGTGAAAGAGCTAAGCACTATCGGTGGCGCTTCAGTATAGGTAAATTGGTTTTTAAGGAAAGGAAATGGCGCAGTATCTGTCTCACATATCTCAGTGGACACCTGAAGCACTCTAACTTATGGGAAATCTATCTATAGCAGCCAAAAGACGCAACACTGATTTCTACCAGGGGTGCACAACACAAAGTCAGCATATAACTCTATGTCAGTCGCCTCATACGTATAAGATGGTTTCAGTTTGGTTTATGGGGGTTAATGTCCCAAAGCGGCTTAGGCCATGAGGGACGCCGTAGTGAAGGGCTCCAGAAATTTCGACCACCTGGGGTTCTTTAACGTGCACTGATACAGCACAGTACACAGGCCTCTAGAATTTCGCCTTCCATCAAAATTCGACTGCCGCGGCCGGGATCAAACCCGCATCTTTCGGGTCAGCAGGCGAGCGCCATTACCACTGAGCAACCAACCGCAGCAGACATACATTTAAGAACATTACCTTTTGGTACTGCTGATGACAGTGCATGAACATCACCACATCTCAGCAGCTTAGAGGAGTGACAGCAACATATGAGCCATTAGTTCCATAATTAGGCTTTAAAAGCGAGGTTTCCTAGTTTGCTAAACCTGCCTGAGTGCTGCCTCATTGCCCAATCTTGAATCCATATATGAGCATTATGAATGATGCCACACAAACTGGCCACGTTGCAGCATTGAACCCTCGATTTCATGCAGACCAATTGTGGCAGCATGGTATGCGTGGCATTGGAGTAGGTCTTGTTTTTCAAAATGTTAGACACTCGGGCTTGTTCATGCATCATATTATTGTTGGAAGTTAGCACTGTATGTGTGTGCCTATCTGTCCGTGTCTTTGTCAAGGTACTTATTTTTTTCATTTATTTTTCAAAGTGTCATAGAAGAAAACTATGGCGCATTATTCAAGCTTCGTGCCTATTATTAATAACTATTCGAAAACTTGACAACAAATTCGATTTGTTCCGAATATCGACTTTTTTTATTTATTCAGTGAACTGAATAAGATGATATTTTCTATTTGAAAAGTTTGGATATTTGCAAGCCCTTGCCTTAAATATAAAAACAATGCTCCCAGTCTCTGCAGGCAGCATGAATCTACAACCAAGTGCCCACCATAGTGTTTCATTGTTGCATCCTCAAGCATATAACTACTTGCTTTAACATCATGTACCAACCCCATCACACAATCAGCTCATTGATAAACTCGTTCCTCTAATCAAAACGTACTGCAGAGCAACTAGGAGAAACTTCTTAAAACATGAGTGTGGTGACTCATTTGATCTCTAGATTACAGTTTCCAAGATAAGACCTGCGTAGAAAGGCACACCAAATAAATCTTGCTGGCACTATGGGTGTACACACAAGAAGTACAGATCCTAATAAAGATTTAATATTGCCAACATGACAGTAACGATGACCTTCCTATCCACACCCCATTGACAGGCCATAGAGTCATCCCAATAAAATTCCAATTTGTAATCAAACAATTCATCTCTAGATATGAACCTGTCTACTAAGTCAATTGCATTGTGTATACCCCAGCCTTTACATCAAAGATTTCGTTTCGCTGTGGCTCTTCCAGGCTACCGCCATGTGATCACATTTGTGCTCGCATCATTCAAAAAGCCAGGAGCCATGCCAATGCGCAATTGAAGAAATTACCCAACCATGTTAAACCAATCAGTAACTAAACATTTGTCACATCACCCTTTGGAATATCTGGGCCCAGTTCTGGAGCATGATTATGAGGTGCTTGGATAAAGGCACAAAAGCCATTCGAATTATAAGCCAAAGTAGCAGGCAACGGCATCCCTACAGTAATAAAGAATACGAACATGCTCTGCTTCAAAGCAACTGTCATTCTGCCTCTCTTAACAGCTGTCTAACTTCCCACTTCCATTATGGTTTGGTTTGGTTTATGGAGTTTAACGTCCGAAAGCGACTAAGGCTATGAGAGACGCCGTAGTGGAGGGCTCCGGAAATTTCGACCACCTGGGGTTCTTTAACGTGCACTGACATCGCACAGTACACGGGCCTCAAGAATTTCTCCTCCAAAGAAATTCTAGCCGCCGCGGCCGGGATCGAACCCGCGTCTTTTGGGTCAGCAGCCGAGCACCATAGCCACTGAGCCACCGCGGCGGCCACTTCCATTATGATCGACACAGAGGAAGTAGAGCTGCAAGTCATCATGTCATCAAGTAAAGCAGTTGTGAGCAAACACCAAAAAACAGAGCAACAGCAGGACTACACACAAGTGGTGTGCCATAGTGCCTTTTCAACTGCGGTCAAATTAGTACTCCACAACTCTTTATTCCAAAGCAGCAAATTTTACACATTGCACGATTTCACAAACAACACAAAGGAAACATGCCAAAACAGAATGCCTGTGCTACTCTTGCACACAAAACTGCTGTTGCAGGCCACTGGCACTAAACAGCAGTTCAACTCACCTTGCCCCACTCTGAACAAGTTAGCATAACATGGCTAAAACAAATAAACGCAATGAAAAGAAATGGACGGCATAGTTTTTAAATGTTTGCCCCACAAATTGTCAGGCTTATGATGTGCCTATGTTTCAAATCTCCGCTACAGGTTAGTTTTAGACAACATAGCGCCACATTTCTTCCATTGTATCTCACATCATGATGTTCAAAATTAATAGCTTATTTTTTCAACAGCCACAACATCTACTAGCAGCAAATATTTAAAAACTTCATCACCATACTGCTGCCTTTTCTTTTCACAGATGCTCCAGCAAAACTCAGTTCTTGAAATGAATAACACCATCTGTCGGGCTAGTTGGTTGCGATCCATATGTATCAGCAGCGTGAACACAGCACAGGAAGAAGAAGGAGAAGAAGGTAAAGAGCGCTGAGCTTCCAACTTTTATTTGAGCAAAACTGAACCCGCCCTTATATACACATACCAGGTAAAATCCCACCAGGGGGGTAAACAAGGCGCGCGATCGAATTGGGACCAACACGATGTCCAGGGCACCAAAAAGATAACTAGAATCGCACTATACAATGACTTCCATGAAATGAAGCACGAATGACATGCGGAAAAAACAAGACAATATAAAAACAGGGTTGAGTGTGTCCAAATGGAAAAATGAAAAAACAGAGTTGAGGGCGCGAATTTTTCTAAAAAAAAAAACATGAGAAGGCGAGAACACGGTAAAAAGGTAAGCGATGCGAAGGGTGAGCGCCAACAATTAACACGGCTAGAACGAAAATGCAGTGTGCCCCTAAAAACCAGGTAAAACCTGTGTTAATTGTTGGCGCTAACCCTTCGTATCGCTTACCTTTTTACCGTGTCCTCGTCTTCTCATGTTTTTTTAGCACAATTCGCTCGTTGAACTCTGTTTTTCCATTTTTCCATTTGCGCACACTCAACCCTGTTTTTACCTTTTTACCGTGTTCTCGCCTTCTCATGTTTTTTTAGCAAAATTGGTTTGGTTTGGTTTATTGGGGTTTAACATCCCAAAGCGACTGAGGCTATGAGAGACACCGTAGTGAAGGGCTCCGGAAATTTTGACCACATGGGGTTCTTTAACGTGCACTGACATCGCACAGCACACGGGCCTCTAGAATTTCGCCTTCATCGAAATTCAGCCGCCGCGGCCGGGATCGAACCCGCGTCTTTCGGGTCAGCAGCCGAGCGCCATAACCACTGAGCCACCGCGGCGGGGCTTTTAGCAAAATTCGCGGCCTCAACTCTGTTTTTCCATTTTTCCATTTGGACACACTCAACCCTGTTTTTACATTGTCTTGTTTTTTCCGCATGTCATTCGTGCTTCATTTCATGGAAGTCATTGTATAGTGCAATTCTAGTTATCTTTTTGGTGCCCTGGACATCGTGTTGGTCCCAATTCGATCGCGCGCCTTGATTACCCCCCTGGTGGGATTTTACCTGGTATGTGTATATAAGTGCGGGTTCAGTTTTGCTCAAATAAAAGTTGGAAGCTCAGCGCTCTTTACCTTCTTCTTCCTGTGTTGTGTTCGCGCTGCTGATACATATGGTTCTTGAAATGGAAGTAATAGATACAAAAAAGAATTCACGGAACTATGAGCACAAAAGGAGATGGGGCTACAATAATCAGACATTTTTTATACACCAATAACAAGAATGGAGAAGCAGTAACTTACAAGGACAGTATCCGCCTTTTCAACACCAGAAATTGGAAACACAACCAGCTTTGCAGAATTGATGACTGGCAAAGTTAAAGTCACTCTGCACGGCGGTGGCTTCGGAGAGTCTGTAATTTCAGCCACCCACCTGCTTTTTTCCTAAAAAAAAAATATTAAGCATTCATCTCCCCGTTCACGAAAAAACTAGGCAGTCAATGGAAACTATGACTATGCAAAGTGTAAGTCTGAGCATACCCATGCAGTAGCTTCTAAGTCTCCCATGGGACGAACTAACTATAACATAAAAGAATTATACAAATTCGGCACTCAATAAATAGCATGAAAAGGAGAAAATATAGATGCTTCCCTACTGTTTCCAAAGCTATGCACTCTTTATAAAGAGTATTACACCCAGAGTATAATATACAGACAGTAACGCAGCAGTAAGGAATCGAAGGAAATATTGTCAGTCAAAGGAAACACATGGCCAGTGACCTACCACACACAGCTTGCACAGTGAAATCGAACGCCTAGAATTTCGTTGAAATGCAGTCAGCAAAGCTATACACGCCACCCACCTCAAGCAACTTGTGACCAGGAAACAGGGAGCAAGTGTGCCCATCAGGTCCCATTCCCAGAAGCAGCAAGTCAAATTCAGGCACGGCATTAAAATACTTCGCCAATTTTTCACAGTAGTCTCGGGCTGCGTCGGAAGCTGAAAAAACGGTGCAGAACTGTGACGCTGCGCAACAAAACAACGGGCAGCTCATTATAGGAACGATGCGGGGCTTACGTGACAGCGATGGGTTCACGATCACAAACTGCTCCTCTTTTAAATTAAGCTTGGGTAGAAGTTGCGCTTTGTAGCAACCGAAAGTGCTCTCACTGTTGTTGAATGGTACAAGTCTTTCATCACAGAAGAAAAACCGCCATTTTTGCCAATCCGTCTTTACCTCAAGCAGCAAACTGGCGAGCATGCCAACCATGCTACCACCTGAAAAAAAAAAAAATTAAATAAAAAAGCAGACCAAGTTGACAGTCAGCGCAGCGTTCGCGTCCACCATATGGGCTGAATCAAATGCATGATACTTACCGGAAACACCAACTTTAATATATTCATTTTCAGACGAAACGAAGTTGTCGGCAACTTGTTGGATCAAAAGTTTGAGACGTGAAAGTAGACGTGCCTTATCATCCGTAACAATTAACTTCAACGGCATGGTAGTCTTAATAAAACGGTCTCTCTACGTAATGACGACCAGCACTGAAAAGTTCAACAAACAAGGAAAGTGCCTAAACAAGTTTGCATCTGTAGAGGCTGTCGACGGCTGTCGAGGTCAACAAGGAAACAGGGCGGCTGCGGCACGCCGGACTAGCGGAACTAGTTGTCATAGAAACAAACGAAAGGCTTGGGTAGCGCGGGGAATGTTCGTTGTTGCCAGACAGCTTAATATTTATAGCTAAATGCACGAAAAAAATTAAGGCACTGAACGATGTTGCGCGTGCAGAGGGCATGGTATGGTATGGTATGGTATGGTATGGTATGGTATGGTATGGTATGGTATGGTATGGTATGGTATGGTATGGTATGGTATGGTATGGTATGGTACTCAGGCCATCAGGCCATGCGTCAGGCTATGAAAGACGCCCTAGGACACCTAATTCTACTGCATGTTTCCTTCTTTCAAATTATGCGTTAGACATTATAAAATACATGAATTACTGCGTGGTATTCGCCTGCGACCGCTAAATAATTAATAACTGAACTTCTTTTCTAGAGCTGTTTCGGTTTCATCAGTCGAACGAGTTAATTCACTATAACACTTCAGCCAGTCTCTTTCTAGACCTAAAACGACAAAAAATGACCTACCAGCAACCATACAGCAAATTTTTATTCCTTACGTCACCTAAACGTCAACTTTACGTTAGAGCTATCGTTCAATAGTTGAAACCGAAACAACATCAAGAAGCAATTCAATTACAAATTATTTCGCGGTCGCAAACGAATACCATGGTGTACTCAATGTATACCAATGTCTAACGCATCGTTTGAAAGAAGAAAACATGCAAGCAAAAATTTGGTGTATATAGTCCTTTAAAAAGACAATAAACATCGTATTTTTTCTTACGTATTTTCTTCTTTCAAGTTATGCCGATGCGTTAGACACTAATATACACAGATCACCGCATGTTATTTGCATGCGACCACTAAATAATTTAGAACTTAACATCTTCTTGACACTGTTTCGGTTTCGTGAACCGAACGGGGGCTATGCCATATAGTTTCCGTGTAGTTGCAATACGTCATTTGTTGTCATTCCAGCTCTTGAAGAAGTCTGGTCTATGTGTTCTAGTGAATTAAAACTATTTATCAGGGTTTGTATTGCAGGCAATACTCTATTGTGTAGGAGACCGGCCAGAAAGTAGCACGCACAAGATGGTAAACATCCTGGCAGGAATCAGAGCCAAGATATGCGTCCCACCTATGCCGCGGAACTTGCACCCCGAGTATAACAAGGAAAGGCGAGAACATAGGGCTGAGGCCTACGATAGGAAGATGAGGGAGCGACCGGCAGACCTGATGTAGACGCGGCGTGCGGACAGCACGGGGCGGCTGTATCCGCGGTGGTCGACGGGGCAGGAGTATCAACGGTTACGGCTTCGAGCCGCACGAGATTTGCCAACGCGGCGGAAGAGTTGGCGATACCGCTTGCTTGAGTCCGTACCAAGGCTACGACGATTTTAAGTGACAGCGAAAATGCAGTGAGAAACTTCAGGAAAGGAAGAATCTCGGAAGAGGCCAAACGCGTCCTCGATGCGAGGGCGATAGAACGTAATATGGATTCCAGCGCACGAGTAAATGAGGCTGCACACGAGTTTGCCCGAGCTATCACCGGACGGCCGTAGAACAGCCCTCTCGCATAGACATGAAAGATAGCTTGATTTCATACCACGAGATCACGGAACATTATAAACTGAGCAGGAGGGCCTATCCGCCGCCCGACCGTTCCCTCGTAAACGAGGATTACAAGGGGGAAATCATATAAGCCCCTTCTGGGTATACATAACAATCTCGAGAGAGGAGAAAGACCAATATTGCATAATTAACGTGCGGGGAGAGGGGCACTCTCGACGGGTATGTGCATGGGTATGTGCTGGCCCGGGCGCCGAGCAAAAGATAGAAGATAGAGAAGCCTGGGAGACCGTGCTGCGGAGCGAGGATGGGCTTTAGCTCAACAGCAACAAGCCATCCGCCTGGCGGCTGAGGCCGTGAAGCGTCAATATATCTCCACCAGACAGTTTGCGAGGCTCCCGAGTAGACCTCCCTTAGGCCTGCGTGCCGGGGGAGTCCAAAAAGGAGTTTAATTTCGGTGGAAATAAAAGTTCTGATGATTTAGTGCCAAAGCGCACTTCCGGGTTTCAGCGGTGTGTCTGAAGCCTCTGAGCACTCTATTATAAATTGTAACACGGGTCAATCAGTGGACACCTCAATCACGCTGTGAGTAGGCTGTGGCCTGCTGTGGCGTCCAGGGCTCTTCTGGCGCCCACCTATAAATTGAGGCAGTGATGAGCCTTTCCTTTTCTCAAAACCAGCGGAAGGTTTAGACTCCGCTAATTTTGAGAAAATGAAAGGCGTATTATTGCCCTGGGTCATTGGACTTTTCAATCGCGCTTTGAGGTAGGTGGCGGTGGTATCAACCTGGAAAAAAAAAAAAAAGAAACCATGCTTTCGCACATTTCCTGCTTAGCAATGCTAAACTGCCAGCACATTTTTTCGTGCCTCGCATGGGCTAAAGGTCAACTACACGACAAAGCTATCACTCGGCTGACGAAAATTCACTGATAACAAAACTGAAAGAAGGAATTTTCGACCAAAATGAACTTTCAAGTGGTCTTTTATCGTCAGGATATGATCTGTCCTCTTTAAAGGACTAGGAGACTGGTCCTATATCCGCTCTCTTGATTTTGTGCGAGGTAGGTGGTGGTGGTTACAACTTTATTGCCACAAAATGGGAGGGATTAGTTGGCATGGAGGAAAAAATTTTTCCCTTCCTCCAAGTTGGGGCTGGGGCGAGTCCAGGGTGGCCTCCAGTGGGGAAGACTACTTGAGCTCACGTGATGAGGGCCAGTTGGGTACACACAACAGACAGAAATGTATCCAAAAATGCATCTAATTCTTGCGGGCTGTTTCAGTTCGGTATTTTTCAAAGTGAGAAGTTGCCCCCCATCTCGACACTGGCAGGCAAACCTCCTTGGTGGTAGCTCTGCATTCTTTGCGGCCTCCCCGATGCACGTCTGAAACGGCGCGCACGCTCTGCAGAATTCTTTCAAGCCAGATTCATGTGCAGATTACCGATTGTGCTGCTAACTTTGGCGGCACCTGTTTTCCTTGGATTCCGCTTCGCTTGTTTGGCTTCTCTGCTGCACGGCGGCCATTGCTTACGCCTTCGTGCGCCCGCCCTGCTCTCCGCGCTACTGCTATCAGGCGGTACCCCTGCGGATCTTCCAACATCGCCCGGCACAATGCACACACAGGCCAGGGAATTTTACGGATTTGTATCATCCCCAAATTCGTACCAACCGTGTTCGCATTATCGAGATCTAAATGACCACCATTATTTGTAGGGCAGTGCAAGCCACGGAGAATACAAAACTTGTATGCACTGTTTCCCGCCGTTACTCAAAGAAAAGCAGTCAAAGGCAATAAACAGATGCATATTACTGCTTCCACTACATTGCAGCATTAGTATTTTTGGAACTTGGTATTTTTAGTAGTATTTTAGTAGTATTTTTGGAATATTTGCCAACCTCTCTATCACTTAGTGAAATGCTCGTCCATATCATCAGTCCAATTAATTTATTTAGTAACAGTACATTCAAACATATATACAGTACACCTACCCATCCTGTAATAAAACGGAAGACCTGTAATCAACATAGTCAAGAACAACTTTGTTATCTTGACTAATACACATTGCAATGTTCTTGAAACATCTGTACAACCAACCTCGCCTTGAACGAAAAAATCACAAGGCTCCACAAAACGAAGAATAACTGCAAAACACTTCTAAAAGCACAGCAATAAAAACTGGCCAACTTGAATGCTGTTGATATCATGTAAAAACAGTTGGCACCCATGAAATCTTTCGTGCAAGATGTGCATCACCTGGTTTCCAAAATGGATAAAAAAAATGTCGGAGAAGGCTCCCAGTATAAAACTTCGAGATGTCTGGCAAAAAATGCATCTGTTCTCGAGTTGCATTTGCAGTTATCTGGAATTTGACTTGATTGAACAATGGGTAGCTTTCCAGCCCTCTGCCACACAAAACAAGGCCTTGGCAGGAAGGAGAAGTTACATGTTAGGCAAAAGTCTCGCGCACAGACACAAACATGAACTGAACCTCTCAGAGGGCACAGCAGCATGGTGCACATATTTTCTCCTGTATTCTTTGGTGACAATTGACATCACTAATAAAAACTGATGCCAAGTGTTTTGTAAAATATACAACAAATTTAGCTTTATAAGTACAAAGGAAAATGCACATTACATGAATGGCTTTCTTTACATTATGTACAGCCAGCCATGTGCAATCATAACAATTTCAATGGTGCCAGCCTTTACGTGCACATATGTCCCAGTATATGCAAATGTCTTGCTTTGAGATCTTTAAATAACTATGATGCAATTCTAAAATTACCAGTAGCAAAAGCAAGGCAAAATATGACAAAAGCCACTGCTGCTGCACCCCCCTTGAACAGGCAGCTGTTGGGAAGCTAGGTAAGCAATATGACATCAAAAAGTGTATAACGTTAAGCTCAAAAATACATCAAAATGAACTAGAAGTTAGAATAAAATTGCAAAACACAAAAGTTTGACTCTACGCTGAAAGATGCACCAGCAAAATGAGCTATCTACTGATCCAACACAGAGAGAAAGTTAATGCTACACGGTTGTCTTGGCATTCATGGAGCTTTTCTTTGCCCCAATAAGCATTGAACCACATTCTGTCAAAATGCGTAAAAGAAAAAAGTTATAAAACAAGCCACCATGGCATAGCAAGAGCTAACCATTCCAAACTAATTTAACACATTAATGTTACCTATTAGCTGACGACTTGAAGCATATGGGCTCTAACAATAATAATAAAAAAAAACTTCAAGTGCATGTGAGAAAGGAAAGGGATGATATACAACACACAAGACAGAGGCAGAAGAAAAGCTTCAGCAGATTTGGGCAAAGCCGCTATCATAAATACGAGTGCAACAGCAAGAAAGAGAGGCAATATTCTGTGCCCTGTGCCCACAAAAACACCAGTTAATGATCCTGAGACAAGACAGCAATGCTACAAAGAGGAAAAACAAAGGCAGCGCACTGTGCTCTCTGTGCTGATGCAGCGTGTGCACCACTTCAACAGCTAGCTGATGCACTGCCTATCATGAGTATTTCAGGTGCATGTCTAGCAGAAATGACTTGTAGCAGTGCCAAGGTTTGAGCAGGAAGCAGAGGTGCTTTCACTACAGAGTCTCCAACTACCCACATTTCTGCAGTTGTCACGTTATAGAACAAAAAAACACGAATCACTCAGCTTCAGCACAAAGAGCAGCATGCCTCTCACTGCAAACACAGCTGCTGGGAGTACTGAAGCAGAATTAAGTTAATAAAGGCCTGTGACATAGGCTCAAGTAACAGGCGTAAATGCCCTCTTCGCGTATAACATTAACATTCCTTCCCTTTTCATTTTGCTTGAGCACGGTTGTTTCCAAAGCACTTTTAAAAGGCACACATCAAAGGTGTTGGCTATGGTTACAAGCCTGGCCCCATTCATTTTGTTTCACAGCAATGAGCAAGCAGGAAGATCATTCACTCCCTGTTATAGGCTACCAGTTTGTACTCAATGTGCAAAGAAAAGAAAAGGCACAAAAATTCGTGTTCCTTCGTTTCCCTAGGTAATACCCATATCATAAGAGCATGAGAGAATACCCTTTTCCAGCAAGTTGCTAGCACGTGAGAAGCAACAGATTTTTGAGATTCCATCGATGCTGCCCCAACCTCCCAACTCAGCCCCCCCCCCCCCCTCCCTAACACCTCCATTTAATAGAAGACAGGATAAAGAACACCCGTTCAGTGTAGAATCCTGACAAGTGCCACAAATTCACCCTGCAGCGAACTACTATCCGAACAAGACTTCACTAGCCCATTAATGTAACAGGCTAAACTCCACATAGCAGAGACCACCAAATACCAGGAGAGCTGGCTGGCTTTGCAAGAAGCCCAAGCAAAGTAATGCTTCAAATAAGGGCTGAAGTTGCCTGCTTTGGAAACATCACAAATTGCCAATGCGAAGCATTCTTACGGCTTGGCTTTGAGGAAAAATCTTTCAGTTTAAATAAGCACACAAGTGGCCTGCACGCAACAGCTCACAAGGGCTGCATGAAACTGCTATGAAAGCAACCAGGAAGTCTTGATGCTTATGGCTTTTTTTTTTTTTGTGGATATACATGCATATGTGTATGTGTGACCTGTAGTGCAATGCACAGCATAGACATAGACAACAAAAACAAGACCAGCAACACAATAGCAGACTGACAGTTATTACACCTAGAATCAAAAACACAGCAAGGGCATGACACACGAGATCATGAAGGTGCAACGAATATCAAAGTAGGGCCAAGTACTGTCACAACACACCAGTGAGTGCAGCTGTGCAAGCTAGGGACTTGCATCTTAGTGTTAAGCAAAATGACCAGGAACTTCCGTGCAAAAACGACAGAACAAATCCCATAGCTCTGTTCTGCAAGCTGTATTTGCTGCGAAGAAAAGGGGGCAATAGCAGCATTCCACTCAGTCCGCTGCTGAGCAGATCAAGCTAGCCTTTCCAACCACCTCATACACCATCAAGAAGCAGTGAAGAACACCACACTCAAAATCACTTTCATTTTTTTTCTCCCCCAGACATATGCGTTAGGTCTCTCTCACTTAGCTGCCCTACACTGTGACTCTGCAAAACAATCAAAGAAAAATGCCACACACTGCGCCTGCACGACAATCAAAGAATGCCACATGCTATGCCTGTCTAGCACATCACTTGACGTTTTGCTCTAACACATTGGCAGGCAACACGATCGCGAACAATGCAAAGCGGTAATGCCACACAGCGTCAATCGGAACCAAACTCTACATCTGTCCAATTAAAAAGGTTCTGCTTAAGAAAATTTTGATAAGTATCGCACTGCTCTCATGAGACCCACATTCCCTTTTCTTCATCTTGAAGTGCTCCACACTTGTTTCCTGGTGTACAAGAACCATGTGCTTCTAGGATTTGCCATGACCACAGAAGATACAACAGAAGGGAAAGACTTCTAGGTAGAGGCATCTAGAACTCTTCAGCACCAGTTGCTGGTGTAAGTAAAATCCTTGAAGTGTGCCTGCTCCTCCTGAGTAAGAGGGCGGGGATCCTTCGGTGCTGTTAAGACTGGCTGCTCACAAGTGAACTCGTCATCAAAGTTGCTGACATCTTCAGGGCTTTTCTGCAAAAATAAAAGAAAAAGAACATGCCAACTCAGCAAAGTGAAACCAAGGTTGAGAAACCATACCACTGCTAGCCCCATAGGAGGCCTGATGTTTTCATAAATGCAGTGCACTGCAAGTAAGCCCAATGATCTTCACATGACCAAGCCGTTACACTTAGGTGCACTGCTGCATAAAATAAGGTCACAAATGACTGCCACAACAAAACTGTCCTGACTTTACTGAAATAATACGCAAGGCCTACGACTGCTTTGTGACAAGTTTTTCTAAGCAAAATACAACATGCTCAATTTGGCTATAATAACAGGCACTATTTTTTAGACGAAACATAATTTAACCTTGAAGAAGCGTAGCTTGTTTGGCCAGTTGGTGCATGGTGAGTAGAAAACCAGCAGAAAGGACGCATTCACAAGGAGGAGAAGTACACAGGACAACGCTGGAAACACACAGTTGTGTTTCCAGCGTTGTTTCCAGCGTTGTCCTGTGTACTTCTCCTCCTTGTGAATGCGCCCTTTCTGCTGGTTTTCTACTCATAATATTTAACCTTTTCCCTGGAAACTCTGTTGAAGCAAAGATGACAGACTACTTCCGGTCTGTTTTTAGCTAGTCAGTGCATCCATGTACAGCTGGCCAACTCTTTAGCTAGCGTGCGCGACAGCTGCTGTTTCTGTGCTCCTGCACTTTGTGACGACACAAATGCGGAAAGTTTAACATTAAGCATGGGCTTAGTGAGCCTGTGCTTAGATTTGATATTCTCGCAAGTTTGCTCCGTCATAAGCTGCAGGAGCACAGAAAACACGGCCATCACGCATGCCAGAAAGATTTGGCCAGCTGTACTGTATCCAAAAATTGCAGCTTTTTTTTATCTCATACAACACACAACAAAAATGAGCCACCACAGTGGCTCGGTGTTATGGTGCTTGGCTGCTAACCCAAAAGATGTGGGTTTGATTCCGGCCAAAGCGGTCGCATTTCAATGAAGGCGAAATGCTAGAGGCTCGTGTGCTGTGCGATGTCAGTGCATGTTAAAGAACCCCAGGAGGTTGACCTTTCCGGAGTCCTCCATTGTGGTGTCCCTCACAGCTCTAGTTGTTTTGGGATGTTAAACCCCATAAACCATTAGCACATACAAAAATGCAAACTTCCTACTGCCATTACTCAACTAAACAAGCATGAGAAAAAAGTTGCACTTTCCATAATACCGTATATACTCGCGTAATGACCCCCCCCCCACTTTTCGCCTCGAAAAATGAGTTGTTTTTGTTTTCTCGCATAAAAGCTGTGTGCCGATCTTCAGGGCCATACTGGAGCATGCTCACATTATCCCGGCGCGATTGGCCGGCACTGCTGACAATAACAAAGTTGACAGATCGCAACGTGATGCAGCCAGCTTCTTTTAATGTGAGATACGCCGGCGGGGTAGCCCTTCACTACGGCTCTTCTTCCCTTCGCTCACAGCGCAGCTCGGGTGACCTCCTAGCGAGAGTGGCAATCGCCGCATCTTTCCTTTACCATAAGCGCATGATTATTATTGTCTAATGAGAGAGAAATGCCGGAGACACGAGCGCAGGTGATGCGGAAACGAAACTTGGCAACCACGCGCTTTTGCCGAGGATGATGATGACCTCAAATGATCTGGTTGCTAAGCGCCATCTGTCAAACGCAAAACAAAACCTTGCTCATAGCGCCCTTTGTGCGCAGCGGCAGCAAAACAAAGTAAAGACAACGCATTTGGACGTCAGCCACCCTCCATATTGCTGGAGTTGCGGGTGACTGGTCTGTGTGCTTTGACTTGTGCTTGTGGTGATAGGTCGTTACGCCAGCTACACGAGGTAAAAGTCGTGGAGCGTGTCTTGGAGTACGGCAACCGCGCGACTCTTCAATGTTGACCTGGAGCGTGTGCGCTACTGGCGTAAACAAGAGGACGAACTGAGGGCTACCAGAAAAGATTGGCGCGCATTTCGAGGGCCCAAACAAGGGAAGTTCCCTCACGTGGAGGAAGAAGTACTGAACTACGTGAAGAGGCTGCGCAACGAAGGATGTGCTATATCTCATGAGCTCAATCAGAACCACGCGCGGGCCACTGCAAGGAGTCGCGGCATTTCTGTTCTCAAATTTAAAGCCAGCAGTGGTTGGACAACTCGTTTTATGCGTTGGAACGAGCTATGCCTGAGAAGGCATACGACGCTATGTCAGCGGCTGCCGGCAGACTGTGAGGACAAAGTGCGCGACTTTCATTGCTTTGTGATACGTATCCGGGAGGAGAAGTTCCTGCTCTCACAGATTGGGAATGCCAACCAAATGGCGATAAACTTTGATATGCCACAGAACAGCACTGTGGACCTGAAAGGTGCAAAAAGCGTGCACGTGAGGACAACGGGCGCCGAGAAACAGCGGTGCACCGTAATGCTAGCTGTAACGGCAGATGGCAGAAAACTGCCACCGTTCGTTATATTTAAGAGGAAAACTCTTCCAAAAGGCACCTTTCCGGCTGGGATTCATATTCGTGCCCAAGAGAAAGGGTGGATGTCGGATGTTTCTCCCAGTCCCCTCAGTCTGCATTAATGAAGCATAACAAGTATCTATACACATGCTGCCAAGAAAAGGTCCTTTTATGGAATGCATAGTGATGTATCACCCACGCCCAGAGGCTGGATTTGCAACTTGCAAATAAAGAATGCCTTCAGCATAAAATGTGTGAGCAATATCGCAGCTTCTGCCCAAGAAGAAGATGCCTTTTAAACTTGGCTCACAACTGCATGTGAATAAACGAGCACTAAGAGCAACTTCGCTGCTTTCCACCCCCCCCCCCATGGAAATGCGACCACCATAGCCAGAATCGAAACCATGTCTTTCCAGTCAGCAGCCAAGCACCATAACCACTGAGCCACCACAGCGGCTAGGATTTTACTCTAGCCTATAAGACCAAGACCTCAAGTTTCATTTAGCACTTGAAATAATTAACCCGATCAGAGAGAAAAAAAAACAACATCCTGCTTACCACAGTGGGCACAAATGGGGGTTTCAGTTTCTTCGCAAGAAGGTGCTCCCAGTTGATGTTCTAAAAGAAATAAAGAAGCAATAAAGAAAACCAAACTAGCTAAAAGCTACTCAGGAAATGAAACTCCAATCAGATCAGCAGTAGTCTGTAAAGCACAGTATAGGCTGGGCTCAAACATTTGCATTGTGGGTGGTTGCCAACAGACCAGATAGGCAGTTTCAAATGATTGCAAACGAGATGCACGAGAGATAGCTGCTTTTAAGGGGTGACGTTCTTGTTTGATGCCACACAGAAGAAAAAGAAAAGAAGAAAAAGTAACGACAGCAACTAACCTAATGAGTACTAAATTTTGGGTTTGCCAATATAAGCCTAAAACCTTAATCACAATCAACAGGCACACCTATGCGGAGATAGCTAAGTGGAGATAGGTAGACTAGCTTTGAACATTAAAAGCTTCAATGCAAGACAAAAGCAAAGCAAGAGATGTGTGAAAGCATCAACTTACTCTGAAAAAAGCTTGCTTCTTGACATCTTCAGCATCTTTCTCACTTGTGCCCAACCGCCTTTCAGGGTTTTTCCTCAGCAACTGTAGGCCAACAACAGAGAGTTTTTGAGGTTTCATTCCACTGCCATTCCCTTCAAATTGGTGGCAACGCGTCCTTTTCAGTAAGAACGTCAAGAGTTTGAACTGATTGGCAGGAACATTTTTTGAGAAGAAGTTTTCTGCTCCCGGCCAAATGCATAGCCATATAGAGAGCCAGAATTTTCCCAGGGAACAATAAATAAATGTTGTGCTGTGCTCCTTTAAGTTGGCTTTCCTACGATGGATGTATGCATGCCAAGCACAGCTTAACCACCTCTTTTTTATGGGGAAACTAAGCAAACCCCAAAATCAACGCCCACTGACAACTTTGCGGTAGCATGCCGTTCCCCACTTCGACCGAGCAAGGACATGAAAGTCAGTACCGGCACCGTTTGCATTTCCCTCCACAATATGGCATCACTAGAGTACCGTATCTAGACAATTGTAAGTTGGCCAATTTTTTTTTTATTTGGAAATCCGAAGCTGGGGGGTCAACTTGTAATCGAAACCTAAGCATGACACCACCAATCATCGCAAGACAAACGAGATATCAGGAACATGTGGTTGCAATTATATGTTTGCTCTACAGCCCTACCCAGTAGCATTCGGCTACTCTGTGCACTTGTTCGGAAGAACTTTCAATATTTTTTTTGTTTTAAATTTTTTGCTGCACACTCAGTGCCCAAGGGAGTGTCAATAGTTGATGGAAGGGATGCTTTCCTAATCGCGGCGCACCGCCACTAGAAACAGCAAACCTTTCGGGGAATGTGGCCCGCTGATGTAAGAGCTGATGGCCGCTTGAGCATAGTTTCTCTTTGGGTCTGTTTGACACATCTGACTTGACCGCCGGCCACGTTTTACCAGTTTCTACTGTCGTTCTTCATCAATCGTCATTAGTGCTCTCGGTTCAGTAAGCGTTTGGTGCTCGTTCACGGCTACATTCAAGATGGCTTTCATCCTTTGCGCTGAAGAAACAAACTGCGATGTTTCGGGACAGGCGATTCAGGTGCAGCGGCTGCAGCAAAGTAAAATTTTCAGCTGTTCCACGCAATCTCATAGTGCGGTTGTTTGCGAAGGGTGGGATTTTGTGGGACAATGTGCTGTGGTTGGTTGTGAAGTGCGAGATTTCGCTAGACGACAATGTTAGAACGTCATGCTGGGGAACCGCACGAGCGATGATGACAGCAGCATTAGTGAAGGCTGGTTCACATGCAACTGAATGAATCGAGCGGTTAAGTGGCACATCACGGTGAAAAATTTCCAACTAATTGGAACCTCGTCGCTCTTGCCATTCGAGCTGCTGCGACGGCTCTAAGCAGGTTTTTGTGCAGTGATGGTAGGAATCGTGAGCGTTTTCGCTTGCATGTGAAACAGGCTCGAGGACGATGGCGCAAGTGTGGACGAGTAGTACAGTGACAAACACATTTTCGTTGTGGAATGTGCATATCAGCATGCCCTTTTTTTCCCCTGACATGCGACATGGGGAGGTCACCTTACAAGCGTGTAAATACGGCTAGTCCTTGCATGCTGCAGGCCTGTTTCGCTTCTGTTTTCATTACACAGACTGAAAATGGGCCCAGTCAGCATGTCTGATGCCCGTCCACATATACATATTAAGGAACATATGATTGAAGGGTTCTCAGAAAAATTAGGTTTTCCGCTAGTGTTGCGCCTAGTGCCGATGCAGGATTGCACGCGGCACCCGAGAATTTTGTTCTCGTGAAAATACGGACTCAAGGCAAAAGCTTGGCACAAATTACTCGTATTTTGTCATACTGTAGCAGCATGCAGCAAGCTTTGCCTTGTGGCGCAGTCTGCCACAATTGGCGCAGCAATCACATCACCGCAATAAGGGTAAAATAAAATTATCATCCTGCCTATCACAGAACCTGAGTGAGGTTTTGAAGTTGCCGGTCCAAAAACAAGAATACAAACTTTTCTTCCCGTTTCTTATGCGGTATTCGCAAGGGGGACATCAGCGCGGATGGATGCACTGAGAAGATGTGCGAGTCACCGATCAGCCAAAGTCCACCCCTGCTCTTGGACTCACTTTTCACATGGGCAGCAGGGAGCTGTGGAGGCAGAGGGGGAAGGGCCGAAAAGGAAAAAAGGGGAAAAAAACGCAAGGGGGAGGGGGGGGGGGGGGGGACTACAAATGAGCGAAAGGAAGAGAGCTATGAGAGAAAAGAAACCCAAAGAGGGGAAACAGACAAAGAAGCAGCAGGGTGCACCCTATGCAGGCCGCTGAAGGCGAAGTGTGGCCACATCTACCGGAGAGACGGGGGCTGAATGTACGGCCAAACGATGTGCAGTTGCCCTCACTTAGAGATTCCATCGCCCGTGTGAATACCGCTTAAAGTAGAAACTTCAAAACCTCGTAACTCAACTTCGACGATAGCAAGATGATAATTTTACCCTTACTGCATTGCCTGGTGTCAAAAAAAGCCAAAGGCATGCATTTCAACAGGTTTCCTGCAGCAAAATTTCTTAAATGCTCTCGTCAAAAAACTTGCACAACATAATACACAAGTGCACAAGGACTTGTTTTATATGAAATTAAATGACATAATTAAAATCGGCACACAAAAATACATGTTCCCTGAAGTATTCAGAACTGTGAATTCAATAATAAATTTTTCTAAGACTAGCTCCCCCACTTAAAGCAAAACTTGATGCAGATGAAATACGACACAGTGAATGTCTTACACACAATCCATTTCTAACAGAAAATTTGTCATGAAGGGAAGGGCTCTGACAAGTGTCAATGTATTCCTTGCCACGAAAGGGGCAGGCTAGGGATGAATATGGTTTATGGTTTATGGGGTTTAACGTCCCAAAGCGACTAAGGCTATGAGAGACGCCGTATTGGAGGGCTCCGGAAATTTCGACCACCTGGGGTTCTTTAACGTGCACTGACATCGCACAGTACACGGGCCTCTAGAATTTCTGGTTTGGTTGGTTTATGGGGTTTATCGTCCCAAAGCAACTAAGGCTATGAGAGACGCCGTAGTGGAGGGCTCCGGAAATTTCGACCACCTGGGGTTCTTTAACGTGCACTGACATCGCACAGTACACGGGCCTCGAATTTCTCCTCCAAAGAAATTCAGCCGCCGCGGCCGGGATCGAACCCGCGTCTTTCGGGACAGCAGCCGAGCACCATAGCCACTGAGCCACCGCGGCGGCTCTAGAATTTCTCCTCCAAAAAAAAAAAAAAAAAAAAAAAAAAAAAAAAAAAAAAAAAAAAAAAATTCCAGCCGCCGCGGCCAGGATTGAACCCACGTCTTTTGGGTCAGCAGCCGAGCACCATAACCACTGAGCCACCGCAGCGGTGCTAGGGATGAATAGGCAATTTGGCTAGGGAGAAACTGATGATTTGTACTCATTTTACTCAGAGGGTAAATTTGCAAGTAAATTCCTGAATAAACAGCTAGTAAACTAGCCCAATGCTTGAGTACTCATGCTTTTTTTTTTTCAGCGTCCAAACCACTAAAGTTGCTTCTCCATAAAAACAAACACTACGCCATGTTGCATTAGAGTATTCATCTGCATAGGAGCTAAAAGCTAACATTTTGCTCTCAAACTAATTTGCAATAATTAGACATATTCCAGTATTCCCAACTACAGTCCCAATGCAAGTATTGAAGCCATGAGCAAAGCTTAAATTCACCCTCAGTTACATCCTGCTAGTGAATGCTTTCTGTATTTCCTAAAATATGCTTTTGCAACATCCACTTAACAAAGAAATGATATCCACCCTACTGCTCTGCTTGTGTTGATCACTTCCACTTGGCCTTGACGGCACTAATAAAATAAAATATGCTAAGGTCCCACTGATGACTTTGGAGCGTCCACAACTTGCTGCCATGTCAAGTGCATTGTGCAGCGAGTGACATTAACAATGAGTGGCATTCATATGATGCTACATCTGACAATTTAATATAGCATCAATGCAACACACCTTGTAACAAGGTAATATAATTAAGTGGATTAAAATGAAACATTAAAGGAACCTCGCTCACCCGCCGCATGATAGCAACAGCCTCTATGGAAAGGAAGCGCGGATACCGAACCTCGTCGTGCACAATGCTGTCGAACACTTCTTCTTCATCATCACCAGGAAAAGGACTCTGGAAAAGATGTGCGCACATTTCAGACACCAAGCATCAACCAAACAGAAAGCAACCTTAGTTTTCAGAAAAACTCTGAGGTGAGATTTTCACAAAATATTGTCACATATCATATATTATACACCATGCAGTTAGGGTTACTTTTTGTGAACATTCAAAACGGCATTTGAAGAGTCCATAACTGAACAAAATTTACCCGGTTGATTGACAGAATTATAATTTCTTGTGGAAAAAAAAAGTATATTTTCAAAGTTCCAGCTAGAGTAGCCCCATAAATATGCACAACTATGACACCTGTTTTGCCTTTGCACACCTTGGAACTGGTGTGGAGTTCTGAAACGGTAAAATTGCTCATCTTAAGTCCAAACGACTAATCCAAGAGTACAGAAGGGCAGCACACAGTGTATTCATTTCACAAGGCAATAGGGCAAATACCATACTTGCGCATCCGACCCAATCGCACAATGAACCCACCCTCCACTTTTGTTGCCAAGAATTTACCTTTTTTTTTTTAAATGTTAGCTTTAACAGCATGTTCCTCAATTTCGTCTCATCTGCAATGCAGACCTTGGAATCGCACTGATAAGATCATGGGGTGTTTATCTTATGATGAGAGCTCCTGCCGGGGTGGCACACTCGGTAAACTTGGCAGAGTGCCCAGATGCCATGCGCCTGGGCACTCCCCACTGCGCAACGTTCGGACGCTGTATGGCGCGTCGCTGGCATTTTAAAAAAACACAAGAGCATTAAGGAGCTCATGAGGAAAAGCAGTCGTTGGTGTCGCCACAGTCTAAGGATGCCTGGCTGCTGCGGGTCTGTCGCGTCACTCTTTGTGCTGACCTTGGGCAGCTGCTCATTGCTGCTCCGTCAATGCGCAGAACCGGCACCACCTATACACCTTTCCAACCTGGGCGCTGCCATATTGTTTCCGGCGGCGGAACCGGTTTCTAGCAGTCCAGAGAGGAGGCGTTTCGCCGCTTCCACCGTGCTAGCGCGAGGTGCCCACTGCAGTCCAGGGAACAATATGGCAGCGCCCAGGGAGCCCTTTTTGGAAAGGTCTATACTCCCCTCCCCGCGCACGGCTGCTGATAGGAAGCGACGACCCCGATAATGCTATCGCGTTCTGCTCTTAAAGGCGAAGCTTGAACATCCTCCAAGTTTTCTTACTTTTTCTTCAAGAAGGCATCTCTCAGTTCCAGCACAAATATGCGTTTGCACTACAAATTTAGGGAGTGGTGAAAAACTGTCATTGCCATGCAGTTTTTCACTTTAATAAACAGTTTCAGAAAATGTTTTGTAGCCATTCGACTTTCTGACCTTCGGATGATTCGGACCTTCTTTTCATACCGTGAGGTTGTTACTCTATTACAAAACCAACACATTATTCATAACTTTTTTTGACCACACTTGATTAAACAACAAGTAACTAAAATTAGGTGTCTGTAGTTCTTTAACATGGGCACGGCTGCTAGACAGTGCCCACTGTGATGCTAAATAAGCATGGCTTTCTTTCTAGCCTTTCATGACTACTTAGGATAGGAAATATGCAGCATGTCATACATGATGTGCTATGTGGTAAGAGGTTAACCAACAACGACGCACACACAATGAAACCCAGTCATCCTGTGCAACAGTGTACTTTTCTGCATTACACGTTGACAGTAGCCCTTTTCAAGTCTTGTCCTTTGCCGTGTAAGAAGCATATTAGCTGTCAGCCATGCAAGAGGTTGAGCCTTACCTCACCCACAAGCATCTCAAAGACCAGAACACCCAGGCCCCACCAGTCGACGGCTCGAGTGTATGAAGTTTCCGTCAGGACCTCTGGTGCCAAAAACTCAGGTGTGCCACAGAAAGTGCCTGTCCTATCTCCATAGCCCATTCCTTCTTTGCACAAGCCAAAGTCTGCAAGCTTCACGTAGCCCTCAGCATCCAGCAGAAGGTTGTCGAGTTTGAGATCCCTGTAAGAAAAGGCAACAAAACCATGCTTCAGCTTTTAAGCCACATGACTGTGGCGACTGAAGTACCATTACAATCAGGCAAAATGACAAGAGGCAGCTGTTTTGTGAAGGAAATCCAAAATTACTATAGTCAAAACTCGATTTAACGAAAGTCCCGATTTAATGAAGATATCCTAATTCCCCCTCAGACGCCCATAGCGAACGGTTCAATGCTTTGACTAACCCGAAATAACGAAACCCATTCCGTGATCAGTCGCTCGCACACACCTGAACACATGAACCTTTTTTCGAGAAATAAAGGTGAAAAAGTGTTAATTTTTGGTCTATTTTGTAGAGAGCACCCCAAAATTTATTGACTGCGAGTCAGCAGTAACAGCACGGAGCACCTTCGTCCCGTTTTTTTCAAACTGCGCGGCGCAAAACGAGAGTTGTAATGTTGAGTCGAGTTCACCAAAAGGTGCCAGCGAAAAAAAGTTTCATGCCACATTTCATATATGGCGCTGTTGCAGTTCAGAGTTTTTTTTTTTTTTTGTGCTCTGTGTTCGCTCGCCGTCGTCGTTGTGCGGATATTTCCCCGTGCTTTTGAGCGCATGTCTTTGTCAAGCTCAGCTTGCTAGGCCTCCAGTCAGTCTAGCCTTGCTATCGTGAACGCGGATGTGGTGTGTGCGAGCAAGCGCGCCGCTAACCCTCCTGACTAGCAGATGGAGCCCTGCAAGAAACGGAAAAGGCTTGCTCTGGACGAGAAAGTGGACATAATTCGTGCTGTGACAAGTGGACAGAAGAAATGTGACGTGGCTGCAGCACATGGCATTCCAGCGAGTACTCTCTCTACAATATTGAAAGGGAAAGATGACATCCTCCGCGCCACTGCGTCGGGGAATCTCTTGCCCAAAAAAACGTTGACTACTCCCCAAGGCAAAATGGAAGAGGCCCTCTTCGCATGGTTTATGGATTTGCGGGTGAAGAATATTCCTGTGAGTGGAGACCTGCTCCAACAAAAAGCTTGCTCTTTCATCTGCTTGCTGGGCGACAACAAATTCAAGGCAAGTCCCGGCTGGCTGTCTCGCTTCAAAGAACGACATGGCATCGTCGGGAAAGTGCTCAGCGGTGAAGCGAGACGCGTAAGCATGGCTGTAGTCGGCGACTGGCAGTCTGAAAACGTGCCCGACATTCTGGGAAAATATGCCCCCAGCGACGTCTACAACACCGATGAGAGCGGTCTCTTCTACCAAATGCTGCATATAAAAACACTCGCCCTGAAGGAGCAGGCGCGGAAAGAGTCATCGGAAAGAGTGCGAGGCCGCGATGTTTCAAAGGCACCAAAAAGCTTCCTGTGAAGTACGTTGCCAAATCAAAGGCTTGGATATCGCGTGCCATTTTCGCTACATGGCTCAAGGAATTTTACAGCGATATGTGTCGCCAGAAAAAGAAAGTGTACTTGTTACTAGATAACTGCACGGCCCACTACGAGGCAGAGGTCGAGCTGACCAGCGTGGAGCTTCGCTACTTCCCCCCAAACGCAACGTCCGTGGTTCAGCCCTTGGATCAAGGAATAATTAATAGCGTTAAGTGCGCATACAAGCATCGAGTCGTCAACAGAGTTCTCCTCAACCTGGAGCTGAAGCGCGAGACGAAAATAGATATTTTTATGGCGGTTGAGATGGTGGCGGCGGCTTGGAGAGCATTGAAGCCGTCGATAATTGTCAACTGCTTCAGGACTGCCGGTTTCGGTACACTAGGCCCTGAAATTGCCGAAGCTGGTCCGGACTGCACGAGCGCCATGCACGAGGATGAAGATGCCTGGGAACACCTTCGCTCAGTGGATGAAGTGCCCATAGGCATAAGTTTCTCCGACTACGTGAACGCCGACGCAAACGCAGTCACAACAGAAGTTTTGACTGATGCCAATATATTGCGGCTTGTAGGAAGCGTGGAGGGAGTGGCGGCTGAAGATGCTGACAACGACCCTGTAGGTGCCAAAGCTCCCGTGCCGACACCGGGTGAGGTGATGGATGCTCTCGATCTGCTACGGCATTTTGCCGGAGCACACAAGGGGACGGAAGATACGCTGAACGCACTTCAGACCGACGAGAAATCGGTGCGGCCGTTGCTCACAAAGCGTACGCAGGCAAAGATCGCAGACTTCTTTGCTGGAAAATAAATTTGTAGTCCCCTCGGGCCTTTCTTGTTGAGTAACAATTTTTGTTGTTTCATACGCGCTAGCGGTGCCGGTCGTTTCCGCAGTCCGCAGTTTCATTTTGGGAGCATTTACGCTTCACAAATATGATGCCGCGGTAGCTTTCTGGATGCCGCCATACCATACAATCGAATGTACCGAATTATGCGCCCAAGAAATGCCTCACTCAATTTAACAAAGTTCCAGATTTAACGAAATAATTCAACGAAATAATTCACGACTCCCCTCAACTTCGTTAAATCGAGTTTTAACTGTATTAAAAAACACAACTAACAACTACAATACTTTCTGCATGGGTGCAGCAGACAGTAACAGAGTTCCCTAGAACTGGTTAGATTTGGTTTATGCGGTTTTATGTCCCAAAGCGACTCAGGCTATGGGGGATGCCGTAGTGGAGGATGCCGGATAATTTCGACCACCTGGGGTTTTTTAACATGCACTGACATCGCACAGTACACGGGCCTCTAGAATTTCACCTCCCAACAAAATTCCACCACCGAAGCCGGGATCCAACCCGCGTCTTTCGGGTCTGCAGCCAAGCACCATAACCACGAGCCATCGTGGCGACAGTTCATGAGAGCTAATACAAAATGAATTTTGCAGGGGTGAACCCCAGCACATGTGCCCTGGAGCAGCCCCAACAGCAGCTAAGACCCTTTCTTGGAGCAGGCAAAACTTGGCTTTGCAGCAGGTTTGGAGCAGTATGAACAATGGTCTGGTGCAATTTGGCAAGAGCCAATGCCTTTTCTTGAACCTGCCTATACCTGTGGTGTCACTAACAAACAGTGAGCCTAGCAAATTCAACTTGTGAAAAAAAAAAAAAAAAAAAAATTCAGGGGACACTTTGACAATCTAAAGCGCGCGTGGCAAAAGCCTTTCCACGAAACTCTGGCGGCTGCTACTGTTGATGCATCTGTGAATTAAAGACGCAGCATTATGTTTGTGCGCATGCGCAGTAGGCCACCAACGAGATGACGGCCATAGGCACACACGAGGCAGCTATAGGGAGACTTGGATTGGCTAGTCATGACTAATTAGCCATGACCCATGACCAACTAGTCATGACTGGTTAATGACTAGTTAAGACTTTCACTTCAGATGTAATGGACAGACGGACAGTCATGGCCGCGAGTATGAGCCATTAAAGGCTTTCGTCTTAAAGCAACAAAACAGCTTGGCAGTTATGAGCTACCTCTTAATATAATAGACCTCTGTTAAGGTATGAGGTCACATTTTAAAAAACTTATTTCATCAAAATACCCATTTATTCTTCAATGAATTGCAACAACAACTGGTTTTAATTAACAATTTTCCAAAATTGTAACCACCTGCGCACTTTGTGGAACTGAAACTAAGTTTTCCAGCTAAATTATTCCAAATTTTTGCAGCAATTATTTTTTCTTTCAATTCTTCAATTTTTCAGTTTAGACTAAACATAATTGTTTTTAACATTATGTCTATTTTTGTTCGTATTTATTAATGCATGACATCTGGTCCATATGACAGTGTATGTAATTTCAACAATGGCAACAAAAGGTCAGTTGATATCCTAAAGCACAAAGGTATCAAACCTGGTCTGCATGCATTAAAAGCTTGTCCAACAGACAAACAATAGTGTATCTGGAAACCCTACTGTAAGTCTACTGATGGCACATAAAAAACATGAGAAAAAAAGCGAGCTGCCACACGATCAAAAGCAAGTAAAAGCAAGACTAAGGTGGAGCTGAGCTACAAATATAGTGGATTTTAACTCTCCTGGACATTCCTTTAAGCACTTGCAGTTATTCCCTAACTTAAAGGTGCATTAAAAAGGATTCTGAGCTCATTTTTTTTACCACGGGAACACGATCTACATGCTTAGAGAATTCTTAGATACTTTGAATTATTGTCCTGTGCGGCTGATTTCCATATTAAATCGGATGAAATACCCCAGCTCCCGCCATTTTTTTTAAACTGACCTCCGAGAGTAGGAGGAGTCAACCAATGCGTGGAGTGCCTTTCAGCCAGTCACGTGAAGGCTTCGCTTTCACTAGTATTATTTTGTTCTTTAGGTTTTGGAGAATAAACAGTTTCAGCTGCAGACAACATAATCGCAAATTAGGCCCACGGAAATAATACGCCTGGACTCTGCTTTCACAGATCACTACTTAAAAAAAAAGGAGGGGGGGGGGAGTTAGGACATTAATTCGAAGTTTCTAAGAATGCTGAAAGAGTAAGAGTTCCCATGGTAAAAAGACAAGCTCAGAATTCTCTTTGGTGCACCTTTAGGTTATTTTTTCTCGAAGCTTACTTTTTTGCCATTCCTAAAAGCAAACATGCCAAATTTTATTTCTGTAAAAGATTTTGTAATGAAACTTAGTAAATCTATTTCATGTATATCAACCTCTGCAATAAACCGCAGTAAGCAAAATAGTAAAATAATTTTTGTTAGTGCTGCTTTTTCTCAAAATGCAAGAACGTCAACCGCTCCCTCCAAACACTTCCCTCTTCCTGCATCCCCAATTTATGCCCAGTGACCCGCAGTTAAAAGCCACACTGCCACTCGCCCACAGTCACTCCCGATGAAGGAACAGAGTGGGTTTAGACTCTGTTCTGAAACGCCGTGTTATAGTAAATTGGTTGGCATTCCTTTCTCACTTAAATTAAATTTACTGCGAAACTCAATAAATCTAACCCAGCGAAATTCTAATGCAACAGTACGCAACTGAAGATTTTCATCTCACGATTTCACAACTCTGCCCACTGAAAGCTCTGTAAAAATGCTGTCTGTTCAAAACAAAATTTGTCTTGCCTGTAGATGATGCGGTTCTCATGAAGAAACTGCAATCCCAGAACAACACAGGCAGCATAAAAAGCAGCCCTCGGCTCTGGAAAAATGTCAGTGTGGATGTGCATCATCAGGTCCCCACCACAAGCGTATTCCATCACGAAGCACACATGATTCTGCAAACAAAAAAGAAAAATAATTAATACATGCGACATTCACCACCTAGTGCAGCAAGCTACGAAAACCAGAAATAAATCTGCTTTGCAACAGGTACAAATATACGTTAGTATATCCTAAAAAATGAGTTTCTCACTGCAGGCCATCAAAAAGTTGCATCTCAGTTCAATCAGACTGACAGGCCTGGCACGTAACCCTGTAACAGCAGACCTCCAAAGCTTGGATCTGCCAAGTCCCCGGAATCATGAGGCTCGTGCTCCTCGTCGTCATTGCAGTCAGCGGCTTCACTCGCGACCGAGTTCGCAATGATCTTGGAGACGTGGATCCGGAAACGGTCGATCCAGGCATTTGACACCACAAAGTTAGTGATGCCCAGTCTGTCGGCTATGTCCATCGCCTTCTCGCACGAAATGCTGTCGTCGAAGTTAATACCAGCAGCGCGAGCTTGTTTAAACCAGCTAAGAAGAGCCTTGTTGAGGTTTCCATACTTGGCGCCATGAGCCTGTTTAGCTTTTGGGCTGAAGAGTGCGGCATTCCCTTCTATCTCGGCACGCCTCAAGATGGTGCTCTTTAGCGTCGAGGGTGGCAGACCAAGGTCTTTGGCAATGTCAACTCTTTTCCACGCCGCCTACCTGTCGACTACGTTTAGTACGTCCAGCTTTTCCTAAGGGGAAGTGCCTACCGCCTGCGCGATACCATCAAAGCATGACAAAGATTGCGGTTACAAGTTCGACGTTCACGGGGCGGATGGCCATCTAGTGGCGGCCTCTCCAACTCCTGTGCGGCTTCTTACAGCCAGTTAAGTAGCCAGGCCTGGCCAAGACTCGTCACAAGTCATAATGGCGGCTGGCGCGCATTACCCGGGCGGGTTCGGGGTGCCAGGTTGTGACGTATCACGCGGGAACGTTCTCACAGCTACAGCGTAACAGCGGGGTTCCCAATACATTGGATCCTATGGAAGCTATACCGGGACCGGTTGAAAACAACGTAACAGACGCAGCAACAGACGTAGGGAAAACGCAGCAGTGAGGAACGTAATAGGGGCTCTACTGTAATCATGCAGCCAAAGGCACAGATTGCAGAAGATGGATCAAGAAGCATAGACGGATGCTAACTGCCATGCTCCAGTCCTATTATTTATGCAGTAAACAAGTGTTCCCCTAGCATTCTCGAGTTAACCACTTCACTATTCTGGTATAATCACATGAAAATGCTAATGATACAGCAGTCACAACAATGCAAAAACTTTCAAACCTAAGAAGCTTCACCTTGCAAGCTGCCTGTAGCTGTTTGATTATTTAGTACACAATGCCCACTATACTGCCAACATACCTGTCAAGACACTGCACAAATGCCTGGCTGCGTAAGTAGAATTAAACCCAAATATAATGAAATTTTCGTTACGTACAGGTATTCATTATATCCAGTTTTCGAGTGAAAAATCGAAAGGACTGCGCATAACGGAAGCCAAAATGAATAAGAAGAAATGACCTAGCAAACGTTAACAGCACACGCCCGTTGCTTGCTGTCATAAACAATGGAGAGGCATTTCGTGATCATAGTGATAATGGGAGTGCAGCAGCAGTCACCATCATCTTCACCGCGGATCACATGACGCCACTATACGTGGGGTGGGGGAAGCACCAGCCCCTTTCTGCGTGCTCGTGTATAAAAGAAGTCTTATGGTCTGCCCATCCACAATTGCCCTCGAAAACGGACTCTTCCACCTCGCGTTGCTGGCACACTCGCCACTTCCACTCCTGCCATGCGGCGCCTGAATCGCGTGAGCAACGAAGTGGTGGCGATGGACATGCACCACTCGTTCCATGCCTTCTTTGCTACATCCTGTTGTTTTACGCAGCTTTCGAACATGAAATGCCGCGATGTCACTTGGTGCGATGCTAAAAAAAAAAGCTGCAGAGAGACGCCGATTGCGTTGGAGCACGGCATTTTTTGTCACCTACATTCACCCGTTACAACTGTAAACACTTGTCTCATGCCAGTCGTGTCTTATCGCTGTGAAACTTTCATGTGATTCAGCCGAATTTCAAGTTAATGAATAATCGGCATGGCGAGTTCATGCAAGGTTGACTACCGTGACACGTTTGTTACATGGAGTTCGCAAAGACACACACTCCAATTGGGGTGTCGGCGCGCAATTAATAAACTTCGTAATGTTGAGAAATTCGTTACATGGAGATTGGTTACATTCAGGTTTAACACAGGTTGGAGTGCAAAAGAAAACAATGAACAGATGTACAACTGCACAAATGCAGTGGTACATGCCAATGCAGCACTGCTTGCAAAAGTGCATCTCATTATTATTCCCCTCTAGCACCTACTCACCGTAGTTTGGAAGCAAGCAAAAAGGTTGACAAGGAAAGGGTGTTGGACCGAGTTTGCCACTTCAAAGATGCGCTTTTCTGCCATAAGGCTTTCTAGCTCATCTCGGGCCACAATGTCCCCCTTCTTCAAAGCCTTAATAGCGAAGTACTGGCCAGAAGTCTTGTGCTTGCTCAGGATCACCTGCATGCCCAAAGTAAAGTTAAAAACCTCTCTCTAGACACACTACCAAAAGAACTCTAACAACTGGTTTCTGCAATACACGGAAGAAACTTAACCCCTACATCTTGTAAATAATTCAGACATAAAAAGTGGCAATGCACAAGTGTGTGCAATTATTCATGACTTTCACACTTCAACATCTTTACAGCAGCAATTGTACCATCAACAGCAGTTGTAAAGCACAGCAGTTGCAAAATTAGCCTTCAAACTACTTGCTCGCTTTGACAGGAAGATGCCTGAACCACATGCAAGGTGCTGCAACAAGATAAGTAAACTAAAATTAGGTGCAGACCACTCTACATTTCTGTATCATGAAACGGTTGAATGGCCATCAAGGTAATGACCACACAAGATCTTTCTAGTTTAAAGCCTACTCAAATCATAACGGGTTTCCTCATCAGACTTTCTTCTCAGTGGTACTTAAAACACACTGATTACTAGGCTCCCTTAATAGTTACACAAATAATTTGGTAATACCTTGATTGAAACTTTATACAGCATCGAAGTGATCAGAGCAATGCTTCAATTTAAAATAATACAAAGGACTCCTATCACCTTTCCAAAGTGTCCTCGTCCAAGCACACTGATGAATTCAAAGTGGTCAAGGGTTAGAGATCCTTGTGCACTGAAAAAAGAAAGGAAAGTACCAAAAGCAGGGTGGTTCAGTAAGATTCCCAAAATGTCACCCATATTCAAACAGCCTACTCTCATTTGAAAGATCCTTTTTAGTGTATTTATCAGATGCATTGTAATTTTATGCAGTGATTTCAATTTCCGGTTATAGCACAAAGTGCCAGGCCAAGCACAGTAACACTCTGCTCTAATAAATCTGCTTCTGAGGCATAAAAATCAAGCCAACAGTAAATAAATAAATCAAAAATAGATTAACCAATGTCTCCATAAACTCCGTTTTGCAAGCTCAGCCACTGAAAAGGAGTGATGGCAAACAAGTTCCTGGGAGTTTATTTTTAAAGAATTTCAAACTCACAAGCTGGAATCTAGTGGGCGGAAAATATTAAAGGCAATTTTTTCAGCAATAAAGGAGTCTTCTGCAGCCGGACAAACATGTCATTAAAACTTCCTATTTAAAATCGCTAAAAACAGACTGTGATGCAAAAGCTAGATTGAAGCAGCTCATTTTTCCCGAGCTTGGGAACCAACATGTGGCCTTTTCCGTATTCAAAAGACAAATTATTTGTGAGGATAAAATCTGATTATTTAGCCCCCAGAGCCACAGCGTATGCTTCCTCAAAAAGGGGAGTGAGCATTAAAATCCCCAACTACCAGATATGGCTCTGGCAGTTCATCGATTAGGTCTTTTATATCTTGTTAATGCGGGAAGGTATGCACGAGTTTTGTTTTAAGTTTGATTTTTTGAGCAGGGGCGCTCCTTTAGAAGCAAACTATAGAAAGAAGTAACATACCGTACAAACACGTGTAAGGGCCGCAATTGTTTTTTATAAGTAAAAACACACCAATCAGGGAATGAGCGAAATTTATTCTACATTTAATCATCACTCGCGGAGTATTTCGACTCTGAGCTGGTGCTGTGCTCTGGTGCACGATCATTCCAAAAGAAGCCGCGCAGCATGTCTGCTGTTAACGCGTAGCCGTCGTTCCGCACTTCCATCCCATACCAGAGGAGCTCTTCTTCCAGTTCGGGAAACTTGCACGGCTTGCCTCGGAAAGTGCGCTTTTTGCAGCTTGTGTTTCTCAATGCATCCTTCTGGTTGCACCATCATCGGACGCACTTCTCGGCCCCGTCGAATTTCCTGCCCACCGCACGCTTGCCATGTTCGAGAGCCAACTCACAGCCGTGTAGCTATTAAGGTGCTTGCCCATCATGCTAAAACTGCAACACTCGGTGGCAGCATGCGGAAGCCACAACCACCACAACTACTATGGTGAACGCGCTAACACGCCACGAAAGGCTGGAGCTGGCGATACTGATGCCAATGTGGATAGCGGGAGGTCGTGGCGGAGAAAAAAGTTGACGATGATGATGATGACCGCGGCCTCGGGCGCCATCCATGGACGGCACTTGGAAGCTCCTGTGGGCTTGCGTGGCCTCCGCAATCAAGCATATCGTTGCTTGCAGCCGGAGCTGATTGCGGAGGCCACGGCGCGTGCATTTAGAAGGCTATTCCCGCCTGGGCCATGGAAAGTTCGGGTGCAGCCATTACATGAATTTATCAGCATTACATGAATTTATCATTTTTTTTTAACATTTCCATCGAGAAGACGGGGTGCAGCCCATACACAGATGCGGCTCTTACACGCATTCATACGATAACGCAATACTAAAACTGTACTTAAGAAGTCATCAACGTAAATAGTCAGCTGTGAAAGCAAAATATGAAAAGCAATTAAAGTCCAATTTTAAGGGGGGACCCTGGTCTTTGAAAAAAAATTTTTATTAATGAAGTCACAGTTATGAAATTTCCAGGCCACATGTGGTTTTGTGCGCTGATTCTGGATATGTCATTTAATTTCGTGTAAAACAATTCCTTGAGCACTTGTGCAATTTTTATGCAAGTATTTTGGGAAAAGTTTTGCAGAACATTTGCTGCAGGAAACTCGCTGAAATGCATGCCATTGGGTTCTCTTGACACCAAGGAATGCAATAAGGGTAAAATTATCATCCTGGCTATCATAGAACTTGAGTTATAGAGTTTTGAAGTTGTCGCTTCAGAAATGAGAAGAAAAGTGTGTATTCCTGTTTGTGAAGTGGCAGCTTCAGTACCCTGTAACTCAAGTTCTATGATAGCCAGGATGATAATTTTACCCTTATTGCATTCTTTGGTGTCAAGAGAGCCCAATGGCATGCATTTCAGCGAGTTTCCTGCAGCAAATTTTCTTATATGACCTCTCCAAAAGACTTGCATAAAAATTGCATAAGTGCTCAAGGAATTGTTTTACACAAAATTAAATGTCATATCTAAAATCAGCACACAAAAATACATGTGGCCTGAAAATTTCATTACTATATCTAGATTAATAAAAAAATTTTTTCAAGACCAGGGTCCCCCCTTAAACCAACAACAGCAAGGCACAAGTGTAGGTGGCCTAGTATGATGGCAAATTAGCCAGAATTTTTTTTTCTTTTTGAATAATCAGCTCATGCTTCTTTGCACAGTCATTTCCTGAGCACTCTGTGTGGCCTATATAGGTCTGTCCATGTCAGCAGGACTGAGCAGACCACTGCAATGCCAAATCGCGTTAATTCTTGGCTCTGAAGCGACGTACACAATGGTTTTCTTTTGGTGCAAACATAACACCTAAGCAATGGCCTACACTTAATGGTGCCAATCAAATGAACTCAGTTGGAAGCTTGTACCCCTGCCATCCGAGCTCTTTGAAATTTCTTCTGCAGTGTGTTTGCATGTACAGTGCTTTTCATGCAGCAACCAACCCAACCAGTTTTAGTAAAGTAGTTGCAAAAGCATTTTTATCATGCCCCAGGCTTTGTTTTCTCCCTTAAGGTGGGATGAGGCTGTTTTGTTGGAAAAAATCAATTAGATACTGCCCCCTTTCTTCATGGTCACATCTAGCGGTTTTATTTGGATTTATCTCACCCCACTTAGTTTTCGATTTTTAGGTTTGGCAATCTTCTGACAGAGCATATTTTGTGCTTTCAGAAAATATTCTGCACTTGGTTCTGACATCAGAAATGTTTTGTTGTTTTTTTTTCATCCTTTTTTGCATTCACATTAAGTGGAGAGGTGTGAGCTTTCAGATGCATGCACCTTTTTCCAAGGAACTATTAAGGGGGGAGCCTGGTCTTCCTGGTAAAAGAAAATTTTATTAATGGAGTCACAGTTAAGAAATCTTACGGAATATGTATTTTTGTGTGCCGATTCTAAATATGTCATAGAATTTCATGTAAAACAATTCCTTAAGCACTTATGTAATTTTTATGCATGTATTTTGGGAAGAGCTTTGAAAAAATTTATTGCACGAAACTTGCTGAAATGTATGCCACTGGGTTCTCTTGACACCAAGGAATGCAATAAGGGTAAAATTATCATCCTGGTTGGTTGGTTTATGGGGTTTAACGTCCCAAAGCGACTGAGGCTATGAGAGACGCCGTAGTGGAGCGCTCCGGAAATTTCGACCACCTGGGGTTCTTTAACGTGCACTGACATCGCACAGTACACGGGCCTCGAATTTCTCCTCCAAAGAAATTCAACCGCCGCGGCCGGGATCGAACCCGCGTCTTTCGGGCCAGCAGCTGAGCACCATAGCCACTGAGCCACCGCGGCGGCTAATTATCATCCTGGCTCTTTGTATGAAGAACTTTTGTATGAAGAACTATCATAGAACTTGAGTTATGGGGTACTGAAGCTGCCACTTCAGAAGCAGGAATACACATTTTTCTTCTCATTTCAGAAGTGACAACTTCAAAACCCTATAACTTACCGTATTTACTCGCGTAATAGGCGCACTCGCATAATAGGCGCACCCCTAGTTAGGGCGCGAAAAATCAGATTTTTTTATTTCCGCGCATAATAGGCGCACCCCGAACTTGGCACTGTGATCAATACTGTATTTACACGATTGCAAGCCGTAGAACAGACATCGCGTAGAACAGCCGCACACAGTTTTCAGGGATGCTCACTTTAAACGTCTATTTGGAAAGCTTCATCTCCAGCCGGAAACGTTCCCGACTTAGGCCCGCGAAAACCTCGGCGCTTGGAGTCGCGTACAAAAATTTAGGGACGCCGCAGTCGCAACTGCCGCACTTCTCGGCCACGTCGTATTTTCCGACCTGCCGCACGCTTGCCGCGTTCGAGAGCAAACTCCCAGCCGTATAGCTGTTAAGGTGCTTGCCCGTCGAGCTAAAACATCAACGCTCCGCGGCAAAGCCATAAACCACGATAACTATCGCGCTACCGCAAATCCCGGCATTTGACAGCAACAACAAGAACAAAAAAAAAACGAGCTGGAGATGCTGATGGCGATATAGATAGCGAAAGCTCGCGGCGGAGGAAAACGATGATGATGATTATGAGCTTGACCTTGGGCGGCGTCTGGAAGCTCCTGTGCGTGTGTGTGGCCTCCGCGATCAAGCGCCCGTTGCGCGCAGCCGGAGCCGATCGCGGAGGCCTCGGCGCGTGCATTCCGAAAGTTTCGGTGCGGCCCTTACACGCACCTTTTTTTTTTTTTTTAACATTTTCTTCGCGAAAACGGGGTGCGGCCCGTACACGAGTGCGTTTACGCGGTGTGTTCAATTTTGCGAGTCGAAAAATTTCCGGAAATTTTACCCCGCGTAATAAGCGCACCCCGAACTTTGAGCCGGATTTTCTGGAAAAAAAGTGCGCCTATTATGCGAGTAAATACGGTAAGTTCTATGATAGGTAGGAAGACAATTTTACCCTTATTGCATTCCTTGGTGTCAAGACAACCCAATGGCATATATTTCAGCAAGTTTCGTGCAATAATTTTTTTTTAAAGCTCTTCCCAAAATACATGCACAAAAATCACATAAGTGCTCAAGGTATTGTTTTACATGAAATTAAATGACATATTTGGAATCGGCACACAAAAATACATATTCCCTGAAGATTTCTTAACTGTGACTCCATAAATAAATTTTTTTTAAGACCAGGCTCCCCCTTAATTGGAAGTAAACAATTTTCCCGAAATTTCAACCAATGCCTTTTACATGACTGGTACCAGAATCAAAAGCCCAAGTACATTTTTATTTTAATGACTAAAAAAATTTTTGCATGGGTCACAGTTTTAGTGCACAGTAGATTTTAAGAAAAAGGTACATTAGCACAAAAAATAAACAAAACTGCACAAACTAGACAAAACTTCAATACAGTTTTTAGCACTAATGCAGGCCACATCTATACAAAAGATTGCTAGCAAATTTCATGGCCTTAGCTTTTAATATACCTGCTCTACAGCCAAATTTTGAAAACTATTTTCCGTCTCAGCACACCTTAAAGGGGCTGCGAAACACTGCTTGGGGGGATACCGACTATACTTCAGGTGGGTTCTTTATGTCACACAGATGCTGACTTAAAAAGAATGACAGGAATCGATGCACAGGAACGGGTGTTATTCAGTGGAGAAATTTCAAAATACAAGCAAACAAAACGCTGCCCTCAACTCGATTTTGGCGGGGCTTCCCACTCCTATTTCGCTCTCCCAATGACGGCACCTGGCGCAACCAATCAAAACAGCCAGCCAGAGCACGTCGCGCAAGTTTGTACTCCATGGTTGCCTGCTCTCTGTAACTCGTTTTTGCTGAGACTGGCAGCGTCGTTTCCATGCCAGAGCACCCCTGGTGGTGTACTTTTATTTTACTTGTTTTGCAGGGCTTTTATATAAGACAAACAAGTTGTTTTTTTTGATCTAATATAAAACGCAGACAGGTGCAAAATGTGTCTATTTATTCACACAATTTGCAGTATATTTACTGTTTGTCCGATCATCAAGCTCGCGCCAGGTGATGTCATATCCGCTGCTAAAAAACCGCCACTGTGTGGCGACACCATCAGAGCCATGAAGTTGTTTTTGGGAGGACATTAATATATTAAAAAACGGAATATACGTGGTATTACCGACGCTAATAGCACCATTATAACTCACTGTATGCAATCAACAGGCAAAACAGTTAACTAAGATTGTGTTTCTGGGTCCCTTTAACAGCATGCTACACTTGTGCCTCGGCCCATGAAGTGCTCGCCCTGGACGCGCTCTGTGCAGGACATTTTGCTTTAAACAATCTCATGGTGGCTCACCTTTCAACATTAGGCACCACAACCACAGGCGTCACTTGTGGTGCCTCTCCGAGCTTGTTTACTTCATCCTCTTCATCGGGAGCTAGCTCAACTATGGGCTCAGGGCTTGGTGAATGGCCGCTGACCACTACGTTGGACGTCTGCTGTGCCTTCTGCTCCACAGCTGTCGGTAAAGTCTCTTGTTGCAAAAAGTCAAACTCCCCAAGCGCTGACTGCAAGTAATAAAAGGCATTAGCGGTACTAAACTATAGCAATAATAAAGGTAATGTCAAGCTAATGGAGGAAAGAAAATTAAGCCAGAAAGAAAGCAATCGCGAACAGGAAAGCAAAGCTACAATCACATTAAGGATATGTTGTGGTCCTGCTGAGAGTACAAGTGTTGTACAGTGAAAGCTCGTTAATTCGACCCCCGTTAATTCGGAAAATCGGATAATTCGACGCGCGCGCGAGGTCCCTACAATTATACATAGGGGTCTATGGGGCGAAACTCTCGTTAATTCGAACAAATTTTGCCGTGCGTCGGTTAATTCGACTTCACTCCGCAGCCCGCCAAGCCGGTTTGCCGAGAGCAAAAAGAAAAAAACACTGCCGTGAGCGGCGCTACTGTACGGCTGATAGGCCATCCGTATGGTCATATTATCATCCATCCATCCATCCATCCATCCGAGGAAGCGAGTTAGCGGCGGCCGAAGCAGCTGACGTCTTTGTCAGCGTGTTTACTGCGATGCTTGTTGTTGCTGTTTTGTTGCGACTGAGAGAAGGGTGAAAGGAAATTGCAAGGGATTGCCTACTGGCTCAGTCCCAGCAACAACGCCGTCCCCGCGGACGCTGGCTGAAAAAACATAAGCGGGGAGCCGCGCTCCCTTCACCTCCTCCCCACCTCCTCCCCGAGCTGCTTTCGGGTGGGTAGCGCGCAGGGCCTGCGCGCCTCGCCTTTGTGTCCTGTCAGCTGACCGGGGATGAAATAATTAAAGTGACAGGCGCTGACAACGACGACGATTTACGATTGTGAGCAGTTGTCCCAAATGCCGAAGTGCACGGTGAAAGAAGCCGCAGAAGCCTTGTCTGTGCGGGAGGACTTCTGTGAACAAATCCCTGACGGCGCGTGTGCCGCGGAGCACACCTGGCAGCTGTTAGAGCTATCGTAGTTGCTCAAATTCGCTCGAAAAAGCAGATGGTGATTACAGATTTCCTTGCCAAATAAAGGTACACGTCCTGTTGCGGCAAACATTGTTTTTTGTTGTTCATTCGATAATTCGACATTCGGATAATTCGACAATTTTTCGCGGTCCCGTCAGTGTCGAATTAACGAGCTTTTACTGTACTTATTACGGTTCTATAAAAGGAATTTGAGTGCTTCATCAAGCACCTTGCACAGTGGCTTGATAACCTAACAAACAAGCAGTACAGTCTTGAATGCAGTGAAAACTCTCTAGAATGCAGTTGAAAAACTGACTCGCAACTAAAAACTTTACTGGAAAAACAGTAAATGTGTCAGAAGCAGAAAATAGCCAACAAAGAATTCAAAGAAAATGTAGTCAAAAGAATCCAACACTAGCTGTCAATTTTGCAAAGGCCTTATAAAACGAGACATAAAAGGCTTCAACAACTTCATGCGCAGTAGTGTACCTGTGTGCAAGCAAAACCTTCATCCCTTGGAAGCACGATGTGCAGCCACATGCCAGGCAATGCAACTCAAGGTGGGAATGAATATAAACTCGTTGCTATGTTTACTAGCTTTCTATAGTGCTGAGTACATCAGCTTATTTTTTTGTGCTGTCTTTTGCAGTTAACTCAAGCAACTGCATGCATGTGGCTCAGTGATTGTGCTCACTTAGCACAACAGGAAAAAGCAGCAAGAAATTCTTGCATCCAGTAATTTTCTTGGCAGCAACTGAATTCATATTGCTACTATAGATGCTGAAATTTTCTGCACACAGGTTTGGAAGCATTACTAAAGTGGAAAAAAAGAAAGCCATCAGAATTGATTGAAAAATAAGAAAGTCTATGCTGAAAGTCGCATTCACCCCTCAATTGAACACCTCATGAAAAATGTATTCGTGAAATTCTAGTGCACTTACACATTTTCACTACTTAGGGCAATACAGTTGACTCACAAGATTCTAAATTCGAAGACAGAAAATTAGTTCAAATTATGCAGGGTTCAAAGGAAGCCTTTTAAAAAATACACTTGATGATGATGGAAGCAAAGAATCAGTTAAAATTAATAAGATTCCATTGTAATAACATCATTCAAGCACCTGCTCGAAAGATAAATGCCTTGAGATAAAAAAAATTACCTGAACATCCACTTCAAGAGAGGTCTGATGTGGTGACAATGGGCTTGAGGCGTCTGGCTCATTGGTGTCCTCAAAGCTAAGCTTGGTGACAACCAGACTATCCAGCTCCGGTGAAGTACTGACAGGAGCTACAAGGCAAGCCAAGAACAAAGAAAGATCTTACCCCACGCCTGATAACCATCAGGACATCACAAATCTGGCAGCACTCAGCATATCAATGCAGAACCTTGAAACATGCTCCTGAGAAGAGTCTACAGATGTTAAAAAGTGAAGCATTTTTTTTTTCCAACGCAGTCTAATTTAGTTTACTAATTCACAATCACTCCTTAAGGGGGAAGCCTGGTCTTGAAACGAAAATTTTATTAATCTAGTCATAATTATGAAATTTTCAGGACACATATTTTTGTGTGCTGATTCTACATATGTCACTTAATTTCATGTAAAACAATTCCTTGAGTACTTATGCAAATTTTATGCAAGTATTTTGCGAAGAATTTTGAAGAAAATTTGCTGCAGGAAACTCGCTGAAATGTATGCCATTGGGTTCTCTTGATACCAAGGAATGCAATAAGGGTAAAATTATCATTCTGGCTATCATAGAACTTGAGTTATAGGGTACTGAAGCTGCCACTTCAAGTATAGGAATACTAACTTCTCATTTCTGAAGCGACAACTTCAAAACCCTGTAACTTAAGCTCCACGATAGGCAGGAAGACAATTTAAATTTAGCCTTACTGCATTCCTCGGTGTCAAGAGAACCCAATGGCATACATATCAGCAAGTTTCCCGCAAGAAATTTTTTCAAAGCTCTTCACGAAGAGATGCATAACAATTACATAAGTGCTCAAGAAATTGTTTTACATGAAATTAAATGGCATATTTAGAATCGGCACACAAAAATACATATTCCCTGAGGATTTCTTAACTGTGACTTCTATAATAAAATTTCTTTTTTCAAGATCAGGCTTCCCCCTTAAGAGGGGAACCTGGTCTTGAAAAAAAAATTTTAGCAGAAGCTGGAACATCGAAAACTCATCAGAAGGAAAGTAATCATAGCTGCCAAAAGCATCAGCAACTACGTGGACTAAATGGACGTGGATTAAAAAAGCGCTGCTATGGGCACTAGATGAGATAGAGAGCTCCTACAGTTACTGGCACTGGATAACGTAAGGGGAGATGCGGGTCTTGAAATGATCACAAAATGTGGAAAATTTCGATTTTGCAAAAATGGCATATTCAGGATCAATACACTCTAAAATTCCAGCCTAAAAAGTTTCAAGGTCTAAATTTGACCTCCAACTACTAAAATATCTATATACTTCACGCCTACGAAGCACAGAAATGGCAATTTCGGAGCGAAACGCGGCAGGACTTCGCGCCCATCACTTCCCACGACCACGTCCCCTATGGCTGCCATCTTGGCTTTGTTTGAAAGCTCGGCCCCTTCCCCACTATGTACCTGGTATTACTCACTACTGTGAAATATTTTAGGAACGTCCGCATTTTGTTTTTGTTTTTTAAAGCCTCTACAACGAACTCCGAATGGCTGGCGCGTGCACTTGAACTACGATTTTCCCAGCGCGCAATTTCAATTAACCTTATACCGTTGAATTCAGAAAGAACTGAACTGTGGAGCTATGCTGCTTTTTGTTTCGCCTAGTCAAACCCTTCAATGTCACCTAACTATACTTCATAATAATGGTGCCTGGACAAAAGTTAACATTTTTATACAATGATGCACTTCAACAACAATATAATTAGCATAGCTACAGATGGCAGGTCTTTGGTTAGAGCCCCCTTTAAATCAAAACCAAAAAATGTAGATATTGTCTTAACGACCTATAAGAATTTAATTAGGTTTCAATTATTTTCCTATAGTAAGAGAACTATATGAGATATACTGAAACTAATTAGATTTTTGAAAACAGGAAGAAACACATAATTTAATTACGATATCTTTAATAATAAAAATGTTCATTTTAAGACCCGCATCTCCGTCCGCTCCAGCCACACTTTGCAGTTGGATAGCAGACGCTGGAGTCAGCATTCCCAAGGAGCTCGTTGGTCATGCTGTCAAGAAATGCAGCAGGATATCTAACACGCTCAACAGTATTCAAGAAGAGTTTCTATGGAAAGATATCTCTGACAAGGGACTGCGAAATACGGTACATCCGACGATCACCACCACTAAAGCTCCAACTCAGAGGACATGCATGCGCACGCGCGTATGCCAAAGCTGGCCTGAGCAAGTGCGCGGTGCGAGACGCAAGCTGGAGGGAGGGCGGCACCTAGATCTGAATACACCAGCTATTGGCGCACACACCTAAAGCGACACACCGATTTACAACAATCCGGGGATTGCACGGCTTCCTCGAGTGCCAGGGCGAGTGTGAGCTGCTCTTTACTTCATGGCACAAAATTCCCTATCAAGCATGTTGGCGCAAGAGCCAGCACCAGGCACATGAAAATGCACCCCCATATCAATCGATGCCTGGTGCCGGATGGTGCTGGGCACGCAAGCGTGCGGCGCGCACACTTCGTGAGTGTCCATCGAGTCACTGAGTAAAGTGTAAACTGCAATGCAAACAAATGCTTTTGGTGAGCTTTCCTCACTCTCATTATACACGGATGAAATCTTTTATTCTGTCTTTGCTACCCCCAAATTACAATATGTGGATCCGTATTATAAACGTTTTTAAGGCACTACTAAAAAAAAAATCTTTTAAAGGGGCAAAAAAATTGCTGCAGGGTATAAGGGTATAATAAGGGTATAATACTGATTTTATAGTTTTATGGGGTACAGTCGACGACCGATTTTTCGGACTCTCTAGGGACCGCGAAAACGACCGAAAAATCGGGCAGTCCGGAAAATCAAATTTCACCGAAAAAATCGCGAACTTATTTCCACTATGCCGGAGAAAGCGGCCAATTGTATTGCACACATTCTAAAGCTCCTCATGACTATATTTCGCCGCGCGAAATACCGTATAAACGCGTATAAGGGCCGCACTTTTTTTTTCCAGATTCGAGGGCCAATTTTCGGGGTGCTGCCCATACACGCGATATGCAAAAAAAAAAAATTTTTTTAAGTAAAAACACACCAACCAGGGAATGAGCGACATTTATTCTACGTTCAATTGTCACTCGCGAAGTATTTAGACTCCTGAGCTGGTGCTGCGCTCTGGTGCACGCTCATGCCAAAAGAAGCCGCGCAGCATGTCCGCTGTCAACGCGTAGCCGTTGTTCCGAAATTCCATCACATAGAGGAGCAGCTCTTCTTCCAGTTCAGGAAACTCGCACGGCTTGACTCGGAAAGCGCGCTTTTTGCAGCTTGTGTTTCTCTTTTGGTTGCACCATCATCGGACGCACTTCTCGGCCACGTCGAATTTCCCGCCCGCCGCACGCTTACCGACCGCGTTCGAGAGCTAACTCCCAGCCGTGTAGCTTAAGGTGCTTGCCCATCGCGCTAAAACTGTGAAGCTCGGCGGCAGCACGCGAAAGCCACTATCACGGCGAACGCGCTAACACGCATGCTAACACGCCACGAAAGGCTGGAGCTGGCGATACTGATGCCGATGTGAACAGCGGAAAATCGCCACAGAGAAAAATGTTGATGATAATGATCACGTCGCCATCCATAGACGGCACTTGGAAGCTCCGGTGCGCGCGCATGGCCTCCGCGAACGGCGCAGCGCCGGAGCAGATCGCGGCCGCGCGATAAGATCCGGCGGCGCGCCCGAAGCGCGCTTCGATCGCGGTGGGCCACGGCGTGCGCGTAGCCTCCGCGATCAAGCGCTCCGCGATCGTATTCGCGTTCAGTGTTCGGGACTAAAGACTCGGCACAGATGAGTTCCGTGAACTCAGACTACGGTTCAAGTTCGTGCGACGGAAGACATTCAAGGACAGTACGAATTCGAAAACACGCGAGCGCAATGTGCCGACTCGCGCAGAATTTCAGCGTCGCAAGAGGCTCCCTTTAAGCTTGAATTTTGTTTTGTTTGATCAAGTTTTCGATCTCTCCTGCAGTCTGAATTAATGAGGTTCCACTGTACACATTATACGGCGGCTTGGGTACTGGCGGCGAGTGCGAACGAGGTCCGAAAAATCGAGTGGTCAGTTGCGGTGTGTCCGAAATTTCAAGCGCTCTTACACATTGGCTCTATGGGCCATGTCGCGGTGCCGCGAAAAAGTCCGAATAATCAAGCATGTCCGAAAAATCAGGCGTCCGAATTTTCGGTCGTCGACTGTATATGTCCCAAAGTGACTCGGGCTATGAGGGACGCCATGTTGAAGGGCTCCAGATATTTCGACCACGTGGGGTTTATAACGTGCACTGACATTGCACAGTACACAGCCCACTAGCATTTCACCTCCACCAAAATGTGACCGCTGGGGCTAGGGTCGAACCCACGTCTTTAGGGTCAGCAGCCGAGCACCACAACCACTATGCCACCACGGAGGCTTTCAGGGTATAACCCAGCCGCGCTACCAGCCAACGTGCACGAGAGCAACAGCAGTGCGTACTGCCACCCAACTGTTAACTGTTTCTGTAAGATAACTAAGCAAGCATTGGCTGAAGGGGTGATGCAAATGCTGCACATCTTGGTATGCAAAACAGCTGGCCAAAATGACAAGAAGAGGAGAACCGGCTCCAAAGTAAGGTGCCATCATCTCATTTACATTAATCCAAATAAATTAAAAAATCTCACCTGTGGTTAGAAGAGCATCAGGGGGGCTAACTGTTGTTACTTGGTCAGAACAACCGGGAGGCATAGCACGCTTCATCAAGCGGCCCCATGTGGCCACATTGATGTTCATCTGTGTTGGCCGAAGGAAGTTCTTTCCTGCAGAATACCATTTAATAACACTAAGTCAGAAACTAGGCTAAAAAGAAGAAAAAAAACATAGCAGCAATTATTCACTCTACACACATAAAAACCAAAAAGCAAGCATAATATAAATGCTTACGAAGTTTCTTGAAACCTAGTGGAAAAGAAAACAAAGTAAAGCTCTTTCAACATGAGGTCTGGAACATATTGCAGCTTCCAACAAAGGCAATGATACACTGTTTATTATCTACCTCATGAATAGCAATACTATACAGTTCACTCCCTAACATTCACTCCATAATGCCTCAGCATTATGCAGCATTACAGCAAAAGCTCATTAATTCAAATTTCAAGGAACAGGAAAAACTTAGGCATGCATGTGCGAATAGTGGATTTTCAGTTCAAAGCGAATATGAAGCAAATAGTTATTTTGGCTGAATAGTTTGGAAGCGAAGCAAATGGTTCGAGACTCAAAACATAGTAGAAAAAACAAAGGCTCCTCATTAGAGCTCAATGCTTGCGAAATTCACAAAAGCTGTTGCCTTTGTAAACGGCTCCAGGGCCTAGTCAAGTTGCTGGCTGCAACTTTTAGCCCTGGAGACCGTCCAGTATTCTGGTAAATAAATATGAATTGAATTGAAAAAAAATAAAAAAGATCAAACAAAATAAAAATAAATACTTTCAAACTTACGTTAGGCAATGTTCGAACAGCAGCAAGTCAATGGAGTGCATATTGCAACCGCGCTAAAACGACGCAGGACAAGAAAGGAAAGCACAGGACAAGACGCGGACAAAGTGCAAGTCAAAGTGCACTAAGCGTCATAGCCTCAAGCCCTTACCATGCAATTCTTTACATGTTGCTGATTTTCAACACAAAAGTTGCCAACAGGTTTTTCGGACGCATCGCATTTGATGCCGCAATTTCTCCAACCTCATTCCCGTGGCATACTGTCAAGTGACCGCGCTGCCCACGCAAGTCATCCATTACGCAAAACTCGAAAGCACTGGAAGCGGCACGCCAACATATACCGATCAGAGGACATGGTACCAACGATTTCTGTAGTGAGTCCTTGTGTAGACCAACCTCGCAAATTTGCGCCATGTGCTGCTCCAGATGGAGGTGTGTCGTTAGCATGGGCCAGCACAAGACGCACGGAGATGCGAGCGCACTCTCTTGCACGACTGCTTAGGGCGCATGGTGCATCTATCCTTGGTGAGCAGACATAAATGGAACTTCCTGGACCTTGCAAACATCCGAAAGATAGCAGAGAAGTGCAGGGGAGGAGTACCCTTACTTCCAGATTGTGAGCGCAAGAAAATGGCGGTGCTCTGTGAAGCGAATACTGATGAAAATGCTCCGCAGTACATAAAATAACTGGAGTTTCACCTCTCGTCTAATTTCAACTGCCAAAGGCCGTATACAATATGGTATTGTCTGTTTCGAAGTTGGTTTCCAGCAACACTGCAACTACGAAAGCCAACGCCAACAGAGCGCTCGCCTCGGTCATGTTGGTAGAGTTATGCACTCTTTTCCGTCCTTTTTGTCTTTTGGACCTTCGTGCGGCGGGCGCAGTGCAGTTCCCGCCATGCCATGCTTGCTTTTGCATCTGGGTTGTCTGGGCTTTGTGCTAACAAGTGTGCTCATCGGCGACGTGCCGAGTCGCGCAGCCTTTGAAGGCCAAGTTTACGGACATGGCCGCCACACCATATGCACGATGCGTGCTGACGTCCTGAGCGATGCGATCGCGCGGAAGTATCAGAGTGTACATAATACCATCGAGTGCATCATCAAGCACCTTATTTACCTTCAAACTTCAAAATACTCTGAAAATATTCAGGGCTTCCAAACATTGCTATTCGCTTCAAAACCTGAATCGAGTACCGAATTATTTGCTTCGATATTCGAAACTTTCAAATATTCGCAAAACCCTAGAGAAAATGCTAGAATTATCCGAAAGTTTGAATTATCAAATGACTCCTAAAAACGAACAAGAACCACCTGTGTCCGAGCAAATTTATTTGGTGTAAAACTGGGCAATGGTTACTTGCTTTTGAGATGTGAACGGCGCAACAAGCGACTATTTTTCACTATTTCCATAAACGCCTTATTACATGCATACTGCCAGAAGCGTCCAAGCAGAATTGCTCCAAAGTGGTAAGGGCCTCCCCAGTATCCTTCACAGTGAGATAGACTAACGGGGGAGCTCCATCACTACTACTGTTTCAGCAGCAGCATTGTGCGTGAGAAGGTTAAAGCGCATAATATGCAAACAGCATGCGACGAGAGTTCAGTTTTTGTGCACTGGAAGAACCATTGGATGGACACACTCAGTGGCACTGAACCAGCAAGAAAAAAAAAAAATATGGGGACAGAAAAGACCAGCAACATGCCAATCAGCACCCGAAACGGTGCTCAGCTGGGCTCAATTGGCTGGCTGATGCGGGCTGGCGTGAAGCTCAGAAAAGCAAAACCGACTCTACGCAGCCTAACTGTTCTTGGAAATGGGGCCGTCTATTTGTTGTCATGTCAACCATTGCACGCATATCAAAGGTGCGCGAGCAACTCTGCAGCATGGAATTCAGGTTTGAGTAGGGATATCTGGACGATCGCTTGCTGCGCCGACCATACCTCGACACAGCCTTGGGACCCCATTTGAATGAACTGGTGACAGACCCACACTGGCTGAGCTAGTGAGTGTAAGACGCAATAGACTTACATGGGACTACAGCAGCAGTTAAATTGTCCCGATTTTCGAATTAACGAGCTTTTACTGTATATGGTCTTTTCGTGAAGTATCGAAACCTCTTATCATATTGTACCCCAATCCTGCAACAGCCTTGAAAGAGGCTAGCAGCCTTCAATGCTCGAGTTGTGCAATTATGCAACTTTTACAACAGAACTGAATTTCATGGCAGAAAGTGAATATATTAGCAGGACTGCACTTGGAAACGGCTAACAAGCCCCAAGCATATAATCTGACTGACTTTTTCTTCCCACGTGGCCCCTTTTCCACCCCTGCTGCCTGTTTTCAGATGCAGACTTGTGTGCTGACACCTTGCTTCAGCGCAAGCCCTTTTCAGCCTGCATCAACTTTCTTGTTTTTGCTTGAATCTTCATGAAACTGCACAGTCCAATCCACTTTTTTTCATAGCTGATTTCAAATATTTTATCAGTTTTCAGATGAATCAATAAATTCATGGAATGATTAAAAGTTACGTTGTGTTTCTTAGAGCCACAACTCGAAAAAATGGCTGCCTAATTTAACTGTGACACTGTTTTCCTAATCTCAGGCATCTCTGCTCGAAGTCCGCCATGCGATCCTTCGAGGTTTCCACATATCCCATATAGCATCAATGATGTTAGCAACAAGCTGCTGCTGTTAGCCACCATCACCCTACCTGTGTCGTCGCGCATGTTCGAAAGGTTCCTGCCTGCACTGCTCGCTCGTGTGTAGATGCCACAGAGAAACTGCCGGCCTTTCTGTCAGCTTTTCTAGCGAACCATTGCCAATGAAAGCTGCAAGGAACCATGCTCAACGATGCCAGTTATCAACTTCGCCCGATGGCGCACTACGCTATCGCCAGTTGTCATCGGCACCGACGACCACAAATAGTTTTCCTTCACTCTGCTGCCTATTTTTTGCGTATTTATCGATGTTGCAGGCTCCCTGTTTCAACTTTGTAATTGTTCGCACTAATGAAGTTTTCAAAACGGCAGCACACAAACATGACTGAAAGCAGTGGGAAATTCAAATTAACTAACAAAATGTGCTCATGTTGCCACGTGGTACAAGGCAGCCAATCGTGAGGCCGCTTCTCCATTTTTGTTTTTGGTGCTTTACTCAGCTTTGAACAGGTTCTATGGCAGCTAGTTTTGAATTGCATAGGCATAAAATACGGGCATATTTTGATGCATCCTCATAAGTTCTGGCACAGGAAACTCGTGACCCCCTCCCCACCACGCGCATAGCAACTGCGTCTGCTCCATGGCCTCACGAAATGAAAATGTGCATGTAACGAAAAACTGCGGAATTTACTCAGTTTCGCAATATCCATGTTAACTGTAGGCAGACTCTCACAACTTTATTTTCACAAACCTCTACACTCATAAAACAGTAAAGATTTGCACTTGCTTGGTCATGTTAAGCGCTGCAGTAAATTCAGAGCACACTTTTCATGCAGACAAAGTAGATCAGATTTCGAAATGGCATTCTGGGCATGCTATAGCTGCTCACCACAGTATACTACTTATGCAACAGTCAAACAAGACACCTTTCACAACTGAGCAATGTCGCTAGACAACCACTCTAAAACCCATAACTTAAGCAAATAAACCTTAGTGTGCTGTGCCTCATGGCCCCCAACAGCAGAGGTACAAAGAGGTGGGCAAACAGCCTGGCACAAAGCCACGTAAAATGGCAGCTTACGCATTTAGAAAGCTTACCTTTATGAATAAAGAGCTTCCGTTGGCGCTGGAGACGAGGTTTCCTTGAGATCATTGGATTCTGGAACTTTATCTGGAAGAGGAGGAGAGGCAGAGTGTAGACATTTATTACGTGCAAGGTAACCACCTCCCATTCAGCACAGTGTGGATATGCTACATACGATAGCATACATGGCAGCTACACTTGTTCTGCTTATGGAGAAACCATGGGAAAAAAATAAAATTACAGGGATGCTTACCTCAGCAAAGAGAAGTCCCTTGGGTTCCAGATGGAGGGCCATGCCATGCCTTTCATCATCAATAAATTCTTCGAGCCGGAGAAATTTGACAGCACACATTCCACGCCAATCCTTCCAATATATCTGAATCTCCAGTTCTCGAGACTGCACATTGAAACGGAAAATACAGTTGACAAACACCATGCATTACATCTACACTGCTATTGTACTAATTGCAAAATAAACCACTCTCTCGCAACACATTACTAGGACATGCGAAGTTCTTGCAAAAGCAGGTACACTGAAATCTCACTACAAATTGCAGAGAATTGCAGGGACACATCGGTTTGCCATTCAAGTGCGTGTGAAGGCTGCACCCCCAACTTGGCAGCCGGTAATTCATAAATAAAAAGTCAGCCAAAAGAAAAAAAGATTTGCTTCATGTGTGCATAATTTTGCCCATGTTGCATGTTATGCTGGGAGCTGATAGACAATAACTGCGTGTACGACCACGCACGAGTTGTCCCGCACCAGGACCGCAAACATGCGGTGCCGCAGCGCTGCTAGCTCGTCTTGTCCGCTTGGCGTTCACATCAGAAAGGACAAAACATTATGCAGCGCAAAAAACTAGAATGGGGTGCAACCACGCTAGTCGCGATGCATCGCCTGCCACACTCAGGCGCCGCAGGAGTGCACAGTAGCAGTGTGCCGTCTGCCAAGTTTCGCTAGATTTAGCATGCTTCGCAGCCAAGCTACAGCGAGACTGCTTTGAGTCTAGTCACTGTTTGCTATAAAAGGTCTAAGCTTGTTACCAGTTTACTATCACACATTACCTCACATTAAAATGAATGTATAACTGATTTTTGCGAGGCCTTCGACAGTGAAGCGTACGGAAAAGCAGGCCAGGTGAATGCTGCCACACACTTGCGGCCGTGGGTCACAAGTGTGGCGCACCGCTTGAACTATCGATCAGTCGTGCATCAGATCTTTGGAGGATGTTGATCTCAACTCAGAATCACAGTAGACTGATCTAGCAATCTGTTCTATTTTTCGCGGTTAAGGGGGGGGGGGACCTGACCTTGAAAGAAAATTGTAAATGTAGTCACAATCATGAAATCTTCAGAGAACATATATTTTTGAATGCCGATTATAAATATATCATTGAATTTGATGTAAAATAATTCCTTGAGCACTTATGTTGTTGTTATGCAAGTTTTTGTGAAGAGCTTTCGAGAAAGTCTGCCGCAGAGAACTTGCTATAAAATGCGTGCCACTGGGTTCTCTTGACATCAAGGAATGCAATAGGGGTGAAATTATCATCCTTCCTATCTCGGCACTTGAGTTGTAGGGTATTGAAGCTGCCACTTCAGATACAGCAATACAAACTTTCACATTTTTGAAGTGCCAACTTCGTAACCCGATAACTCATGTTCTATGATAGGCAGGATGATAATTTTACCCTTATTGCATTCCTTAATGTCAAGAGAACCCAATGGCATGCATTTCAGCAAGTTCTCTGTGGCAAACTTTCTTGAAACCTCTTCACAAAAAACTCAAGGAAAGTGCTCAAGGAATTGTTGTACATGCAATTAAATAACGTATTTAGAATCGATACACAACAATACGTGTTCCTTGAAGATTTCATAGCTGTGACTGCATTAATAAAAGAGAAACAGATCAAAATGGCAGCCAATGCTAGTATGTGCTTTTATCAGCACTGGCCACGGATAGTAATGATCACATAGCAGTCTTCTGTTGGCGCTTCGTGGGGGTGCCACCTGTGTGCTATTTTTTTCTTTCGTTTTTATGCGCCATCGTATTTTATGAATACGATGACAAAATCTTTAAATCTAAGCAGTTTTAAGACTTTCATATTCCCTATTTTTTAAAAAAGCTATCGGCCTAGATTTGAATACATACGATATGTATGAAATGAGTATAAGCATTATCCCTCAGTTTACATGCTCAACTTCTGCGTGGTTCATGTGACTTCATGACACAATTTGTTTTAGAAAGGTTTCATTCACTGTTCATATTTATTTTTCAAGACCAATGTTACAATGTGCATTGCCAAATCCCAATGTGCCCACTGCCTCCTCGCGAAGCGGAGGCATCAATTCACAACACCTGGTCAAGATATCCCATAGGTAGAGGCAGCTGAAAATGCAGTTTCACCCATACTGGCTGGGCGCTGCAATATATACAAATTATTTTTAAATTACAGGGCTCATGCAGAGCTCTTAAGCTTGTCTAATGCTTGCATCAACCTCCTCTAATGATTTAATGAATTCAAATGTAACCACTAAAACTGCTTCAGAGTCTAACTGATACGCACTCCAATTTATAAGTGCACATGTAAACTCACCCGGTCAAGGGCAACAGTGAACCTCTGATCCCATGCTTGTTGACTGCATGGCTTGTAAGTGGTCTGGCCCACATGGACATTATCTAGCTTTAACACAGCCATGATTTCATCTGGAAATGATACATATGGATAAGCTCAAGAACACAAGGCTTATAAAATGGCTTGGGGGAGGGGAAGTACATCAAGGAAAAGCACAAAAGCAGCCAAAAAATTAACATGAAACTTTCATGAATGGCTAATTTTGTGGGCGATACTCCGTTTCATACATCAGGTGCAACGCTGTCAAAGCCAGCGTTCTTTTTTGCGCAGCCTGCATCCGTGACAGAAAATAGTGCGTTGCTTGTGGTGAGCGAAAAATAACAAATGCTTTGCCGACAGGCTTCGTGGATAATACATTTGTCATCAGCGCGACAAAAAACTATGTTATTGCGAGCGAATCGGTCGAGATCTGTGATTTTGTATTTTGCGTTTGTCGTCTTTTTCCATTTCACATTTTCGCTGTCCCCGCTGGCCGCCGTGTCTACTCTTTCCGTCCGCCTCCCTTTCACTTTTGAGAAGATGGCGTCCAGCTCAGTGGCCGCGGCCAGCTCTCCTGTACGCATTTTCCCGAAGGTTCGTGCACGCCAAGCAAGTAATTGCGAATGTGTTCTGCCGCACCAGGATCCGTTTTCCGGAGAAGTCTGTTCGGGAAGTACTGAGTGCTGTGAGCGAGGACACCGGAGTATCTCCACGTAGCGTTGCCAAAATCAAGGCGGAGCGTCTGTGCGGGCCTGTTGCGTTTCCGAAGAAAAGACCTCGCGACGTGAAGATTTCAAGCTCGCGAATAGTCAAGAATGACAGCTTCACAGTCCATGCCATCCATCTGAAAGTGCACAGTATGTACGCGAGGAGGGAAGTCCCAGCACTGGGCAGTGTGCTAAAGGCTGGCAATGAGGACGACGACCTGCCGAACTTCAAGAAAACCACATTGTGGAGGTTGATGAAGGACATCGGATTCATATTTCATAAAAGAAAACGGAATCTTGCACTGATCGAGCGAAGTTACATCATTGCCTGGCGTCGCAGGTACCTGCGGGCGATCAAGGAATTCCGACGACAGAGCAGGTACGGGTCGTTCCTTGCTTATTTTCTTACGCAGCACGTTTAGACTGGCTTCACATAGAGCTTGATGTTAGCTTTGCAACCTTGTAGTCGGAACAGTGAGTGTTGCTTCAGGATAAGATATTTAGAAGAAATCGTCTTAACCAAGTTGCTGTTGCCGACCTTTTGCGTAGTGGTGATGTTTCACGACCAGTTTTGCGCTACGTTTCGGTGGGGCACGTGTCTGCATGGGTCAGATTAAATCGCTAAATCCAAATTGGTGCGGCAAGCAAAAACAGCAAAAATGCCAAAAATGTAGCACTGCAATGGCTAGTGCCATCTCGTTGTCACCGTAGGAATGAATGGGCACCCACTGTACACTGCCAGTTGCTCCGGTGGTGCGAGTTACTGTCGCTACTGCTGCGAACGTTGGCAATTTTTGTTCGCAGTCGCCGCGAGTGAAGAGATTTCAAACGTTGCCGAATTAATCAAGTACCCCATGCAAACATACAGTGGATATAAACTGGCTACCAAATGCCACCTTGGCGTGAAATATAAGCCCGAACAAGGGAGCAATTAAGCTCAGATAATTCTTTTTCTCGAGTGTCTTTGAGCGGCTGTTTATGAGACAGGGGTCAGCAGTGCGTTTGTTGCAGTGCATTGCCTACTTACATGTTAGAGCTTGTTTGTTTACTTACAAGCATTGACTCGTGTACTCGGTTGTTTTGCATTTACAGGTGCATCGTCTACCTAGATGAAACCTGGGCACACAAACGCAGGGCACACAAAAGAATACGTCTGGCAGAACAAGACTGTAAAGTCATCTCAGTATGCCTTCCTGAAAGGTTTAACAACGGGATTGGCTGCGCCTTCGGGCAAATGGGCCCGTTTGATCCTTGTACATGGTGGGAGCAGTGCAACAGGATTTGTGGAAGACCCTGCTGACTTCTTCAGAGCAAAAAAGGGAAACCATGCTGACTACCACTCTGAGATTGATGGCAACTACTTTGAGAAGTGGTTCACCAACAAGTTTTTGCCAAACATTCCGGCCAATAGCATTGTCGTCATGGGCAATGCTCCATATCATAGCGTGGCTCTTGAAAAAGCACCACTGGCTGTTTCCAGAATAAAACATTTCTCGCAAACAGTGCGGGGTCAGCAATTTTTATTGCCCTGTCTTATTTATTGTTTGCTCTTTCGAAATATTTTTACCTAGCGTTGTACAACTTTTTCTGCATTCTTACTTGACGCTCCCACAGCTTGGAACTCTTTTTATTTGGCTGCATGAAAATCCTGCCTGAGCAGCTTCTGCTCTTCTAGGAGAGCAGAGAAATCAAGACAAGCTGACTTGCCTCTGTATTGCCTTCATGTACATTTGTGCACGACAACAAATCTAACTCTTCAGGCAGCACTATTTTCTCTCACTGTGTGAATCAACACTATGTTCTAAATTTAACACTTAACACGGGAAAACAGGCCATATCGAGGTGGTGTGGGTAAAAATAATTTGACCCGAAAGTTGCAGACGGCCACTTGTTAATCGGGCCACGGCGGAGCACTCACCACTGTGCTAATTAATTAAACCCGACGAATGAACGTCATCTTTCGCACAAACCTCTCGCTTGCATCTAAAAAGTATAGTCACAATGCTGCAGAATCGGGAAGAAAACAGCTACTGGTGACCAAAAGCCGGTGTGAGCTCATTGACAATGAATTTCGGACAGCTCACATTAACGCGGTATGCATCAAATCAACAGATGCATGCAGTTCATTTCAGAACACGCCATAATATTGAAGCGAATCTGAACAAAACGGAGTTTTCTCATTCAAGTCACGCGAAATTCAACTTGTGATTAAAAAAAAAACGTTTCACCATCCAGCATTTGAACCCACGCACCCCCACTGCCTCTGTTGACTCTCCGGAGCGACGCGTTAGACCACAAGGCCACAAAACAGCGCGGAGTGATACACCTCTCTTTATTTTTTTTTCTGCGGACTACTTCCGTAGCCTTCACAGCGTTGCACATGATGTATGAAACGGGGTATAGTACTGCATGATACATAAATTAGGACTTGTGTGTCATGCTCTTTTGTTTTCATTTACTTGATTTCGCACACACACTATTGTTTTACAAACTCATATGTTCTTTTCCATATAAATTCCACAAGTGTTCCACTAGAGTAGCATACAGGAAACAAGAACCATGGAGACAGGACAGAGAAACATACTCGTGCTTCACTGCCTCTCTCCCATTTTTCATGGTCCATGCCTTAACTGTGTAATCTTGACTTTTGGAAATCATAATATTACTGGGTTTTGAATGATTCAAACTTGCTTCATTGTGTAGCACTGTGGAAAAAAAAAACCTTAATACCCCAATATGACTACAACAACTGGGTTTCACATCCAAGCCTGGAAAGCACTGCAAATACAGTCAATCACGAATATATCAAACGAACCCAGATATATCAAATTATTGTTTATATCGAGCAGTCAGAACATCAAATCCCCTTGAAAATCCCATGGAAAAGTATAGCACTACTGTTGGTGTTTACTGAACTCCCATAACGTTCGATATTTCAAAAAGCGCTACGCACCCCTGCAACTGGGGCTTCTTTTTAATTCTTTCTCTACCGCACCATAAGCCATCGGACACATTTGTACTATTCAAATCGCCCATGTAAAAGCGCAATCAGGAGTTTTGTGGATGTGCTGTGCCATCTAGTTTGTGTGCTCAACAACTGTTTTTTTTATTGCAGTTTTGGTTCCAGTGTTTTGACATGAGGGGGCGCCATGAAAAATGAAACTTTGAATGATCGCAGCAGCGTCCGCAGGCGAAAATGGCATCCACATCGTCGTACGCTCTTCGAAATCGAAAGCTGACACCGAGCACTTCAGCCGGTGGACTTCCTTGACATCATCACAGTAAAAAAATCTGCTCCCACACTTTGTAAAATATCAAGGCAGTATGTTGCGTAGACCCTAAAGCACCAAATAAAACCACTCATTATTTACAAATCAAGCGCACTTAATAAATACAATGTGAACGGTAAAATGAAACACATGCGAGCATGCACCGTTGTCCCTGGCCTGAGACGAAGTCTCGCAATCGGAACTGAAATCTGACCATTCCACATGGTTGTCTCACTCATAACTCATCACTGCTGCTATAAAAAAAAAAGGGGGGGGGGGGGGGGGGGGCATAAAAACCGACAAAAGTGCTCAGTGTGGACTTTTGCATTTGAGGAGCGCTGGCAAAATGGATGCCATGATCACTGACCTCAAAGAAAGAAAAAGAAAAGAAAACCAAAGAGATAGTGCTATAAAAACAACCTAGATGTCGCAGCTTGTCCAGGAGCCGACTTCAATTGTTGGTGGCAGGTTCAAAATGTCAGTCATATATGATTGGTGGCCTATGGCGTGGTAAGATAAGAGGTAAGGAGCACCTCGCTGATGTTTTGAAGCTAGCTGGCCCATTCTGCATTAGTTGCAGTTCTAATACGACCTAACTAATCGCGGTATACCATCTCCCTCAACACAGACACAATTGCAGTTATTGAGCAATGGTGTTGCATCCATGAACTGGTGGAGTAGAACCCGCAGAAGTTCATTTAAAATTTCCATTACAAGTTAGATTGTTAATCAAAATTCAAAGATAACCTGCCCTTTATTACAGAATGTCTTCTATACCTGATGCCTGTTACAAAAGATGTCCACTTAATGGGAGAGAGAGGCAAGCCAACCAAATGTGCAAAAAATCTCTTGTTCCAGAGTGTCTTAAATCCATGCCTGCTATACAGGGTGTTTCACGTAACTTGGACCAAGGATTTAAAAAAAGCGGTAAACCACAGCCCGCTGAAACCAACGATACATTGTTCGCCATCATGTGGCACTCCTCAGAATATTTTTTAATTGCGCTTAATTAGTTAACTAACTAAGATGAATTATGCAAATTTTCAAATATTCATTTTAGTGCCAAAACCGTTACGTTCGGTTGTAGAGCAGGTTTATCGATCCAGTTTATTGCAGCATCGTATCTCCTACGGGGTCCTTTTTTCCGGCACCTAAAGAAAGCCCGCAAAATATGAAAAAATGCCACGTGACTACGCTCGTGCGCTACCAAATTGCAGCACTCTCAATGGCGCTTCGAGCAAACGGGAGCGTGCCCGCTGACCGTGGAAAGCGAACGGCCGCCGCTCTTAGCAGCCGCTTGATACAGTAAAAGCTCGTTAATTCGAACTTCAGGGGACCGGGAAAAACGTTCGAATTATCCGATGTTCGAATTATCGAATGGCCGCGAAAAAACTGACAAGAACCATTTGCATTACGGTGTATGTAGGGTATTTACTCGCCTAACCAACCCACTCACATAATGAACCCACCCACCCCCGATTTTTGCCTAAGAATCTGAAAAAAAAAAAAAGCGTCAGTCGTTAACGCTTCCCTCCGTTTGGCACCGTCACGGCCCACAACGCATTTCTTGGGGGCGCGCCAAGATGCTGCGCAGCGATAACATCACTTTTGACGTTAGCTCCAGCAAGGGGGAAGCGAACTTTGGCAGAGTGCCAGCGCTTGTTCGGTTGTGCAAGCCTCGTTTTCAGCACCGTCATGGCCCCCAACGCATTTCTTGGCGGCGCGCCAAGATGCTACGCAGCGATAACATCACTTTTGACATTAGCTCCAGCAAGGGGGAAGCGAACTTTGGCAGAGTGCCAGCGCTTGTTCGGTTGTGCAAGCCTCGTTTTCAGCACCGTCACGGCCCCCAACGCATTTCTTGGCGGCGCGCCAAGATGCTACGCAGCGATAACATCACTTTTGACATTAGCTCCAGCAAGGGGGAAGCGAACTTTGGCAGAGTGCCAGCGCTTGTTCGGTTGTGCAAGCCTCGTTTTCAGCACCGTCATGGCCCCCAACGCATTTCTTGGCGGCGCGCCAAGATGCTACGCAGCGATAACATCACTTTTGACATTAGCTCCAGCAAGGGGGAAGCGAACTTTGGCAGAGTGCCAGCGCTTGTTCGGTTGTGCAAGCCTCGTTTTCAGCACCGTCATGGCCCCCAACGCATTTCTTGGCGGCGCGCCAAGATGCTACGCAGCGATAACATCACTTTTGACATTAGCTCCAGCAAGGGGGAAGCGAACTTTGGCAGAGTGCCAGCGCTTGTTCGGTTGTGCAAGCCTCGTTTTCAGCACCGTCACGGCCCACAACGCATTTCTTGGCGGCGCGCCAAGATGCTACGCAGCGATAACATCACTTTTGACATTAGCTCCAGCAAGGGGGAAGCGAACTTTGGCAGAGTGCCAGCGCTTGTGCCGGCGTCTTGTTCGCGGCTGAGCGCGTGCTTCCGTCGGCGACCGACCGATGGGTGGAAGCATGGACGACACTCGCAAAGAAAAAAAAGTTTTTTGCTCGTAATTTGTAGCGCCCGCCCGTCCGAAGTCATAGCATTCATGGGCGTTGGCTGGGACCGCGCTGACAGTGCTTATCTATCCGTATTTTCGAATTAACGAGCATTTAGTTGCGAGTTCCGGAGGTTGCGCGGAAAAGAGGGTAGGCAGCCGCCAGCGCGGTCGCCAACCCCTTCCCTCCGGTGCCGCCGGCCACCGCGCCAGTGATGGCGCCATTTAAGCTTTACCTACTCTTCCAAGGTTTTATCTAGTTTCATCTTCTGTCCCCGTTTAGGACGTACGCAGCCTCTAACTATGCGGAGGAGGTGCTTTCTTTTTTTTGGCCACATGCTGTGTGTCAAGCCGCCCAGACGCGGTGGCACGCGCGTAGTTCGAATTATCCGTAACGGAACCGACTCGCTTTCGAATTAACGGGCTTTTTTATACACAGATCTCTATGGAGCTTGGCCGGACCAAGTAGTGTAGTTCGAATTATCCAAAAATTCGAATTATCGAGTTTTGAATTAACGAGCTTTCACTGTAGTGCGTCAGCACTTTCCGCTGCTAAGAACGGTGGCCGTTCACTTCACCACGGTCAGCGGGCACGCTCCCGTTTGCTCGAAGCGCCGTTGAGAGTGCTGCAATTTGGTAGCGCACGAGCGTCGTCACGTGGCATTTTTTCATATTTTGCGGGCTTTCTTTAGGTGCCGGAAAAAAGGACCCCGTAGGAGATACGATGCTGCAATAAACTGGATCGATAAACCTGCTCTACAACCGAACGTAACGGTTTTGGCACTAAAATGAATATTTGAAAATTTGCATAATTCATCTTAGTTAATTAACTAATTAACCACAATTAAAAAATATTCTGAGGAGCGCCACATGATGGCGAACAATGTATTGTTGGTTTCAGTGGGCCGCGGTTTACTGCTTTTTTAAATATTTGGTTCAAGTTACGTGAAACACCCTGTATAACAGGGTTCAACTGAATGTATTCTAGCGGGGTGGAGAGCATATACATACCATGAAAAAAATGTATGTGCTCATCTATGTTGAGGCATCAAAAGTGTCAAGAAGGAAGCAAATAGAGAAAAACATTTGCCACCCACATGAAAATGACCAGAGTGTGAAGCCAGGAAGAGAGAATGGTTTGTAGAACTTTACAATGTGAGTACTAAGGTGATGCGTACACAACTTCATATGCCACAATGAAAATCATGCCAATTATGACAAAGACCAAAGAACAGTGTTCTAACTTTGAAAAATGATACTGGTAAACTTTGGGCATGCACCGATAATAAAACCCTGATGCCACAGAAAGGACAAATTAACAAGTCTGCCAGATGTGCGTGCTTGCCACACAAAACAAAATTTCAGCTCCTGCACATTCAGGACAACTGCAAACTTTCCTAGAAAGGAAAAGAAAGCGAGTTAACTCACTTGAGGTTTCCTCTTTGATGCTGTAGGAGCGCGAGGAGTTGCGCCCCGAGAAACCTCGTCCTGTGGCCCGAACAAGGCTACTACGCAGGTCAGCACCCATCCCAGCCACCTGTGACCGGGGCAGTCTACCCGGAACATCCTCCAGCAGGTCCTGGCAACCCATCAGTCTGCACAGAACAGAGTGCACTTAAGACCATAAGCCAAGTATAAAGCGGAGAGACATCCTAGAGTGCAAGAAGTTCCCTTGAAACTCCCACCTTACAAGTCACAGTACTCTTCAAGAAACTTAAAATGAAACAGACAGGTTACTAATGGTTTTCAAAGCTGTAGCTAGTACCCCGGTTGTAATAAAAAAATAATTATAAGTGCAAATCAAACATGACTTTGAAAGTACATTTTAGCAAAGAGTGAAGAAAGCCTTTCTGAATGAAATCTGATAACATAGCTGTAGGCATGTGCAAATATCAATAATTTTTAATATTTGGTTGAAAAGTAAACCATTTGATTTGAACCAATGTTTGGTATTCGGAATTTCAAAGTATATCGTCTCGAGTGAATAACGCTTCCGGAACTCTTGCTTCATGCTTCATACTCCGGGATCACAACGCGGCACATGCGCAAACAAAGCCCCGACTCGGTGCCATGTGCCTGCACTCCCGCACGTATGCCGGAGCCGGTCTGCACATGCTCGAAGCAACAAAAGCGAGCAGGCACAGGCACAGTGCCCAGATCTGTACCTGCCAGGCGTCTGTGGCCGCGCTACCCGCAGTGCACATCAATAAAGAGATTCAGCATAGCGCGATCCATTTCTGCATGGCGCTAGTGCGCATGAGTCGAGTGGTCCCGACGGGGTAGGCGTGCGTTTAAACAGCTGACTGGTGCCTGCCGCCGTTATGGTGTCCTCAGGGCAATCTGATAAAGCGCAGTGGCTCCCTGTGGAATCAGTTCCCCATAGCAGCCGCAAATTGTGCTATGCTAAATTTCTCTAATGGGAGGACACGCGATTCCCTTGATTTCCACAAGTTTGAGCAGACTGCAGGTGCCGTTAGCCACTCTTCTCCGCATGAAATTCGTGAATCAAGTGCGACAGGGCGAACATGAGAGGAAGCTACCACGAGGCACATTGTGCTTGGTGCCCCTTTCCGACGCCTGATGCGGTCTGGCACTTGGCGCGCAGTGTGTACACCTAGCAGGGGTTCTCTGGGGGGGGGGGGGGGGGGGGGGGTGCAACCATTGCCGCCACTCTCCTGCCACTGTAGCCGGAGCAGCGGGCGATTAAAGGTGCAGTGAAGAGGAATCTGAACTCGTCTTTTTACCGCGGGAACTCAATCTACACGTTCCGAGCATTCTTAGAAACTTCGATTTATTGCCCTGTGTGGCTGATTTCCCTAATTAAATTGAATTAACGTCCGGCTCCCGCCTTTTTTTTTTTTTTAATTCTCCCCGTACGGTGGGTGGAGTCGACCAACGCGTGGAGTGCCTTTCACCCAGTCCCGTGGCGGCTTGCCGCTCTGCCTTCGGCGGAGTAATACGTAGTAATTGTAGTAGCAAATAGTCGGCGCGTATTTTTTATTTCTGCGGGCTTATTTTGCGGCTATATTATCTGGGAATGAAACTATTTATTCACAGAAACCTAAAAAACAAAACAAAGGGAAAGCAAAGCCTCCACGGAGCTGGCTGAAAGGCACTCCACGCGTTGGTCGACTCCGCCCACCATAAGGGAAGAATTCAAAAAATAAAGGCGGGAGCCGGACGTTAATTCGATTTAATTAGGGAAATCAGCCACACAGGGCAATCAGTCGAAGTTTCAAAGAATGCTCGGAACGTGTAGATCGAGTTCCCGCGGCAAAAAGACAGGTTCAGATTCCTCTTCATTGCACCTTTAACCGCTCGCGACAGGGCAGAGGTGGACGATTTCAAACTCTTCACGGCCGTCCCGTCTGTCGCAGGCCTACGAATGCCTCAGTAGGTGCAGTTTTGCTATAGAGACAAAAACTGCGTGCACATAAGTTTCTCAAAAGCAATGGATTACCATCTCACATTCAGTAGGGGGGAGGGAGTCCCACAGATAGGTCTCACACTTCACAATTATGTCGGCTCCGCATGTAAGCCAACCACCCCATTTCCCGATGGCCACTTTTACAGGACGTCGACACAGCTTCAGTGAGTGTGATAAAATTCCAACGCACACTCTCTTTTTCATGTAATGGCCTTGTGTGTTTGAAAAATAAATGATTTCGAAAAGCCTATTGTACCGTTCAGCCTTTCTTGTGTGCTAGAACTATTAGAAATATTCGCTTCGAAATTATTCGAAGAAAATTATTAGATTATTAGAAATTATTAGATTATTAGAAATTATTAGAAACTAAAAAAAAAAAACACTATTCGCACATGCCTACATAGGTGCGTTATGTGTTGTGTTGGGTTTAATGGCGCATAAGCTGCTAAGGCTATCATGCACTAAGCTCAAGGTATAGGATATTTCTTTTGTGCAGATTTTTGCTAATATATGAAAAAACAGTGGTGTAGACGGTCTAAAAAGTTTGTTCTACCTAGTAATAGGAGAGGGAAGAAATTTTAGAACTAGCTACAAGTAAAAGCTTTAAAAAAGGCCGGGTAACCTTATCAGCAGTCCTTGGCTGGGCAAGGAAATTGAAGTTCCCAACCAATCACATAATGACCTCAGCCTTCTCAAGGATGAGAACAAGGTTGAAGTATCATATATGAAGCAAAGCAGTGGATCAAAATTTACAGTTTCTCAAGAACACCTGCTTCTTTTAAAAAGCTTAAAACACAAGGCGAGTTAACAATGGCATTTTCACCTAAGAGCAGTGCAGGGTGTAAAGGAATGCATTCATTATAAAACTTATTGAAGTGTTTCTTTCTTAGTTTTCCAGAGTTTTGAACAAGAGAGTAAAATATGGTTTATTGTGAGCTCGCCTCCACATCTTTCACAAAGAGGTTTGTCTAGTTTCGTTAGTAAGAAATTATGTGTAATGTGTGTGTGTCCAATGCAGAGACATAAAATTACTTCCATAAATCGTTACTGGTGCCTGCAGGTCTTCTATTCACCAAGGACGGGCTTTACTAAGTGCAGCTTGTTAACTTTGTTGTCCCATGAAGCCTGCCATTTAGCTTTCAGTTTATTTTGGACAAACCTCATGCAGTCCCTATGCGGTATGTTTACATGTTTTACCTCACCGTTCCGGGCAAGAGCGGCACCTACAAAGGTGCTTAGGGCATCGATATAATGGACTATGATAACGAAGTAGCATTTTTCTACTACTCAGAAGAACGTCAATTTTAAATCTCAGGAGAGTGGAAATGGTTTCAAGGCAACTTATAGTGGTCACAGGTACAGTCTGTAGCAAAAGTTTACAGTGCACAAAGCGAATTGGATGCACGGTGCTGTTGAATAAACTTTACACAGCTCGCACGCAAGGAAAAAAAAAAGGTAAAGTGTGCCGTGTATGTGGAGCACTGCTCTGGCTTGTACGTGCCTCAAAGTCATGCACACGCTTTGGGGGATGCAATCTTGGGGGAACCAAGAGCAGGACAGCACTGGGTTGTCAGTGCTATCTATACAAGCCCAGGTACTATCAGCGTCAAATGAAATGCGAACCGCGGAAAGCCTGGCCACAGGTCCCACTTACTCATCAGCCTGTCGACAGGAAACACAGGCGCGCTCATCCGGTTTGCGATGCTTTTGCTTGCGTTTTCTTTGACGTTCGTTGTCGCTTTTTGCCACTGGAGCGCCACAATCATTCTTTCTACGTATGGAAGCTTGAGCAGCGCGGTTTCGCTGGCGGCAGCGGCTCTAGCCCGCGTGGTTCAGAGAAACGAGCGTTCTTGGCTCGCTTGCTTGCCGCGCTATAATTTCTTGGCATCGTAGACGGACGCTGATAACACGGCGATGACGGAAGCAAATTCAAAGCGCTCGCTCCACCCACGCGGGCCAGAGCCGCGCCCGCCAGCGGAAACGCGCTGCCCAAGCTTCCATACCTAGAAAGAATGATTGTGGCGCTCCAGTGGCAAAAAGCGACAACGAACGTCAAAGAAAACGCAAGCAAAAGCATCGCAAACCGGATGAGCGTGCCTGTGTTTCCTGTCGACAGGCTGATGAGTAAGTGGGACCTGTGGCCAGGCTTTCCGCGGTTCGCATTTCATTTGACGCTGATAGTACACCCGGCCAAATCTTTAGCTAGCATGCGTGACGGCCGCTTTTTCTGCACTCCTACGCTTTGCTACGAAGCAAACTTGCGGAAAGCTCAATATTACGCATTGGCTTAGTGGGCCTGTGCTTAGATTTGATATTTCCCCAAGTTTGCTACGTCATGAGCTGCAGGAGCACGGAAAAAGCGGCCGTCGCGCACGCCAGCTAAAGATTTGGCCGGCTGTACCTGCACCTCAACCAAACCACAGGAAGCAAAGCAATCTCATTCTGCGCTGAAGTGCACTCGTCAGTGGCACAAGTCATCGCCTGGACAACAGCCCAGGTGAAAATACTAGCCAGTTAAAATGGTTTACTGCAAACTTGGAAGGTCCCAGCTGATTCTGATCAATCCGAAATGGAACCAATTGGGACTAACTCGGCCTTCTGCCGTTAACAACTTGGACCTGTTAGACTGACACTTTCATCTGGGTATGGACTGCTGATCGATTCCTTCAAAGCCAGGTGAATCATTTTGTGCTTGCTTTCCGGAACTGTGGCTGTCAAACAGTTGGGAAGTGAACCTTCAGTTCATGAACCATCGCTAATTCAATGTAGTCCATCTCAACCGCCGATTTCTTGTGTGCCAAGAATGTTTGGGTATAACGCAATGGCAAGCTATGAGGAGCTTTACTGGCAACTGGGTTACAATGAGAAAGCCACATGAACAACTTCTGTGGATATCAAAACATGCGTGCTTGAAATCAAGGCAACTGGCACTGATGATGACCACATGATCTTCCACTGTAGCAGTAATCAATTGTTCAATGCCAAATGTAGATGCCATGATGGCAGCTCCAAAGTGCTGACACCACATTTTTGAATTAAGGCTTTTTTGTAATTATCATAAACCAAAGCTGAACGCTAAAAGCAAGTTTTGTTTTGTTTCAGGATAATTAAAAAAAAAAAGCCTTAATTCAAACCTTTCATGCAGTCCAACAGACGTCAAATTGACAACGGTCTATAGTAGCTAACATCTCATGGAGTTGCTTCTGATGCACAGAATGCTAAAGATAAGAGGCCCACCTGACTTGAAGCTGACCAGTGACCGAAGCTGGCTTTGAGAGAGAAATGGTGGGGCTGGCCGCCAGCGGACTCAATGGAGATGCCAGTGAGCCAGGCTGCTCGGCTCGGGGCCCATGTGGCACGATGGATGGCGAGTAGGGGCTCACCAGCTGGCTAGACTCCAACTCGCGCTTGAGCAATTGCCACTTGGCGCTGCCCGGTGACAGTTCTGCACGTCGCAGCTCCAGTGATCGGCGAATCAGATCAAGCTTCTCACTCGATTCAACCAAGCTGTTCTGTGCCTGAGAGCAAAACAGTGAAGCAAAGCACAAGAACAAGTTACATTTCATGCAAGAAAAGATGTTTTCCCAGACCCAAGAGTAAAAAAAGCAAATTTTTGTACTAAAACACTGCAATGGCAAATGCAAATCTATCACTCGCAAAGATCTTACAGTTGCAAAGCCTTGTGAGGAGGCTCCATCGCAAAACGCACAAACATAGAAAAGCCCGTGACAAGCACGCAGTTTCCCCACACTGGAAGAACGCGAACGTAAGCGATGGGAACGCACACTGGCGTCAGAACAGCAAACAGCAAAGCTACTTTTCAAAAGAAAAAATAATGACCAGCAACACATCAGCTGGCGTCCAAAAGTGCCGTGGAGCTGAGTTCGGACGACTGGCGAATGCACAGGCCAACAGTTGCCGTTGCCGCAGCTTAGCGGCGAAGCTCAGAAACGGAAACTATGCGACCGGGCTATTTTTTGGCCCGGCAACAGGAGCCCTCCTATCGTCATGCCTGCCATTAAGTGCATTTAACAGGTGCGCAGCTTAAAACGCACCATGTAATAGGTAGGAGTTTTACACAATCGCTTGCCCTGTTGCGGCAACTCGACTCACCCGTCCAGCAAGTGGGCTTTCCCGCATATCATTACGAAAACGAGATGGCAGAGCCCACACTAGGAGAGTTAGGTATGAAGGCAGCAGGACAAATGCCATGGGTGGGGGTGTTAAGTATGTAACATGTTATGGAATGATCAAAGAAAAAAACAGTGCACTTTTGCATTGAGATAGTTCAAACGGGGTGGTTGGCCATCTTGTTCACATCAGGTGTCGTATGTGGGAAAGTCCACTAGTTGAATTTCGTATGAGGTCAAGCTTAGCAGTGTCTGAATGAGATTGGTCCACGTGATAAACGTTTGATAATAAAGCGAAGAGGATGCATTTTATTGTTTTCCTGGCGCTTTAAACCCGATCCTCAAATGGTCAAATTTATGAAAGTCAACACTGTAACGATTGCTGGCAAATATAAAAAATGTTAAAACATTCTGAAATTCTCGACTGTCAATTTCTCAAATACAATTCCTATTTGAAATTGATTATTTAAACACCCCTACTTTCAAGGACTCTCCAATATTTTTTCAATGATCAACACAGAGGCTTATCAGAACAATATTTTCTACGTATCATGACTGTCACCTTCATTGCACAAGGAACTTCTGTCAACAAAACCACACAAGCTAAGTTGCTCTTTAGTCGTAGCTTTCACGAAAGCTCAGCTTCCTCTTTTTTCCAGCTCAATGTTGACGCTGAGAATGTTTTATGCTTTTTCTTTAACAGTGTCAAACCGCTGGTCTTTATCACCCATGTCAGGTCATTAGTGGCTTGTTTTGTTATGGAAGCCGCTAAACTATACATAACCCAGAAAAGTTGCTTCCAACGTTTTTTTGGGGTTGTCAAATCAACTTATTCACCAACACAATGCTTTATTATACATCACTTTTTTGCCCATTCGGCCTCCTGCTTTTTTCAACCTTCCTAAATCCACAGTAATGATGCCTTGCTAAAGCCACAGAGGGCCACAATTCCTTAGTCATCTGCAGAAAGGGCACCATCCGCTCTGTCCACAGCATCACACGCAATCCACTGTGGAAAGCAAGAAATTCCTCTCAAATTTTCCAAGGTGAATTGCTTATTCAGGCTGAGTCCCATCAACATGCTCCCGTGCCCTTGGCTCTGAATGAACAACAGTTTAAATCTCCACAATTCCCTGCACGAAGAACTTATCTTGAGGAGCACATAATCCATCATTGAGCACAGGCGGATTTGGCTCCCCCATTTCAAAGCTGGATAAGCCAAGTTTGCTGTTTTTAGCACACTTTGAAAAATCGCTGGGTAATCCTGGGGGTTTGTTTGCATTACTGCTTATAGCGTATCGGCAGATCAAGGAGCTTTACTCACTCTGATTACCATATTTACTCGCATAATAGGCACACTTTTCTTTGAAAAAATCCAGCTCAATGTTTGAGGTGCGCCTAATATGCGGGGCAAAATTTCCTGAAATTTTCGACTCGCAGAATTGAACGCACATGTGTAAAAGCCGCACCCATGTATGGGTGTGCCCTGTCTACCCGAAGGAAATATTAAAAAAAAAAAAAGAGCCATGTAAGGTCCACACCCAAACTTTTCACGACCCAAGCAGGAAGTGCCTTCGAAATGCACGTCCATGGCCTCCGCAATCAGCTCCTGCTGCGAGTAACAGTGCACTTGATCGCGGAAGCCACGCATGCACACGGGAGCTACCAGGTGCTGCCCACGGATGGCGTCCGAGGCCACGGCTCATCATCATCATCATCAACTTTTTCATATGCCAAGAGCTCCCGCTATCCATATCAGCATCAGTATCACCAGCTCAAGATTTTTGTAGCTGTCAAAGGCAAAGTCACGGGAGTTGTGGTAGTGTGTTAGTTTAATGTAGCTGTGGCTTTTGTGTGCTGTCATTAAGCTTTGCAATTTTAGCATGCCGTGCACCATAATAGCTACACGGCTGGGAGTTTGCTCTCGAACATGGGGAGTGTGCGGCGGGCCGGAAATTCAACGTGGCCAAGAAGTGCGGCAGTTGCGACTGCGAAGTGCGTAAATTTTTGTTATGTGACTCCAAGCATCAAGGTTTTCGTGGGCCTAAGTCAGGAAGGTTTCCGGCTGGAGATGAAGCATTCCAAACAGGCTTGTAAAGTGAGCATCCCTGAAAACAGTGTGCGGAATTCGGCATGCGCGGCTGTTCCACACGATTTCGTACGTGCTATGGGTCTGCAGCAGCTGCGAGGGCAGCAACACTAGTGAGGACTAGTAGTCAGTTCAGCAAAGTTAAAATAAGCTTGGGTTGTGGAACATGTGTGCATTTTTTTTTTTCACTCGAGATTGGGGGGGGGGGGGGTCAGTTCAGTTTGCAATCGTGTAAACACAGTATTGATCACAGTGCCAAGTTCGGGATGCGCCTATTACCTATGTGCAGAAATAAAAAAATAAAAAAGAATTGATTCCCCGTGACCAATCTGGGGGTGCGCCTATTATGTGAGTAAATACGGTAATTTGGACAGCAGCCGATGTAGCTCAGAGGGCAGCAGCAGCAACGATGACGAGCACAGCACCAGAGCACAGCATCAGCTCGGAGTCTGAAGACTCCGCTAGAGACAACTGAATGTAGAACAAATGCTGCTCATTCCCTGACTGGAGTGTTTTTACTTAAAATATTTTTTTTTCGCACATCGCGTGTATGGGCCGCACCCTGAAAATTGGCCCTCGAATCTGGAAAGTGCGGCCCTTACACGCATTTATACGGTAAATACGCAAACGTGCATTCACTGCCAGTACTGATCCACTCTGCTGATCCAGTCACTGTGGCACACATTTGACACCTGGCTTGGATCCAGCAGTGCAATTCTCCATGACAAATGTATTTTTACACATACATGAAAAAAAAAAGGTGGGCAAAAGTGCTCTTTTGCGGCTGCTTTTTTTCATCATCATCAATCTGTAATGACCTATGTGGACTTGCGGGCAACTTCCACAAGAAAAAGTGTTATATGTCAAATGCACGACGAAGGCCTCTCCCATATCCCTCAAATTAACCCTGCCCTGTGCCAGCTGTGGCCACCTTATCGTCACTAACTTTTCGATCTTATCCACTCACCTGATTCTCTGCCACCCCCTGCTAAGCTTGCCTACTCTTGGAATCCACTCCGTTACCTCGAGGAACCATTGGTTATTTTCTCTTCGCATTACATGCCCAGTCCACACCCATTTCCTCGAATTCAGCTTAAATATCATGAACTCACATTTATTTCCTGACCCACTCCTGCTCTCTTCCTGTCTCTTAATGTTACACCGATCATGATGAAAAAAAAAGATCACCCTTCTAACAATGAAATGCAAGAGTTTTCAAGGACCCATAGAAATTCCAGGACTCCCAAGGCCCTCGAAAACAACTTTTTCATGTGCAGGGGCTTTTCAAGGTTTTCAAGGATGCTCATGGACCCTGGCCAAGCTACTCGGGTTTTCAACACATCCACAGTGCAGGGCTGGCACGCCCAGCTAAGCTGAAAGAAATGCCAAGTTGCCTGGGCCAGCAACAGGTATGTACAGAGGGTCCACCGCGCTCACTCAAGCTTGCAGAAACCCTAGGCTTCCTGGGCTTGCAATGCATCAGCAGCATGAGCTCAGCACGTGCTGCCCAATTCAGGAGAATGCCAGTTCACCACAGCTTGTAGCTAATAGTTGGAGAGGTTGGCTCAATTAGCTAAACTTACACCACCTTCCCTGACATATGGGAAGGAACTTCATATGCAAGAACAGGGGACATGCTAGCTAACCCTGCACATCTCATTTTCAGTGTGTGGTGAAGTCTATTTTTTTTCCAGTAACACTAGATGGCCAGCCAACGAAGCCTGCAGTCAGTGCCAAATGCTATCTCAGTGGAAAACTTTCTGTGGATGTGCAGTAGAAGCCAAAGTCTGACACAATCCCATCGAGGCCTGCATGATTGGCCAATGATGCATGATAAACATGCATGGAAGCTGTTGTACTGTGCACATACATAGTTTATGCTGCACAGTCAGAAAAATCTGTCTAAGGGTATAGTGTTTGGTATCTAACGTAGACTTCGTAGACTGCCCATCTCACAGCTACTCACAAGTAATGCATGCTGACAAATCAATTATCGAACAGACTGGAAAACTCCTTAACCCACAAAGCCGATTATCAATACCTCACCTCCCCCACCTCTGCCTTTTATACCAAGTCTTAAACTGGCAGGCAATTCCTCTAACTATGAGCAGGGCAAAATGCAATGCATCACTTTCTTACTATGAGGCAACATATTACTTGAGCCAGGGTACACAATTCAATGTTTCCATTTCCTAAAGATGAGGTTACTCACCTCTTGGAAGACTTTACGATCTGTAACTTTTCCTGCAGCTTGGCACAACTTGAGCACATTCTTCGCTCCTTCTACAACAGCACACTCCACCTTGAGCCGGTGACGCAGATCTTCTATCTGAAGTTCTACCGGTGACATGACTTCGGGTATTTTACCTGTAAACATAAGATGACTCAGAGGTTATTAAAGTTTCTAATAACCACCATTCACAAACAATAAAAAAAAGGAGCTCAATAAGTCACTTTAGAGCCAACATTTTTTCATGCCTGCAGATATCAAACTAGCTATCAGCACCTGCATAAGCTTTCAGTGCTAACCCAAGCCCTGAGTGGCACGTGTCACCTAGGTTACGGTGCAGCCATAACACCATACCTGGAGAAAGACTCACAGGCCTTCTGTAAAGATGTGCAAATATGAATTTTAGATTGCAAAATGAATATGAAAACAGTAGAACCCTGCTGTTACGTTCCCAGGAGGTGTGTTTTCCTGGCTGCTACGTTTTCATTAGCCAGTCCTGTCCAAGCTCCTATAGAAACCCATGCGATACAAACTCTCGTAATGTGGCAGCATTCCCACACGCTATGCCGCGAATGTCACTTTAAAATAATGCTTCACACCGTGCCGGGATTTCGACACCTTATGTTTAGCAATCTTGGAACGCTGACAGCAGGCCAGCCAAAGCTGGCCTCTAGACAGTGTTGGCAGCTTCCAGAGTGTTGTACCCACACCGATGCTGTGCATGCTTATAGGCAGCATGCATCTTATTGCCGTTGTTGGTGCAGTTTCATCAAGAAGAGTTTTCTGGCGGGCTAGCTGGTGCTTTTCGTTCATGATTAAACTGCGCGAAGAAAACACGGACAGAGACAGAAAACACGTACACACACTGAGCAGTTTCATCGCTGCTGTGGCACTGGCGTGAATAACAGAAGGAGCGAAACTATGCCGCGGCGAACGCCACATGGGCAGCGTTGTACGATATACATGCACGGATCAGCTCAGAGGCATATTTCTGTGATCCACATTTGCCTTGTTGCCTGCTGCTCAAAAGTTAATTTCTAGGTTCCAAGAGACGAGGATTGGGAAGGATTAAAGCTGCTGTCGCAAAAACAACCATTAAGCCACTGTGGAAGCTACTACTGCTACCAGTTGGCGTGGCGCTTCTATGGAGGAGGTGTGACATCAGCACTTCCTATCAGAGGTGCATGCTCTCGCGCGGCGAAGCTTGGTAGCCAAGTGTAGGATGCAAAATGTTGCCCCAAACATTGTAGTACTCTCAATCAGCCATAGCACACTTAAACCAACATTTTGGCGTAACAGACAGGAATAAATTCCATTCCAGCAGCTGCAGTTCCGCTGCTCCGATGATGCAAACACGGACAAATGCAGATGCAAAAAGCAAAGCACAGAGCAAGATGTGCGACTCGGCACTGAACTAAATGCAGGTATGTTCCATGCCCCTTGCAGCTTTTATTCCTTCATGCACCTTTTTTTTTTTTCTCATTCTCATGTCCTGTGGTTTTAAGAGGCTGCCCGTAGGCCCCCTCATGCAAAAAATGCACAGAAAATGAATGCGATTGCTGGCCAACTCTTTTTAGCCAAATACACCAAAATTTTACCGAAGAGACTGTATACTGCTGTATGATGCTTTCCAAGCAAGTTGTTTTACACTGGTTACTAGAGAATAATAAATATACACCAGCATATTTGGGGTGTTGGCACATCCCAAATGCACTGAGTATCAACACACCCTAACATTACAGCACACTGAGTCAGCTTCATGTTGAGATTTTCAATCATCACCAAGTAGCTAGGACACATTACTACTCACTTTTAGTCGAATACTGCATTCTATCATGAGTAGCCTATAGGCAGAGGTGTGGACATAAGTAAATGAACAAAGTTGTATTCGAATTGCAATCCTGCCTATTCTACCAGAAATCGAGAAAAACTTTCTCCATGAGAAACCACAGTAGTGATTACTGCCAGCTCACACATGCCATAACCCTCCCAATTCCTTTCAGGCAACACAGGAATCGGGTTAGACAACCATAGAGTGCTTCAATTACTTATGTCTCCACCTGTACAGGCTTGTCCACTCTTAGTGCGAACAGGTGAGAGCATGGCCATGCTCTTCGGGGGGCAACTGCTTACGACACGACCGCGCATTGAAGCGAAGTGGCAGATGATGACACGAAGCACCGTCTCCAGGTCCATCTTCTCCTGCACTGCTTTGCTGCAACGAGACGATGCGTCGTGCACAGTGGCCCTCTAAAGAGTGCACTCACGTGTTTGCACCAAGACTGGACGACCCTGTACGTTGGTTTTGTGCCAAGTCTTACTTTTGACAAGCGACAAAAGCAACACATCGTTAGCATTCAGCAGACAAGGGAAAGGAAATGAGGGGTTAATTAGCACGACATTAAATAAGGTGCAGTAATATATCAGGTACAAGTCACTGCACAGGCAATTTCTTATAACTGAAGTTACATGCATTAAATAATAGGCCAAAAAGTAATGCACACTACTTTCTCATAAACCGCCTAGCAACATCGTTAGATGGGACAGCTGCCAAGCATTTGCAATGGTATTCAAGTGAGGCTAAAAACTAGGTATACAGATGAAGTATGGTTCTCTAGCATTACTTTGCATACACAACACTTCCCATAACTATTAACCACAATTTTCTAACTTCACTAGTTCCCAAGAACAGGTGTAATAAACATCAACTTACTGATAAGCCATTAGCATAACTGCCCTTTATTGTGGCACTGATGCCCCCCTCCCAAGAACACACCTAAAGCTAAGAACCACATCAGCAGCTACATAACAATATCTTAAGAAAATATGTTGCATGCTGTCAATCAGATTCCACATCAAAGTCCATTGACTACAATTTAGGCAGTCTGCATCAGTAGCAAACAACTAGTTCTGGTCACAGCTACAAGATGAAAAGAATATGCAATTAACTAGCGTGAGCTAGAAGAAATCAAAAGTGCCCTTTGGTGTTACACATGGTAAGAAGACTGTTTCTTAGCACATTACGCTGCTGAGTGCTAATACCTACAATGGACCAATTCCATGAGTAGCAACAAAAAAAAAATACAAATAGCTTTTATAAAGTTCCTCCACATTTCTGCTCTTTGAACAGAAACTTGTACTCTAAAATGCTAACCAACGATACAAACACACTGTAAGCCCATAGCTAATTACGGATCTCCATACTTTGCACTGCAATTTTAAATACCTTTCATAAAGAACTATACTTTCACCTTGTGCACAACATCTGGGACTTACCCCCTGTGGTGCTATCAAGGTGGTTGTTGGAGCACCCCTCGCCAGCTTCCTTGCTGCGGCTGTCCTGGTTCTGACGTAGCCGAGCCATCATCATGCGTATGTAATCAATCTTGGCTTTGGAGTCCGCCTGCATCTGCTGTGCCTCAGCCAGCAATTTGCGGTCCTTGGAGGGGCCCGAGCTGTACATCTGCAGCATATTCTCGGCCCCTTGCTTCACTTTAAGCTCAATGTTCAGTTGCTTCTCAAGTGACTGTAGCCGCTGGTCTGTGGTGGAAAGTGGCATGTCACTCTTGTCACCATAGAAGGAGTCCGTTGAAAGCGGCTGTGCCCCTAAAAAAGAGACACACCCCCCGATAAGAAAGGACACCAAAGGACACTACACATAAAGTACACAATGTGTAGCAAATGTCCTAGTGCTTAAAATTAATGGATTGTTGGGAGAGTCAGATGCAAGAGCACAGCGGCGCAACTAAGACCGCGCATGAAAGAACACAACAGATGTGCACACTACCAACTGTTTATCTGACAGAAACACATGCACACTACCAACCGCTTATTTGACAGAAAGGAGGCATACTTATAACTTAGGCACGTGACAAACCCCATGATCGCTCTGAAAAAAGCCAGCAAAACGAAGGTTTGCAAACCCATGAAGTTACTCATGGGTTTGCAAGCCTTTATTTTGCTGGCTGAAGGGTTATTCATGGGTTTGCAAGCCTTTTTTTTTGCTGGCTGAAGGGTTATTCATGGGTTTGCAAGCCTTCATTTTGCTGGCTGTTTTCGGAGCGATCAAGCAATGTGTCACGTGCCTGAGTTCAGTGCTATACCGTATTTACTCGCATAATAGGCGCGCTCACATAATAGGCGCACCCCCAGTTTGGTTGTGAAAAAAGTTTTTTTTTTATTTCCGTGCATATGCAAGCTGAAGCCGACGATTGCAAGCCGAGTCATTTGGTTTGCTGTTAACACATTTAACTTAAATTTCCTGCTTAGTTTATATTTTTGCCAAAAAGCGGCAATTTTTGAGACGCGCTTGAAGTTGGGGGTGCAGCGTCGAGTGCTCCGAACAAGCCTTCAACATCGGGAATGGCGCTCACTCGAAAAAACCCCACTGCACGCAATTCTGCTGCGTTTGCACCACTTATTTTTCATGCATCGATTAGCATGGACCCTAACGACGATTCTGTATCGTCAGGTATTGTTTCGAAGCTCAAACTGCGCAACGAGAGCTGGAACGCTGGCCTGTGCGTTCAGTTTCCTGCTTCCGGTCAGTTTGTGCGAACCGAAGCTTCTCATTATAGCCGTTACGGTGAGGTGGCACCATCTAATTAATTTTTCAGAGACTACATTTTCGGCTTCTGCGTAGACTGCAATTTTTCCATGATGTGCGAATTTTAGAAAAGCCCTTGAAGCGGAGGGTACGGCGAGGACACTCCGAGCATGGCGTCGGGCGCGCGCTCGGAAAAGCCTCGCTGCGCCTAATTCTACTGCATCGACTACAAATATTTTCTATGCTATGAGTAGCAGAGTCTCTGGTGACGATGTTGCATTGTCGGATTTTGGTTCAGAAGCTGTAACTGCGCAAACCGATCCCTGAACGTTGGCCTGTTAGTTTCGCTTTCTTTTTCCCGTCCGCTTATGCGGGCACATCTGGTTTGTTGTTTAGACAGTTAGTTCCATTTTCGGCCTAGTTCGTTATTTCCCACGAGTCGTGCATTTTTGAAGTGCCCTTGGAGGAGAGGTTTATTGCGACATAACAGGTGAGGAGGATGGCGTCAAGCTCGGGCACTTCACGCGCTCGCAAGAGTCCCGCTGCACGCGATTCTTCAGCCTCTACAGCTGATTGTTGTAACGTTGGATTTCGATTCCGCAGCTATACTTACTGCATACTATATATCGCTATATCGCAGCTATACTTTGTTGCGATTTTGTTTTGTTTTCCCTTTTTTTTTCGCAAATTAAATAAGTTCCAATTTGTATTTTTTTAAACCACGCTTACCCAGCTTTTGTTTGGCGCATAACATTACACTTCCAATTTTTTTTTGTTGGACTGTAAAAATCATATCAAGGACACACTCAGATGAGCCTTTTCAAGAGGCATAAAGAAAAAAATTTCAAGCTCGAAAACTATTCAAGTTATAATTTTAATATTTTAATGTCATGTTTCATAAAGAATTTGAATTGTTTTGTACCTTTTAGTTTTTTTATCAAAAGTTTTTTTAAAGTTGTCCTCTATAAACACAGAAATTTCGTTCTTTTTTATTTTTGTTGTTCATTGATTTTTTTCCAAAAATTTCTTAGCAGAATTTGTGTTCAAATCAATTTCATTAGAAAGTGCATTCTTTTTCAATCATTGTTATGCATTTTATGTACTTTTATCTATCACACTTTTTCAAAAAAAAAAAAACGGGTTTGTCAGAGACATAAAAAAACAGTCCTTTTTCCCGTGGTAATGAAAGAGTTAAACGTCTGTTTGGAAAGCTTCATCTGCAGCCGGAAACCGTCCCGACTTAGGCCCATGAAAACCTGGGCGATAGGAGTTGAAAACGAAAAATTTGGCACGCCGCAGTCGCTACTACTGCACTTCTCAGCCACATCAAACTTCCGGCTTGCCGCATGCTGGCCGTGTTCGACAGAAAACTCCCAGCCGTGTAGCTATTAAGGTGCTTGCCCGTTGCGCTAAAATAGCAACGCTCGGCGGCAGCACACGAAAGCCACAAGTACGATGAACTAACAGGCTACCACAGATCCTGGGCCTTTGACAGCATAGTTTCTTACTATTACCTAGTAGGAAAGCTGGCGCCCCGTCTATGGGAGTTTGCATGGAGCTTCCTCAAGACCACTTCAGCCACCATGGGCGCTCAAAGCATCATGGGCCGGTGGCTGGACTGCATCATGGGCAGACTTCAGAACTACAACTTTTGGCCAAAAAATAATGCAAAAATAAACGCTGTTCGATATTCGAGAATGTCCTAACATTCAATACCCTGTCTATAAATTGCAACAAATGAGCAGAAAAGCATGTAAATGCAAAGTTTGCCCAAAATAAGAGATGGCTTGCACTCCTATTGGCCAAGTATTGCACACTACATAAACTAATGTTTCGTGCTTAATAGACGCAATTTTACAAGGATATATGTTTTAAAAACAAAAATTGTTGCTTTAACACTTTAAGAGGGTTTTTTTTAATGGCATTTCGGAAAAAAGAAACTTTTTATTGGCATCGTGTGCTGCTGTGGTTTCGCTACTATGGCTTTTGCACACTGCATTCACGCGAAAGTCGTCTGCGCACACACGAACAACATTTTCGGAATGAAGCATCTCAGTAGTAACACTCCGTGTTCCCGGAAAAATACGACTCTCCTGCACCAAGTAGCTCACCAGCCCATGATGCTTTGAGTGTCCATGGTGGCTGAAGTGCAGTGCCACCAGCTATCCCTCTAGGTAATAATAAGAAACTTTATGTTTGATAGCCACAAAAAAACTGGAGCTGGTGATGCTGATGCCGATATGGATAGCGAAAGCTCGTGGCAGAGAAAAAGTTGATGATGATGATGACCTTGGTCTCCGGCGCCATCCCTGGGCGTCTTGAAGCTCCTGTGCGAGCAAGAGGCCTCCTTGATCAAACGTCCGTTGCTCGCAGCTGGAGCCGAACGCTGCATTTCGAAGGCTATCCCTGCGTGGGTCGTGGAAATTTCGGTGGGGCCCTTACACGTTTTTTTTTTTTTAATATTTCCTTCGGGAAAACGGTGCAGCCCGTACACGGGTGCGTTTATGCGGTATGTTCAATTTTGCTAGGCGAAAAATTTCTGGAAATTTTAGCTTGTGTAACAGGCACACCCCGAACTTTGAGCTGGATTTTGAGCCGATCAGTAAAGCAGATTTACCGTGAGAAGGCACTCGCGCTCGAGGTTTTGAGAGCCGATCCGCTAAGTCCAGCCCTAGCGATACCCGCGAACCTTAGTTCCGCGGCAAGAGGCAGGGTAGAGATGGCGCGAAAGAATCTTCCCTTTCTACGCGCAGTTTTTCTGTCGTCTTGTTCGTGCCCTCTGTAGCGCACGGAGACTTGATCTCTTACTGTTGTGAGCGAGATAGGTGATGCTGAGGTCCATTGATTTCACGTTTTGGCAAGTGGGCATGACCAAAGCATACGACCGTTTGATTGTCTCTTCGGTGCCTCCTCAGACGACATTCACTTTTGTGTTTTGTCCCGCGCTTGATATAGGACATCTTCGGTTGAGAGCTGAGCTCGGACTTTGCCTGCCTTCGCCGTGGCGAGGCCATTCTGCGGCACTCCCGGAACGAGCTACTTTGCTGAACCCTCAGCCCGATATGCGAGTGGAAGAATGCATGTTTCTTTGCTGTACGGTGCCATGAATGTTTCAGAGTATTTTCGCGCTAAATGTTTCTTGTCTGTATGATATGAGTTTTGAAGTGCTTTGTTTTCTCGCGTATGTACAGTGTAGTATTGTAGATAACCAAACACATTTCCGTTCATTTCAGAAGAGGGCCTTCTTAGTCTCATTGTAACGTGAAGGGTCGTGTGCAGGGTTCCTTTTTTTCCTGGAAGAGCCGGGAGGGGCTGTTGCTGTGGGGGTGAAAAGCTTTCTTTTTCTCCGTGCGTGGGCTGGTGCCCTCCTCCTTTCCACTGCCCCTGGTCATCGCATATGCTATCGATAGCGCCTCTCGCTCGCGGAGTGCTTCTAGAGATTTAAGGCTGTGTGCGCGGCACGAATTCGTCGAACGGGGCCCATATGCGGAAAGAGAAAGTAAAAAAAAAAAAGAGCATACAGAGAAGCCGCTGAGGGGCATGCTTGTTAGCGATGTTACGGAATGTGTGTGTGCTCGCAGTCAGTGTAAGTTGCTCGCAATCCTCCTTACCCCGGACCATTGTAGCGTCGTCGGGCGCTTGCCCGCTGGGGTGGTGGAAATTGTGTTTGTAAATACTATTTCTTGTTCAGTGGCATTATTGCCCGTCAGGAGCCTTGCAGTGGACAAGGGCCATGGACTTGGCATGTTTATGCTTTCGTTTTGGAACGCCTGTCGCCGCTTCCCGGTTCCTTGAGTGCGTGTGCGCGAGCCCCAGGCTCGGTGGTATGTGCCTACACTGCATCAGCGGAACTTCAGAGGCAACCTGCGCGGAGCTGTCCACACCGTAGCACTGCTGCGACACCATCTTCAGAGCATCGGGTGCCTGGAGAGCACTGCAATAGCGGCGCGACGGCGACGGGGTCAGCTGCTTACGGTGCACATCGGTCGCCGTTCATCAGGACCGACCGATTACGTCGGAGATATCGCGGCTCCGGCAACTAATTGTGTCGAACGTTTTCCGGCGCCCCGTCGTGCGCGTTCCGATTCATTGTGACAGCACAGACGCACGTATACATATGCCAGATTTTAACTTATGCAAAGATGTATAGCTATGATTGATGTATACAGAGCGCATTGATTGTGATATTCGAGTGACCACATTTGTAATTTTCTATGGTGCGAATACTTTTGTGTACTTATTGCGTAGTGTCACATGTGTGATGTTTTGTAGTTAGAATTCTCAGTAATCTTGTTGTGTGGGTGTGTTTAGCTGGAGGTATGGCGAAAGGCTTGTAGCTCATTAAAGCTAGTGCAAGCAGTTTTGCGTTTTGTGTAATGACTGTCGCTCTGTTTTCAGAGGGACAGGGGCATTTAAGAAGAGGGGGATGTGGGGATTGAGCTTCTTGGGCTGCCCGAGTGTGCGCCCACTTCTGCCGTTTCGTTCGTTAGAGAGACCTTCCATGGGGTGTCCACGAGCGGAATGCAGGCAGCCGCGCTGCTTGTCCTCCCTTGCAAGGGAAGCTCTTACGAGAACCGCAGTAAATCAACCTCCCTTCCGTTCTTCCCGCTTCGACCTCGCGTCCCCATTGGGTAACTCCGATTGACAGTTGGGCGGCGTTATTTCGGCGAGAGGCCCCAGAGCGGGAAATAACAGGGAGATCACCACCGACTCAGGCAGCAGAAAGGTGCGTAGAGTTTGGCTCCCAGGTGCCCTGGCCTTTGCCGGGGGACCAAGAGCGCGAGTGCTTTCACGTGGCACCTAGTATGTATGTTTGAGTCCAGGCCCAAACCTCCGAGCCCGCTTGTGCGGCGCCGATGCGCTCCAGATTCGGGCGGGCCTGATTTGGCTAGTTCTCCGTCATCGCCGGCTACTGCCAGTGACGGCGCGCGATGAGCAATCAACTTGCGACCTGCGTCGTCAAGGTGTACTCCCCATATACCCCACCCTCCCTCATGTTGCGTTGTGCGCAATTTAACCCTTTGGTTGGCCGCGCGGCGTGCGATCGCCCTTAGCTGTGCCGTCACGTGCATCTGTAGTCTTTGCGCGCGTGACCCCGCGGGCCCGCTTTCGGTGCTGCGGCGGGGCTATGGGTTGCACCGAGGTCTGGGGATTAGTGCAGTGTTCTGTAATGCAGCTTACTGTGTAATAAACACTTATGCTTCCGAATAACTGCACCTTCCTTCATTCGGGGCGAGAGCGCAGGAGGGCACCAAAACGCTGGCAGTGCCCCCAGCTTGCTCTGGCCCGAACCCGCGATATGTGGGCGAAGTGCCACCTAATTAACACACCGTCACTGGGTGGTGGTAAATCCCACACACTTTAGATACGTAAATACAGTAGGCATGAGCAAATGGATAGACTGCAACTACTGTTCGCAACAAAAATTGAAAGAGTTTTAGTAAAAAAGAAGAAACTTCAAAAACAAAATTGAAAAACACTGGCGGTATAACATAGAAGAGAGTCAAAGACGAGTGCTGTTAAAAAGTCACTAAGCAGTCTTAACTTTATCGTCAAGATTGTCAAACAAAAAATTCCCTTCAGTGATAGCAGAAATACTTGCGAGACGTACACAAACACATTCAGCCTCTTCAGCATTCATTTTGTGAAGATTTTTAGAAAGTTTTCACAAGTTACTGTCAAATCCAAAAGACCCTAAAGCTTCCAAATATAGGTGAAAACTTCTTAGAACATCCATTAAATGAACAAATCAAGCTGCTTTGATTTCTGTCTAGACAACACTGCTCTTTAAGCTAGATGCTATGTACCATGTTGCCACATATGTGAACTGCCTAGGCACATATTGAAGTGGGCAAGGGGCATGACTAAACTTTAAAATGAAATTTCTCAATAAAAAAAATTTCTTTTGTCACAAAAGAAACACTTACGAGATGTATTAAGATACAGGAACATGAAAAATAGATACATGACATGGCTGCAGAAAGTCCCTTGAATATCTTCAAACAAGCTTCCTTCCACAAGCAAAAAATTCATGAGGAGTACTGAGAACTGAACCTAAATGAGCATTAATTTTTACAAAGAAGTTGCACTAAATTTATGCTGCCCTGGCTGGCATCAGTTTGGAGTTATAGGAGAAAAAAAAAAAAATGGAGCTGACAAAGCAGTCTAAATGCACCATGCACGTTTACTATAGGAATCAAAGAATGGCTTCATGTGTTTATGAATCAAAAGGCATGAGCCAATCAACACTATAACTTCATCTTTCCAGATTCAGAAAGAAAACTGCATAATACATTGAGCTCACACAACTCACAGCCTTCATGTTCCATGCTCTCACAGGTAACAATAATGTACTATCAGCGCCAAATGAAATGCGAACAAAACACCTGAAACGCAAGCACAAAAAATCAAACATACTAGAGGATGGAGGTGAAATACAGGCGTGGGCTATTAACAGTTCAGAAGAGCGGTCTTTTCGGCTTCGATGGGAAAATCAACTGCTCATGTATTTTGCCTCCCTAGTTTAATATCTGCGATTTGTGCTGTTCGCGTTTCAATTGGCTTGTTCGCGTTTCAATTGACGCTGACAGTACTCTGCAATAATACTTTTATGAGCCCTCCCTTTTCACTTTAGTATTGAATTACCTAGATATTTAGCATAATACTTACTTTTTCCCCCAAAACTGCATGACAAAAAAAGTAACACAATCAAAATCAATAAACAAGTATCCAATGTGGTACAGACATATTTGCTGTGCTGACTCTTTTTGAAGCATGCTCCAGTTTTCACATGGGCTTGCCTTGGAAATAGTCTGACAGCTAACTTTATTGTGCTTATTACACACAACCCTTGTATTTAAGAGGGCTAGCCTTTTTGGGGACTGTGGGGTTTTAACATCCCGAAGCGACTGAGGCTATGAGAAACGTTGCCGCGGAGGGCACTGGATTGGTTTAAACCGCGGTGGAGAGCACCGGATTGGTTTAAACACACGGGGTTCTTTATAACATGCACTGACATCACACAGCACATGGGTGTATTTGTATTTCACCTCCACTGGAACACTGCCGTCGCGGCTGGGATCAAACCCGCTACCTTGGGATCACCAGTCGAACGCCAAAGACATTGAGAAACCATGAAAGTTCCTAGCCAATTTGACGCTACCATAATAATTTGCATATAAAATAATTTGCAATACTTACTTCTCACCCTTCCTGCATTATAAAAAGACTGATACAAGATCAATATCAATTAACAAATATCTTAACTTCTGAAAATATGTATAAATGACATATTTAGCGCTGACTATTTTAAGTGTGTGCTGAGTTCCATACACATTCGGCTTGGCAGTGACCTGCACTACGTTCTTTCTGTCAATTGTGCTCAATCCACCCAATCAGGAAGGCTAGTCCAATGCAAGCTGCCGCATTAATGAGCAAATAAACCATACTTACTTCACTAAACCAGACTCTTCTACACATGCCTTCATCATAAATTAAGTTCAACAGTAGAATGCCACAAACTATGCATTGCAAAATGAATTCACACCCAAACACACTGCAAGCACAGCAACTAATCCAGTACCTGTTTGGTTACAGATCTGCTCGACAAATCCATGCAAGCGAGTAACTTTTAGTAAAACCTACTTAAATTTGCAGAACAAGAACTTAAACACAGTCATCCACACATCATATTAGCCGCACAGCTTATACCAACTGCAGCAGTGTATTACTAAGCAGCAGCTGACCTAATTAGAATGGTAAATATAATATATGCCCGGTCAACCTTATCAGTACATAACATCATGTGCCAAATTGCCAGGTAAAAAATTAAAACATGCTCCTTATTTTCAGAAATCTACGTCTGAAACATTCGTCATTTAACAACCTAAAAATGAGAAAGAGCCGTACAAGTGCATTCTTTCCAAGAAGCAAGCCAGAGTGTAGTGCACTGCACGGGCTCGGGCCGGCCCGAAAGCCAAGCCGGGACATGATCTGTTTTGCCGGGCCTGGGCCGGGCCCAGGCCTGAAGTTGCGGGCCTGGGCCGGGCTCGGGCTTAAAGCTACGGACCCGAGTCTGGCTTGGGTCTGTAGAGAAACGGCTGGTGTCCGACTATTCATTCACTATTGCAGAGTGAAGTACAGAACTGTGGCATTAGAGCAGCGACACGGATGAGCTACGGGTTATAGTACGCGCTGAGAAAAAAACTATGCTTTATTCATCTACTTGTTTATTTCCTTATTCCACGCCGCGGTGGCTTAGTGGTCAAGGTGCTTGATTACTGAGCCGGGGAACCCGGGTTTGCTCCTAGCCTCGGCGGCCGCATTTCCACTTAGGCGGCATGATAGCCAAGCACTTTGTAGTATCATTGCTCATTGAAGAAACTCAGGTGGTCGAAATGATCCGGAGCCCTCTGCTTCGGTGTCTCTCACAGCCTGACTCCCCTTGGGCCCTTAAGCCCCAAAAACATAGCTTTTATTTTATAGCTATATTTTTCTCATGTGAGAAAATTCACAAACTAAAGCGCGTTTGGTTTTCTTTTTGATCAGCTGACTGGAACGTCTCGTAAATGAAATAGCCACAAAAGCTCGCGAGAGTTAGTAAATCTCATCTCATAACCACATCTACCCCTCCTCGCTTCTTCAGACTGGTTGTCATGACAAGTGTTTTGCCTTGTAAGTTATCATGTGGTTCACGCATTATACCGGGTGTTTTTTTTTAGAAGGTCCAAAATTTTTAAAAAAAGGTAAATTGCTTTAGATTTATTTTAGCACTGGGGCAATACTGGAGGCTACGGCGGGCGACAGGCAAGAGGAAAACGGTTTTAATTAGTTCGCTGATTAACTAAATATGTTAATGAACTTTTCTCATTTTTATTTTAGGGGTTATGTTGTATTCGCAGAATTGGAGATCGTCCTCCAAACAGTCCAACCGAGAAAAAACAATTTTAATTAAAAATTTTTCACGCACGGTACGAGGCGCAAAAAAGTCACCCTGGTAGGCATCTTCACACCGTAACTCAGCGGCAGGGAGCGCCTCTGACGTAGTTCGCTCCGCCCTGCGCTTTGCGTCACACGGCTGATATCACCTGAAGACCGGACAGGCGGCCTGCGCTATCGCTGCTTGTTTCGATTCGCTCCGCGGCCTCACAAAATGCCGCGTTGGAACAAAAACGCACTGACACAGAGCGTAGGGCGGAGCGAGCTACGTCACAGGCGCTCACAGACGCTGTGTTACAGTGTGAAGCTGCCTACCAGGGTGATTTTTCTCGCTTCGTAACGCGCGCAAAAAATTTTTTCATTAAATTTTTTTTCTTGGCTGGACTGCTTGGAAGACGATCTCCAATTCTGCTACTACAACATATCCCCTAAAATAAAAATTATAAAAGTTAATTAACATACTCAGTTAATCAGCGAACTAATTAAAGTAGTTTGCCTCTTACCTGGCGTCTGCCGTAGCCCTCAGTATAGCCCCAGGGTTAAAATCAATCTAAAGGAATTTACCTTTCGTTAAAATTTTTGGACCTTCTAAACAAAAAAACACCCGGTATTCTGCTCCACTAGTAAGAGTAAGATTCAACCGGTCTTAACTGGCCATTTATTTATTTATTATACCCTCAGGGTACAAATGTACATTATAGAGGGGAGGGGCGGATGCAGAGGCATATGCATTGTACACAAAAAAGTTATTAGTAAAAAATATACACAATCTCTGTAAAACCAGAACAAAACCAATAAGCATACAAAGAATGAAAAAGAACAAAGGTACAAAGAGTAAATTACGAAATCGGTAACGGTGTTAATAAATGAAAAAAAAATATGACAAAGAAAACAAATAAAAAACAAGGAATACAGTTCCTAATAAACAAACAGCCATAATGGGAATATGAACGCCATCTATGAAAGCCATGATGATGATATGAGCACCAGCTATGAAAAGAAACTTTGTAATGTGGATTTAAAGTTCTCAATTTCAGATATGCTTGTTAGTGATGCTGGTAGGTTATTCCAGTCATTGCTTGTCCGAGGAATAAACGAGTATGAATATGCAAGCGTATTTGAGTGTGGAATATGTACCTTTTTGCTGTGGTCACTGGTGAGTTGAAATGTATGACGGTGGTTGAACCCAAAGATAGCGCAAGGTTGTGTTATGGTAGTATATTTTATGAAAGAGAGACAGGCGAGATAGCTTTCTTCGGGTCGATAAAAGTGGTAGTGTAAGTAGGTTTTCATATTAGTAACACTAGCGGTCCTTTGGTAGTTGTTTAAGATAAACCGGGCTGAGCGATTTTGTATTGCCTCAAGAGAATGTATGAGTGTTACGTGACCGGGATCCTAGACAGATGACGCGTATTCAAGTTGTGGACGAATGTAAGTTGTGTACAATAATAATTTTAATGATGATGATGCAAGGCAGAAATTACGGCGTAAATATCCAAGGGTGCTATAATGGCTTTAGAAGTGATATAATTGACATGCGATTTCCAAGATAGATTATTGGTAATGTGAACTCCCAGATACCGGTATGATGTCACCGATTCTAATGAGACGTTATTAAGCATATATGTGCCATTGATCGTTCGCCATCCCAAAACATACCTATACACTATTAGAAATGCATTCGGGAAGAACATAATAGTTTAGGACGCTTATAGTCTTCAAAACACAGACTGTGAAATACTCAAGCCTTCCAGCTTTTCGTTTCTGCTGAAAGACGACCAGTTCGGCTATGAGTTCAACCTGTAAGATCGCGTTCACTAAATAAATGTCATCTCACTGCTTGCTAGGCAGCTTTAATGTTTATACTTCCGGGCGGCAAAATATAACTGATTAAAATCATGGGGGATGCAAAGTGGTCTATAACGCACGTATGCAGCCCTTTTTATTTGGCTCTCGGAACTTCCGAGTTTATCTCTGTGCACCTACACGAGATCACTGTCCAAAAGACAAGCCTGGCAAGCACTACTCTTAATCACTTCCTTCTGAATTAAAAAGAACCAACTTTCTGCAAGCCAAACTGTGGTTTCAGAACCTTTGTTGGCCAGTTTCTTATCGGTCTAGTAGCGGTCTACTTGCTCAGAGTGAGCAGTATACCTCAAGTCGAAACGGGCCTGGCCGGGCCCGGGCTGGGCTTCCCGGGCCAGGCCGGGCTCGCTAGAGCGATAATTTAGCGGGCCTGGGCCGGGCTCGGGCTTCAGATCTCGGGCCCAGGCCAGGCTTGGGCCTAAGTTTGAGTAAATAAGAATGCCAAAGCAAATGAAGATACAAATCTAAGCTTAAAAACACCTAAAGTTGACCTTTGATCCTGCTATTACAGAAGCAGGTAATTTAACAAAATATTTATGTTTAAATGCTAACATTTTCAGCCACACATTTCTTTCATTAGTGAAACCAATGCATAAGTTAAAAGTATGACATTTGACTTAGACTGCTGCACTCACAGCTTATGATACCCTGTGGCATCACAAACACGTCAAATAAAACTTCTCACCCTGTGGCATCACATACACGTCAAATAAAACTTCTCAAACAGACATGAACAACTTCAGATGAAAAATTTGGAGCTCTTGCAGCATGCTCATGCAAGCATATTATCGTGAGCAAGTTTAATGCAAAAATAGTATGCAACTTGCACATAAGTCTTGAGCAGGGGCTGGTTGGTAAGGCATTGCTTTACAATTGACATGTTGCCAGTGATGCACAGACTGCAACTGCCATCTAGTATCTTAACAAAACAGAGACCTTGACTAAATCAGCATCAAAAACAAAGCGACTTCGGGAAACATACCTGCTGAAGATGCATGCTGTTCTTCGCATGTATCTAGATGGTAGCTACACGTTGCCAGTGATGCACAGACTGCAACTGCCATCTAGTATCTTAACAAAACTGAGACCTTGACCAAATCAGCATCAAAAACAAAGGGACTTCGGGAAACATACCTGCTGAAGATGCATGCTGTTGTTCGCATGTATCTAGACGGTAACTCAGTACATCATGGCTGACTTTCGTAAAGCTTTTTGACCTTTCAAAAAGGCTGACTTTCATGTCTTTTTTCCACGTGCTATGTATCTAACAAGCATAAGCAAGAAGTAAACAGCTGTGCAGAAGTGCACCCTCCTAGCTTTGTTGGTGTTGTAACTTGCAGCATGCCAGATGCAAATAATTGCACACTACTGCTTGTATCATTTTTGACTAGCTTAAGCACCACAGGGCACAACCACCTGCAAAAACCACACTTACCTTGTGGTGACGGATGCCCCTGCGTGACCAGGATGTCTGCTGTAAGGTCGCTGAGCTGCCGTTGCAGGTCATTTAGACGAGAGTTGGCTTTTTTGACTATGGAGTTCACGTGGGCCAGGCTCTTGCGGTCGGTGGTAGCCTTACGCAAGTTCTCAGCACCCTCTTTGATCTTAAGTTCTTTGCGCATGTCCTCCTTGAGCTTGCGCTTGAGCTCCTCCAACTGTCGCTGCAGGCTTGGCTCACTGCTGTTGCCGCTGCCATCGCTGGCCCCCCGTGATGATCCACACAAGCCGTACTTGCCAGCTATCTCCTGAGAGGCCACTCTGCTCATGTCTGGAGCCCAGACTGGAAAGGAAAAGCAAAGTCAAGCCAACACCAACACAGAATGCTCTTTGGCACCTGTAATACATTGAGGATTTCATAATCGACTGCTTTAGCCATCTATAGAACTGATATCAATTGGCCACATTTTAATAATCCCAATACCAAAAAAAAAAAATTGGTATGGTATGTGCAGTTTAACGCCCGTAAGCTGCACATGAGCTATGAAGGAAACCATAGAGTAGGGCAGCAGATTGATTTCAACTGCCTGGTGTTCCTTAATGTGCACTGACAATGCATAGCACGGGGGTGGTTTTGTATTGCAGTGGAGGCAAAACGCAGCCGCCAGGGCTGCGATTCAATCCCGTGTCCTTGGGCTCAACAGCTGAACACCACAGCCAATAAGTTATTACAAGTAAAAAATAAATACTACCGGGAAAAATATGAGCAAAGGGCTGCAATATGAACTGATTCACAACAGACATTTAGCGGCAGGTTACAGTGGAAATCGCATGAATAATCTTAGTTTATCGTCGCAACAATAGCGCAAGCTGCAGTAGCACCATCTGGTGTTAAAATGTGAAAACTTTTTTGTACTTAGCCAAGGTTATCCAAGCCGTATCACGTAGATAGTCAGTTCCATGGCCAGTTCAGTCAAGCCACGGCCTGCTTTTTTTTTTCCGGTAACTGAACCGAGCAAAGTTTTTAATATCATGTTGAGTTCTTCCGGACCCTACTGCCTACCGTCGAAACAACTGCTTTTGGCAAGGCTATGATTACCTTGGCTTAAGAAACTAAATTAAGGCAATCCACAGTAGGCGGTGTCTTGCTAGGGTTAAAGGGACAGTGAGGAGAGCTCCATTAATATTTTTTTTAAAGCAAAATCCGATAGTTCGACATTTCGTGGCTTTGTTGCCACTTGGCCGGCAGCGAAAGATGCATTTATTTCTAAGAAATTTGGATTCGAAGTTGAAAAAGTTTTTCCCACCGCTCTAATTCAAACTTGGGAGTCTTATGACGACACAGGACTAAGTGATGTGCACATGACGTAACGCAGACTCCGTGATTTCTGGTGGCCAGCAGTGCGGCCTAGCAGCAGCCGAAAAAAGAAAGCTACCACCGGCCGCACGTTGAAGGCATCTATCGGCTATTGCGGCCGCCGCTACCATCGCTTCGTTTACCTTTGCACCGGCGTTTTGTCAGCGTTACGATGCATCCCGTTCTCGAAGTCGTCAACGAAGTTCTCGCAAATAGACACCTTTAGCATACCGCGTACCTTGTTACCGTTAGCGGAATACCGGGAGCCCACCTACTGCCGGTGAGCAGGCGCTGATTGGCCCCGATGCTGCAGGCGCGCACGTAGCTGCCGGGTATGTTGCGCCGTCTGGCGATGTCAAGAAGATTTGCGCATGCATTGGCTGCGCCTCAGTGATTCGTGGCTTCTCGTATCCTAGTGTGGCTAGAACCAATGGTTCTAGCAACACTGTTCTGTCCTATGACGTCATCACGCTTGTACTTGCGAGTTTGGCCTGTGGCGGCGATACCTGTATTTTGGTTCTTGCTCTTTTTTACGTTACAAGAGCTTTGTCGTGTGGCATTTTTGTAATCAGGAGCTGGTATTCTGTCGATACAAGCCAACTTCAATTTCTCCCCAGTATCCCTTAAACGGCGGAATCTTTGCACAGAATCAAAAATAGATCAAGTTTATCCGTCGTTCGTTCTGCTCTTGACGAGAAGAGGCAAAGCGAATATCATGAGTACCATTTAAAGGCAATGAGTATGCCAAAAAACCTGACAACATTGACGAATTCTCTCTGAAGCGGGTGACGTGGGTGCCACCATGTTCACAACGCTATTTTGCCTAGCGCAGGCAAGAGCACGCACGCTAAGTTAGAAAAACAGTGCACGTAACACAAATGAAAGTAAAACCTCATATATCTGTGTACGCTCTACTAAAAATCTCTAATAACTCTGCTCCTGAAATAAACTTCAAGCAATGCAATTCGCACAGCACAGTAAAACAAAACTGAGAGCACACCAACAAATTGCATAAAAAGCACGGCTTGCATTGCACTGCCAAGCATTGCATGGCTTGGACCTCCTATAGTGTCATGGACTTGGTTTGGTTTGTTGGGATTTAACGTCCCAAAGCGACTCAGACTATGAGGGACGCCATAGTGAAGGGCTCCGGAAATTTCGACCACTTGGGGTTCTTCAATGTACACTGACATTGCACAGCACACGGGCCTCTAGAATTTCGCCTCCATGGAAATTCAACCGCCACTGCCGGGATCAAACCTGCGCCTTTCGGGTCAGCAGCCGAGCGCTATAACCACTGAGCCACCGCGACGGCTGTCATGTACTTGGATCACACGCATGATCTTAATCACATCTATACACTGCGCATATTTATTTTAAATATCCCAAGCTTAGTCAGCAACCCGTCAAACCTCAATTACCAGCCATATAATAAATAAAGTCATCATGAAATGGGCACAAAAACACAGAACAGAACACATTCAGGCAAAAAGGCAGACCTGTAGCATCCCATTAGCGCAATTAAAGTAAGGTTCCTTTTTCAAACAAAATTTGAATTAAAACGGTGTTCATCCTGCAATTAACCGCACCCATCAAACACTATGGTGCAGCATTCGGCTCTTGGATTACCAATAAGTCATCTTCAATGTTTAGCATTCTGAAATTTGCGAAGTGGATATCATTTGTAAAACTGTTTCTACTGATCAGAATCACATGCACAAAAAAAAAAAGCCCCAATGATATCTAAGAAATTGAAAAGCAAATGTCCTGCTAGAAATATTTAGTAATAACCACAACTGAACTAACCATTCTTAAAAAGCAGCAACATTTGAGAGTACATATATATTACGGAGCAAAGCAGCAATGGCTTTTTTCACTCCAGTTTTTCCTTGCACTTTAAGTAGTATTTTCATGGGCAATGAATCCCTTCCCAAGCGAAAGCAACCACGTATCAGGTGACTAATACCTCATGCCTTCAAGTGGCAGTGGAGTGACATAGCTTCTGACCATGTTTTGCCAGTGCGGATGAGACAGTCTGCTTGGCCAACACAAATGATCCCCCCCCCCCCCCCTTTTCTAGGCAGAGACTGATACAGGTTTTTTTCGTGTGTGGCAAGTTTACAGCCCTGGTTCTGTGAGGTGTCCATGGCGGCATCCCTATTTTAGCCGGCGGTTCGTATAGTAGCAATGCTCTGTCCCCCTTTGCTCCCAGCTAACTGTGTGATTGTGGTGTATGGGAGGGACTGCCAATGGCTGGCAACATCTACATCCCATCCCTAGGTGCCAGGCTCCCTTGTGTGAATACCGCCTTAAGAGCAGAGATTGCCCACAAGCACCTTTCATTCAATAGGTGCCTCGACAATTGAAAAACATCCCTTAGAGAACAGCATCACCAATGCATTTGCCATCTTGTAAGCCATACATATGACGAGTCATCTGCTAGTAGCCCACTTGTGACCAGCACAGTGCCTCAAGGTACCCTAAGCGCTCAATACTACGCAGTGCACACATACTCTCATGCAAACAGACTGGTACAAGTAAATTTGCAGAGGAAAACAAAAAGATACAGTTGCATACTTAGACACCTAACATGATAATCAGGTTCATAGCTACTTCATAAATAAGCATGAATCAATGGATAGAAACGCTTGCTCAGACAGCAATCAGCATGCAGTGTTGGGATAGCCACAACACAGCATGTTGACCAAAAGGCCATTAGCCACAGAATGTTTACTTATTGTTCACGGGGGTGACTCAGGCTATGAGGGACGCCGTAGTGAAGGCTCCGGAAATTTCGACCATCTGGTGTTCTTTAACGTGCACTGACATAGCACAGTACATGGGCGAATTTCGCCCCCATCGAAATTCGACCACCACAGCTGGGATCGAACCCGCGTCTTTCGGATTGGCAGCCATAGAAAGTGATTTTGAAAAATGCTAGGTTGAATTCATACTCCTTGATATAAATTCTCTGCCCACTGTTCTGTACAGCAACTACCAGTGTAATGCCTCGGTTAAAGTTTCAAGACCAACAGCAAATTTCACACACTTAAATTAATCTATTTATAGTCTTGACTTGAAAAACTATGAAAAGAGTTTTTTTTTTTTTTTTAAAGACATTATCATGGCACTAAGAATTAAAGCCCAATAAAGTACAGCCACATTTTCTTGGTTTTATGGGGTTTAACACCCCAAAGCAACTCAGGCTACGAGACACACCGTAGCGAAGGACTTTTGAAATTTCGACCGCCTGGGGTTCTTTAACATGCACTGACATCGCACAGTAAATGGGCCTCTAGAATTTTGCCTCCACCGAAATTCAGCTATGTTTTATTATGAAGAGTGCTGGTTTTAGTGATACTGGAGAAGTGGTACAAAAGAAAATAAAACAGCCTGTATGCAGTCCCATCAAATGATATTCTATGCAATGCTCTGTAAGCTTAAGACAGCTTAACGAAGAGATGCAAATATTATTTTGCATTAGCATTTTGAACTTCGAGCAGGTAAACGAAAAAGTAATTGAATGAAAACAGCAGACTGAATTCATTCAGACTCATTCATCTATACATAATATCTCCGTTTCCCAAGACAGGTTTCCACTACAGTGTGACTTAAACCAGCAACCCTATTTGGAGAGAAGCTCTTTTACAGGTGAAAGACTCTGCCCTACAGCAGCCTATAGCATCACTTAAAAGACGGCTAGGCAAACACTAACCCGTCCATACAACTACACTGTGTGCTCTAGCAGCTCTGAAACGCTTCGTTTGAGACGTCGCAGATGCCTAGGACGGTGCACGGGAACAAAAACAAAGGCCACCATGCAAGCCCTTGTCAAGCAGAGACAGGAAATGGCATGCGTCCGACAGGCAGAACAACACACTCCTCTCATGAGGCTTTCATGAGGAACAGCGTGGAAGCACTCACTGGGATTTGAAATCCCAGTGAGTGCTACATTACTATCAGCCAAAGCTAAAATGCTGAATAGACAAACTCATTCTTCACACAGCAGAAAGGATGGCCACGAGAAAGATTGCCACCATGAGCATCGAATATCAACTGGCGGTTTTATTCCTGGAAGCCCGAAAATAAAGCCTCTGACTGCATTTTTGTGCTTTCCAAAATAAAACGACCAGTTGATAGGCACCGCTGTTGCTGCTAGCTTTTCTCTTGTACTGTCTTTCGCGATGTGTCAAGAATGAATGTGTACCAACAAACCCAACTTACTATGCGTGTGCAAAGAATTGTAACCAAGATTTTTGACAGGTTGCATGCATGCCATTTAAGCACTCAATCATTAAAACTACTGATTATTAAAACTCCAGCACGGTTTGTAGGTAACATGAGTTCTCAGTACAACGTAGCACATGATAAAATGGATGTGATCTAATGTGAGAGCGAAAATGTACTTTATCAGACATTTGTGTTTGCTCACTATTGAAATGACACAATCACATTCCAATTTGAAGTCACCTCAGTGATTTAGTAGGCTCCAAAAAGGTTTTCCACATATAAACCTTCTTGGGAAAACAAATGCGTACCATAATGGTACACACTACATGAAATGCAATATAGTGCAGACACCAGCAAAGCCCATGTCCTTGTAATGTCACACACTAAACACAACGAAGCCATTTAGATTAATTTTAAGCAAAAGAAAAAAAAAACAAGCTTATGCTAGTATGTCCACCAATAAACACTGCTTCCATTCAGACATGGCAGTAATTAAATTATTGCAATTAAACTACTTTTTCCAGCAACTAGTGGTTTGGTTTATGGGGTTTAACATCCCAAAGCGACTCAGGCTGTGAGGGACGCTGTAGTGAAGGGCTCCAGAAATTTCGACCACCTGGTGTTCTTTAACGTGCATTGACATCGCACACAGAAGACAGGCCTCTAGAATTTCGCCTCCATCGAAATTCGACCACCGTGGCCGGGATCGAACACGCGTTTTTTGGGTCAGCAAACGAGCACCATAACCACTAAGCCACTGCAGAGGCTCTCAGCAATTTGTAATGTAACTAAATTACTTTTCTGGGCTAGGAATTTAGTAGTGTAATGAATTACTTTGGGGCAGTACTTTCATGGCAGAAGCAATTAATTACTAGCAAAACTACTTTTGCTGATTACTGAGTCCATGCTCCTCCTTGTATCGGCCATGCTTTGGCCTCGCGTTTGCAAGGTTGGCCGTCTACAAAGCAAGAAAAACGGGCAAAAAGTAATAGGCAGCACTCCAGCGAAGCAGCGCACGCGGACGAGAGGCGATGTGTGCACGGATATCAGCACCACTGTATCTGTAGGTAAGCCGAGTGTGACATGTGCCGCCGTTCTATGTAAGCCGAGTGATACGTGTGCTCGCATTCTCTGTTTGTGGCGCACACGCTCTTAACTTGTGTGCCCTTTCCCCTTGAGGCTATAAAATGAGCACGAATAAAGGACACGTTGGCATTCTTGTGCAGACCTTGTCCCGAATATTACTCTACTGACATAACCAATGATACAACCACCTTGGTTATGAGTCTATAGGACTGCTACCATCTTCCAGCAATGTGTACGGTCGCACACACAGACACACCGCAGGGCCACCAGCAGAGCTCCATTAACATGGCATGCCATATTGCACCTTCCTACAGATGCACTGCGAGTGCTTGAGCAAGTACTTCCCTCTAGACTGTTTCATATATATTGTCATGTCGCCACAAGGACAAGAAGTCTCAATTGACACCTAACAAACTTCGTTGTGAGTTTTCAAGAAAACTAGCTTCTGTGACCGGACCTGAAGCCCTGTTTCTAACTCAACCACAACACAGGTGACAGCGTCGCAGCGACACGGTATTTATTTCTGTCTACGGGCCTCCAGAAGAAGCCAATTAAACAGCAGAATTCTGCGCCCTTGTGCATTTCCAGGACGATGAGCATGAACAAGCAGTCTATGCACACTCTCTGTTTACACGTACGAAAAATTCTACAAAATCAAGAGGTTGGGGCCACACTACGCATTCAAAGATGAACTTCTGATTGAAGAGTGCTGCAAGCAATTATACAAATTTTGCGATTAAGTTGACCTCATCTACATCATCAAAGCGGCTGTTCAGTGGACTAGGGCTACCTTTCTCCAAAGAGGAGCAAAATTTCCGATGCCCACTTTGCTACTAAGTGGCGGTGCAAACTAAGAAATCTGAAAATTTTGTAGGTACTATGACCAATGAGCAACTTCTTATGCGTCAAAACTCAAAAGTAATTTTCATTACTTTTGGGAAGTAACTGCAATGTAATGCCTTTACTTTTGAGAGCAGCAATTTGTAATGTAACTTAATTACTTTGCAAAAGTAATTTTGCAATGTATGCTTCCATTATCAAACAGCCAAGCTCATCACAAACAGGCAAATTGTAAAATATGGAATCATGCTGTAACACCTTCCATGCAGACTGTCACTATATAAGTGAAAACACTACAGAAAACATGCTGACAACAGCCATTCTTAACAATATACATAGCAGATATTCCAATTAAGGACACTGATAGTAAAAACGTATCCCCATAGGGACAAACAACAGCATGTTCAAGTGCAACTTTATATAAAGTAATGGCCCAATGTTATCCAATGCTTAACTCTTTCGCTACCGCGCCATAGGCCATCGTTCGCATATGATCGATTCAAATCGCCCGCGCAAAAAAGCTAATTTTGGAGCGTCGTGGACGTGCTACGCCATCTAGTTAGCGAGCACAACTACTGCTGTTTCGATTGCAGCCTTGGTTTCAGTGTTTTGACATGAGGGGGCGCCGTGAAAAATAAAACTTTGAACGGCTGCAGCAGCGTCAGCCGGAGAAAATGGCGTCCGCGTCGCCGCGCGCTCCTCGAAAGCGAAAGCTGACACCGAGCACGTCGGCCGGTTTCGGTTTCGTTTTTTGCTATGAAAGCAGAGGTTATTAGTCGGGCAACAATATACAAACGTCGGATTTCGGTTTCGACAGCTTGACTTCGCCTCGGGAGCCTGGAACGTCAGCGCATACTTGCATATAAGTTCTGTTTTCGTTCGCTGTGTGTTTTCTGCGGTGCATACGGTTTGTAATTGATGACAGTGGTTTATTTTAGTGCTTCAGGGTCTTGATAACGTATGGCGAAGACAGTTTGCCAAATGCTCAAGGTCGCGTCGCGTTTTTCAACCAAGACGACAGCTAGGTGTCCATATCGGCACATCGCTGCGGAGCGGCGCTCGGAGATTCGCTCGACTTCTCGACTTTTTTTTGATGCTCTTCACGGCGGAAATGATGAAGACCGTGTGCGGAAACACTAATAAGTATGCATGGATGAAGATTTTCAGCAAATTCGGCGTGACGGCTCATGGGAAGACGTGAATCTGTTGGATATTCTGATGTTCATTGGAATCATCATATACATTGGAATTGTTGACCTGCCACGACTGTATCTCTACTGAAATACCAGAATAATCTATTCTGGCCCTCTGCCATCAAAAATCATTTCTCAAAATTGGTTTTTCCCTTTTTGTTTGTTCTTTTTTTGCACGTAACGGACCCGGATAATTCAGTGGCGGCAGCTTCTATTGGCAAGACTTGGAAAGTGTCCTGGCTTTTGAACCACATCGATAAAACTTATTTCATCCATCCTGATGTTTTAGAGCTTGCCTAAAATGCCAAATTTTATCAGCTGGCTTTCAGGGAGCAGCTCATTCAAGAAATCTTCGGTTATGATGAGGGAAAAGAAGTCCACGCCCCCAATCCTCCCATAGAATCCATTCAACACCAACCGAAAGGAATGAAAAAAAGAAGAAACTGCAAGCTCGGCTATCAGAGAACAAGGGAGGAACAAAGATAAAACCTTATGTGAAGCACTTGTCAGTCTACCTCTGCTTCACATTTTCACCCTTGATTGCTCTTCACAGTGGCACCACAGTCATGACCCCTGACTTGACAAGCCATGGAAAGTGCAGTAAATTTTTCTCATAGCTGAAACTGTGAATAATGACAGCTATAAACATGTGCAACAGTTTGTATATTCCAGTTTTCCTCTAAGCAAGTTCGGGCTTAGTGCAGCCGGTAATTTTTGTTTTTGCTATATACTTTTTTTGTGTTTTTAGCGAATTTCACAAATAAATGTTCATTTACTTTTGCACAAACAACTCTTCTGTTTGTATCATTCAGAAGTGTAACTAATAAGCTACAATTTCATGCATTGCAATATGTGCTGGCTGTATTAGTTCTTGTGAAAAAAATTTTTATTTCAGTACACTCCAAATTGTGCATTTTTCCGCGGTAGCGAAAGAGTTAAACAGCAGCAGCACAAATAGCAAGAGTTAAATACACGCATTACAGCAACTAAATCTGCACAGTCAGTCATAGTAATACAAAGCATGCATCAGCACCCCAAACTCTTCCTTCGCACAGTATTGTGGAAAGAGGAAAGCTTGCAATGCTTATGTGTAAGTGCACAAGCAGCATTTGCTTGCAGAGGCAGCAAACAATGCTCAATTTTCATTAGGCAATGCATGAAAGAAGCCTGACTGACGAAGCCTGCTCTGTATCATTCTGGCCGAGACTGTACATTCTAAAAACTGCATGCATAACAACAAGAAGATTATGTAGTCTGAACTCTTGACATCCTAATTCGCCATTATGTGAACAAAGCTCTTAATGACACAAAAGCTACAGCAAACCTAGAAACCATGAACAGTTTCTTTGACAACTAACAAGAACATCAAATCTGAGCATGCTAGCAATGACTTCCTGAATGACAATATCTTCAAGAACAGATAAATTGCATAAATCACTTCCTGAGCCCCAGAATTTTTTGTGTGTTCCTAAACACACTGCCCATTTGCACATTTATTTGTTGCTACTTCTATAGGTGAATAACCTATACCCCTGTCACATGGGCACCACAAAGGCCTTTGAGAATCAGGTCTTTATGTTCACAGGTGCACAATGAGCAGCTACATGACATTAGTACTGTGCCTTCGCCGCTAAGATCCTTGGAGGCAAAGGTGCCCATCTGGGACCTTTGGAACCCAGAGGAGCATCCCTCAAATACCGCCAAGGCAGCATCATCCAATATAAGAAAAGTAAAAGAAAACTAAACAGCTATCAATACTTGAAACCATCTTATATATGGTCAAGCCCATGTATAACAAATATGACGGTCACACAGATTGCATTCACCGTATATGAGATTCGTAGTAAGTGGACTTAGCATTTTTTTCAACCAGAAATATAAAGCGAGATGACGGCATTTCTCTCATAGATAAGTTATACACGTCAGCTTCTTCTAAGCAGACCACATTACAGTGCTTTTCAAGCTCTAGTAAGTTTCTCACTGAAGCCAAGCAACAGGCTGCTTTAGGAACATGATTAAACTAACTGCGGTCAAAGCGTTCACGGTAACTGATGGCAGGTTGGCCTCTGCGTCATCACATTCTTAGCAGTTGGAAAGTGCTCATACTTTGCATACAGTGGCCTCGTCAGTGTATCACTTTGGAATGCCAGCGTCATGATCTGCACCTCACAAAGTCATCCCAAGTGAAATCATGTCCAGCAATCAGTGCATCAACAAGTTACAAATCCACAAATGTCTGGTAACGTGGACATTCAACAGTGTCTTCAATCATTTCTTTGCCCATAAACCATGCTTTACAGAAGCATTATCTGATGCACTCAGCCAGCAGTCCCACCCACACGGCTTTAATCTTTTCTACAGCAGCAAACAAAGATATCTAAACCGGAACATTGCCATTTGGTGTGTCAGCTGCTATCAGCATATGCTGTATCTAGCGCCGATGCTAAGAGATCTTAAGCACTTGAATGACGCCCATGTTCAGTGCCTGAATCTTGCACTTTTCATTCCGTGGCGAGAACAGCATTGTCACCACAGTCGGAGAAAAAGTTGGCAAGTACAAGCAGGAACTTCTATTTTTATCGTATGTCATGGCTGAACTCAACAAGCCACTCCTTATGAAACTTATACCTGGTTTCACGCTCCTCAAATAACAAAACTGACGCGTTATGCAAGCCTTCATGCTCGGCCTGTATCGCATGAAAGCGTACCTCCCAAAGTATCACAATTTGCTAGACCTGCCGACGACAAAGGACAGTCGCTGGTCGCAGCTGTTCATCCTCGGGCACAGAGGCACGTTAACGTGAAAATCTGCGGTGCCTTCCACTGGCACAGGTGTCGCCTCTGAAGGCATTCGTGCAACAGCAAGGCAACAGCACCATTTGGTAAAACTTTGCCAATTTGTCAGTAATGTGCGGACTTTCTTGTTGCACTTTTAGGTCCCCACCGTCCTTTTGAGGGCAGGTGTCACGAGGGCTTGAAGGCTTTCCTCAAACTCCACACTTAACAAACGCGCGGGCTTTGAGACAACAGGGCCGAATTTCTGGCGCTTCTTCATTCATTCTAATAGAGTTATGCCACCACGATTGTTCGCTCTAAGACGCAGTCCCATTGCATTAATGTATATTTTGATGGTAGCCCCCCTCCGCATGTAATAAGCGAGCATTCATTATAACTGTGGCAGTTATAAATGGGCTTGACTGTATATAAAAAGATTTACCTGGATTTACTTTTTGAATGGGAGTTCTCATGTTTTAGGTACAGATCTCAAAGCAGTAAAAATGTTGCAGCAACACTGAGTGCCCATGAAAGGCAAGGTGATGACAAAGGTGTGTGTGCTGCTGCTGATGAAAAAGTTGCCAGTAGTTTTTGGTTTGGCTTTATCGGGTTTAACATCCCAAAGCGACTCAGGCTATGAGAGATGCTGCCGTAGAGGGCTCCGAAAAATTTCCACCACCTAGGGTGACATCACACAGTACACAGGCCTCTAGCATTTTGCCTCCATTGAAATGCGACCACCACGGCCGAGATCAAACCCACGTCTTTCAAACAGCAGCCGAGCACTTTAACCACTGAGCCACCACAGTGGCTCTGTTAGTAGTTTTTATATAGAAGAAGTCGATAAAGTAAATTTTTGTGCTCAACAACTGTATAAAACACTCCACTTTAATTTTAAAATTCTCACTTCAGCCGCATTATGCAAGGTGAAAGGTGCTAAAAGTTCAAAAATGTTTGCCTTTGGGCTGCACTGTGTAGCTGCGTCAATGCTTTGAGGTTTTGCTCCTTTGGTGAAAAGAGGTGCCTCTGCTAAAAAAGGCCTTCAAAGAGTGCCATGCAACAGGGGTATAACATTACCTACCTATCTTAACGCTATGCCTGACCTGCATTCAATGATACGAAAGCAGTGTGCAGGCAAGAAATACGAGAGTTCTTTTTAAATGAGACATATGCAGAAACCAAAACTAAGTCAAATTATACTGTAATGGCAAGCAATTTGTTTTGCAAAAACAGCGTGAATGAAAGGGGCCCTTAATGCCTACAAAACCTGCTTGCAAATCCTATTTCAAATAAAAAATTAGCTGTGGTTTATCTACTGTTGAACCTGGTTAGAGAGCAAAAGCTGTGGTGTAACGGGCAACTAGACGCGGCTTGGCATCTAACGTTGAGTGCGTTCCGGACAACTTCGCTACTTGCTTAATTGAAATGTCTGTAATTTACATGCTTATGATTAATTATTCATGAAAGCCTCAGTTCAGTGGGTGCTGCATGATGGCACTACGACTGCCCGCCATGCACGAAGGAAATTTGCCGGAAACATACTTCACTAGTCATTTAATTAGGATATCTGTAATTTACATGCTCATAACTAAATTATTCATGCACACCTCAGTACGTATCTCAAAAATATGTTTCTTCGACATCTGTGCATTCACTAAACGCGCAAAGCACTTCCAAGAGTCGAACAGTCGTGGTAGGGTGGAAGCGTCCTGCGTCTCGCATGCCGGAGGCCCGGGTTCGATTCCCACCTAGGCCACAGTTTTCTTTTTTTTTTTTAACTGAGGCCGCTTCAAGGTCATATCTGCACCATAATATGACCTCCAAGGTTTGTATGCGAGAAGTGGAGCTCTTGCTCAAAAATGACCCAGATCCATGGCTGCTGTACGCATCGAAATGATCCACTGGTGAGAGCCTTCTTTGTCAGCTTGAGCCTTGTAGCTTTAACTGTTTTGAGAGTGGTTTCATTCACTCTTTCTGCAGTGCTACTTTCTGTTCGGCTGCATAGAATACTAAGAGATCAGAGGAAGATCTCAGCACAGAAGACTATAATAACGAAGGGATCATTGGCCCCGTCACTTAGAAAGCAAGGATGCAGCTTTGTTACACTGAACGTGTTCACTTCGGCTAGTTGGTACTTGCTTCCTAAATTCATCATTACTAGCAAAATGGCAAATGCAGGGAAGAAACGACGGAACTAGCTGTTATCCTCTCATTTTCTATCCCGTCTGCATCGACCATTTCACTATTAATCATGAATTTAGGAAGCTACAGTGAAGTAGAATATATTCTAAATCCCGTACATTCTAGCTACTGTACTTTTTCGCTGCCAAAGTGTGAGCACAAGAAAAGAAGGTTGTCATATCAGCACTTGTGTCAAAAGCCTACTATTCACATTTACTTGCTTATGCTCCTGAAACATAGCAGTGCGCTGATTGCACACAATGAATGTCTAACTGCTTTTCTGCTGAATTTAATGCATAATCACTTTAAGGCTTATATTCATAAACAGAACTTGAATTACTATTGTAGGAATAAAGTTTTTGGAACAAAACTGGTTCAAATCTAGAGTTTCACATCGAAAAGACCAAATCCGAAGTTTACGGGCTAACACATACCAAATTATTTTTGCATAATTTTTCATTACATATGGTGGTGCAGAGTGGCTCTAAATAACATGCATAAATAAAGCATATCACATCAGCTTGGACACTGCTATGGTTTGTGCAGAAAAGAAAACTTCCACGTTTTTCTCAGTTCCTGATTGGGTGGATTTGGCTCATTTGAAAAAAAAAATATTGAAAGAACAAAATTTAGATCCAGGGAAAAAAGCAATAAAAATAGCTTTCTTTCATCCTGGAACTTACCACTTAGCGACTCACCTCTATCCTGCATTAGTTAAAAACAAGCATAAAGACAAGAAAAAGTAGCAGCATTACAAATTAAATCAAAGGACACTAAATAAGGCTGATTTGCTTTATGCGGTTTAATGTCACGAAGAAACTCTGGCTATGAGGAACACCGAAGTGAAAGGCTGCGGACAATTCCAACCAGCTAGGGTTCTTTAGCGTGCACTGACATCGCATAGTACACGGGTCTCTAGCATTTCACCTTCACCAAAATGTGACTGCCACAGCCGGTCATGAAAGCTAATAAAATAGAAAAATAGGAGACCACAGTAGTACAGCCACTATCATTGCACAGGAGCAAACATATGACCATAGCTGTCTATTTTACCTGACGTCCTATGTTATTGACCAGCGTTTCTTGAAACACTTGCATTAAATCGAATATACTTGCGCAAAAAATGGGGAAGAAAAGAGATGTAACGACAGGACAGAGTACAAACTCCCAACTGGTTTTATTCTTGAGACACATCTGCATTTATACCCAGGAGAAATTAGTCATTGAAGGAATCTGAAATATACATGTGTGCACTCAATCAGCACCACCGCCACCCAGCAAGATATGAAGAGGCCATGTTTCAACATTGCTATGAAGAGCAAACCAAAGGTTCTTTGCCGCACTTAAAAGGCCACAGGTGAGGAAGATGAAAGAACTACACTCACAAACACACATACACAAACACGCACGCACGACTGCGCGAGCGCAGACACCCATACGCACCTACACACACACATGCACTCATGCAGACGTAACAAAGTATCTTCATGGCAAAGCCAAGTCATATCTAGTCAACTCATAACAATGCAAAGGAAACAATCCACCTACAGCACAACCGATACACAGCAAGTCAAAGAGCTAAACTAATCTCATAAAGGCATCTAAAACCTATGCAAAAGCCATGTCAATGATAAACACAAACCACTGCTAAGCAATACACACAAAAACACAAAAGAACACAAAAAGCCTGGCTTAGCAATGGTTGCTTACCAATGCTTAGCAAAACACAAAACCACTGCTTAGCAATGGTTGTGTGTTTTATTACTGACACAGCTTTTGCCTAGGTTTTAGATGCCTTTATGAGATTAGATTAGCCCTCTGACTTGCTGTGTATCAGTTGTACTGTAGGTTGATTGTTTCGTTTGCGTTATGTGTTGGCTAGATATGACTCGGCTTTGCCATGAAGATACTTTGTTACGTCTGCATGAGTGCATGTATGTGTGTTGGTGTGTATGGGTATCTGCATGCACGTAGTCGTACATGCGCACACTTATATGTGTGTGTGTGCACGTGTGTATGCATTTCTGAGTATAGTTCTTTCATCTTGTTCATCTGCGGCTTTTTGAGTGTGGCAAAGAACCTTTGGTTTGCTCTTCATAGCGACGCTGAAATGTGGCCTTTTGATATCTTGCTGGGCGGCAGTGATGCTGATTGAGTGCGCATGTGTATAGTGCAGATTCTTTCAATGACTAATTTCACCCAGGCATAAATGTAGACGTGTCTCAAAAATAAAGCCAGTTGGAAGTGTGCACTCTGTCCTGTCGTCACATCTCTTTTCTTCCACATTTTTTTGCATAAGTACATTCGATTTAATGCAGAATGAACCAACTCGGCCAAACAAAAGTACTTACTGAAACACTTACTATTGGATGACATGTAGTGCTATAATTGGGTAAAGTTATAAGAGCTTCAAGAAATGAACCATTGGAAGTAAGGCACAAAGGCACAGTAGGAACACAGAAAAAAAAGACGGGTACCTGCTTATCTGATCTCTACAGGTCACTTCCAAAAGATGTCATACATGAAAATGGGGCTTTGTTTGGAGAGAAAGTGCAGCTAACATCAAGTAACCATGGCAGCTAGCTACACATTATGAGTTACAATTTTGAGACGATCAAGTTCACTGACTACACCGTGTAATAAGAAACAAGAACGCTTTAGGAATGACAAAGTGAGATAGTCTGTTTGCATGAAAACGGTAATGAAGATCACAGTGGCATCATCGCAAGCAGCAAGGCCATTCAAGGCGCACAAATTCAAAACACCATGCCTCAAAGTTGCGAACACAGCCACTATGGCCCAAAACATCAATCCAACACATCCAATGCAGGCTTCTCACCTATAAAGACAGCTGTCCGCACTGAACACCAAGAAATAAGCATAAGGGACCAATTATTCAACTGCACTAAAGATATGCAACGCTTCGGACTTGCATCTGACGCCCCTTTATGCTTCACAATTTTGTAATTTTAAAAGGAGGGATGGAGAAGAAAACTACGAGTTTCCAAAAGTAGGTGCGATTCTTAAACTATATGTAGTTAGCTTTCCACTATCTGCAGGTCATTTTCACATCATTATGAAATATCAACAAGCACAAAGCGCTTTTGCTTTCACGATTCCTTAGAAAGCAGGAAACTGTTGTCGTAGGAATCAACATTATCACAAATTTACAATTAAATTGGGACACCACACTTACCAGGAAGTACACGAGTAGCCCTGGGCAGACGTTAAGGTAGAGACATTTAGAGGAAGCTGTCACCTCTGCAAATCAAGCACAAAAGTGCAACCATTAAGGTATACTTTCAGGTGACACTGCACACAAGAGCAAAGGACTCAATAAATGTTAAACTGTTGCACATTTCATGAAAAGCAAACAAATGCTCAGAATAACATTGTTACACTCCAGAGAGACAGCACATGCTTCATAAATTCATCTGAATAAACACTGCACAAAATAACAATGAAAACAGTCATTTGAACCATAATATGCGGTTGTACAGCACACTAAGAGCAACAAGCACCGATACTTGAAAAATGAATGTGAGGTTTGGCAAAGGTTTCTTCGAAAAGCAAAAGTGGATGTCATCTAGTTTTGCTCTTCACCAATGAGCAGCTGCACTTAACTGCGAAATAATTTGAAATGTGCATCAATGCCAAGCAGTAATGAACAGCAATGACATTTTCTTCAAGCCATGAAAAAGGGGGAAAAAAAACAAGAAAATGACTATAAATCACATCACATGGAAGTAAAAAAAGCAACTACTGTTTTACAAATGCATTCACAAAAACGACGACATATAAAGACATCTGCCACTAGATATGGAAACCAAACCTAGCTTCCTTAGTGGTTTGATTAGAAACAAAATATATTCTAAACAGCCCAACTACAAAGCAATAAAACAATGCAGGCAAGTTTAGGTGCTGATCGATGCCATGCTTGCACAGAGTAGCAATGCAAACATTCGATCTACCTAAGCTTCATTCCAGAATAATGACCAGAACAAGGCAGTTGCTTAGACCCCTTTCATATCTGCACCACCAAAGTAGCAGCCTGATGCCAGACAGCAATTGTGTCTCACCAACTTTCTAATGCCTGCAAAAAGCCTCACTGGGCAACACCTATGGAACACCCGAAACTAGGTGCATAATGTTAGAGCAAAGAGAAAGCAACAGATATCGCCAACACGCTTCCGACCCTGTGACTGCTAGTAATAAATTTATAAAATGCGCAAGCAGCAAGAACGGGGGCTCTAACATACTTCACTCCAAGCCCATTCAGAGATGCAGAATGAACCTCTACGGCATCTACCAACCACAAAACTACCTTTCGCTTGGACTGAACGGCGGCAAGAGAAACGCGCCCAATACTAGGTTCTCGTGAAGTGCACCCCGGCACGGTTTTGGCATAGGAATACCGATTTCATTTCGAAACAGGCGCCCCGGAATCATGTTAACGGCCAATACACGTCGAGGTACTGACCGACTGCGCCGCGTCCAAAACGCACCACCAGTGTAGCGTAAAGCACAGGAACCAGAGAAAAATAAATAGCTGGATCGACAACAAAAAGCGCAGCTGTGAGAGGCGCGTCCCACCCACGTCAGTACTTGTCAGACCGATGCGCAAGCAAGCCGACACATCTTCCCGTGCCGCCGCTTCCAGAGACCACATCCGCCCTGAGAATAAGCTCCGCATTCCGCAGAATATAAAAAGGAGAAGAAAAGGAAGAGAGAAGCGCACGTCTCGCGCAACCGCCGCAAAGTTGCCGCGGAAATGTGCCTTTTTTCTCGTTTTAGAAGGAAGCAAAATAAACGACCAAAATACAGGGCCGCGGAGCTCTCAAACAAAACTTGGTATGCGAACAGTGCCGATTTCAAGAGCCAGATAACGCAAACCATACACACACACGAACGGTTGTAGGGATGCTGCTCACTGGCGGCGGGAGAGGTGTTAGAAGCAAGTGATCCGTGCAGTTACGCGATGCGACACGGCGGTCTATACTTAGAAATGCGACCGCTTCGCAGAGTCCTGCGCTGCTGTCAACGCCTGTACGCTGCCCATACAGGTCGACGGCACAATCAAGCTTGACCTGCTGGCCACAGTAATTAGCTCAATAACACCGCCGACAACGATCACGGCTACTACTCACTCTGCAAAGGGCCGGGGAGAAAATATATTTATACGTCAGGTCGCAGGTGACTACAGTTTAGCCCTCTCGGCAGACCAACAGTTCAGCATATCACAGAAGAGATTATTTCGAACGATATTGGGCACGTGCGAAGCGCCGCACGGGCTCTCACCGCAGGGACTGACTCACACGAGCGAGCACGGTGAATGCATTCCTTATAAAGCCAACACAAGCAAAACGCCACTAAACACTGTTACGAGCTGTCGTGCACACAGCAAAGAGAAATAATCGGCACCGTTTCTGCGCATAAAATTACTATTTCGAAACAACACCGCAAAGGGAACAGACACGACGAAAAACCTCCAGCAGCGGCTACGCGATCGAACACCGACTGCATCCAGACTTTTCTGCTCGAAACACAAGACGAAGGCTGCCAAATCGCGAGTACTGGAACCTTTGGCATCGCTTACCTGCCTGAGGTCTAAATCATCGGAGCGTGGAGCTGGAGGATACCGCTGTCGGAATCAGATGCAAAGACAAAATTGCTGATGCCAAGCTTAGCCCTAAATTTTTACTGAGGGCATCAACAACACCGACCTGCACCGACCGAATCACCGAATCCGCTACTTCCCTAATTTACTGGGTCACGTGAGCATGTACGAACCAATCAAAAATTTCTAAAGCACTCAGGGTTGCTACATGTTGGAAAAAGAAAGTGCGTGAATCTTTTTCCAATAGAAAATTATTTTTAGTCACAATTCCGAAAAAACTCCAACTTTACTTATCAGTTATACTGTTTAAATAGTACTCATTATCTGCATATCTTGCATGAAGGTGCACTAAGTTTTCAATAACATTTAGTGAGTAGACACCCGCCCCCACAAAGCCAACCACATGAAGCCAACTTACGTCGCTTACGTTCGAGCCAGTTTGAGCCACAAACGCGACTGTCGAAGCATCGGCGCGGATTTGCGGATTTACGCTGCTTGTGGTACATGTGGAATATCTGTTGAAAGGCATCTTAGTGACGTTTTAAACAGCCCTCAAATCACAAGTAATGAAAGTCGCTGTTGAAGGCTGTGCGCATGGCGAACTTGACAAGATTTATGAGACTATCAAAGGCATAGAGAGCCAGTACCATTTCACAGTACGTAAGGGTTTTGTGGGCACTCTTGAACTGGAGAGCGTGAATGTTTGGTGCTTTCATTCCAGGTAGACTTGCTGATCATCTGTGGGGACTTCCAAGCAGTCAGGAATGCGTCCGACATGGAATGTATGGCTGTTCCTAAGAAATATCGAGAGATGAAAGATTTTCACAAGTAATTCATTCCTTCTGTGTACCGTGAAATCCAGTGTAAATTATGCCGCGTGAATGCTTGTGTTAGTGTTTTTCTATGTATATAATGAGAATAACACGGGCCCTCTGAAGATAACGCATCATGGTTATTTGCCAGCGTTTATTGCGCAAAATACCCCGTTGGCTAAACCCCGTTGCTAAATACCCCGTTGGCTAAACTGAGTGCCGACTAGGTTGATGTGAAGACAATGCATGACAAACGCCATCTCTTCCTTAGTCTCATCTGTCTTCGACGCTTTCATGTGTGACCAGTCCCCCTCGTAGATATGTGCCATTCTCCAAGGGCACAACAACACTGAGTCAACACCTGCCGCTGCAACGGTGGATGCGGATTTTTAGCTTATATTTTTATTATTGTTTTAATTTAATCTATTTTTTTTCTGTTCTTTGTGTGAAGAATTTTCGCTGTGCGGTATGGCACATATACGCGAGGATATGTGCCATTTGTACAAGAGCACAGCAAGCTGCCACTGCTGTTGCTTCAGTGAAATTTCGTGTCTTACACATTTTAATTGTAACGACAGTCATTTGAAGGCCCCCAGAGCATGAATGTGGGTCTTCGCACTAAGCAAGATTTATTTAGGAAGCCCTTGTGCCTTCGTGTGTATTGATATTGAAGTTGTTTTTTTTTTAATTCGCCAGCCAAAGCATGAACAGCCAAGCCATGATTTGGAGAAAAGCGTGCACCAGTGCTAGTAATAAACTTGCATGATACTGTGCTGTATCCAAGAGTTGAAACTTAAATGGTGAATAGAACATGCACCAATTTCAGCAGTGATCGTTCTGTATGCTTATGAGAGGGCAGAAACGTTTCAGGGGCATTCAAGACCAGTGTTGGTCAAATGTTTAGGGGAATCCCCCAAGGTGGAGTAAATTTGTAATGAGGGAGTAATTACTCATTGGCATCCACCCAAGCGCAGCCATACGGCTACAAAGGAAAGCTACACAGCTCTCTGAGAAACTTCGTAGTTAAAGAAAAATTCGTCCTGGTCCGGGGTTTGAACCCGGGACCACCGCTTCACCGGAGCAGTCGCTTTACCAACTGAGCTAACCGGGACGGCAAGCTTATGGTAGGGCGAGAGCGAATTGATCAATAACTCGAAGTGGGAACAGTGTTAGTCAAATGTTTAGGGGAATCCCCCAAGGTGGAGTAGATTTGTAATAAGGGAGTAATTACTCATTGGCATCCACCCAAGCGCAGCCATACGGCTACAAAGGAAAGCTATACAGTTTTCTGAGAAACTTCGTAGTTAAAGAAAAATTCGTCCTGGTCCGGGGTCGAACCCGGGACCACCGCTTCACCGGAGCAGTCGCTCTACCAACTGAGCTAACCGGGAAGGCAAGCATAGCTTTCCTTTGTAGCCGTATGGCTGCGCTTGGGTGGATGCCAATGAGTAATTACTCCCTTATTGCACTCAAGACCAGTGTCTACTACTCTCGTAAATTTTGCATCTTAGACATTTTACTTTCATCTTAATTGTATTTTCATCGTATGTATGATCCTAGGTACTACTCTGGAGAGAAGAAAGCACCACTATTGACGATAGTAATTGGTGGAAACCATGAGGCTTCCAACTATATGGCCGAATTGGCATATGGGGGTTGGCTGTGTGAAAACATCTACTACATGGGTGAGGAAGTTTAAAGCTTGTTTTCATGCGCATTTAAAATGGTCTTGCATGCTTATTAAAGTCTGTTTTGAAATGCCGCATATTTTAGTTTTACAGTGCTTGGAATTAGGTAATGGTGCAGCCATAGGCCCAACAGCATATGATAAGTTCATATAAAAGCACTGTTAACATTAAAATTCCCAATTCCTCCTCAAGAAGCAAGCACCATTTCTTGGTTTTTACGAGCGCACATTTGGTAGGGCATTGCAGGACAGAGGAGAGATGGAAGACCTCTGCTCTGTCCTGTCTCGTTGCACAGTGTCCTGTCTTAAGACTGTTTCTTGACCAGTGATGAAAGCATTGCAGAAGGCACATTTGCAGTTGCCTGATTACTGCTTGGCAGCAATCATGGTGGCAGACAAACAGTTGTATATGTGTACAGTCGCATAAAGAATATATAGCACACTTTGCCACTCTCATTCTTCTCTTTCATCCAGAAGATGAAATAGGGAAGATTGCTGTGCTTACATGCAACTGCACGCAGGGCACTTTCTTGCATAAGTATCGAACACTGCTCAATTCCTGACAGACAGCGTAGGAGAGGAGTTTGATCACTGCAATGCACTACGTATTATTCTAGCCGCGACTGTACACTCGCCGTCAAAAGTAAATGGAAGGCAACTTTGTCAAAAAAAAATTCAATTTCTTTAAATCTAAAGCATAATGGTCCATATTTGTTGGTGCACAGTGCAATTCGCACAATCACAATTAGGCTGCACATATGTATTCAAGGATGCATGAATTGGAGGGGAGGGGCAATGATTAAAATTTTTCGTTAATATTGCCTTCCATTTACTTCTGACGGCACCTGTACATACGGTATGCACTTGCATTGAACTACCATTAACCCACAATGTGCCTTGATCAAGACTTCCTCATATGTTCATTTTACTGTTTGAAATAAATTGCAGCAATGTGAAAAAGTGTACAAAAGGTTAATTAAGCATCAAGGAATAGAAAATGCTTGCAGTAAAAAGAATTGGCATGTTTTGTTTTGATTTTATCCTGACATAATGCAGTGAAACGTACTGCACTAAGCACACATGCAGTATGTACCAGGCCTGCTTGGTTCTTCAGAATTAGTTCACCATGTAGCCAGCATACGTCATAGGTGCATGATAATCCCCACATTTTGGTGGACCTAGGAGCAAAGTTGTTGCACCAAAGTCCACTTTGTAGGTTAATGACTTGACAAACACGAATTGGTAAGGCTCATCCTAGTCTTAACAGCTTCCATAAATGGCACTGTTACCAGTATTACTTCTAAATTTTGTGTCACCTTTCATGGTGCTGGCGAGCATTGCAAGACCACTGAAGTGCAATATGCCTAAGTCCAACTACCTGCAAACACGTGGTATCCAAACAGCTTAGGACCTGCTCTTTTGTGCACATTTCTGTAGTTATTTCTGGCTGAAGGATAACACTGTGCTCACCTGGCCCAAGGTGGAGATCATGTGTAGAATACCGAGACATGTTTTCTTTTTCAGGTTATGCAAGTGTTGTCAACGTTAATGGTATTAGGATAGCAGGCATCTCTGGAATATATAAGGGTCATGACTATCTAAGAGGTAAGCATTTTAGTACAATGTTGCAACCTCAATTGTAGAGCTGTATTCTTTTTGCAGGCCACTTTGAAGTGCCACCTTACAATGATTCCACAAAACGGAGTGCTTACCATTTACGAAACTTGGAGATCTTCAGACTTAAACAGGTGAGGATAACAGAGTCTGCTTACAGTTTATACACGCTTTAGAATCCTTGAGAGGGCACAAGCATTGGGTGTGTAGTTTATTAGGTAGTGTTATGTCTTGTGCATTTTTAAATGTGTCCTTTCTGCTCAATATTTTCTATGAATGCGACATTTGTTTGTACCACCATGGAATTAATATTCTACTCTTTCCAAGAAAGCATCTCAATGTTTTGAGGCTCCTCTAGTGGTAGGCCTTTACTGCAACATTGACACACATGTTGAAACATGTCTAAATGTGGCACTCTTCACTGTGTTCATGAAAATTGGCTATTTCTGAAAAAAAAATTAAAAATTTTCTTGCAGCTGGCAGATCCTATTGACATAGTGATTTCGCATGACTGGCCACGTGGAATCTACAACTATGGAAACACTGCAAAGTTGCTACAGCAAAAGAAATTTTTTGCTGCTGAAGTTCACAGCAATAGTCTCGGCTGTCGTCCAACTGAGGGCTTGCTAGAACAGCTGAAGCCGAAATACTGGTTTGCAGCGCATCTGCATTGCAAGTTTGCTGCACTAGTCAACCACCAGGCAAGTCTCAGTCTCCTTTTGATTAATGATTTCCAACAGTAATGTGCATCTTTTATGAACCAGAATGGAACGTGCACAAAGTTCTTGGCCCTGGACAAGTGTCTGCCCAGAAGAGACTTTCTTCAAGTAAGAGTCATTGAAAAAAACATTGCCTGTTCTCTATCCTAAACTTGTTAGCAGTGGGATGGAAGTTATAGGTGCTAGGTGAAAGCTTGCGTATCTGTGTGCCTGTCTTGAAAGCATGTGAGAATAGCACACTTGTTTTGAAAATCATCAAAAGTCATCGCTCTGTGCTAATAGTTTCCACTCCACCACCAGCAAGTTGTGAGATTGTGTACAGACCTTTATTTCCATTTGTAAACAAACCTTGGAGGTGATAATAGGGACTTCTCAAAACACTTCCGGCAAATGAACTCTTGGTATCATCAGCGTAATGTTTAAGTGGTGCCAGTGCAGATGCAGCAGCATTTGTGTCTAGCGCTCATTACCTGGCTGCTATGCAAATTACTACAGTGAACTAGAAGCAACAAATAGTGGGGAAACAGTTCCCACTTTTATGGGGAAAGTGAAATTGCTGCCTGTGGCACTGGTCATCACTGTAGTCTTGTCATCATCATCATCAGCCTGACTACACCCACTGCAGGGCAAAGGCCTCTCCCATGTCTCTCCAATTAACCCTGTCCTTTGTCAGTTGTCGCCACTGTATCCCCGCAAACTTCTTAATCTCATCCGCCCACCTAACTTTCTGCCGTCCCCTGCTACGTTTGCTTTCTCTTGGAATCCACTCCCTTACCCTTAAGGACCAGCGGTTATCTTGCCTTCGCATTACATGCCCTGCCCAAGCCCATTTCTTACTCTTTATTTCAACTAAGATGTCATTAACCCGCGTTTGTTCCCTCACCCACTCCGCCCTCTTCCGATCTCTTAACGTTACACCTATCATTTTCCTTTCCATAGCTCGCTGCGTTGTTCTTAACTTAAGCTGAACCCTCTTTGTTAGCCTCCACGTTTCTGCCCCATAGGTGAGTACCGGTAGGATACAGCTGTTGTATACTTTTCTCTTCAGGGATATTGGTAAGCTACCATTCACGATCTGAGAGAACCTGCCATATGCGCTCCACCCCATTCTTATTCTTCTAGGAAAAGAAATTGATGCTGTTACTTATGGCAAAACTTGTCTGTATGAGAATGGGAGATGACGAGCTACCGAGCTTACTGTTTTGTGAAATACTATGCGCTGCATTTGCAACATAAAGGTTTCTAAATTCATCTGAAACAGAGAAATCAGGATTAACCAAGCGAGTGGAACATGTGAGTTGCCTTTCCAAAGCAAATCAGCAAAAAAAAAGGCTCACTGGACGTGTATATCTTGTACAAATGTCCTCTCCAGGAAGCGCACTGCTATGCCTGCTATGCTATGCCGGATTGCAGTGTTGGCAGAGTATGAAGTGGTTTGTCAAAAAGGCATTGTTTAAGTCTCCCTGAATTGTTTTCACGCTTACAAACTGTTGCAGACGCTGGACATGCCAACCTCAAGTGACGAGCCTCCAAGGCTTACTTACGACTTAGAGTGGCTCTGTGTGCTGCAGCTAACAGACCATTTGCTGAGTGTTGACTCCAAGAATCACTATATGCCTGGACCAGGATGCAGCCAGCGGTAAACAGTTAATTTACTACACATTTTTATGCATCCTTGTAGCAAAATTTCTTCAGCTGAAATTCATTCCATTTTCTTTTCTCATTCAGATGGCAGTTCACACCTACAAAGGAAGAAAGGGAGAAACTGGCAGCTACCCTCAGCAATGATTTGTTTGTGCCTTTCAATTTTGAGCGCACTGCTCCTGTGTATGTGCCTGGATCAGAACGTTGTCCAGGCCAAGTGAAGCCCTATATCAATCCCCAAACCGAAACCTTTTGCAAACAATTTGGACTTCGAGACCCATTGGCTGAGGCTCTGAACCCTCAGCAGCGGTCATCGCCGCTGGGTATTTCTGGCTTTTTGGGAAATGAAGATGTGACGAGCACTACAATGTCATCGCTGAATGAATCTGAAAACCTGAGCCACCAGCCAAGCCCAGACACAGATGAAGAGTCAGTGCCCTTGCATGAGATGAGTGCAGAAGAACGGCAAAAGGTGCACACATCTGAATTTGGCAGTCCTGTTTGCTTGCCAAAGGATAAGAAAGAGCTCTTCCCAGAGTTGACGGAAAAGACTGATGATGTGAAGCCAAAGGCTACTACACCTCCTTCGTCTTTTGGGAGAGTAATGAAGAGAAGAAATCAGTCTATATACACAGAGACTGATGAGGCAGATAACTGAACATACATGCTCTGTTTTCAAGGCTGTATTCGCATGTTCCTGTATAAACAGTGAACAGCTCGGAACAAATCAAATTCTTTGTAAAAAAAGGCCTTTCTGGTGTCAGTACCTCCTCCTTCCTGGCTGTAACTGGCAGTTGCAATTGAAAAATGCAAGAGCAACCATGGACTTCCGCCTTAAGGCCTTAAAACTTTCTCACTGGCCAAACCTGATGGCCATGGTCACTTACAAATCAGAGAAATGTAATAGCTACAATAAAAGAATGGTGATATTAGGCAAAGGTATGGTTGGTTGGTTTGTTTATTGGGTTTAACGTCCCAAAGCGACTGAGGCTATGAGAGACGCCGTAGTGAAGGGCTCCGGAAATTTCGACCACCTGGGGTTCTTTAACGTGCACTGACATCGCACAGTACACGGGCCTCTAGAATTTCTCCTCCAAAGAAATTCTAGCCGCCGCGGCCGGGATCGAACCCGCGTCTTTTGGGTCAGCAGCCGAGCACCATAACCGCTGAGCCACCGCGGCGGCCAGGCAAAGGTATAAGAAAACTCCAACCACACAAAGCTTAAAATAGTATATTACAGATTGTCATGTATCAAGGCTGGTATAGTGTTATTTGTATTTTGCACCATGATCGGGACAAAATGAGTACCTCAAATTTCTAAATCACCATGTCTGTTGCCTAAATGACAGAAGAGGCACTTCAAGTTTCACATTTAAGAAAGATGCACCTCGTGAGGAACCTGCTATGCTGAGGTACACTCGGGAAGTTATTTTGTGCAGATTATACATGCAGATTATACAAAGCCTTAGTTAAAATGAAAAGTGCAGCACCTGACAGGTTTTGGCATCAGCTGTTCTTTGCCGGCTGGCAGCAGAAGCAGTAAGGAGATAGAGCCGCTCTTTCCAGTCATAAGCATTGCAAAATAAATAAGGAGTTGAAACATAGAGAATCAAGGCTATACCATCAGGTTTCTGTTAATGGTAAAGCTTATACTGGCCAGCAGCTGCATTCGGTAAAAATAGCATACCTCGTTATAGCGAACAGATGAACTGTAAAATAATCCGATATAGCCGCAATTCGTAATATCTAACTCCAAAGACTGCAACCTGCCGCTTCACTGCTCTGAATGCACAAAGCAAAGTCGGAAAGTGTGTAAACTGATGTTTGATAAGTGCCGAACTTTCAGAAGAAGCAAGGACCGAACCACGAGGGAAATAATTGAGGCCCAAAGGATATCAGGTCTGCGTGACCTTTGCGTCAGCACCCTTTCTCTTGCGCTATTTGGAAAAGAACGGGCGCAAAGCGCGCCCATAATTACACTGTTACAATGACACGTAATTACACTTTTAGCAAAGAAACACCCAAAAGGGAGTAAATGGCTCTAACGCACACCCAAAAGGAGGTTTTTTTTGTTCTATATGTAAGATGTTTTTTATTTACTCCCTTATATAAGGGAGTTATTAAGGAGTGAAAAGGGAGTAATTTTTTTACTCCCTTATATAAATGGAGCCCGATAATGGCGTGATGTTTATGGTCTATTTATCCTCATTCAGGCTCATTCTTACAGTGACAGCGGTGGAAACGGGCAGTAGCTCTTACAAGCCCAGCGGCGGCGTAGGCGGCAGGAGTCGTCTGCTTGTTGTCTCCCTTTGCTGTACGAGCTCGTTTGGTTGTCCGTGTTTGTAGATAAAGGGATGTAACATTATAATCAATAGTTCAAAACTGAGGAGTCGCTGGGTAGTTTTCACGGTCATGCACCACGCTATATTTGACTAAAAACCAGGGCAGAAAAGTTGAAAACACCTCTGATGGTAGTTTGGAATGGCAGTGTTTGCTTCCATATTCACTTCATTATAAGGCTTGGCTTTTCAATATGACAGGAAAAATGTAGCCTCATGAGCTCAATCAAGAGCTCAGAGTTGACACTATGTTCTGTCACAGTTCCATGTTCATGAAACACAATCTGCTGCAATACATTGCGAGGACCACACTGAAAAAGCCTGTGAGAATTAGGCCTAAGGCGGGGCTGTAACGGGGTGGCGACACAAAGGAAAGTTAGGTATGGTTAGAGTACTGGAGGCTTCACAGGAGCAATTCAATTATGTACCATACTGTAGCGGAAAACGGCGACAAGCCGATATCTTGTACCGCGGCAGGCTCGCGTGAAGGAGCAGAAGTGAGCAGAGATCCAGCGACGATGGTAACCAAGCGGTCTTCACTCACCGCCAGTGCCGCCGCGGTGGCTCAGCGGTTATGGTGCTCGGCTGCTGACCCAAAAGACGCGGGTTCGATCCCGGCCGCGGCGGCTAGAATTTCTTTGGAGGAGAAATTCTAGAGGCCCGTGTACTGTGCGATGTCAGTGCACGTTAAAGAACCCCAGGTGGTCGAAATTTCCGGAACCCTCCACTACGGCGTCTCTCATAGCCTTAGTCGCTTTGGGACGTTAAACCCCATAAACCAAACCAAACCAAACCACTCACCGCCATTATCAGACGACTGACCAGAAGCAGACGAGACGCTAGGTGGCGGTGCGGATTGCACAAAATGGTGTTTTATGCGAAGCATATTAACGTATATAGGTTTCGGGCCTTCGCGCGACGCCCGGCGGTGGCCACCATTGACCTTCAAGTAGGTCACGTGACATGACGTCACACCGGCTGCAGATGGGGCCTCATATCGCGCCGTCGGTCGCCTCCCGGCGGTGGCCACCATTGACCTTGAAGTGAGATCACATGATGTGACGTCACGTGACATGACGTCACACCGGCTGCAGATGGGGCCTCATATCGCGCCGTCGGACGTCGCCCGGCGGAGGCCTCCACGCTTCGGTTCGCGCCGTCGCGCGCGACGCGGCGGCGGCGCCACCATCGCTGCAACACGTGATATGCGACGTCACGCCAGGGATGAGGCGGCGCGGGCCCGCCGTCGCGTCAGTCTCTGTGCCCGCAACCGCGCCAGCGTCTTTGCGCCGGGCGTGTATGCGGTCAAGATGCCTCCAAACGCCCTTTCCTTTGAGCAGCATATCCGAGCGATTTGAGAAAATGTAAGGATACTGCTTAGGCAGGTTTTGAGAGACGGCTGCCTCGGTCACAAGCACCACGAACGGGCCCTCGATCTCGACGCGGTCAATGGGCAAATATACGCTGCTTTGACCCAATATTTGCCTCATGCAGGCATACTCGCCTGTGAAATCTTCAGGCTTAACGTTTTCCGAGTCGATAATATCGATGGTGGCAGCCGAGTCGCGGAGAGCATTGCACAGTTTTTCGTTTACCGTTAGTTCCTGGAGATAGGGCTGCAAGAGTTAAGTTGTCGTCCCCATTGTCTAGAAACGCAAAGACATCTCTATGCTGCCGGTCGCAAGGTGTCCGGGATCTCGGCATCGGAAACAGACGATCAGCTTTTTAGCTTCAAAAGCCTTCTCCTTTCTATCCTCTTCCTTTGTGCTGCTAGCATCTTCGTTTTTGACTGCGGGAGGGCTAATCGACGACGCGTTTATCGCGGAGCCCGTGGCTCTCTCGTTTGCAGGAAAGCGCGCCCGACTATCTTTCTCAGAATTAGCCATGGGTCGAACGCGTGTTACTTTGGAAGGCTGCAGAAGATCTTTGATTTTGATTTTTCTTCGCGGCGAAACCTCCTGATTTAATGTCTAATTACTCTCGGCATCCTCCTTAGCCTTCCTGATTCCCTCCTGAATGACCTCTCAGGTCTCCGAAATTTCATCATCCTCAGCACCCCATTCCTCAATAACCTCAATCAGCTGCGGCTTTCTGTGACTTTTCGCTACCTCAATACCCAGTTTTTCACACAGCAAAATCAACTCAGGATTCTTTAGTTTGCTCAAAACCATGGCAATTCCCGAACGAGAACTTTCAATACAAGCTGCTACGCGAAATGCTTTAGCGAGCACTTGCAGAAAAACAATCTACAGGTTCTGATAAAATTCGCAGAGTTATCAGCCTGGCAGATTCTCAAAGAAAGTCAAGCGCTCACCACTGCTGAAGCCAGGACCAAGCGTGGACGATCCCGCCGCTGCCAACCAATATTTTGCCGTGCTAGTAGCGTGTTTCACCAGACATCAGGTCCAGGAACACCGCCGCTGTGCCGATGAAGGAAGGAACGTGGGCCGGAGACGGGGAGTAGCAGAAGTGAGGGAGAACTATATTTACATATTTACAACAGTATTTACAAACAGAGACAAACAAAGTAAAAGCTGAGAAGAGCCTCAGGAAGTCGCTGCTCAATGAACATCTCGGGCGCTTTAAATAGCCCCTCCTGTTGCCTTCCCGCCTTTTTCGTCCAATCACAGGGACTCCGTTTTCGGCACAACCTTTGGATGAAGCCAACGACGCTCATTGGCTGGCTTTACCAGCTTGCTGAAGTCGGGTAACCATTAACGGCGCCTCCCGAAATCTCCCGAAAGTGTCCTTTCCTCAGGTCACCTCCTCACCCACAATTGGACGCGCAGTTAATCAAACGTAGCTGTCAGCCGATGACCCTTCAGGAAGCCGGCCAGGGGGGTCTTATGTCTTGGTTCAAGGACACGCCCGAAGGCAAACACTTGCAGCGGTGCCACCCGCGCCGTCGACAAAAGAGCGAAGTGCGGATGATTGACAGCCGCTCGTCTCCGTGCGTGGCGGCAGGCGTTGGGTGATGTCTCCCTGGCAGTGGTACATACATGACCGCAGGGTCATTACTGCTGCGTTGGATGCTGCGGGAAAACAGGGGGTGGCAGTGACGCCGCAGTGGAGACACCTGGAGACACTGACTCTGGGAAAGGCTTAAGTGAAGACGGCTCTGGGGAGGGGGGGGGGTAGAGTCACAACAGTGCGAAGTACGTATTACTGGCCCAAGTTGCTGCCTTCAGTTCAGCACTACGAGAAGACGTGCAGCGACAGCCAGCGGCGAAAGACGCCACTCGTGAAACCTGCAGGGCTTCTCTTACCAATACCGCCACCCACAGCACCCTTTTCATGGGCACGGACCTGCTGGGCCCATGGGCGTCCGGAAGGGGGGGGCAAGGGGGGCGGTTGCCCCCCCTTGGAATTACGGATATTATTTATGCACTAGTAGAAAACAACTACATAGCTGCCGCCTCCCCCATAACCGGCCATCGGGTGCACCCCCCTGGAAAAAGTTCTGCGGACGCCCTTGGCTGGGCCCATTCCCAGTGTGGTCATTGGGGAACAAATGGATCATTGTAGCGACTGACTATACTTGACGCGCTACGCAGAAACAGCCGCTTCCCCGCGCTGCTGCGACCGAAGTGGCTCAGTTTTTTGTAACACCCATAGTCTTGCGTCGCGGCGCACCATCGGTCATCACGGACCGTGGCACCGCCTTTACGGCTGACTTAACGCGGTCTCTCTCCGACCCTACTCACACCAGTCACAGGAATAACACGGCTTATCATCCGCAAACAAATGGACTGACTGACGCCTCAACCGAACTCTCGAAGACATGCTCTTATGTATGTCGATGTTGAACATCGCACGTGGGACGAAGTTCTTCCGTATGCAACTTTTGCCTACAATACGGAAGAGCAGGAGACGACCCGTCTTGCCCCTTTCCACGTGTCACTACAATGCTGGACGCCATGCTACTTACTGGTGACGGCGAAAATGACAACGAAGCCTATGCTGACGTCGACACTTTCTTCCAATGGGCTGAAGAAGACCGCCAGCTCGGAAGATGCCGAATTCAACACCTCGACGATGGTCGCTACAACCTACTTCGCCGCTGCTTCGGGCCATGAGAGTTAGTTCGGCGTCTTAGTGACGTCACCTGCGAAGTTGTACCGCGGGGCCCGAGATCCTTACCATGGCGGCGCCATCCGACTGAGACTGTCCACGTGGTGCGCATGAAACCCTACCACGACAGGCTACAAGCCACTGTGTTGCCAGCTTAACTAGTCTATGGCCTCCGCTCCCCACGGTTAACATTACTTTACCACCTTGACCTTGTTCGTTGCCGGCGTCGGGCCGCCGCTTTTATGGAGGGAGTAATGCCGCGTGCTAATGGGAGAGCAGACGACGAGGACAAAGTGTGCCTGTGGGTGAGTCAGCCATCTTGTGAGTGTGCAGTCTTCTTTGCTGTGCCAATGCGACTGTGACAAGTCTTCGTTACAATATAATGCGCAAGCGCCGAATAGACCAGCCCATATTGCTGCCATTAGTGCGACGTTGGGTGCATGCCCGCTATCGAACAATTTAATTCCTTTTCGGATGCACTAAATCTGCTCTAGTGCGTCGTTGAAATCGACGAATTCTGGCCGAGAATCGGGTGGTCGATAGCACGCCCCGATAATAACTGACCAAATGGCCTGCAAAAGGAATATGCTTGATATCGCTTGAGCGCAATAATCGGGGATAACTCTGTGGCAGTCATACAAGCCACGCGGGCTTGAAAGTCGCTTCGGAATGTATGTCCACCAAAGAAAAACATCCAATCGGCGGGTTGCATTAGCTTGTTTGTTGTATATATTTGCATGGACTGGTTTCAAATTCCACTGACAAATGTTGAGGTCAACTGAACACAGCTAGGCGTGGTTCACAAAGCTTGAATGAACTCTTGAGGCCGTTTTATATATATTGGCATTTGTATTTTAGAAATACCGAAATCAAAGCGCGGCAAGTTTGTGACCCAAATTCGAACCAAGTCCGGACTTTGGCAAAATGTCCCGCATGAACGACCTAGTGACGTCCGCAAGAGAAGGAAGCTGATTTTAAAATTGGCTCCCTGTGATATCCACTGGATGTTCACACGACGCCCGATCTCGACGTGGACATCCGGACCTTATTCGGACGTCCGAGGGAGTTCCAGTGGCCATTTGGTGGCACTGAAAATTAGAACAATGTTACTTTTTGCTCTGGTTAAACGTTAATACGTTGTTCTTAATGACCTTTTAATATTTTCGAATGTTACAAACAATGGAATAGCATTCTCCTAACCTTAAACATTTAATCAACATATATGCAACTTTCGCAAAAATGGTAATGCAACCCTGCAAGACCAGACCAACCAATTGTGATCAAAGGTGGCTATCGAAGGGGCATGAGGTGGTCTATTTCTGGTGAAATGCAAGACAACTCGCGAAACGAACGAGAAGCGGCAGCATGGGCTTATAAAGGCCGAGTCACAAGGCAGCGTTTCTTCGGCGTCCAGTCAGCGTCTCGGCTACTGGCGCCGTCGCAGGCGAAATTTCGGCGCCTGGAGCGAGGCGACGCAGGGAGACCCAGATATCATGCGAGGCCAGATCTCAGCGCCAGAGCCGGAAATACCACGTAGGTGGGGATCAGTGACTAGCGACTTCCGAATTAATCCACGCTGCTGATGCAGTTCCATCGCCGCATGGTGAGTGCACGCAACCGATGGCGTGAAAACGAAACTATACCGCGTGATAGAGCGCACGGGCAGTGCTCTGAGATGCACCTGCACGGGCTGGCTCTGAGGATTTTGTTTTCGTATTCGCCTTTTCTAACCCTATATTACCTAAACGTTCATTCTTATAGAGGAAAATTGTCCAGGCTGAAAGTGGTAGCCGCAAATACACAGCTGAAGTGCACGCGTGTCGCAGCTTCGCCTGCCTCGCTATTCTCCGAAAGCCCCGTTTCTGCACGCGCTGCGCATCGGAGATCAAAAATGATAGGGCTAGCGCCTGTTCAAATCCTTCGTTAACGCATTCATGGCCAAATGTCGGCTGCGCCGTGGCAAGAAGCAGTGACGCGCCGCGTCATGCTGCGCTTCGTTTTCTGGTCCTCGAGCGCGGAGCGGCCGCGACGGCTCTCGATGGCTACCACGCGTGCGCTTTTGCCGCATGCTGGTGAGTGGCCACACGAGGAAAGTGCAGGTTCATTCAGTGCATGTCAAGCTAGTGAGTTGTTTAAGCGGTATTCAGACAGACTGAATCCTGCTGAATCCCTCCCGAGGCAAGGGCGACCGCGCTCGTCACAAATTTGAGATGCCGGGCGGGACGCAGTTTCCGGTTTTGCTTCGGCAGCAGCTGAAGACTAGGAGACCGTTCGGCCGTGGGCACGCCCAGTCTCGCCGGGAGATGTGGGCACTTCGCCTTCGGTGGCTTACGTAGGGTGCAGCTAGCTGCCGTCTTTCTGCTCTTTTCTCTCTGGGTTTCTTCTCTCCTATCGCCTTTCCTTTAGCGCCTGTTTTAAGCATGAAATGCTTTTAGCTCCGGTTGTCGGCGCGCCGCGGGCGACCTAATTGTCGCCAGGATGAAAGAACAGCGTGGCGAACCTAAATGAACTTTGGCGAAGCTTTCAGTTCACCCCCTAGTGCTGCATTCTGCACGCAATCCCGGTGTTTCCGCTCTCGTTTTTTTTTTCTTTTAGCTGCGCTGTCCTCAGACCGGCACATGGAGGAAGGAAAGAACGTCCTTCCTTCTTGGACCGGCACAACCCCGCTCCTTCAAAATGGCAGCAGACCTTCTGGTCCATCTGTCCCTTCTTTCCTTTTCGACCCGACCCGCTCCGCCTCCGCAGCCCGGTCGCTTTGCTCGTCTCCCTCGGCGGATCTCCGCTGCCCGTAGGCTGATCCACACGACGGACGAAATCACTAGTTTTGACCGCGGACAGAGCATCACGTCACTGGCTCCGCCTCGTCCGCAGGCGGCAGCGCCTCATAGTTGCACTTCTGAAAGCGCAGCATACTGTCGCTACCCGTGCAACCCATGCTTGCGAAGCCTGCGCCGTCCGCGGATGAAGCAAAGCCAGTGACGACAGGTCACGTAGTGCCGTGTCCGCGCCCGGACTAAATCAATTTCGTCCGTCGTGTGGATGCCAGGGGCGGACTTTCACCTCCTCTCCACATCCATCCGCGCCGGTATCCCCCGTCTGCATACAGATTTAGAAACGCCAAATTTTTGAACGCGAGTTCAGGGGAGCAGGAAAATTCCCGATTTTCGTTCGATACTTCGAACATGATATGCGCGGCAAGATCAATATGAAACATACTTTATTCACAAACAATTCGAAATTGCAAACATTTCCATTTCCCTACTTTCTGCGACACTGATGTGCAAGGAGCGCGCAGCCAACGCTTGAATGCGCTGGCTTCAGTGTTGATATTGTTCTCGATTACCTTTTGGTGCAGATGTGCTGCAAAAGTGAGCAAAAACTCGGATTTTGGAGCAGCATATAGCACAGTTTGCCATTTGGTGCTGTTTGGCGCAACTGGCACAGCAGTTCCACCACTGCTGGTTATACTGGCTTAATTCAGCCTTTCACATGAAAACCTCAAGATGGGAAACTTTCGAGTCTAGTGTAGCTACTGCACTGCAGATGGTACCTGTTTTTTGTATGCTTCAAGATGTAGGATAAATGAAGCCAGCCTAATTGCGACAGCAATACAAATCTGAAATAAAGCTTATTCATGCCATATGGCACACTGTTTCTGCTTTCGTTTCTGATCTCATCAAATGCCCTAGGCACCTGTTGGCTTCTGCTACAAGCTTTTCCATTGTTAATAAGCAAGAACTGAAGTAAATCAAGGCAACATATTAAAAATTGTTATAACATTTATTGACCTTAACCTATAAAAAAATTCACAAAAAATATGTAACCATAAAGCAGCAACATACTGTAGAGCCAATAAATTACATAAACTCCTACTGATGCCTGCAGTGCAACAGGCATGCACTGTGAGACAAGAATGCTCTGCTGGAGAACGAGGAATAAACATAAAATCTGCGTTTGCAGAAAAAAAAACAGTAATCTGCTGGACGGGAACCTCACAGATACCTTCCAAGCACCATAGCTCTTAGTAGTGGTCCAACCTGCAAAAGAGACCACAGCTTTGTACAGACACATGCCAGATTTATTATGCACTTAATCGCATGCCTGCATGCATGCGTGCACGCACGCATGCACATACACACACTGTAAATATTTTCGATAGTAGCATGCAAACCTGTACCATTACATACTATACATTTCATGCACAGCATAATTCCAAATCAGTCAGGTACTAACCTCATTTACATCCTTTAGCGCTTCAACAAGCATTTTTTCAATATTTCGCATGATGGCCATCTTCTGGTGCCCAACCAGAGGGTAAATGACCTTGTCCGCTGGTGCAGTCTACAAAAAATGCATAAAGAATTATATAAGAAACCAAATGAAAATGGATGTCAAAAAGGCACTTGTGAAGAGGAAGTTAGCATAGGCGAGAGGCGTCTCTCCTGGTCAGTTTGTGTTGTTTGTTCTTTTCCAACAGCGATGTACATACTGTGTTGCTGTGTGTACAAACATTACTGCTAACACCATATATTTAAATACTACCCCAACAAAGCACAACTACAACGATTCGATGACACTGAATCTGATAAGGTTTACTTGATTACTTGTCTGGAGCTTGAGCAAACAAATAATCACTGCTGGGCATTCAAGTAGTCTCTAAATTGTAGAAAACAGAGATAGTTATGCTCAAATACTATAGTTGGATACAACTTAAATTTGCAGTGAAGCTCTGCCCACATTCAGGACTGTTGCACAGAATTCCTCCCCGACAAAGTAGTCTGTTGTTGAAAGTTTTCTTGTTACCTAAACCAGAACCTTATCACCAGAACAAAGTTATAAGCTATAGAATTTTGATCCCTGCCTTTGTTTCGTTTCGATCAAACATTAAGAAGCTAATTTCATTTATTGTTGCAATTGGCCAGCAGAGTAACACAGGATGCCGCAGACCATGGCCAGGTGTTACCAACTGCTGTTTTTCAAGCTGTATCCTACTATAGCAGACAAAAAAAGTATGTGCTCTTGCAGGAGCAAATCAAAGCAGCCTAATTTCAATCTTGGCTACTGCTCTTTGGTATATAAAACAAACAATTGCTGGAACAAACAGCAACATGCAAGCCATCAAAAGCAAGAAAGGAAACACCATGATCTCGGTTTATCAGCACATTTTATTAATACTAGCTCAAAAAACAAGTCCTGGTTCCCTTCCTGATGCCCCCAGAAGCTAGAAAAATGGATCAGAAAAAAACAAGTGGCATAAAGTCAGTAAAAAAACAAGGCTGCTGCAAATATGCTGTTCACTACAAAGTTTACAAAATCAGAAATTCCTGGAGAGGCATTCCAAGCATGCAGTGATAAAACTGGAATTGGCTGAAAGGTACCGGCTTAGCGTGCTGCAGCACTACATGTAGCTTTCGGTCCTATGCCACTGCTACCAGTTTTGGCAAAGTTATTTAGAGTGCAGCTCTATGGTATGTACACTCGCAGTCAAGAGCATATAGAATGTAATATCAGAGAAAAAAAAATTTAGTCTCAGCGCTACCTTCGCATGCAGCCTAGAACACATATATATGGAGCCTACTTCTGAGCCTGCAAATTACACAATGCACTATTAAGTTTCAAGCAACATATACCTTGGAAGGGCGTCTACCAAGCTACTCATTTCAAGATCCCTTGTTTTCCCCGACTACTGTCGCCGACCGATTTTTCGGACTCGAAGGAACCAGAAAAAAGGTCAGAATAATTGAACAGTCCGAAAAATCCGTGAGGAAGTACAAAAAAATCACTTTATTGAGATGAATCGGCTTAAAAAAGTCACTGATTTTACCTTGTAGAAAATTTATCTTGCTTGCAATGATCTGCACCTGTATTTGTGCCAAAGTTGTGCTTTCACTGTACACTCTAGACAGCAAGGTCCCGGCGTTTGCAATTTGAGCAACCGATGGTTGTGGTAGGCCGCCCGAGTTGTCGCCGGAGTCCGATGCATTTTTAGGCTGAAGAACCTGGCGCAGAAGTTTGTCGTCAGTGAGGTCCGCACACATATAGAGGCTGTTGTCCACTACAACAAACTCCTGAAACGTGGAGCTCATCGGAATGTCCATTCCATTCCTTCGAAGGTCAGCTATGAGGTCTTCGCCACTGTCTGCAGTCAAATCCTCAGAAGTGTCGCAGTCTTCAGTGACATCGACTTCATCGGCGAAGAATCCAGCATGCCTAAAGCAATTGGCAATAGTTTCAGCTCTGACTGCCTTCCCAACGTCACCAGCATGCTAATCGCTGCAAAAAGATCCGTGGCGTACGTTTTTCCATTGTCGAAACAAAGGATTGTGCGCCGCAGAAGACGGGTCCGATACTGCATCTTTAGGTTTTTAACCACCCCCTGGCACATTGGTTGGAGTACGCTAGTTGTGTTTGGCGGCAGGTATTTGAGCCGAATGGCTTTCAGGTTGTTGATGGTGCCGTGTGCTGACCAGTTATCAGCAAAAATAATAACCTGTCGCCCCTGCCGCTCGAAACTGCGGTCCAGTCGACGCATGCAATCTTCAAACAATGCATGAGTTATCCATGCCTTGGAGTAGATGCAATACCACATGGTAATGTTCTTCGCGCCCTTAAAACATCTAGGATTTTCGGACTTTCCTATTACAAGGACTTGCAGCTTCTCGGTGCCAGTGGCATTTGCACCTACCATTACTGTGATTCTTTCCTTACTATGGCGGCCCCCTGAACGGGAGTTGCCCGAAAAAGAGAGAGTGCGGTCAGGTAGCATCTTGAAAAAGAGGCTGGTCTCACAACAAGTGAAGGTGTCCTCCGGGCTGTACTGGCTCAACAAAGGCTTCAACTTATTTTCCCGGTAGTCAGCTACCGTGGCTGGGTTGGCGGCTCCGCTCTCCTCGCACATCTTCTTTAAAAGATACACTGTGCCTCTTCTTGAACCTGCAGAGCCATCCGTCCGTGAACTTGAATTTTTCAATGTTCATTTTCACAGCCAGGGTCTCTGCCTTTTCCTTTAACGTGTCGCCCGACACTGGAAGATTCTTTGCTAAAGCAGCTTTAAGCCAGAGTAGCAGGGCCTCTTCCAATTCGGGGTGGTCGCCTTTCCTATCGTTTTTCTGGCTGCTGCTGTGGGACGCCTAAAAGGTGGAAAAAATGTTCTTCTTATTCTTCATACAGTCCAAAATCGTTTGCTTAGACACAGGGAATTCCTTGGCCACGTCAGCTCGTGTTCGCCCACTCAGCACTAGCTTAATGATCGCCGCCTTTTTCTCAAGGGTCATAGTTGAATACTTCCCATGCTTCTTTGACGGATCTGGTGGCACCGGCGGGGCCATGTTGTCCACAATCAGAGTGTGCACTACACCGCTCCGTGTCAAACACACGCAAAGACAAGGCACTTTTTGTTCAAAGCGGTGGAACCGCCAGACACAATCACAAAACGGCAAACGGATGCAACTTCGTGAAGACGGAGCGTCACTCGGTCGAAGCGGTCACAGAAACCCAAGTGACGAAACGACGAATGGCAAACGTATGGGACAAGCGATAACTGCCCGCGACAACGCTGACAACAAAAGCAAGTTGAGGGCGATGACAATCCGACTGCCACCTCGAAGTGGCAGATATCGCAGAGACTTCTACTGGCAAAAATGAGGTACCGAAAGTATGTCAAGCCATTCAAACCGCAGAGTAAATCCGCCTCAATACAAGATGGCACCTTTTGTGCCGGTGAAAAGCCAATAAGATGGCTGATTTTGGCCTGCAGGCGACTGAAATTAGTCCGAAAAATTTAACTTTCGGACTTTTAAAGTCCAAAATATCCAATGCAAATATGTACGCGCTTCAATGGGGTGACTGATGGTGCTTCATTGAAGTCCGAAATATCCTAAAAGTCTGAATTATTGGAGTCCGAATTATCCATCGGCTACTGCATTTCAGTCACAATTCCCTAACCAAAGAGGCAGAAATACATAGTGGCAGATGAGACAGTATACATGAACCATTCACAGTAAAAACACTACGGTATAAACACGTGTAAGGGCCACATCAGTGTATGGGCTGCACCCCGTTTTCCTGAAGGAAATGTTTTAAAAAAAAATATCCCTGTAAGGGCCGCACTCGAACTTTCCATGATCCACGTGGGAATAGCCTTCTAAATGCACGCACCGTGGCCTCCGCGATCACCTCTGGCTGCGAGCAACGATATGCTTGATCGCGGAGGCCGTGCACGTGCACAGGAGCTTCCAAGTGCCGTCCACAGATGGCGCCCAAGGCCGCGGGTCATCATCATCATCATCACAGTCAACTTTTTCCTCCGCAGCGAGCTCCTGCTATCCACACCGGCATCAGTATCACCAGCTCCAGCTTTTTGTGGCGTGTTAGCGTGTTATTTCACCGTAGTTGTGGCTTTCGCGTGCAGCCGCCGAGCGTTGCAGTTCTAGCAAGATGGGCAAGCACCTTAATAGCTAGACGGTTGGGAGTTAGCTCTTGAACACGGCAAGCGTGCGGCGGGCAGGAAATTAGACGTAGCCGAGAAGTGCGTCCACGTAACCGAGAAGTGCGTCCGATGATGGTGCAACCAAAAGGATGCATTGAGAAACACAAGCTGCAAAAAGTGCGCTTTCCAAGGCAAGCTGTGCGAGTTTCCCAAACTGGAAGAAGAGCAACTTTGCTATGTGTTGGAAGTGCGGAACAAAGGCTACGCATTGACAGCCGACATGCTGTGCAGCTTCTTGTCGGATGAGCATGCACCAGAGCACAGCACCAGCTCGCAGTCGAAATACTCCGCGAGCGACGATTGAACGTAGAATAAATGCCGCTCATTCTCTGATTGCCGTGTTTTTACTTAAAAATAGAAACTTTTTTTCGCACGTCGCGTGTATGGTCCGCACCCCGAAAATTGGCCCTCGAATCTGGAAAAAAAAGTGTGGCCCTTACACGCGTTTATGCGGGATTTACTGAAACTGTAAACACCAGATTGAAAACAGATTTGCTCTTCCTGTTTAGGGACGTCCGGCTGCCGTGGTGGCCAGTGGTTATGGCACTCGGCTGCTGACCCGAAAGACGAGAATTTGAACCCGGCCGCAGCAGTCGAATTTCTATGGAGGCGAAATCCTAGATGCCTGTGTACTGTGTGATGCCAGTGCACGTTAAAGAACCCCAGGTGGTCGAAATTTCTGGAGGCCTTCACTACGGCATCCCTCATAGCCTAAGTTCCTTTGGGACGTTAAATCCCAGAAACCATGAAACCAAGTTTCAGATGCCCACTTTCAAGCTGTGACTTATGAAGCAACTGTTGTTGACGCAACAGTCTCACAAGAGAACAGCAGTTCACAATTGGTCGTGAGGTGCTGGAAGTGGTAAGGGAATACGTGTAGTTAGGGCAGGTAGTGGCTGCTTATCCGGGTCACAAGAGGGAAATAACCAGAAGAATAAGAATGGGGTGGAGTGCATATGGCAGGCTCTTTCAGATCATGAATGGCAATTTACCAATGTTTCTGAAGAGAAAAGTATATAACAGCTGTATCTTACCGGTACTCACCTACGGGGCAGAAACGTGGAGGCTAACAAAAAGGGTTCAGCTAAAGTTAAGGACAAAACAGCGAGCTATGGAAAGAAAAAATGACAGAAGTAACATTAAGAGACCACAAGCACGCAGAGTGGGTGCGGGTACAAACACGAATTAATGAAATGCTAGTCGAAATAAAGAGGAAGGAATGGGCTTGAGCAGGGCATGTAATGTGAAGGAAAGATAACTGCTGGTCCTTAAGGGTAATGGAATGGATTCCAAGAGAAGGCAAGCGTAGCAGGGGGTGCCAGAAGGTTAGGTGGGCGGATGAGATTAAGACGTTTGCAGGGATACGGTGGCTGCAGCTGGCAAAGGACAGGTTTAATTGGAGAGACATGAGAGAGGCCTTTGCCCTGCAGTGGGCGAAGTCAGGCTGATGATGATAATCATGATGCTTCTTCTCTTCTAGCTCTTTGACATGCTCATTGTGGCAGTGATTTTTGAAGTCCTAATCCCTGTGTGTCGTGCCCCACTAGTGGGCCTTGGGTAAGGCCCTTAAATTTCTGTGGTGGAAAATTCTGAATTTCACCAATGCAGAATAAAGAATGCACGAAATTCTGTGGGAAGCACAAGCATAAGAGCCGGAAGTGCCACCGACGGGAGCCCACTGGCATAAATGGGTACAGATGTCCTCCAGCCATCTGCTTGGCCGCTTAGGGGGCTCCATCTGGATGGGGGGGCCTATGGCGCTCCCTCCTAAGGAGGGGTGTCGGCACCCCCTTCCAACAACGGTTGGCCTCGTAGTTGAGCATCCGCCAAGGCCATGGGAGGCACTTCCCTGTCGTCGGGTGCCTACTGGTGAAATAAGTATGAGGGCGCTCCCAGCCTGGTGCTTGGCTATCATGAGACCTCAACCCTCTGAAAGTCGACCTGGCTTGGTCTGAGAAAATCACCCTGTTGGCAGGGTTGGCCAACTTTTAACGCTGTGTTGACGGGCCAGTGATTTGTTCCACTGTCGACCAACCTTAAATCCGTCTCGTGCGGTAAAAGCCCACTTGTGGTCCTTTTCTACTCAAGGTGGGGGGGGGGGGGGGGTCCAAGATCCATTTCCCAAGCATTTCACCCTAAAGAAGCTGAGCATCAGGCAGGGGAAAGCTTGTACCCATTGTATCACCGGTGGGTACCAGTGGCACTGGGGGCAGCACTGCATGGATTCTTTTTTGACATCACTCTAAAACCAACTCAGCATACACGAGGCACATAAGAGGTCGGTTTATAGGCCTTTTCCTGTCCTTAAGTTCTGCAGGAGCTGTTCAATAATTTGTTTCCTACAACCAACCTCCACCGCACAGATTATCACTTGGTTCAATGGTTGGAGCACGGACATAGCATTCGGTGGCAAGAAGCAAAGCGCAATGTTGCTGAAACTGCAGCGGTGGGCACAGCCGTTATCTAGGATGAGGCAGACATTGAGATCTTGGTCCACTGGGCCGTTGTTCCAAGATTTCATCCACTTGGCAAAATGTTCGCAGGTCATCCACATTCTTTGATTGGACCGTAGGTCACCAGAATTGAAAGCATGCTCTGTAAGCATCGCAGAAACTTGCTTTTTCCTCCAGGTCTCTTCTCCACATTAGCTGGAACATCAGCCTTGCTCTTCAAACTGGTGCTCAGCGTGCTTCTCGGAACCTTGTATGCTGTGGCGACTTCTGATTTCTTCTCACCTTGTTCAACTCGCTAATTTCCAGTTTCATGGAAAAGGCAAGGTTCTGCCGTTTCATGGCTGCCATCGCCTGCACAGGGACAATTAAAACCACGCGAAATTGCCAAAGGCAGCATGACCTGCCGTACATGTGAACTGTGAGACAACCCCGGCACAACTGGTGCAGCGCGCTAGGAACGCATATTCTGGTTGGCTGGGTACACTCCCGCCGCCTACGTCATGAAAAATCCACGCCATCATTGGTCTGTGTGCACTATGCAGCACCATAGCACCAATAGCACCCGCAGGTCCATGCAGAAAAGCTAACCTCCAGAGATGTGCTGAGGGAAAGCCTGCTTCTTGAGCCAACTTGAGTTGTCTGAGGTTCGACAGGAGTTGCGGGGAAGTTAACCCCCAGAGATGTATAGAGGGAAAGCGAGCTTCTTGAGTCATCCGCTGTTGCCCGAAGTTCGATCTATCGGATGTGACGGCTGATTTTACGGTGTTCAGAAATTATTCGATATAATGAATAATTCGATCTAACCGAGTTCGATAAAACTGGGTTCGACTGTATAGATAAAGAAACTTGCCTATTCGTTAACCTGAAGATAAATATGTCTAGGTTATTTTAACAGTATTAGTAACAGACAGAATGTTGTTAGTGTGTAATCACTGGAATAGCCCTAGCATTACGTGGACCAGATGCAACTACAGTAGACTCCCATTAAGACAAACTCTGTTAAGATGAATTCTCAGATTAGATGAACAAGGTGAGACTATTTGGTTGGTTTCCCATAGGGTTCAGTGTAAAAAAAAGATCGCTTAAGATGAACTGTTTCGTGTGTCCTTGGGTTAAGATGAAATTTCACAGCGACTATGAACCACGGCGGACCCGCGCAACGGCACTCAGGACGCGTCCGTGTGAGTGTCGAGGAGAGAGAAAAAAATATAAAGAACACTTTAACACAAGCGCATTCCTAGAAGACAGCTTCCCCGTACCTTCACGAAAAAGTGCAGGGAAACTTTCCTGCCAGTGCTGCAAAAGCAGGACACCTTCGCGCCTACCTACATGTGGCGCTGATAAATTACATGGCCAGATACCAGCATTGTGCACGAGTCACGTGCCGTGCATTGCCTCCGGCAGACTAAAAGGTGTGCAGGTGAGGAGTGTACATTCCGGAACACTATGGAGCTGAGTTTTCAACTGACACGCCCCACAGATCAGCGCCGCGTGCGCATAGCCTGTGGCATGCAGAAAGGCATGTGGTGCACCTGGTTGTACAGTTGGTAACAGGTTTGCTGTGGAAGGAGAGAGATCAGAGTGATGCACTGCTACCCAACTAAGCACCTTCGGAGCGTTACGAGCTGGAGGGAAAGCAAAAAAATTACGAGGAACTTTAGCGGCTAAAGTGGTGAAAGGCGAAAGCCTGAGTGCTGCATTCTGCTGCGCGACTGTTCACTTTACATTCTGTTGGTGCATTAATTAACTGCCAATTAATGACGCTTAATCTTTGCCTTTAGGAGTGGAACGCGACAGCTTGTTGTAGCGCTGCCAGGGAGTCCACGGAACGCCGCCACCCGTTTGGCGCGATGCGTCGCCCTTTGAACGAAACACTTTTTGAGGAAAGGAAATGACGCTGTAATTCTCTGTCATCTCGGTGGACACCTGAACCGCGCCGTACAGAAGGGAGGAAGTGGAGCAAAAGAAGAAAGAGAAAGAGGGGCCATAATGAAGAAAATGAAAATCGTATTTGAGGAAAGGAAATTATGCAGTAACTGTCTCACATATCTCGGTGGACACCAGTTGAAAATTGTATTTGAGCAAAGAAAACTCCGCAGTAACTGTCGCACATATTTCAGTGGACACCCGTAAAAATTCGCGCGCAGTGACGTCACGACCATTTCGACCAATCTGAAACGCGGACAAATTTGCTAACACGTCTTGGTCACGACAGTATGAGCCAGTCAAGGCTTTTGCCTTAAAAATCAGAGAGAGAGAAAAAAGAATAGTAGTCACTGTGCAAGAGAAATAAAAAAAAGAGACTGCAAAAAAAAAAAAAAACCAGACCACTTCCATTTTCAACCGAGCTAATGTGAACTGTAACAAGGTAACCATGCGGGTTAGTTGGTGTGTACGAAACATAATGAAACCAACGACAAAAATCGGAACGTAAGAAGAAGAAGCTGTCCCAGAAGCTTTTTCTTGCTTTTCATTTTTGTTGCTGCCTTTATTGTGTTAGATAATTTGAGCTTGTTTCATGCCCCTTCCCCCTCCCCATCTTCATCTCACTTCATGCATTGAGCAATGTATGATTTCTGCAATTGCCTTCTCACTGCAAGTCCATTTTATTCATCACTTTCACATAACATATGTTTGGGCATGTCACCATATGCTCCATATCTTTCTTGGGGGCACTCCTGTTAAGACGAACTTCTGATAAGATGAACAAATTTTCATGGTCCCTCCAAATTGGTCTTACAGGGAGTCTACTGTATTTTGATCATTTAATTTTGTACAGTCTGATATGAACTAAGCTTTGGATTTTAAGCGTTCCAACATATCGTGCAGCAGTACATGCGCAAATGAATCAAGTGAGAGATGTGTTGCATGAGTGAAGTATTGACGGGCTTTAATAAGAAAACAAATATTATAGGCAATTTTCTTTTTAATACTGGAGACCTGATAATGAAACTTCATGTTATGGTCCAATTCAACTCATAATAATGAGCAACGAGTGCGAGCAGGAATTAGGAGAGAATTCAGTGATGGAACCACGCAGCAAGATGATTTCTGGGGCACACCGAGTTGAATAAGAATTGAGCTTTGCGAGTTCGTTCTGGTTTCAGCATTGACTGCACTTCGTGCCATGCCTGCTTATGCCCCTGGTTGTAAAAACTGCTGCACGAAACAGCTTGATATAGTTACCTTGTACCAGAAGTTGATGGAGACAGTGTAGCCACAGCGGGGTGCTGATTCTACCTGGTGCCACCAATACATGGGTAGGTAGAGCACATCACCTGGTCCTAAAATGGCCTCCCATCCGTGCAGCTGAGCAGCCAAAGGAAAATGGTCTAGGTCTCGATTGGCAAGGTCAACCTGTGAGAATGTGACGAACCTAAAGTGAGTGTGCTGACTAAATGATACGTTCACACACAGGCCATGACAGACAGACATGCTCCTCAACATACAGCAGTATGTACCAGTCAGAGTTCAAATAAATTGCAAAGAAATGCATGACCTTTACAATTTAATGTACTATGACACAAAAACAACAGTCTATAATAAGTGAAAACTCCCCTCAGAGAAGAAGTAAATTCATTCACCAGCCAACTAATGGTAATATTGTTGCCAGCAAGAATGGTTCCGCTTGGGATGGCCCCAGTTACAGTGGCTTCCAATAGAAATCGATACCAAAATAGGTTCCAGTTGTCAACATTGTGAACAATGTTTGTCACCTTTTATGTCCCAATACACAACACACTTTCTGCCTTATATCTAGGGGCTGGAATTCTCAGTTAAAAAAAAAAAAAAAAAACGTGGTTTGAAATTCAGCTTTAACTGAAAGAGGTCAGTAGCCTTCAGATTATGGTTTATGTGGTTTAATGTCCCAAAGCAACTCAGGCTATGAGGGACGCCGTAGTGAAGGGCTAGGGAAATTTTTATCACCTGGGGTTCTTTAATATGCACTGCCATCGCACAGCACATGGGCCTCTAGAATTTCGCCTCCATTGAAATTAGACCGCCGAGGCCGGGTTCGAACCTGCGTCTTTCGGGTCAGCAGCCGAGCACCATAACCACTGAGCCACCTATGTCATAGCTTGCTGGCTACTGAGTATGAGTTACAATCGGTCACAAAAGTGAATTAACAAAGTGTGGAAGCTAGGAGTGCAAAGAGACAACAGAATCGTTGGATTGAGCAGAGATTGAGCATTCTGAAGCACTGCTCCCCTACTTTACACAAATGCCAGGTGCAAACTGAGATGCTCCCCTATGTTGTCAAGCTTTGTCAACTAGCATATTGCCTCCTGCTCAAGGACTATCATCAAGCCTTTATTTACTCGGTTTTTAAGGAGGTTTTGCACGTCACATAAGGTCACTAACAAAGTTTGTAACTGTAACAAGCCAACGTGAACTCGAAACCATGCACAAGCATAAAGAAAAAGGGTCATGTCCTGGCTTCTGCAATGGCTCAGCAGCACTTCCATCGCCGCCATTATCACGCAGACAATGTGATCGAAGGACCTCAGGTTTCTTATGGATTTGGAAGCAGTCACTTTTCTTTCCAATTCGAAACATTCTTCTTATGAGGTGTTTCCTGCTTGCACACTTCGTTTCTTTACTGAAGGAGTGAGCAGTGTGTTGCAAGCACCAAATACAAATACATTTGCATTTATCACAACCAGATAAAGCTATTCTCACATGAAGGAGACTAGACAGAAAGGTCTGGTTCCACCTGCCTAAACGAGGCAAATGTATATATGCATTGCTCCCCTGTTACCTTTGCTTGCTTTCTTTCTTGTTTATTTGAGTTTTTGCACAACCCTGTTTTCACAAATAACCTTTACTTAAGTTTTCGTCTCATGGCCCAGACACTTAATTTACACACCATCGATTTTTTTCTTAATGGCGACAGTATTCCATATAGCAACCACTACTCTAAACATGACCCCTTGTGAGTTAAATACTTTTACAGAAACTACTATTGCTGACAAAGAAACAAAGATAAACTATATGTGACTTTTGAGTGCACAAGGATGCCACATGTATGACAGGAAAAAAAAAACAAAAAAAACAAAAGGCAATTCTTTCATAGAAAATACATTCGCCGAAAAAGCAACCACTGTATTTTGAAATCAACACCAAAAAAGTGAGCTGAATTTAAAAAAAAATAAAAATCAAAAGTCCAACCTCTACTGATATCTAGGGGATGCAGTTTTCGGTTTTTATTTTTCGGAATTCTCAGTGTTTATTTTGGAACACAACTTTCATTTGTTTTTTTGGCAGATATTATTTCCTATGTACGATTTTCTTCTTTTTCCGGTTGAACATATGTGTCCATGTGCAGTTGAAAGTGACGCAGAATTTATTTTGGACTTTTTGAAGTTTGAAGTGTGAAGTTTATTTCAGGCAGACGTGATACAAATGTACAGGTCTGTATATATGCATTGCTCCCCTGTTGCCTAATTTGCAAACACTAATTTGCAAACAAATAGTTGTATTAAGAGTTATATCCTTGCAGGAGGATGTTGTACAGTTGTACAGTTGTAATCAAAAGTAAAAATGTAAGTGGGCTTGCATCATATGGTCCGCATGCTGACAGAAGCAGTGGAACTGCCGCTTAGCCGCTGTGGAAGCCATAATATGAAACTTCTGCACCAATTAAGCATCACTGCGCTTGGACAGTAGTTACAGTTAAAAAAACTGTCAGAAAATTACATGCAATGAAAAAACTTAACCATGCAACTGCCCTAAGCTGGTGATAAGTCTGAGTAGAAAGAGTATATGCTAGCCAAAAGCACTTAGCTAGGACAAGGAGCGCCACAATCTGCAACGGCGTGCCTGAGCTCACAGATCAGTGCCTCAAAACTCAAAACCACTGAACCACGGTGCTTAATTTCAAAGATACCGCAGCTTCACTGTATTCCTAGTTACACCACTTATGTAATTTTCTCCTATGACCTACTGTAACTGGTACTGAAGCCAGCTGGCTGTGACATGCATCCCAGAAATACTGACCTTTTTTCGGTTAAAAACCGAATTAAAAAAAAAATGCGTTTGGCGTACTTCTATTGGTGTTTTTCAGTTTAAACCGAAAATTCCAACCCGTACTTATATCCCAGCGTAGCAGCACAACAGCATAGTAATTTAACTAATCCTGCAATTGAACATGAAAACCTTATGCAATACTCTCACCTCAGTTGGTAAACTCATTCACAGGGCACTTAGCTTAAATCACGCTTTTACAGCCCAAAAAATTACCATCAATTGGCTCCGGGTGCTTCAGATTAAATGACCAACATTTTGTTAGCCAATGCTGTCACTTTCTTAACAATACATGGTACCCATAACTTGACATGTATTACAAAGTTCTGTGGCTCAAAAATACATATTTTACCATTTTACCTGCTGATTACGAAATATTGAACAGGAAGAAAAATAACGCTAATTGAGATGTTTCACTAGAGCTGGTGCTAGAGGGAACACTCCTTATTCCTGTAGAAGCCAAACTGGTCCCAACTGGGACAATTACACTGCACAACAACCAAGCATAGTTGCACCGGTTACTACTCCACAGGAGTGTGCACACAATTTCATATTTTCAATTTATTACGGAGGAACTTTAATCCTCACAATGAAGATCATCATGTTTTCACCATGAACATTAGGTCTGGTGTAGTGGAACAACACCTAGTTTTCCTCCCAAGTGCTATTATCATTCTCCTTGCAGTCATTCTGGCCCATTACAGCATAATCAAGTAAACGTCTATCAGTGCAATAACTTCATTACATATGGCAAAAATTGTAACGCTTCAATATGTTTCTACCTGTGAATGACATTACAGGCATCAAACGATATGATATTTGTTTACGCACTTTGAGTTCTTTGTGATTCTTCCTCTAATTAGAAAAAAAAAAAAAATTCGTTCTTAAATTCGATATTCAAACTCGGTTACTTACGTGTATTATTATCTGATTCAATAAAAGGCAACATAACTGCCAATTGTGGGGCCCACATCGCGCAGAGTGTTTGAAGTGTGCATCACTTCCCCTCATCCCCGCTGCCCTCCTGACTACCCCTTCCTTCCCTGTGGTGGCGGGCAGAACTGGTCGCCACGGAGGTGATGTGTCACGGTAAGCCTCTTTCACCTCACCCTTCACCCTGGGACTGCCACGCTGCACTGAGCCCTGATGGACACCACTCCCTGGATGGACAGCCGTGGACATGTGAGAGAATAAACCCCTTTTTCCCAATGATTGCCGTGAGCTCGTCACTGTGTGCCCTCGGCCAGAGGACTTGCCCACACAATATGTCTCCACAAAATGATGCAAATCAATGCAGCAGTGAGCAGCCAAGCACAAAATGGAGCTCCACATCAGCTACATATGGCATCCAGACAGCACCTTTGCTACATGGCATGCATGTTTCTGCGTGAAAAGCTCTGAAGTAAACTTTAGCTTAAAATAATGCTTGTCACCTCCACAGGGTATAGAAGATGAAAGAACACTGAGGGGTACACGCAATACAAATGCAGGTGAAGGAAATGGCATCAATATAACGCTGCACGTGAATCACATGTGCGCAGCCTGCATGTGCATCCATTGCAAAGTCCAAAGCGCATGTTGCTACGATGCACTCTGTTCAAACCAGTTGCCATGCATGTGCTACACATAACACTTCTCTCCTACTTTTCATCTCAACATTTCAACTTCACATCCTTTTGCTATATGCTCTCATAGCATTCATGTGGCTACGGCTACATGAAGAACTGCTCAGAATCACGTACATTCAGTGGTTTGCATGCCTTAAGCCAGCCTCCTCTCGTGAAAAACAAATGCAACAACGGTGACAGGAATTCTCTGAAAAACGCCAGTCTAGCAGCCCTCAGCAAATGGTTTGCAATGCTTGATGTGCTAGCAAATGGTAATCTACAACAGGCATACAACGCTTCAATGCATATGATCTTCAAAGAAAGACTAAATAAACTTGATAGACCCCATCCATGCCGCTTGAGCACCAAGATAAATTGATTACAGAATTACTAAGCTATTACAGGTCAAATCCCGGTAAAATAGTGCAGGATTATGGAAATGACGCATGCATCCTTTAACAGGTTCTAAACCAATGCAATGTAAATGCAAATTGTGCCAAGTACAGTACCAAGGGAGAGTAGGGGAGAACCGGGAGGAGTGGAACAGTAAAGTTTTGTATTTCCACAAGTGGCACATACAAACAAGTTAAAGCCTCATAATTGGAAGGGTATGCAAAGTCCTCAACATGTAAAAAGTACCGTGGCCTAACTGTAAAAGAAATACCTAAAAAAATTATTTCCCACGAAAAATTTTTTTGTCCTACTCTATCTTCCCTGCATAGAGGAGTAAGATGGCAAAAGCGAGGAAAGGAACACTGGTCAAAGAACTCAGAAATAATTTGTCAATTCCCATTACACGTACCAAAGTCTATGTTAGACATGAAGCCTGTTTTCAATGTTTTTGTTCCTCCATATTTTTCTGGCTGTGGCAGCTACAGCACGATGCCCTCAATTCTGTACGATACTGACACTTTCCTATGACAAAAGGCAGGTGTTCCTGTTTTCATTATTTTCTCATCAACTTCACAGTTGCTTCAAAAACATCTGCACTTTTGACTGCGCCCACAAAACAAAGAAGCTAACTGATTGTTTGCTTCCATGCTTCACTTTTCCTTTCATTATAAATCAATTTGCACATACTTCAGTATAAGGCTGATAGAAGCTTGAAATTTTCCCTTTTGTTTACAAAATTGTGGGCATTTTCTTTCCACATCTCTTCCAGAACAAAAACGAAAGAGCTCACAGCAATACATGGTGGCACGTGACGAAACTGGTGCCCTGATGCCGCCCAAGAGACAGCTTTCACAGTGCAGGTCGGAGCAGGTGGCGATAAGCAGATTAGAAAAACACGGAGGTTTCCACCACGCTTCTGGTCTCAAACAAGGTGGCTGCTATGACGCCGATAAAACCTGTGTATACTCGCTGGTATCAATACATAGAGAACAGACCTCTTCATAAAAATGAAATATTTAGGTTATCCCATTCTAATTAGAGGTGCACATGCCTGGTTTCCTTCAGTGCGAGGCAACCTAATGCAACAATTCTAGTCTGCACAATACAGTTCAAGCTAAAAAAAAAAAAATATGAGGTGTCATTAAGCTGCCAAAAAGTACCTCGACCAGTCACACATCTGGTGCTTATGCACAAGAATATTAGCTCAGACAGAGTGGGCAGTGTCCCTTTCCTCAACCCCCCTTTTATCACCCCACATCTTCTAAACTGCATTGCACACAAAACAATGCCATTTCCCACCAACACATTTGCAGCTACACATGAAATAGCTAGCAGAGCCCTAGAGTACATCAATAAAGTCTATTTCAGGGGCTAGTGAACTGATAACTTTTTCCGACTGGTTTTGACTTGAGCATCAAGCAAAATGAATGACTGATACTTACTTTTGAGCGCCGAAATCACAACTTTTTTTCCAGAAAATGATTCGCGCACCAGTCATGTTGGCGATTTGAAACAGGGCTGTCGGTACCTTAGTGTCATCCATTTGGCTGTTTGTCAGCTTGTTGAGGCTACTCACGGACGAATGAATTTGACTGTCCCATTCCACCCGCTGTCCCACATCTCCCGGTTTTATCCTACTTGGTACAACTGCAAAGATCAGGACCTGTGAACACTGTTGCAACCAACCTGCTGCTAAAGCGGTACTCACACGGGCGATGAATCCCTCCCCAAGCGAGGGTGACTGCGCACACATCATACCTTTGAGGGGCCGCGTGGAGACAGGACTGTGCTCAGTTGGCACAAACGATGCCAATCACCTTGCATTTTTTTTATATATGCAGTGCCTTAGAGGCGTTTGTTTCGCATCTGGCACGTTTGCAGCCCACTCTCTGCGGACTATCCATGGAGGTCTCCCGTTTTAGCCAGTGGTTTATGTGGTAGCACTAATGTCCCCTTCAACTTCCAGCTGCCCGCATGAATATGGCATGGGGAAGGGAGTACTGCTGGAAGGTGACATTTGGGCTACTTCCTGCGCAACCCTTCATGCCAGAGTCCCCCGTGTGAATACCGCTTAATGTGCAGAAGGGAGAAATGTGAAAAATATGAAAAGTCCATGATAACAGTCTTGAACAAATAAATAGCAGCGCAAGGAGACGAGGACTAGGCGGGACAACAAGGACGGCGCTGACCTTCAGCGCCGTCCTTGTTGTCTCGTCTAGTCCTTGTCTCTTTGCGCTGCTATTTATTTGTTCAAGACATGTACCAACACACCCAATTTTCCACGTTAGTCATGACAACAGTGTACAGTCTACAGTGAGTCGCATGTAGCATGAGGCAATGGTTTAAGAAATATGTTACATGTTAGGAGATGAAAAGTGCAATAGTATTGTTGATAGTTGCCTAGCACAAGCAGTTCTTTTTTAATGCAGAAATGCATTTTAGAGCTTGCATGCCAGATTTTCATGGCAACACTTTTGCATCTACACTGTAGAGCTCAATAACCATGGTCATCCAGATAAAAGCCCCCATGTTTTCAATTGAGCATGCTGCATACATGGCCACATACAGCACACACTAGACACATGGCTATGCTGGTAGAAGGAAGCCTATCCGTGTTAACCAAGTCAGATTGGAAGAACAGGAAGATGAACAAGACAGAGACAGCTTCAACAGAATACAGTAGACTCCCTTTAAGATGAACTTGAAGGGACCAGAAAAGCCCCTAAAAAAGATATGTCAGCAGGCTAGGTGTGTCCATATATATGTTACATGGAAAAAATGAACAAAATAGCCTTTCAGAGAGAGGACATTTGCAAATAGAGAATTTATTGCACTATGCACGAAAGAAGCTGAAGAGCTAGAGCATGAAACAGCTCACATTATACTACTTAAAAATTGTATTGGTCTATTTTCTTTTTTCACCATCTTGTTATGTTATGTCACTGTACCCCACAGTGGCTGCTATATATGCTTGTGCTTTTTTATTTTTGCTTTACATCCCGCTCAGAGTGCTTCGAAGGTGCCCATTGTGAATGCTATGGTGCAGACCGAATGCCCCATGCTCCATGAGCAAATGCTCCACTTTAGGCAACGTTTCCGTGAGCATTCTGTGCGCTTTCTTGCTCAAACAGCACAATGTAAGCATGATTGGAATGATTAATGTACACACTGTCAGTCGATGCATACCACTACAGTGTAGCTACATTATCAACTGCACAACAGGTGGTATTGCAGATTACGAAGTCGGTAGTCTCGTTGATTTGACCTACTTCAAAAAACAATTTGGAAGAAACTACACTTAGTGTTGCAGTTGGATTTAGTGGCACATAAGCATCTAAGGCTATCATGCTCCAAACACTAGGTATTAAGAATTCTTTCGTTCAGTATTTTATAAAACATGTAAAACAATGGTGATGTAAAAAGCCTAAAAATTTATTTTGTTCCACCTAGTGAAGATAATGGGAAAAAAAAAAAGTTTGAAATGGCAAATGGTAAAAGTTTTAAAAGAAGGTCCGGTAACCTCGGTGGCCATCCTTGGCAGGGCAAGGATTTCGAGGCTTCCAACCAATGAAATAGACACCTCAGCCTTTTCCTCAGGAACGAGAAAGTGGCTGACGTGCATTAGAAAAGAAACTACACTTAGGGCAGTTTCGTTTGGCCTATGCATAGAATAGATGTTTATCTATGGACGTTTATCTATGGTCTCAGAATGTGTGTTCGTTGAATTGCATTTTATCAGCAGCTTTTTAAATATAGCAAAGTTTGGCCATTTTTGGCATGAATATCTGCTGTGTATAAGGGCGCACAGCATGAATATTTTTATAACTTGGGGAGGACAATATACCAGTGCAGAGTGCGAAGTTTAATTGACTTGTCTTCATTAGTTTGTTTTTAATTGCCTTTCCAGTTTGAAGACCATGAGGCAGTATATTATGGAAATCTTCAAATTGAAAAGGCAATTAAAAACGAATTATTGAAGATAAGTTGATTAAACTTTGCCCAAGTGCACCCTGATACGCAGCAGACATTCATGCCCAAAATAGCCAAATTTTGTTATTTTTAAAAGGCTGCCGATCAAATACAATCCAACGATCCAACAAATGCACATTCTGAGACCACATGAAACTAGATAAACATCTATTCTATATGTAGGCCAAACAAAATTTACCTAAGTGAAGTATTTTCTTAATTGTTATCTGAAGTAGGACATACCGACGAAACTTCTGACTTCGTCATCTGCAATACCACCTCTTGTGCAGTTGATTATGCAGCTACACTACGGTGGTGCGCGTCGATTGACAGAGTGTACAAGCTTTCGAATGATGCCTATATTGCGCTGTTTGAGGAAGAAGAACACGTTGAATACTGGCGCGAACGTAGCCTAACATGAAAATTCGCTCAGCCGGAGTGGGATCCCCGCCTTAAACCCCAAGTCAATGAATGGGTGCGTTTATAACATAAGCACCTTTTAGTCTGTGGGGGGCAACACGCGGCACATCACGTGCACGCGATGCTGAGATCTACGCCAGCGTAGGAGGGGTCCTGCCTTTTCCACACCGGCAGGAGAGCTTTTCCCAAGAACGCACACGTCCGGACCGGACGCGTAATTCGTAGGTCGTGGGTTCGGTTCCCACCGGTGGCATGTGGCTGTTTTTTCTTCTGCTTTTCTAATCAATTACCTTTAAGCGATAACATATTCAGTAATATCCTCCACTGATCAACACCACAAAATGGTTTGGTTTATTAGGGTTTAACGTCCCAAAGCGACTCAGGCTATGAGGGACGCCGTAGTGAAGGGCTCTGGAAATTTCGACCACCTGGGGTTCTTTAACGTGCACTGACATCGCACAGTACACGAACCTTTAGAATTTCGCCTCCATCGAAATTCGGACACCACAAAATAAATAAATATATATATAAAAAATCCCCAGTGTTTCTTGGTTTCTGTGGTTGTTGGCCGCTCTCTCTCTCTCACACACACACACATGCACACACACATGCACGCACTTCTTTCCTTGATAGTGCTGCGCAGACGCCCCGCGCGTGCAGTTGCACTGGGTCGCCATGGTTTGCGGTCAATGCAAAAGTTCATCTAACCAAAAGACATGAGAAACAGTTCGTCTTAAGTGGATTTTTTTTTTGCATTGAGTCCTATAGAAAACCAACCAAACAGTCTCACTTATTCATCGTAACGGGAGTCTACTGTACATGGACCTCAGTGGGAGCTCTTATAAGAACAGCAGTGGCAGAGAAGGGGCACAGTAATCTGTTACCAATCACAGGCACAATCAGAGGGAATGCATTCATGTAGCAGACATTCCACATAGTGTTTCTCAGGAGTACCTGCCATTTTTTTGGTTATTTATGACTGCCTGAGCAACCTGATAAGATTAATCTCCATTTATCCACCGCAGAATAGCAAACAGTTTCAATTACAAGTTACAAGGTGCCAATTGAATTTTCCAAAAGCGCAGTTTTCATAATGGTAGCTTGATTGCAAAAGTTTTTCATTCTCTGAACAAAGTATGTGAAAGCAAAGTGTTAACAGCAGGAACACGTTTTGAACATCCAAACCTGGTGTTCTTTTACTGGCTGTTGGAATGGTACACCGAAACTGGTGCAAGTGCAGTGCATGTGAGTGACTCTATCTCGTGCTCCTGTGGGGGTTTGCATAGATATATAGGATACATTAGCTCCGAAGCTATTTTCCCAGAAACTGTGCCTTTTAGGCTTTTTTTGATGCTTTACAACTTCTCCACTGAAACTTTTCACACACCTCAAACGCCTTAAAATTTGAACTGTTTTAATTAACTATTTGGTTAAACACGAAGTATATTACTTGTGCTTGTTCCAAGTGGCTATCAACAATGATACTCCAGTTCAATTCCAATTGTGAACAGCATTTTTTTTTTTAACCTCTGGATCACATTACATTCAGTCAAGTGAGTAATTTCTCATCAGCGTCTGCCTGAGGCTACCTCAAGGGATCACCCTGAACAAGAATCATGTTATGTTGGACGTAAGTATACCAGGTTGCCTGCAGAAAGCTTAACACATCAAGCCCGGGCAACATCACACGCAGTTCAAGAATGCAAATCAGAAGCTAGGCTCACCTGGCTCTGTCGGTCATGTGGATGCCACACTGGGTGTGGGTAGAGGCATTTATACTGATCGGGGGAGAAGAGCAGAAACCTTTTGTGGCCCCTTAACTGTGCAAAGAAGTTTTGTTGTTCATCATAATGCGTGGGGGTTATGTTGCCTACACAGCAAGAACACATCACAGAATTAGTAGGCAAAGATCAACATCAGAAGCTGAAATCAATCAAAGCTACAACAAACAAATAAAATCACTTGGAAGCAAAGATGGCACATATAGCTTAGCAAGAGATGGCATTGATCATGGCACCAAAGGTAACGTTAGCAATCTAACGAAAATTGCCTCTTGCACATAGCCTCCACATAATTTACCCAGCAGTAATATTTAACTAAGTGACAATGGCAACAACTGTTTAATAAAGCAGCAGCTTCCAGAACGATATGCTGCACTAGTACAGAGTCTATCACACTTGTCTAGAGCGCTTCAGCGGTGAGCTGGGGAGCAAATGAAGCTAAATCTTATCACAGCTGCTTTGGTGGGAGTAAGGCACTGGTGCCTGTGCGGCGCACATGTCTATTCGGCTTCTCCCCAGCACAAGTATTATCAGTGAAAGCCTATGCCTTCTTTAGACTTTCGCATCATTTCCACCGGATGGCACCGCTCGAGCGCTCTGGACGAGTGTGATCGACTCTGTACATCAGGCCATAAATACAAATGTGGCTGGCATGGCAAGTGTATTAACAAAACTTTTGTGAGTAGCAAACTATATTCAAGCATTAAAGTTTAAAGCAAAATGTATTTAAAGTTATTACTGACACACACACACACATACGTGCACACATTCACGCACGCACACGTGTGTTTCTTGCTAATTACTTTTGCTAATTAGTTGTTAATAACTTTTCTTGCTAGTATATTCCTTCCATAAACTTTCGGGTTTACAGCACCGAGCTGCTAGCCATGCTGCCATGCATTACGAGCAGTATGAAATATTTGTAAATGTGCTTCACAGTTACTTTCAATTGTTTCTTTCAGGCCTTGGTGAACAGCAGGAACAGCTCAATATGAAACATGCCATTTTATCAGATGTCAGCTCTACCTTCACTTTGCTCAACTTCAATGCAAGACTGACCTTCAGTGGCAACAAGAAGAAGGTTTGAGGTCAAGGGGCCCCAGCCATTTTGCTTCTGTTGTCGGGTGACCCACTCCCAGTTGAAGCCGAGAAAGTCCAACACTATGTTTGGCCCCACAGTTTCATTCATTGCCTGCTGCAGATAGTACCTAAATGATGAAATCAATAAATTGTAATTAAAAAATGCAGGCCAGATTACATTAGCATGACCTTTCAGCACACCAGAGCATGGACACAGAAGTCAAAAAATGTACCGTCTTTGTCAAAAGTAACCAGGCTGCATGGTTTGCTTCTAGCTTGTATAGTGGAGCCCTTGTGGCTTTCCTAAAGATCAAAAGGTGCTGGAAGGTAAGAAGACCCCCAGTCCTTACCTTTAACGACCATTTCAGCTTCAGGGAAGCTCTAAGGGCTCCACTGTACGAGCTAGAAGCAAACCAGGCAGCCTTGTTACTTTTGACAAAGACTGTACATACTGTACATAAAAAATAGCAGTTTTACTCAAGGAGGGCCTAAGGTAGCCAAGGACAAAGCTACGAGCTCAAATTCTCACCTGCCATTTTTACACAGCTCAGTGATAAGGACATTAGCAGAAATGCCACGTTACATTTTATGCTTACATGCCAGTTTTGTAAGGCTATCAATCACTACACATGGCCTAACTATACAAGGTGTGCCATAAAACTTGAACCAAGGTGTTCATGAAATGTAGTATATTTTCAAGAATAAAGACAACAGCAGTATTACAGGGTGCCTGACATACTCTGCAGCATTTTTTTCTTTTATTAACTTGTAATTAAGATTAATGTCAAGTTTCTGAACAGCTTCAATTAGGAAGTTATTGACTGTCACAACAAAGACCTAGCAGCACTATTTCTATGATGGCAGCTTTACTCAGAGCACAAAAAGTTTAATGAAATTCATGAGAAAGTAAAATGTCAAGGGGCTGAGCACTGCACAAATAGTCCCCCGTGTAGTGCTGTGCATTTACCAGCTGTTGCCACAGTTCGCTCATGCTGGAACAGTTTCAGTTTATATCACAGTGTGTGAGCAGCTATCTTGGGTGCTTTCAGCAGAAAAAAATATGTTTTGAACACAGGCACCTATCCAAAATTGACCTGACTGGTATTTCTCTTCACGGTCACTGCTTTCTAGCTGACTCTGTTTATATACTTGAAAGGTTTAAATAGTAAGCTGTAGGGTTTAACGTTCTCATGCAACACGTGGGTGAGAGACGGCGCAGTGGAGTGCTCCAGATGAATTTAGACCACCAGGGGTTCTTTAATGTGCGCTGACATCACATAGCACACGGGCGTTTTTCTATTTCATCTCCACTGACATGTGGCCACTGCGGCCGGGATCAAACCAGCAACCTTGGGATCGGCAGCCAAGTGCCAAAGCCACTAAGCTACTGTGCAAATAATTTGTTAATCAGGAAATACATCGTAATCCTGCATACACTACGTGACTGAGAATTCTACTTGAGTTGCATTCTCACACATCGACTGGCATAATCTTAAAGGGAGCGACCACTGACCAAAACGTGTCACGAGATTACAGTTGGAATGAGAAGATCGTGCCTCATATTATAAGAACTGAGCACTGCAATATCAAAGAAACGAAGATTTACGATTTTAATTGAACACTGAAAATCGCATAAAAAGCCATCTTGTGGTCAAAACCCGCCATTATCAGTTTAGCCCCTTACATGACCACATCGTGGTAAAATATCGCTTAGTCGTTTTAAGTGCAGAATATATTTTTCTTTCAGAAATTCATGTTTTATTATAGTTTACTCTCCCTTCAGAGCACCCTTCAATGAAAAGCAATGCTCCCTTAGCGTCGTCAACCATGTGTTTTAGGTTTTGTCACTAGATGGCGCCAGAGTGTTTTGTATTGGATGATGCGGCAACCATGGTCCACTAAAACTTTCACCGACGAGGTGTACATCCCTAACAGCTTTGAGTGTGGCAACTAAAATGGTCGCTACTCTATACTAAAAATATCTCATTACTGTCTGGCAGGTGAGATTTATAATTAGGTTTTGGTATGGCACTTTTGCTGATGCGCAATGGCCATCACGCTTGCTGATCATGGCTTCCAGCACTGAAATACATAAAAGTGGATGCATGCACCGATTTAAAAATTCTCAGTAAAGATCTTCTACACCATTTAACAAAATCATAGCGGAATCGAGCACCTAAGGCGACAAGCTTTCCACTGTGCTGATAAAAATTGGGTTTTTAAAATTCAGTAATCGGTCCCTTTAAATCTAGGTTCATGCTGAGTGGAACACACTGCACAGGCACCCTGAATCCACCAGGCACCATCGCACTGTGATCAGCACTGTGTGTGGCCACTTTCTCATTTACATTGGGAAAGCTCAGACTCCACTTCAGGCAGCTGGGTAGGTTTCAAAGGTACCAATCTGCTAGCAGTGCACTCACTGCTCATTAAATATCGGCTCTGTCCTACACTGAATGCTATAAATATTTGAGTGGCACAACTGGATTTCACTAGACCAGGGTGTGGCAAAAAATAAGCCAGCCACACGCACGTTGATACCCCAAGAAAATCTGTCGCACTTGACGTGTAACCTGTCGATGGCAACAAAATCTTAAGTAAGAATATGAACACTGTTCATGAAATGGTTTTGGATATTATTGACTACTAATACTTTAGACACTTTGCTAACATTACTTCATGATTCTGTTTATTACTGCCCTTTCAGACACACAATGGTCTCTTTTAAGCCAAGCTTTTATAGCAACGCCTCCCTTTATCCCATTTTTTAACATTCCCCTTACCCAGATGTCCAAGTTTAGGATTATCTAATTTTTTACACACCTGTTGTGTACCTCCCTTCTACATGGTGTAAATTGTGCTACTATGCAATGCATTTTGCAATTCTGAGACTGCAGGCAGGTGTCATGTTTTCTCAGCAAAATAATCAAAAAGCCTTTTTGCTCCAAAATGTGCTGTTACAGCTCAGCCATGTGAGCCACCACTACTGCTGCCTTCCCGATGAGGACACCCATGCTACTACTAATCATACATGCATCAGTGCTGAGTTAGACACACACAGTACCTGTGGGCACCTGCCAAAAAACTAACTTCAGACAATGATGAAGAGACGCACATAGAGCCACTATGCTCTTGTGAATGCACATTACTAAAAAAAGCCAGAGCAAGAGAGTCCAGAATGAACATATTCACACCAATGCGATTATAATGAGTCCTCTTCACTTCCTGTCATTACAGTTCTAATGAATACAACAGCAGACATATTTCAAGCCAGAAGGTCAACAAAGAAGCACATGTACACTAGACATGACAACAGTACCCCTCACTCCACAGAGCACAAAAATTTACAAGCTTAACTAATTTTGTTCAACAAATTCAGTTCACTGGAATAAGAATGCGTTTTTGCAAACAAAAAGTGTGACACTATTAGAACAACAAAAAAGAATTTTATTTAGCGTATGATACAAGATTAACTGAGCCTGCGAAAGCACCAAGCATTCAAGAAGGGAAATGTTGTTGCAGGGCTCCTAATGATGGTGCAGTAGGATGAAAGTGCCCAGCCTTGTTGGACACTATTTCCGGCCAATTCCACGGCTGACATGACAGTCCGCTGCTCGCCAAATGTTACTACTGCAACGAAATTGCTCACGATACTTAGCTTTTCTGTGCCTTTGATGCAATTAGGGTGACACTGCTTGCTAACAAACATATCAAAGCGCAGAACAACAGCACATGCCTCACAAAAATATTTGTCCTGCAATGCCAGCCTGCATGTCTGCATTGGTAGGTTTCACTACCAATGCAAGCACAGCAGCATCTTTGTGGTCTGTCTGCCCAAGTTAAGCAAATATATACATAGAATATCGCTCACTTGGTTCGACCAGCATTCTTCAATCGCTCTACAAACTGCCCCATTTTCATCTCCCGTCGACGAGTTGGAGGTGAAAAGTTTTTGAGGCGGTGTTCCTTGACCTTGGCATCATCATAATATTTGAAGATAACAGAATCTGATTCATATACAGTGCAGTCACCATTTCCAAAGTGCTTAGAGAGGTAGTCCAGGTCCCATTTAAGTGCCGTTGTAACCAAGTTGGTGTCGGTCAGGATAACGGGCATCTAAAAGATTGCAATAATCATTCAATATTAGACACCACAAATTTACATACAGTACACTATAGATCATTCTACACAGGACTAATGTAAACAAGATGCAGCAACGCAGATAACAAAGGAAATGGTGCACGTACTCCTTCGTTCCCATGTTGCTTCCAAATAGATCAAAAGTGAATCAACTTTCTAAGCTCTCGCTCATTAGTTTAACACGACGTGCATTGACAAAACGCTGGTGACATATTGCAGCCCAGTTCAAGCACAGCGCATAAAGGATGAGTAGAACGGGATTTTACACATAGTTCTAAGCAAACGTTGTCCTTCCATGTGTTTTGATAAGCACTGGCTGTTAATCCCAGCTAGGGATTTGCATACAGATACACGCCAGATGCCGGTGCTGTAGGCACCGATAGTGAACCTAAATGTGGAACCGTCAAGAACCTGCGCTCAGCTTCGTAGTGTGCGTTCAGCACAATCGCATGCGAATTTCTAAACAATAACAAACTTTACACTCGCCCGGAACACAACACTGTCGGAACAAGTAGGAGTAGCTGCATATGCTGTGCAGGCGGTTGGCATAAAATAATAAAAATAACGCTACTGTAAACAATCATGTCACGTGCGTAGCAGGCACAAGTAAACAATCATGTCACGTGCGTAACAGGCACAAGGAAACAAGCTATACCGATGATGATCAACAAGGGGAAATTCAGAACAAATGTCCAAGTTAAAGACACACGAAACTGCACGTAAGTTACAACAAATTTTTACACAATCTCACACAATCAAGAAAAAGGCTGGTGAAGACGGAAGGGATTAGTATGTATACTTTTAGCAGTTGCTTCACTACGACTCGAGGCATCTAGACAGCATTTGCAAGTGCGAGAGCAATCGTTCATTTAAAATGACAGAATTTTCAAGTGAATTATAGCTCACCATGCTTGTGATTAGCCTGTTTGCTTCTGGGTCAGTGCAACTCAATCGCGGTACGATTTCTAAAGGAATTCCATAATCACTGAAATCTGCTTGAACATTATTTGCCCGTGAATGCCATGTCTCCGACAGGTGCGCCATTTTTGTTGAGCCGTCGACATGGTTGCTAGACGGTATTTATATACACACCACTTTTTAGTTTTAAACCTCCTATGCTCAAGGCGGCTCCGGGAAATTTTTTCTCCGTCGGATCGCAGGTCATATTTACTACATTCAAAGCATCTATCGCGTACTTCTCTTGCAGTAAAAAGAGCTGTAAGATGTGACATGTGACGATAACTGAGGTATAGTGGCTAACTGAGGCTTGACCAAGCCAAGTGGCTGAACTCTGAAACTTTTCATCGGTATGTGTTTGCCAGGTGTACAACCGACACAACCGACACACAGCAGTTCAACAAATTCCGCGACACCCCTTACAGCGCCGCCAGCGTTTTGCGCCAGCGTATACCCTTAGCAGTACTTCCCATTGGAGAACTTTCGCTACATTCTATGCGCTGCAGGTCAGTGTAATGCAAGATTAACTCCCTAATTATCCTTCCTCAATGCCCAACGAGGAAAAGCTAGGGCTAGGGTGCCTTGATGCAGAACAGAACCTTGCAGAACGCTGTATCGAGGCGCCCTACAAGGACCGGTTTCGTGCGCATTCGTGACATTACTTACGTGACTTGTCAAAATGCGTGATTTACAGCCCAGCAAACCAAAAACCTCTCAGAGACGTCTAGCTAGACGTCTCTGAGAGGTTTTTGGTTTGCTGGGAGTATCCCAGTTGCGCAAAAACCTTAATTCACTCCTAAACACTCATGCATAGGAGGAAGAAACTATCACCGACCAGAATGCGCCCGTGTTCCTTTCGCAACACGTACTTACCCCGCATCACCGTGCACTTTCTGAAGGGTCAAAAACCTTTAAATTCCGTGCAACTACAATATTATTTTTCTTCAGCAATCTTCTGCACGAAAAGAAAGTTATTTTTGCAGTCCTCCATCAGGTTGCGAATGGCAAAAAAGGCATTTTGGCCGTTCTACAACGTTAAATAAGAAGCTCAACGAGTGCGTGGCGATGACAGTTGCGGCTGATGGGGGCAAGATCTAGCCGAATCCTATGACAAAAAGTTGGGAAGCGTTAAAAAAGCTGGCCCAGTTCTAACAACTTCCGGCCGGCGTGCTGGTGCTTTCATGGCGCCAAAGGGGCGGAGCAAGGTCACATAACAAAGAGCCTATCGTTGATCCTACAGCTGTATCAAATACTGTCTATACTTTTTTTTCAGTTTTAAAAGGCGAGAATTTCATACAAAGGTCGCGAATTACGTTAACTACGTGTCCTTTGTTCGTGAACACATATTTCGATTGTTCAGAGAATTTAAGGACATCATATGATACCCTCAAGGTCGGGTGGTAGATAACGTTATGCGTCTTCTACACTACAGCGTGAAGGCTTTGCTTAAAATCTGGCGCCATCGAAGGTGGGTCTGTAGTGACTCGAGCACAATTAAGTGGAGAAAGAAATAAAGAGTGAGAATTAAAAAGCAGCTGGCTGCCTGTTTTTCATACATCGTTTTATACAAAGGGGAGAAATCATATTTAAAGTTTGTTGTTTGCTCAATTTATGACACAGACCTACAACAAGCAATACCCACGCTCTGCCAATGGGCTCATTAATTGTTGTTGTGTAGCTTTGAGCTGAGTGGCCAGCTGTGGACTGACTCGTGACGTGAGGGCACGTGTTTCACGAGGGAAACACGTGCCCTCACGTCACGAGTCAGTCCACAGCTGGCCACTCAGCTCAAAGCTACACAACAACAATTAATGAGCCCATTGGCAGAGCGTGGGTATTGCTTGTTGTAGGTCTGTGTCATAAATTGAGCAAACAACAAACTTTAAAAATGATTTTAAACTTTAAACACGTGTTTCCCTTTTTCTTCCAGCCTTTATGTAGCGTTGCGGACTTTTTATTTTTCTCTGTCTGTGGTTTTAGAAAACATATGTATGTGGTTCTTACTAGAAATCACGGTGAAGTTTTAAATACAGTATGTTGGGAGAGTTGGTTTTTGACTTCCGTAACTATAATACCACAAGTACTGAGGACGTCCTCAAAACCTACAAACATCCTCACAATTTCTTACTGTGCCTTAGGACCTCCTGAGAACGCTGCCTATTGTCGAGGATCCTAGAAATGTCCTCTCGAGGACTTGATGACAACCCAGTTACAAAAAGACCCTTTTTGTTGATTGTCTTTGTTCCTGTTGCTCTATATAACTCAAGTATATACCAAAACATTGCGATAATGTTACATTTTTGTTCAGGTCAAATGTTGTTTTGATGTGCTTAATGACGTTTTTCCTAACATTTTTGTAATGTTACATTTAAACGTTAGAATAACCTCCCCGGTACTAATGAAACATGTAAACAACATAAATGTCACATGCTCGAAAAGGGTGAAGCAGTGCATGAGCGCACAAGGAACACGAGGGACGGAAAGGAAACGACGCAGACAAGGGCTAACTATACTAGCTACTGTGGTTTATTGCTGAAACACGCAATTTATAGAAGTCGCATTAAAAACACAAAAACATCAACACGCAGCCCCTCCTCGAAAGCCCAAGTCAGAGGAAAAGACGGAATTGTAAGCATTAGGCACCACTCATCGCTGTGGAAGAATCAGTGAAAAAATCCGTTATCAAAAAGGATGTCAATGCAATGCTGAGACTAAGAAATCGATTTCACAGTCTGCCATGGTAACAGAGGGCTCGCTGATACACAGATTCTGACATTTCCTAATATGCTCGTGTGTTTTTAAAGGGACTTCTATAAATTGCATGTTTCAGCAATAAACCCCAGTTGCGGGTTAGCGCTTGTCTGTGTCGTTTCCTTTCCGTCCCTTGTGTTCCCTGTGCGCTATGAACGTTATCATGAACGTTATCATGAACGTTATCATGAACGTTATCCAACTTGCCCAACTTTCGGCTTTGCTTAGGGTGAAGCAGCCCTGCACTAGCATGCAGGCCCGCTAGTTGTGACGGCACACAACTTAAACGATTTGCAAGAACCAGCAACGAGGGCGACACTTCAGCTCCATTTACAGCACAACATATGCAACTCGTATTCACTCACCTCCGAACGGATATCACCTAAAGCTTATATAAACCCATTACTGAGGTATGTCCCATGAGTGATAGTGGCCCCAGACAACACCAAACGTCACGAGGACGTCCTCAAATGGTCAGAACGTCCTCATCTCGAACAAAACATTCTGAGTACCTTTTGAGTGCATCGATGGCTAAATATCCTCATGAGGATGTGCTCAGCTTGTACTTCGCTGGACGACTCGAGGATGAAAATTCCTCAAATGTCCTACAGTTTGTGGAATTGAACTGAGATTAAACCAGCTTTATCTCTCGCACTCGGCTCTTTAAAAACTGCAGGTTTAATAAAATATATGCGTGTAAAATAGGGATGTAATGAAGGAAATCATTGTGACCCACACAATTGTCATATTTTTACCTTTAAACCTGGTCTTATGTACCGCATTCTTCTGATGGGGTTGGACTCTGGACTTCTGGGCCACTCGTCTTGTCCATTCAGGCAGCAGAATTCAACTACAGCGAACAGCTCTGTGCGGCCCTGGGCATGCTAAACCCTTGCTTTGTCTTTTTGCCTGTTCTGGTTAGCTTCTCTTGCATTAGCTTTGAATATGGCACTCCCATGAAAAAAAAAGCTATTATACAAATCCTGAAGTAGCACTGAAAACGTCCCCAAACATGATTCTCAAGACATCCTGATTATGCGCAACAGAAGGGCAAATGGATCCCAGTTGGACTGCTTGAGGATCAGTTAGGCACAACCTGATGACGCGTGAACGTCCTGACGTGGGCATCCCAAGGTCATACTCAGATTTTTGCTTTGTCTGCGGACATTTCGAGGCAGCTTAGGCGCTTTCGATTTCTGAATAAAAAAAGACGGACATCGTGCTGTCCATTCCAAGAGCCGAGGGCGTGGCCGGTATTGAAGAGATCGCTGGCTGCTCCTACAGCCTGCAGGTACCATTTCACATTTTTCCCAGCGCTGCGCGGCTTTGTCCTATTCGCGTCGCATGGTAAGCTCCACCATGATGGAAGGCGCTGGGCCGATTCATCAGACGACACCACCGATTACGCCCACAGAGAGATCGTTAACAGGGGCACAGCCCCGGACTTCCCGCGGCTACTGGTACCTGATCCGGTTCCGCACTGTTGCGAGCTCTACCGGCTGATGCAGCTGAAGCTCTACTATATGACATGCCACTGAATGGGAAGCAGCGTTTGGTTCCATCTAGGAACTGTGGCAGTGTGCTGGTGGATGAGATTACTTGTCAGTGCTTGCGAATTTTGTGATTATTTCATTTCTTACAGTTTTTAACAAAAAACTGGAAGGGACACTTAAGTTGAGCCTTAAAGGACTATAGACACCTAATTTTAGTCGCCTGTTTTTTTTTTCTTTCAAATGGCGCGTTAGACATTAGAATAAATGAATCAACGCGTGGTGTTCGCCTACGGCCGCTAAATATTAAAAAAAAAATTGAATTTCTTCTCTCGTGCTGTTTCGATTTCATGACCCGAACGATGGCTGTGCCATGTAGTTAGTGTTTAGGTTACATATACACTCCTGTCAGCCCCTTCCGAGGAAAGCTGGAACCAACTGCTAATTAAGCAGGAACGGACAACACAGGAAGCTCTTGTCAGCGGGGCCTTGGAGGTCACCCCTGTATGCAGTCACACTGAGGCCCAGCCGCCTACTGTGAACAAGTTCTTGGCAATAAATGTTGTTTTTCTCTATAGGTCACGTGAGACACGAAAAAAGCTGCGATATAAACGCTGATGCATAGTTTTAATTCACAACAACACTTAAACCAAGCTGCTTCAAGAGCTGCAGAATGTCAACAAACTAGGGTGCCTCGATGCCAGCGCTGGCATCGAGGCACCCTACAACAAACTACGTATCAGCAGTTATAGTGCCATTTTTTCCGTGCTTCACGTGAACTAAGCGCCAACTACATGTGACAGCCATCGTTTGGTTCATGAAACCACAACAGCGTCACGATGAAATTCAATTATAAAATATTCAGCGGTCGTAGGCGAATGTCACGTGATTAATGACTAACGCATCATTTGAAATACAAAAAGCACGCAAAGAAATTTAGGTGTATATATAGTCCTTTAAAGGAGCTCATAAACTCCTTCTGAGGAGAGCTCATCAACTCGCTGAATCACTGCATGCATTGTGTTGTCATGAACACCTGAACCAAATAGTACACTTCTGCCACCGTGGTGGCTCAGTGGTTATGGCGCTCGGCTGCTGACCCGAAAGACGCGGGTTCGATCCCAGCCCAGGCGGTCGAATTTCGATGCAGGCGAAATGCTAGATGCCTGTGTACTGTGCGATGCCAGTGCACGTTAAAGAACCCCAGGTGATCGAAACTTCGGAGTCCTTCACTACGGCGACCCTCATAGCCTGAGTAGCTTCAGGACGTTAAACCCCATAAACCAAACCAAATAACACACTTCTACACGCAGCACAGAACCCACAAACGCGCGCGAATGTTTTCGAGCCCTTTCCGGCGACTTTTAATGCTCGCGCCCTTCTTCGCACGCTCCTGCGTAAATCGGTAAATGGCTATTGGTTAGATTATTTAAAGGGAAACTGCATAGGTTTTAGAAATCGACAGTCTTAAAGGAATCAAATGTGTGAAACTTGAAGGTAAAACATGCGAAGTCCTTTCGAATAGCATTTGAAATGGTGACGTAATCGCCGACTACAATCGCGACGGCCTTCAAGCCTCTCCGCAGCGCACAGCATCAAGTGGAAGGTGCATCACGACGTCATCGAAGATACCGATGCATTTCCAACGCATAAACGCTTGCTTTCAGGGCGAAAAAAAAGACCAACGCCACTGAAGACAACGGCCGCCGAGCGTTGCTTGGTAGCATCCAATGAGGCACAGCAGGGTACGTGTGGTCGATGACAGCGGAAATTTGAAATCTTACCTTCCGTTACGTCACGCCAAGCTTCTCCGCATGTAGCCCCGTCCTGTCCTCATCTTTCTGTGTCCTGTTTAAACGCTACGTTTGTTCGTTCAGATTATGTATGACCAACTGGCCCCACAGTGTACTCTGTTATAATTCTCCGCATTCCTCTAGTGCTGTGAGGAGAAGCCTAAACTTTAATCATCGATTACGTTACTATTTTAAATGTTGGAGCAAAAAAAATTGGCATGCTATATAAATTTGAATCCTTGAATAGCGCGGAATTCTCAAAAAGTGGTGCAGTTGCCCTTTAAGACGTCAGGGCAGGGGGTTCTTTAACATGCACTGACATCGCACAGTACCGGGCCCCTAGCATTTCGCCTCCATCGAAATGTGACCGCCGCGGCCGGGATCGAACCCGCATTCAGCAGCCGAACATCACAACTACTGAGCCGCCGCGGCGGCTTTCTAAACCTATATATGCAGCGCTTCTCCCCACCGTTCTGTACTGCGTATAATTGGCATATGGCAGGCATTCCATGAAAGTGGTTTGTCATCAAAGTTGTGTGTTTGCAGTGTTCGTGAAGATTCTGAAGAGGCATTAAGATATTCATTCAGTTCGATTAACCGTTTAAACACCATGTTCTGTACGGAAAAAAAATTACAAAGCTTCCCGGACTCTTTTATTTGCTCATATTTTTTCTCATGTTCTGATTCTGGAAATATATTGTTAGAGGAAAAAAATAAAACGAAAAAAGGTTTTTAGAGAAGTGTCAATTTATGCAACAGTTATGGGATGACAGGTTCTGAAACGTGCAGTATTTATTTCAACAGACGCATTGTAAAAGAATATCAGATGCCTAGACGTTATTCCGTACTATCGCAAACAAGGTTGCCAAGCGCAGGCAGTACCTAACACGTCGTCGTCGGTGTCCAATGTCAGTAAATATCAGCCCTGTCAGAGACATATTCCTTGTCACTGGCCAAAGTCAATAAAGAAAGACGTTTCGGGAGCGCTACGGCTCCCTTGTGCACTATGAAGCAATCGGCGCACGGATCCGTCCTTTTGTAGCACTCAGTAGCGTTTTTAATGATTTAGCATAGATAGGATGTAGAGTCCCGTCATTCCTGTTTAGTGTGTTAGACGATGTCTGTATGATAAGCGACTCAAGATTCTGCCGTGCTGATGTGTTCTTTTCTGTTGTCAATATCTTTACTTGATCCCAGTTAATCTCGTGGCCGGATTCTTGCACATGCTCGGCGATGGCGTTAGATGTTACTTTCTGGTTTCGGACGTCGTTCTGGTGCTCTCTCAGGCGTCTCCTAAAGTCCTTTGTCTCACCAATATATATTGATGAGCAATCGGCGCAGTCAATTTCATACACTACGCCTGGAAACCTTTCACGAGGGAGCCTGTCCTTCACATTCACCAGTTCTGTTCGTACCTTGCCAGCGGGGACGTGCGCGATGTTGACACCATGCTTGCGGAAAATACGTGCAAGCGCTTCGCTAATTCCCGCTACGTATGGGACAGCAGCTCGTTTTTCTTTTGGTTTTTCTGTGCTCTCGATTTCTGCGCCATCAGTTTGGACAACCGGCCATCACCGGAATTCGTCGTTTTGTAAGCATCTCGGCCAGCCTCGCTGCATTTCGCACGCATTTGCACTACAACCTCAATTGCAAGTTTTCTAAAGTTATCCCGAAATCAGTGCGTCTGACGAAACCCTTCAAAACCCGCTTCGGTCTCCAGGTCGTCGCAAAGGCCGAACGTCAACTGCTTCAAGCACGCATAGAAGAATGCAAGCTAACAAAGAAACGCCTGGAAACGGACTTGTTCTTCGCAATACGCCAGCTGGAGTTCATCGCTCCCGACATTCTTGCCAGCGTTTAATTAGTCGCCAACCAGGAAGTACGCAGAAGAGAGGAAAAGCACTCGAAATCACAAGAACAGAAGATGCAAGCGTTACTTGCTGAAAAAGAAACAAGCACTGGGTCAACAACGATCTTCGAGACAAAGAACCTGTCATCCTACAATCTGAAACCTGCTGAAGCCAAGCTACTCAGCCGAGGTTTGAACTTCAACCAAGGGAAAGTACCGAACCCACGAAAGGTTGCTTGCGCCGTCGAAGGAGCGGTGCGACTTCTCGACCGAGACGTTCAAGATGAAGTAAGGACGAAGGCGATAGGTGTGCTGTCTCGTATGAAGAAGACGTCACCAGACTACTCCCTGCCTCAAGACGAACGCAAGGCAATTCGTAGCCTACAGGCCAACGATGAAATTGCAATTCTTCCTGCGGATAAAGGCAATGTCACTGTAATCCTTGACCGCTCTTTGTACCGGGAAAAAATGGAGAACTTGCTGCAGGACGAGAATACCTATCGCCGACTACCAAAAGACCCCACATCAAAGGTGCAGACGTCTCTTCAGAAAATGCTTGCAAAAATCTTCGAGGGCCTTCCACCATCCATGAAACGCCTCTACTATCAGCTGCTATGTACGAACGGCTCGGCACCCGCCATTTACGGGCTTCCAAAGGTTCACAAAGAAGGCACCCCGCTTCGCCCAATAGTAGACTTCAGGAGGTCTCCTGTGCACTCGCTGTCACAGTACCTTCACGGTGTTTTGGCTCCACTGGTTGGAAAGACAGAAACGAACGTCAAGAACTCGTCCGATTTTATCAACAAGGTAAAAGCCATCGTCCCTGAAGACAGCGACATGCTCGTGTCTTTCGACGTCTGCTCACTATTCACCAGCGTACCGGTCAATCTGGCCGTTGAAGCTTGCAGGCAACGCCTTGAAGATGAAGACTCGTGGCAAGACCGGACCCCTTTCGACGCAGCAGAGCTATGCGAGCTATTGCGCTTCTGTCTCGCTAACACCTATTTTACGTATAATGGCACCTTTTACCAACAGACTTTCGGCACAGCAATGGGAGCAGCAATTTCGGTGACAGCGGCGAACATCACGATGGAAGTCATCGAAAAGAAAGCTTTAACTACTTTCCAGCCGCGACCAAAAATATTTCTAAGATACGTGGACGACTGTTTCTGTGTCCTGGAGCGCAAGCACATGGCCCCTTTCCTGGACCACCTGAACGCCATTGAACCCTCAATCAAGTTCACTGTTAAGGAGGAAACCGACGGCTGCCTCCCATTTCTGGACACCACGGTAACCCGTACTCCGACTGGCCTTTCATTTAATGTTTACCGCAAACCTACGCACTCCGGAAGATACTTACATTTCAGTTCTGCCGCCGCGGTGGCTCAGTGGCTATGGTGCTCGGCTGCTGACCCAAAAGACGCGGGTTCGATCCCGGCCGCGGCGGCTGGAATTTCTTTGGAGGAGAAATTCTAGAGGCCCGTGTACTGTGCGATGTCAGTGCACGTTAAAGAACCCCAGGTGGTCGAAATTTCCGGAGCCCTCCACTACGGCGTCTCTCATAGCCTTAGTCGCTTTGGGACGTTAAACCCCATAAACCAAACCAAACCATTTCAGTTCTGTGCACCCAGTCACTCACAAACGGTCTGTGGTTGTCTCCCTGACCAACCGTGCCAGACAAGTCTGCAGTAAAGATGGCAATCTAAAGAACGAAATGAAAATAATAGAATCCGATCTGCGAAGAAACGGCTATCCTCTTTCCTTCATCAGGAACACCGAAAGAAGAATGCCAGCGAATCAGCCTGCCTCCGAAGAAATCGAGAGCACAGAAAAACCAAAAGAAAAACGAGCTGCTGTCCCATACGTAGCGGGAATTAGCGAAGCGCTTGCACGTATTTTCCGCAAGCATGGTGTCAACATCGCGCACGTCCCCGCTGGCAAGGTACGAACAGAACTGGTGAATGTGAAGGACAGGCTCCCTCGTGAAAGGTTTCCAGGCGTAGTGTATGAAATTGACTACGCCGATTGCTCATCAATATATATTGGTGAGACAAAGGACTTTAGGAGACGCCTGAGAGAGCACCAGAACGATGTCCGAAACCAGAAAGTAACATCTAACGCCATCGCCGAGCATGTGCAAGAATCCGGCCACGAGATTAACTGGGATCAAGTAAAGATATTGACAACAGAAAAGAACACATCAGCACGGCAGAATCTTGAGTCGCTTATCATACAGACATCGTCTAACACACTAAACAGGAATGACGGGACTCTACATCCTATCTATGCTAAATCATTAAAAACGCTACTGAGTGCTACAAAAGGACGGATCCGTGCGCCGATTGCTTCATAGTGAACAAGGGAGCCGTAGCGCTCCCGAAACGTCTTTCTTTATTGACTTTGGCCAGTGACCAGCAATCTTCATCACCATGATTCCTGACCAGACGGTATGCCGTCAAACCCTCGACTACATATTCCTTGTTTTCATCATCGCCGCTGTCTAAAATGCCAGAAGAAGCAGCTGGTTTCCAAGGAACACCGTCGCCACAGGTGTGCAGGTGTGGTGGCTCAGTGGTTAGAGCACTCGGCTACTGATCCGGAGTACACAGTTCAAACCCGAACGTGGCGGCCGCGTTTCGGTGGAGGCGAAATGCAAAGGCGCCCGTGTGCTGTGAAATGTCAGTGCACGTTAAAGATCCCCAGGTGGTCGACATTTTTCCAGAGCCCTCCACTACGGCACCTCTTCCTCTCTCTTCTTTCACTTCCACCTTCCTCCCTTCCTTTACGGCGCGGTTCAGCTGTCCACCGAGATATGTGAGACAGATACTGCGCCATTTCCTTTCCCCAAAAACCAATTTAAATTTGTTTCCCATTTTTAAATCATGCATAGTTGCCAAGCTAGATGCGCATCGAAGGACAAAACACTTTTTCTGCGACTCTTTAGGCCTCCGCTGTTATAAATAGAAACAACCGAAGGACAAGGCTACCCTTTCTGTCGCAGTGAAATATTAACAGAATCGTTCTCGACTACAGTCACACCCTTCATGGGACGTTGTACCATTGCCGATATTGGTACAACGTCTAATGACGATTCCAGCTCGATCCTTGGAGTTAAAGGGGGCTTGAGATCTCGGACAGCCTAAAGAGATGGCTCGCGACTGAGATAGTTCTAATCCTATTGTTATCCGTGGCGACGTGCGTGACTACTGTCATTCTGTACCATCGCTCAAAATAAAAGCCTACAGCGCGCGCCGTCATGTTCCAGCAGTCAGCCACCTTTCCATAACTGAAGGCACAGTGCAAATGGGAGCAAACTGAGAATGAATTCTACAAAAATGCATTGTCACCCGCCAGCTTTCGCGAGCCCATGTTAACAGATAACGTTCAATAAGTGGCATATTAGCGTCACGCCGCATCAGCCGCCTTGAGCGCCACCGTTCTGCAGAACTACGAAATTACTTCTGGCTATTTCTATGTAGAGGTAAGACACATGTACAGGGTGCGTCAGAAGCCTCCATGTGACAAGGTCTGCTTTTGAGCAGTATAATGGGCAGTTATGGCGCTCAAAAAGTACCAAAATTCTCAAAGGCGAGGATGAAACTCCTCCTCACCCTTCAGAGAATTTGAGCTTTCGAAGCGCCGTACATACCCCACTGCACGGCTCAGAAGCAGACCCTATGGCCTGGGAACTTTTGACGCACCCTGCATGTTCTACTCTATGTCATCAAGCCACGGATGCCGGCTTTGGTAAGATGGCATTTTCGCAAAAATTCAAAGCTTGCGAAACTCACCAATTTTGCCGCGAGCTGCACAAGTTCTCGGGATTTGTTCAGCATGACGCGCATTCGTTGCACGCTATTTGAGCCGTGGGAAGACTGCACCAGTGTAGCGACGTCAGCCGTGCTTTTAATGAAAATCAACCGGACGTGTCGGACGTACTACCGGTGGCTGAAGGCTCCAGGACGCGTGAGCCGCAAACGAAACCGATGCCTTTGCTATAAGTCAGTGCACACTTGAAAAGGTGAATTTCGTACTCGCGTGTTGTCATGCGCGGTAAGCTCGTTATACTCAGTGGCAAGGGCCAGGCCGTTTTATTTTACTATCTATTTTTGGTCCCAATGTCGTATTTCATTTCATTTCATTTCATTTATTTTACCCTCAGGGCTTTCGCATTACAGAGGGGGTGGGACAGTGAAGAAAACAATACATAGATAAAAAAAAAGGGCTATATATACGAACAATATTGAAAGATCCTAGAGACAGAGGACGAAAACATTGAGAACAAAAGTACAGGAGTAAAAAAATAAAAGGATTACAAAAAAGAAAAGAAAAAGAAAAGAAAGAAAAGAAAGAAAAGAAAAGAAAGAAATAGCTGTGGTAGTGAAATGAGGTGATTTGTGACGAACGTGGCACCTGTGCCCTAAAATCGATTTTCCCGAGTCCTGGAGACTTTTGTCGCCGATAGTACAGCCGGCGTCACCCTTGTACAGAACGCTCTCGCGGCGCACTATATAGATAACCCGACCGCGGCGGCCGCGTTTCGATGGAGGCGAAAAGCAAGAGGCGCCCGTGTGCTGTGCGATGTCAGTGCACGTTAAAGATCCCCAGGTGGTCGAAATTATTCCGGAGACCTCCACTACGGCACCTCTTTCTCTCTTTCTTCTTTCACTCCTACCTTCCTCCCTTCCCTTACGGCGCGGTTCAGGTGTCCGCCGATATATGTGAGACAGATACTGCGCCATTTCCTTTCCTCAAAAAACCAATTCACCAATTTTTACCACTATATAGATAAATTGATAGATACTATTGGCATCCCCTTTGAATCGGTGGGGCGGCAAGCTTCACCTTGCCTACTAAATTTAAGCGGCTGCATTTTTTTTGCACTCATTTCGTTTTATTTTTGACTTTGAACCCTATTCTATCCCCCACCTCCACTATGCCCCCAATTCCAGCTATATTACTGTATGCTATATTACTATATGAGCTATATTACTTTGATTTCTGTGACGGTTGATGCAATTTCTCTATTCTGATTTTACGCCACTAGTACTGTAGTCTTCTCTTGCTCGTCTCTATACTGGTGGAGTGTTAATTTTGCTTGCACTATTCCTAAAACCCAAAGCTATATACTGGAAGGCTCACCATGATGGTGGTGGCGGTGGTGTAAATATACAGGTGGGATTAGCCTTACAGAAGCCTGTCGGCAATTGCTCCTGATCTAGCATAAATAGAACCTGATTGCTTCTTGAATAATCATACAGCGTTTCTTTCATAATTTTGCTTCTTTCAGCTCTGTATTCACGCAATGATTCTTTTATTCCCATTTTTTTTTTTGTCTCCAGTTACCCGTCTCGGTTTCGCGGACTTTCTTTTTGATGTTCGGGATAGCTTCATTTTCCCCACTGTTGCCGGTGTAGCCCGTCGTAAGCTTTCTAGTTCTTTTCCTTCAGCGCTTCTCCTCGTTTTCACTGTACACATACCTGAAAACTTTGACTGCCAACCTCTTCTCATCCATTTTTCGTAACCTCTCCTTAAACGATATTTTGCTCTGTGCACGCTTCCCGTGTCTCAAAAGACGACCAACCCCTATCCCCCGTTCAGCTTCGCTTGTTGTATTTTCATGGGCCCCCTAGTGCTGCTCTTTCCAGCGTTCTTTGGTTAATCTCTACTGTTTGCACCACATCGGATTTTAAGCATAGTGCCGCGTGGACAAATCTCAGCCTTGGAACCATTACGCGCTTCCACAGTTCTCGTATTACTTGCACTGCTTTATATCTATAGCATCCCCAAAGTGCTGTATGCTTCATTATGATTGCGCTCCTCTATCCTTTTGTCTTGAGATGTCCTTCATGGGTCTTCAACTATTCTCTTTCGTGATCAATCCACACCCGCAGAATTTGTACTTCTCGACACGCAGCATTTGACGTCCCTGTATAGATACCGTTCCAGTCCCGCTATTGTTAAGTACCATAACATCGATATTTGCTGCTTCATTTCCACAGATATCTGAGATGCGTTGTCGCTCGTTTTGGCAGTCTGCAAAAAGTACCGCATCATCTGCGTGCACTAAGCGCGAAAGACATTGGGCTTTTGTTAGTCGCTGTCGACTATACGCTAAATTAATCCCAGCTCTACTCTCCTCTTGCATGGGTTTCATCCTTGCAATGGCGATAAGGGGCAACCCTGTCGTAGACCTCTCTGTATAATCACCTCCTCTGACTATTTAGCTTTTGACAGTTTATTGGCATTCTAATATCCTCGTATACCACCCTTATAAGCTCTATTAGGTCGGAATTTAGTCCTACTTCCGTTAGAAAGTCCCACAGTAATTCCCGGCTTATATTGTGATAGGCATATTTTATGTCTACAAAAGCCAACCATAGCAGCTTGTTTTGCGTCATAGAGAGAGAGAGAGAGAGAAAATTTATTATATTTCGTCATAGCTGTTTCAATGTGTACACTCCAAACAAAGCGCCACCTCGCCACAGCTGCTAGGGTTTAGAGGCAACGCTTACGCGGAGCGATATAGCCCTGCAAACCAGGTCGGCGCGAGCACGTACCTGAATACCATGATCTGCTGCAGAATTTTAATTTTTATGCCAGGTATACACACTGCTCAAGCGCTGTACAGAATTAAGGGTGGTACAGACTGCTCCTTCGCGGCTTGATTCGGAGAGCGCGCGCTCGGTTGCCCCACCTGACATCGGCATAGTTTGGTCTCTGATCGTCAGATGCCGCAAGCAGGCTACTGGCTCTACTGTTCCTGTAGAACACTAGCGATAACGTAGAGGACCAACGGGCCCTCATCCAACAGGTCCATAGGGAAGCTTAAGCCATGTAGAGCCCTGGAATCAGGACCCCACCCATAAGCTTGAAGAACTCCACTTCTGTTCAATAAAGTTTTTCCGTTTTTTTGGTTCTTTACTGGCCGAAGATACCGTCGGGATCCAAGGGCTGCTAGCCGTCGTCTAGGCGGGAGGGCTAAAACCCTCTCTGTATCTGTTGAACAGTGAAGTTATTCCATCCACCAATCCATCCTCCTCCTCGGCATTTCTTAGCAACCAGATACCGTCGCGCTACGAGCGAGTCCAGAGTGAGTGATGCATACAGGAATACTTGAGCCAGTGGGTTTTAGAGCCAGTTAGAATTCCTATATAGGCTCTCACACTAGAGCCAGTTAGTTATTTATTGCTGGCCAGCAGCGCCTCCCACCGCTCAAAAGACGTTTTGCGTCTGTAGATTATTCGGTTTGGCCCCACTTTCCCAAGAAATGTGGAAGAGCGAAGTGCAGGCCTGGACATGTGTCGGTGTATGACTGAAAGAACGGAGAGTTTCCTTTACGAAATGTTCTTGCGCTGTTGTGATACCGAGAACAGAGCTTCGCATTCAGAAATGAACGCGTGCACCCACTGACGCTCATCTGGGGCATTTGTAGTTCCCTTAAAGGAAACACCAAATTTTGCTTGTGTGTCTTTTTCAAATGATGCGTTAGACATTAGTAAACATAGATCACTCCATCGTATTCCCCTGCGCTCTATCCCCTAAGTTCCAGGTAACGTTGCGATGAAATCGGGTCTCATCAGAGGGCAAGAAAAGTAACGCATGTAAAGAAAAAAATATGGACCATGTTTACCTAAATGTTTCGCAGCGTGCAACATTCACTGATGAAAACTTTTAGAGCCGTAGCTATAATTAGATCGTTCTTCACTTCGTGCCATCGTGGGTGGATGGATGGATGGATTGATAAGGCTGAACCCTTTAAATCGGGCAGTGGCTCAAGCCACCTAGCCATGACTCGTGAAATTTCACTCTTGTCTTGATTTTAGCCACCAATCAGATAACCTTCTCTTGGTTACTTATGTCCGCTTAAAATCTATTTTTCCCTCACTGTCCTTAAACCCCAATGCTTTGAATAAATCAGCCCCGCTGCTTTCAACTGCAGGGCGAAGCCCTTCACAGAAAAGTATCAAGTGTTCAGCCGTTTCTTCCTCTTCTCCATACGCACCACATAACGTGTCCATCTCGTGGTATCTGACTCGATATGTCTTAGTCCGCAAGACTCCCGTCCTGGCCTCGAGCAACAAAGAGCTTCCCACAATTAACGTATATATTTTCTTTGGCAATTTCCTGCTTAAACATTCTGTATGTTCCCAGTGCTGAATTTGTCAGCATCTCTTTTTTCCACAGATCCCTCTCTGCTTCTTTAACCATTTCTTAACCGATAATTGCTGATTTGCACCCCAACTGCTGTCCAGATATTTGCTTGTCAGTTTTCTGGTCGGTCGGTCGGTCGGTCGGTCGGTCGGTCGGTCGGTCGGTCGGTCGGTCGGTCGGTCGGTCGGTTGGATGGATGGATGGATGGATGGATGGATGGATGGATGGATGGATGGATGGATGGATGGATGGATGGATAGGAGCACCCCCTTTGAAACGGGGTGGTGGCAACTGCCACCATGCTCAGCTTTTTTCCCCATTATTTTTGTTCAACTGTGTTGTAAATTCTCATTAAAATTCGCCATTTTCTTTCACTACGGTTTCCTACACTTCTAACCTTATGTCACCTCTCTGCTTTTCTGCCACAAATCTTCCAATCGCTTTTTGCGAACTTCCACCGCAGATTTATTTACATGACCATTGTTATATTTAAACCCTAGGGCCTCAGGAAGAGTGACTGTGCCTGCATCGACATCCGGATGGATACCATCACCTTTTAGTATGAGGCGTTCAATTGTTTCTACAGATCTACTGCAAACAACACATGTGTCATCATCTTCGTTAAATTTTTTTTTGTAGCTGCGCGAGTAGGGCACTTCGTCTTGAGTTATCATAGAAAAATTCTTTCCTGATCTGCCTTTTTCAGTATGGATATAGTTCTACACTATGCTTCTTTTGCATTGGATTAATCCAATTTTTAACTTCCGCGCTTTTAACTTGTCGTTTAATGCTCTCTCTTTCTCCGTCCTCGTGTCCGACATACTTACTGGTTAGTTTCCTAGCTCTTTTCCATCACTGTGAGTCAACGCTCTTTCTGTATAAGTATTTAAATACCTTAGCTGCCCATCTGCTATCGTCCAATTTCCTCAGGCGTTCTTCATATAGTATTTTACTCTGAGCGTTCCGTGTTTCGAACGATGCCCAGCCCATATCCCCTTGTACTGCCTCGTTTGTTGTTTTGCCGTGGGCACCTAGTGCTAATCTTCCAACAGCTCTCTGATTTACGTCTAATATCGACAGAACTTCTGCCCTTAAGCACAGAACCGCATTCCCGAAAGTAAGCCCCGGCATCATTATTCCTTTCCAAATACCTCTCAGTACTTCATATTTGTTGTACCCCCATAATTCCCAATGTTTAATTATCCCGGCGCCTCTTAGGCCTTTTGCTGTAAGAGACTGTTCATGCTTTTCCGTGTATATCCGCCCTTCGTTTAGCCATATCTCAAGGTATTTGTATTCGGCCACTCTGGGTATTTCGTGGCCTTGTATTGTAAGTATCTGCTCAGTTGTATCGTTGAAAATCATCCCGCCTGACTTAGTTGCGCTAAAACTGAAACCTATAACGTCTCCTTCGTCGCCACAACAATTAACTAAAGTTTGCAAATCTTCCTGGCTATTTGCTAACAGTACAGTATCGTCCGCATACATTAAACCTGGGAGCCGCTGCTCAACTTCATTTCCGCCTATCTGTACGACAGATGATAACCGAGATTACTTTCTTTAGCGTGGCTTTGAAAAGATAAATAGGTCAGGAGGCTCGTGTGTAAGCACACCTTCCATTCTCCTCTCAGATAAAGAGCTCGTTTTTCTAAGAAATTGATACTGTTCGCACGTGTGATTACTGTTTTCTGGTGTATAAAAGTGTGATGCTTCAGGAGAATAAAGTTTGTTGGAAGTTAGCGCTCGTGGTGTTCGTCTCTCGTTTCTTGTGTCCTCGTCTTTTGCTGCGCTACAGTGTCTTTGAATTACTTTCTTGTAGCCTTTTTTCCATATTTATCACATAAAGCGCCACCTGTCTCGGTTGGCAAGCGGAAAAGTGGCGAGATAAATCCCACTCTCCCCTTTTGAGGTACTGGAGGGCAGATGGAGGGAGGGTGGAAGGCTATGGGTGGAGAAATAGAGAGGGAGATCATCATAACCATCTTGACTATGCCCACTGCAGGACAAAGGCCCCTCACATCTCTCTGCAGTTAACCCTGGCGTGTGCCAACTGCGCGGCCCCCTTATCCCCGCAAACTTCTTTATCTCATCCGCCCACCTAACTTTCTGCCACCTCCTGTTACGCTTGCCTTCTCTTGGTATCCAGTCCGTTACCCTTAAAACGGTTATATTGCTTTCGCATTACATGCCCTGCTCAAGCCCATTTCCCCTTCTTGATTTCCACTAGAATGTCTTTAACCCGCGTTTGTTCCCTAGTCCATTCTGCCCTCTTCCTGTCTCCTCACCTTACACCCACAATTTTACTCTCCATAGCTCGTTGCGTTTTCCTCGATTTAAATTGAACCATTTTCGTTAGCCTCCCCGTTTCTACTCCATAAGTGAGTACCGGTAAGATACAGTTGTTGTATACTTTTCTCTTGAGTGATAATGGTAAACTGCCATTCATGATCTGAGAGAACCTGCCAAATGGACTCCACCCCGTTCTTATTCTTCCAGTTATTTGACTCTCGTGACCCGGATCTGCGGTCGCTACCTGCTCTGAGTACACGTATTTCTTTGCCACTTCCAGCGCCTCGCTATCAATCGTAAATTTCCCTCTTCAATTTAAAGGAAATTAGGGAGAGGGAGAGAGTGGCAGGTGACGGGTTACCAGATGGCTTGGGCATCCGCCTCGGCTGTGGCAGGTGATTGGTTCAAAACTCACCGAAATCGACCTCAGACTATCGATGCAATTCTAGGCAAGTCTGGTTTCACCTCCGGCTGTCTATCTTCGCGAGAAAAAATACAGAACATACACCTGTTTCAATTAAACCAAATTTGGTGTTTCAACCAGTCAGACCTCTGTCGAATGTTTTCTTTAGAGAGCACGTCTCAAAAATTCTAATACACCATAGCTAACGCTCAAACATTCGCTTTACGCACCCGTAACCGTCCTGTGATTTTTTAGCCCGCCAATAAAGCTGCTCTCTGTGAGGTCATAGTGAGGTCTCCTGACAGATTTCAACCACTCAGAGTCCTGTAACGTGCACCGAGATCTCAGTGCCAGCACGAACGTTCGTGCATTTCGCCTCGTCGAGCGTGCTGCAGTTTCGAATGTCACAGTCAGGCTGGAAGACTTCTTTGAGAGCAAAGCGAATATGATCTCAGTCCACAATGTGCGTCTACATCTCATTGCATTATGACGTCATCACCTTAAATTTGCACTCTACTTTTCCCTTTCCTTCCTTGCCCTTTCTCCAGTGTAGAGTTAAAGGCAAGCATCATGTTTCCCCCGGCCGACCTCTCCGCCTTCACTCTCATGAAACTTTACTTTCTCTCTCCACTAGGAGTAGCCTTGTATGCAAAATTTTGCCACACGTTCCACTCAAAGGGTGAAATTTATTTTATTTATGGGGTACTGCAGGCCGGAGCACAAGAAAGAAGGGAGTACAATATTGTCACGTAGTGGTGACGGCAGTTCAGGCAGTGTGGAAGACAGTGAAAGAAGGCTACCAAAAGAAACTGTTTATTGGGCTGACCGGCGCCCACAAGGAATGGAATGACTCGGCGGCAGCGAGGCAATAAGCGTTCTCGGCGGTCGTCGAACAGAATGCTCGCCGCTCCTCAATTTAGAGCTGATAGCGAACTTTCGAGATACGCCGTGCAAAGTTACCACAACAGTCTGGAACAACAAATAAGACAACTAGAAACAAATAAAAAGGACTTTGCACAATAAACACCGAGAGTGGAAACACGGCGTCCTTTAGCGCGCATGATAGGACTTTAGACCGACGACATGGACAACTTCTGGTCGTACGCGGCGTCGCTGGGGTGCAGCCACTTCTTCAGGGACGACTTCATAGTCCCGTTCACCTAGCCGACGAAGAACCTTGTACGGGTCGAAATAGCAGCGCAAAAGTTTTTCACTCAATCCGCGGCAGCAAATGGCGTCCAAACCCAGACTCGGTTTTCTGGCTTGTATTCCGCGTTGCGTTTTCGTAGGATGTAGAGTCTGACTGCTGGTCTTTGATTCGTAATCGGGCAAGTCTTCGGGCTTCTGCGCGCTGAAGGTAGGCGGCAACGTCAACGTTATCTTTTCGGTAACTTTGGGCATCATGGCGTCTAGCGTGGTCGTGGCCTTCCTGCCATAGAAGAGCCTAAAAGGCGTCATCTGGGTGGTCTCTTGCACTGCGGTGTTCTAGGCGAAGACGATGTAAGGCAGGATGACGTCCCAGGTCTTGCGTTCGACCTCGATATTCATGACGAGCATGTCAGCGATGATTTTGTTCAGGTCTGTCTGTTGGTCTGCGTACGGTATGCAGTTGTCCTCCGGTGGCTTGTTTGGCAGTAGCACCGGATGGCTAGCGTCAGTTCCGCCGTGAACGCTGTTCCTCTGTCCGCGATGAGCACATCGGGGGCGCCGTGTCTCAGAGGAATGCACTCCACGAAAAATTTGGCGATTTCTGCTGCTGTATCGATCGATAGGACTTTTGCCTCGGCGTAGCCGGTCAGGCAGTCGGTCTCTATGATGATCCAGTTATTTACAGATGTTGACTTCGGGCAAGGGCCACGCAGGTCCATGCCGATCTTTAGGGGGATCAATAGGGTTCAGAAATCTTGCTGGTCGGATGAGAGGGGTCTTTCACCGCTGACAATCTCAGCAGGTTTTCACATAACGTGCGACATCGGCAGACAGTCGGGGCCATTAATACTTGTCTTGAATGCGGCGGAGGGTGCGAGAAAACCCGAGATGTCCAGGTGTTGGCTCGTCGTGTGAAGCCTGCAGAACTTCTTCGCGGAGTCTTGCAGGTACAACAAGGCGGTAGGCTGTCTTGTTCGCTGCGAAGTTCTTCACGAGGATATCATTCTGTACACAGGACGAAGACAATCCTCGCTTGAACGAGGCGGGGGGGGGGGGGGGGGGTAAGAAATCGTGCCTTCCAAGTACTCGATGAGGTATTTCAGGCCAGGGTCCGAGAGTTGCTGCTGTGCAAAAGTGCTCGAGCAGATGGGTCCCAGCAAGCCTCATCGTCGTCCGGCGGCGATGCATCTACAGAGGCTCGTGACATGCAGTCGGCGTTAGAGTGCTTGCGTCCGGACTTACTCGTGGACTTGCAACGTTCCTGAAGATGGAGGGCAACGCTGCATCATCCTCTTCGCTGGTTCTTCAATAACCATGTGATACTCCTATATTCAGTGGTCTACCCCATGAAGACGCCGAGGAATGGTTGGACGAGGTTGAGCATGTGGCGACATTCAAGGGATGGGACGACCAAGTAACATTGTGGTAAGTCGTTTTCTTCCTGAATGGCCGAGCTAAAACTTCGTACGATAATCACGAATCTTCCCTGCGAACGGGGAAGGAATTTAGGAAAGAACTCGTGAAAACATTAACAAGCATTGTCCCCAAAGAAAAGGTCGAATTACTGCTCGAGACGCGCACTAAACTGCCAGATGAGACAGTCGTTGCGTACATCGAAGAGATGTGCCGTCTGTTCCGATGCGCTGACCCTCACATGACAGAAGAGAAGGTGCGCTTCTTGATGCGGGCTACCAGAGAATTTTTCGCCGGATCGGTCCGAAACCCACCCAAGACCGTTGCCGAGTTCACAACCGACGCGTCTACAATCGAGAAGACACGACATCCGGGCTCGGCAGTGCGACCGGACACCACAAGCCTTCTCCATGAGCCATGCGCACACCTCAACGACTACCAATCACAGCCTACGAGACATCATCCGTGAGATCGTCCGCCAGGAGTTACTGCGACTGCTGCCATCTTCCGTATAGCCGCAAGCAACGACTATTATGGGGGTGGTACGGAGAGAAGTGCAAACAGGCTATTGGCACCCCGACTCCAACGGCCACAGAACCCCAGGCCATAACCTACACCGCCGCGGTGCAATCCAAAGGCGCCTTGACACTCTTCGCCAAGAGCCCTAGCTGTACCCCGCATATCTGCTAGATGTCACGTAGTGGCGACAGCAGTCCAGGCAGTGAGGACGACAGTGAAAGAAGGCTTCCAAAAGAAACAGTTTATTGGGTTGACCTGCGCCCAAAAGGAACTGAATGACTCAGCGGCAGCGAAAGCAGAAAGCCTGCTCGGCGGTCGTCGAACAGAACGCCTGCCGCTCTCAGCTGCGCTCAGTTTAAAGCTGATAGCGAACTTCTGATATACGGCGTGAAAAGTTAGCACAACAGTCTGGAACGGCGTAGAATTGGCTCCGCCTGGATGAGATCAATCAAGAATAATCTGGTCGCGTCTTGCATCACAAACAAAGCGATAAAGTCGCGTGCCGGCAGCTTTAAAGAATGAACAAACAAACAGTACAAAGGTTCGCGGAAATTTAAAGCCAAATAAATGAAATGCCCAAGGTGAAAAAGAGTGGAGCAACTAAATGAAATCTTTGCTAAATGTATAAATATATATCTCTTAACTGACTGACCGGCCGCGATTTGTTGCACGCAAGGTATATTTGTCAATACTGATAAAGTTACGAAGATAAAAATATTTTATTGCCGCATGCTCAATCGCCACACTGATCATAAAGTATGTAAGCAAATAATACGTTTTATCGTAGTTTTGTACTCTTAAAATACTGAGAACTGTAATTTTGCAACAAAAGTGGGCCATATGTTTTGCGTAAGCGTCTCTGGTGCATGCTGAAGAATTATTATCTGATTCTCGGAAGGAGCCTGGCGGTGATGGTGACACCCCCCCCCCCCCCCCCCCCCCCCCCCCCGCGTAACGTAGATGATAGCTTCAATTACTCTAGAGGCTGCCGACTGCCAACTCTTGATGCCGCGACTACGCCAGAGCACTGTGGTGCACTAAATGAACTTGTACTTAACGACGTCACGGTGTAGGGCTGCGTGTAGCCATATATAGGCTCAGCTGTTAATTCCACTTCTAGGGCCATGCGGCTGTAAGCACCAATAATGCTACGTCAAGACGCACCCCGATTAGGATTATAGGTCGCTCGCTTGACGACAGCAAGTACGGATATCATACGGCGCACCAGTAAAGAAAACGGACTTTTTTTTTTGAGGTGCTCGCGCACTTCGCTGTTAGAATCTTTAAGCATAACACTGGGGCATGTAAGCAAGGCGCCGTTTGCATGCTACCCCCGGTTTGGCGAGCAGCATTTCAGTCATTTTCTCGAACGAGCGTACGTGAAGAATTTCCACCAGCGGAAAGCGATACGAAATCTAAACCGAATACGCAGACCATAAAACTACGCAAGTCCACCTTCTTTACGGATAAGCACATATTACCGCTATTTGAAGAACCGCGGTGCGGCATAAAGAAATCATGCATTTTTTGTCGATTTTGGCATTCCCGAAAGTGTATTAGACATTCCTGACGTAAGCAGGGACAGCCACGAAACGTGAACGGGGTCCATAAGAAAGAACATGAAAAAAAACCCGCACTGGTATACATACATATCGTCGCCTCCTGTGCAGGGCACCGCGCCCGTAGACTTATCTGGCGCGGAGCCGGACGGCCGGAATGTAACGGAATGTAACGAGAAAAAAATCCGTTACTGCCCTTGAAAATTTCGCTGCCAGATCAAAGCAGGCGATCCCGCTCCTGCCATGGGCGCGTTGGCCGGGGAACTCTAGCGACGCATGGCACATGTGCGTGTGCCGAATTTATTCGCGATGAGTGCTGTTATTGGCCGAGTAGAGTAAGCAGTAGTGTTTTACTTGATCGTGCCAATGTGATGCAGTGAATTAAAATGAGCTGTTCAGTTTGTGGACCGTTGTACATATGTAAAAAAAAATACGAATAGGGTAAGCTTTAGAGCCTCGAGAAGGACACAAATAAAGTTGCTGGGCTCTGGTTCATGTCATTCAAAGGTAAATGAACAGCGTAAATGAAATACAACTGATGGGGAGAGACAACAGAAATGAGCGCATGACCTGTCTGTTGTCTCTATTCGTGTCTTGTCTATTTCACTGTTCATTTGTTTTTCAAAAAGATGGCTGGACGATCATGAATCCCGTTTTGAGAAGGCTGCGATCGCAGTTGCATTTACCTCGATGATTACTTTGATGTTTTTACTGTAATGAATGCCTCTCTGAGCCAAGGCTCCACACTCGCGACAGAATTCTTCTGGTGGGTGAAAGTTTGGCAAAGGTGGATGGGTTGGTGGCAGGTGGCGCTTCTGGAGGGTGGGCACGGGGTGCGAAGGTTGCTAGAAGCAACAGCACCGTAGAAGGTGGCGGTGGGTGTGTGGGAAGCCCCCCAGCTAAGAGGGTGCAGTGGGGGAGGACGGCTATCACTTTGCAACGCGAGCATCAGCGACAGGTGTTGAGGTTTCTTTTCCGGATTTATTCAGGTAGAAATAATTTGAGGGCGGCGTGCATGTACGTACGTATGTACAGGGGCACCAAAAATAAAACGGAGCACGCGAGTGGTGGCGAGAAGCTGGCCAAAACTACAGTGACTTTAGCCAAAACCGCATGCCAGCGCGCTCTATCAGCAGATGCCCAGAAAAGAGCGACGGTGCGCCGGCACATCCGGCTGAGCCATCTCGATTTATTTATTTTATTTATTTATTTATTGATACTGTCAGCCGTAGGCCGTTACAGGGTGGAAACAGATGCATATGTAACTAAAGTCACACAGCCACAAGTATGAACAGCACACAATTCAAAACAGTCAAATTGAAAACGACTCGCAACACAGCTGTCCTGCACTGCAGATACAGGCCTTAAGTACAAACGCTAGTGGGTAAATATTTTGGCTTACAACCATAAAATAGAAGTAGGGAAACAAAACGTATGAAAAGAGAAACAAAATTACAGGGATGTCTATTCAGGTAAGTGACGGTACAAGCAATTTTCAAATTTGGGGAGATTGTCTATTTGCAGAAAGGCCTGAGGCAGGGAATTCCATTCTGTTATTGTTCTGGGGAAAAATGAGTATTTAAAACAGTTAATACGGGCCATCATGGGTGTAACCTGGTAACTGTGAGAGCTTCTTACAGGGCGACACGAACGCTGTTGCAAATAGAGGCTTGTGTTTAAGTTGAAGTGATTATTGCGCAAAAGATAAAGAAATTTTAGCCTGGCGATCTTCCTTCGTTTCGACAGTGAAGGAAGTTGTAATTCATGTAGCATGTCAGTCACGGAATCAGTATATCTATATTTTGACAGAATGAACCTGGCGGCCCTTCTTTGAACTTTTTCAATCTTATCCGTTTGATTTGACTGATACGGATCCCATATGACGCTTGCATATTCCAGTGTCGGACGTACCAGCGCGAGATAGGCAGTTAGTTTTGCTTTTGTGGATGCAAGTTTCAGTTTTCTTCTAATGTACCACAATTTAGTTTCGGCTTTTGTACATATGTTGTCAATATGTAAATTCCAACTTAGATGATCTGATGCTCGCCTTATCGTCGAGTAGAGCGAAGCCGCGCCGCTATACCATCACTGCTCGCCAAGAGCGCTTTCAGTGCTTCGTCAGGAATGACACCATTTTCAGTCAGCGTGACCGCCGTGGTTCGCGCTTCACTTTCCGACATTTTTGTTGCGCTATGGAGCATAAACTCCTCTGCATCGGTTTCATAAGTGTGGTCAAAATTTTGCTTGCCTAAAGGGAACGCGTGAAAAAAGAATAGCATGCATATATTGGCTCCGTTGTCTTTATGATACAAAAAGATGATCAACGGCACAGCAGATGAGGTAATTGAAGACCACCTGCTCCAACACAAATTAGCTTTCTTAGACTGGAGAAAACAAAGAAACAAATTTTCTTAGTAAACAAGGTTATCTCTCCTTGAGTCATCCTCGATCTGTTATATTTTGAGCATCTATTTATATCACAAAGACAACACAGCCAATACATGCAGGCTTTTTTTTCATCGGTTCACTTCAGCCAAACAAAATTTTGACCGCACTTGCCAAACTGATGTACTAGCTTTTATACTAGCGCAACAAACTCGCCGCCAAGTGAAGCGCAAACCGTGCCGGTCACGAGAATGAAAATGGTGCATTCCTAACGAAACGGAAAGCGCACGCCGCCGAAGACCAGCTTTTCTGCACGATGCGCGCAAACAATAAACCCATGCTTGAAGCATGGCAAGCGGTTCTGGCGAGCAGTGATGGTGGTGGTGGTGGAAAACGTTTACTTGCTCTATTTTACAATATTTTTTGCGGCTTCAGATGGAGTCTTCCATCTTATCATCAGGGTCGGTTCCCCTAGTCCAGGGTTCCGCTGAGGGTAGCTGCCCTGCGTACACGCCTTACTAGACCTTGTTGGACTTTCAGGATGTCGCTGGATAGCATCCTTTCCCACTGTTCCGCACTCGGGTTTTCCATTATGGGTAGCTTGCCTATTTTCTGGCAAGCCCATGTGGTATGGTATAGGGTTGGTTTGTCTCCACACCACGGGCACTCGCTCTTGTACTATGTGGGGTAGATTTTACTTAGGATGTTTAGGCACGGGAATGTTCCCGTTTGTAACTGTCGCCATGCTACGGCGTCTTCTCTGTTGAGTTGTTTGTGTGGGGGCGGGTATTTTCGTCTGATCCCTCTGTAGTAGTTAAGAATGTCTGTATAGCTTTGGGCTACCGGCTCGGGTTCCTCAACGGGGTCGGGATTGTTGGATGCTCGGTTTGTTGCCTACCCTCGAGCTATCCTATCCGCCTCCTGATTTCCCGTAATGTCGGTATGTCCCGGCACCCAAACTATCGTGTGTTTGGCCTGGTTGTTTTCGGTTTTGCCACTTGAGCGGAGAATGCGGAGCGCGCTGTGGCTGATTCTGCCGTTTAGGTAGTTGCGGCATGCAGCTTGTGAGTCGGTGAGTATGATTAAGGACCTATTGGATCGGTAGCCCTCCGCTGCCGCTAGAGGCACGGCTGCTTCTTCGGCCTCGACTACCGTACAGTTCCGGATTGACACGCTGGTGATTTCTTTTAGGTCCGAATTGATCACCGTTGCCACTTTGCTTTTCTTGTGGTTTCTGTCCTTAGTGTATGTAGCGGCATCTACGCACACAGTATGAGTTCTAGTTGCCAGTGTTCTTTGTACGTACTCTGCTCTTGCTTCTCTTCGCACCATGCGTACCGGCGCGGCTTCGCTCAACCCGACAAGGCGAGCGTCAGATCATCGAGATAGGTCAGCCGGATGTGCCGACGCCCTTTCACTCTCTGCTGCGCATCTGCTGATAGAGCGCGTTGGCATGCAGTTTTTCCCAGTTTGGCCACCGCTCGCGTGCTCCGTTTTACTTTTGGTGCACCTGTACAGTTATAGACAACTCTTTTTATTTTTCAACACATACTCGTTCTTCCCAAGTCTGCCGCTCCAAGGGCAAAGCGCCGCGCCGCTCCTGCGGCCCGTTTCGCAGCAGCCACCGCAAACGGAGCCTACCACATTCCTACACCCTCGACATATTCTTCTCATTCCAAGGAAATCCCCACCATTCCGGTGGTTATCGTGGCAACACCCTTTGTTTACTGCTACTGCTACTGCTACTACTACTCCTGCAGCTGCTGCTGCTGCCGCCGCTGCTGCCGCTGCTGCTGCCGCCGCTGCTGCTGCCGCCGCTGCTGCTGCTGCTGCCGCCGCTGCTGCTGCTGCTGCTTCTGCTGCTGCTTCTGCTGCTACTACTACTACTACTACTACTACTACTACTACTACTACTACTACTACTACTACTACTACTACTACTACTACTACTAGTACTACAACAACAACAACAACAACAACAAACGCGGACACTGAACGCAAGGAACGGACCTACTTTTAACAGCTATCGCTGTAAGACGCGATTTCCAAAAAGGTATCGTTATACTAAATGGTTTTCGACTCTTTGAAGGAAGTGTGCGAATCCCCGGAGGAGCTCAAAACTGGCCGCGGGGACTGCATTTCGCTGCAGGCGAAATGCAAAAGACGCCCGTGTGCTGTGCGCAATCCAGAACCCTTTGCTACGGCACCTCTTCCTCTCTTCCTTCTTTCACTCACTCCTTCATTCCTTCCCTTATGGCGCTGCTGAGGTTTCCACAGAGGGAAACGGTTACTGCTCCTTTCTTTTCCTCACAACCAATTTAATTTATTATTTGCTATTATTTATCGAGTCTCTTCTGAGCGCATTTTCGGAGGGAAGCTACCGTTTATAAAATACACCACGTGCGATTGCCTTTTATCTGATATAAGTTAAATAATTGTACTTCTAGCATGTGGTGCGCTGAAAAAGTCGGGTAATTAATAATTAAACGCACTGTTTTCTTTAGGTAACCACCAACCAACAATGCCAGTTCAAGTGCATGTCTGCGACATGCGCCAATTTTCTTGCACGCTTTACTCAGGTTGGAAACTGTATTGGCTACCTGCAGTACCCAGGTGGGGCTGTAATCATCCCACTGTGAACCTAAAAACTGCTGCGTCGCGAAAAACACGAGGCCACATTATGGGCAATTAGAAACGCGCGCCTGACTGATAGCATTGCTTGGCTGGGTGTTTCCGACGGAGCCCGTTAGCTGGCGCACGCCACGTGTGGCTCTTCCAGTGCGCGGAAGGTTGTACCATGAAAAGCGGTACAGGTTAGAGCCACTAGAAAAAAAATTGGCAGTGGCTTAGCTCTGGTCAAGCCTGGATCACGGCCGCTAGATACAAAGCGCGCTTTGCATCAAGCGGCCGTGCCTGGATATACAAGCGGAAAGGTTCAGTTACGTTTGGTTTGACGTCATGGCTGTCGCAGTTCGCGCACAGTGCACTGGGAGCACCACGATAACGGTGTAGGCAAGCGCGTTATATAGCCCTCCTTGCGCATGCGTAGTAACTGTGGTAACATATTGTCGCTGTACCAACTGGCCCAACATTCTGCTCTACTAAACTGTGGTAAACACGCGGCTGCAACGAAAGGTCAATCGGTGGTGAGGAGGCGAGCGCGCAGTAGTAGCGGCGGTGAGGCGGCGGCGCACATGCGCAGTAGCGCACGGCTGCACCGAAAGGTCAGGCGGCGGAGTCGGCGGCCACCTGCGCCGCGGCCACCTGCGCTGCGGCCACCTGCGCCGCGCGTGACGTCACTCGGTTTCGCGCATGCGCAGCTGTGGCAAATCGTGGCTCCGAAGGCTCACGCGAAGCGCGGCTGTGGTGCGGGTAGTGAAGCTTTTCGCTTCAAAATTTGCTGCGGTTCAACTCGACTGAACCTAGTAAGACGAGTGAAAGCTCTGTTAGACATGGTTTAGCTTCGATTAAACTTTATTGCATATCAATGGTTTGGCTTGGACGGCGAAGATACATCTTCGAAGCACTAGTTCCGGCACGTTGCTCATCCATGGCTTTGTATGAAGGTGAGCACACGCCACACGCTTTTACGGAGCGAACGGCATGTCTGGTCAACTGTGCATTAACAATGCGTTCTTACGAGTCCACATCCGTCTGTTCAGGCGGATGTTTAACTGCGTCTTCAGTCATTTCTTGGCCCATAAACCGCGCTTTACGGAAGCAATTTCCGGTGCAGTCAGTCGTCATTTTAATCCACACGGCCTTAACCGTTTCCACAGCTGCGAACAAAGCTATCCGAAATGGAACGTCGCCATCAATTGCTATCAGCATGAGCTGTATTGTGGCGCTAATGCTAGGACACTTTGAGCGCGTGATTGACGTCCATGTCCAGTGGCTGAATCTTGCACCCTTAATTCGGTGGCGAGAAGAGCACTGTCGCCACACTCAGAGAAGGCAATACGTGGCGCGTCGCAAAGTGTCAAGCATGAGCAGGAACTCTATTTTTTGAACTATGCCATGGCTAACTCAGCAAGCCACTCGACGAGCAAATTGTGCATCACCCTGATGAAACATATGCACGGTCTTCGAATAACAGCAAAAAGTGACGCATAATGCAGGCCTTTGTGTTCGGCCTGTAGCATACGAAAGCTTATCTCGAAAAGTTTGGTTCGGTTTATAGAGGTAACCACTGAGCCACCGCGGCGGGGCTTATCTCGAAAAGTGTAAAGCTGTAGGTAAACTACAGCTTATATTGTCTCTGCATGGTGCTAGAACGCAGTTTGCTTTCGCTCCAGGATGGACTCCGCTCATCGAGCCTCGTCGGAACATGGTGCAAAAACTAATGGGGATGGCTGAGATATTTTTATTTTTATACATATAAGATGTAAATAAATAAAAATCCAGCCACTTCTCGCATTATTTCCAGGATGGCGTGTTTGTTTAAGTCACCAGCGCCGTCATGAAGACGTCTTTAGAGGCAGAAAGGGAACGATTAAGGCACTCGTTGACATGCCATGCAAGAGGCACACCTCTTCGGCTAAACTTTCCCTAAATCCCGTGCGCTGATTTCGCCGGATCCCGAAAGCACTGACCCCACTGTGGACGGGCGATGAGCGAATTGTGCTTCATGCCGCATTGAAACACAAGGTAGTCGAATAGGTGATTATGAACGCAATTCCTGTCGTGTCCACAGCCTTAACACGAGTGACGAAAACCGTGGCTTGGACTGCCGCCAGCACCGCGAAGCGATAGTCATCGGATGCGAGATAATGCTGTAGGCACGTTTACGTCAGCTGACGACAACGGAGCTCGTTTTTTTCGCCTGTGCGCGATTTCCGCGCAGACAGCGCGCTTGTTACGGGGATGTTCACTGCGATTTGCTTGCCGATGCAGCCTCGCACGCCCGGGCAGCGCATTGCAGTTATCGAGTGCGTGCTGAACTGCCTCAGCTCGCACGCCTCGCGAGTTCGGTCCGAAGGCTGCCGATCTAACAAATAGATGTCACGAGCAGTGTGGTGCGCTTCCCAGTTCACCCACATATGCCGAAACTTCAGGCAGCGCACACACTGCTCAGACAATTAATTTGTTAGATCGGCAGTCTTCGGACCAAAGTCGCAATCCGCACGAGCTGAGGCCGCATAGCGCGGAATTTCGGGTTCCTGAGATAAGAGAACTGCAACGCGCGCTGCCGAGGCGTACCAGGCCCCATTTGCTACAATGAAGAGGAGAAACGCCCCCGTAGCGAGCGCGAAGTCTACGCGGCGATTGGGCACAGGCGAAAAAGCAGAGCTGCGCACCAGCTATCGTCAGCCGCCGTAAACATGCCGACAACATTATCTCGCACCCGATGACTGTCGCTTCGTGGCGCTGGTGGCACTCCAAGCCGCGGTATCGGTCATCCGTGTTAAGTCTGTGGTCATCTGTACACCGGTACGATAGCTACGAACAAGGAATCTGTCGCGACAACCTAATCTGATATTTAAAAACCGGGGGCTAGAGTTACGTGCGCCCGGCTCAGAACGGCCTATATACCCTCTGAAGAACAGCGAACCAGCGAACCAAAATATACTTCTCCAGACGCGGTGTTCAACGAGCAGAAAAAAAAAAGTTTGCAGCCGTAGGTCGAACATTTTTTTTTCTTTACGTTATGAGTAACGAGTCTCTGTGCATTCAGAAACATGTAATAGCGTATTATAACGCATGTTTATAGTTAAGTCCATACGCGGCTAAATGCGTATTTAAGTCAAACTCAGAAGTAATCTCATGGCAAAGCGCGAGAAACCTGGGACGGTTTTTGGCATGGAGTAAGGAAGGCTCAGGAGAGGCCCTCAGCTGCCCGCCGAAAAATGTGCCGGAAGTTATGTGTTTTCGCAGTGGTGCGTCTTTGGCCGACTGCGCAGCCAATAGTAAGCTTGGGTGCAGCGGAGTCGTCTGCTGCATTGTTTGCTGCGCATGCGCAAGCGCGCTGAGACCCTCGCGTCCAGCTTCAAAAAATGCGACGGAACGGCCTCTCCTGAGTTCTTCCCTTCCTCCAGCCACACGGAAAAAGAAGGTGATTTAGGCAGAGCAACCAACTTGGGAGGCTGCTCAGGGCGCCGCCATTACTGCATAATGCATGAAAAGGCGGCTACGTGGGAGCAGATGATTCCTATGGCACTGAGGCTGCAGAACTGGCGCGTTTCTGTAAAAACTCTGTAAAAGAAATGTGCATTATTATGTGCCCGGGGTTTGCCGAGGATGTACTGATCGAGGCATAACACCTTCATTTGTAGGCGCTTAGCCAGCGGAACAGGAATACCGGAATAGTACTGTCCCTTTCTTTTTTACGGTCTACGCTTCATAACATGAGCCTTTAGAGATCACTTATAGAACGAGTTATAAAGTCGCGAGCCCGCGGTCGCGTTCAGAGTTGTCAGCTAGTAGAGGCATGCCTCTTGGCGAACCTGGTTCTTAGGCCAAATTAACAGCAGGATTGGCGGGCCAAAGGGTCGAAATCGCGAACTACGAATACCGCAGTGAACTTCACGAGAAGAAGTATTCTGCTTAAACTCACTAGAGCTCTCGCTTATGTAACCCGACGAGAACACGTTACGTGAGCGAGACATCTGCTTTGGTAAAAAGAAAAAAAATACCTACTTGAGAAACAGCGTGCAAACACCATAGAAGCCATTTCACAGCGCTCTGCATATTTTGCGGCCACGTGGTGGTGTTCTGTCTCGACGAGAGTAGGGAGTATGCCGCGCCCAAAGGCCCATATTTACGCTGCTTAGCATTAAAGTGGGAGATAGAAGAGAAAGCGTTTAACGACGCCGCTTTATGATCTCTTCACTTCATGACCACGCGAAAGCAGCGGTATAAATGGCCAACCACAATGAAGTAATAGAATGCGGTGCTTTTTCTCGTCTTGGTCGTCAGCGTCCGGGTCTCGACGGCTCTGAATAGAGCGCCGAGCCCGGTCTGTTCCGTGAATTTGAATATTTTGCTGCAAATGTATTTGGCTTTTGTTTGTAATATTTTCTCCCTGTCGTAAAAAAAATAATAAAGTGAAGGCCGAAGCAAGGTGTGCGCATACAGCCCCTGGAAAGACTCTAGGTTCTTCCCTATCCGCCGACATTGCGGTTAGAAGCTTCTGTGTGCTACATGGAAAATGCCATGCACCTGCTCTCAACAGCGGCTATTAGGGAACGACGAGTGCCGATGCTGTCCTTCCTTGTTGGCTATTCCTGCGAAGACAAGCACCAAAGAACAACTGAAGGAAACAAAAACCCAAGGAAACAAAACTGAACTAAACAAAAAAAATGTATCTGGATTCCTATCAGTAACGCATTCTGTATCTTGTCGGGAAAGCGCATGCGCTGCTGGTTGAAGATTGAGTGTATATTATCGATGTCTTTTCCAATAAACTTTGCTATTAGTAGCGCTTGTCCTTCCTACTTCTTCCCCATGTCGCGGCTCTGTGTTGGTAGTCAAACTCAAACAATGTACCAACAAGCTCAACTCTCTGTTTTACTGCAGTTTATTTCTTGTACATTGCGTCCTGTTCCATGTCCTATTCCTGCTGTTTTTGACAACCAGGCCGCCCTGGCTTCCCTAATCACAGTGTGTGCTTTCAAAGCACGGCTAGGCCTCCTGCCATGCTAGATGCGCATGTACTTTGTTTTGTTGAGGTTCTGGTGTTGTGCGATGGCCTGCTTCCGTCTAAAGGTCACAGTCGCAGGATGGGCCGGATAATGTCATCGGAGTGATGGCGATAGCGCCGTTTCTACAAGGGCTGCCTCTGGGTAGCATGCGGCAAGGACAGGCATCTTGTGCGGTGATTTCGTTAGAGATGCGAACAGCCGAAAAGACACACGGAGTTCCTGTAGTATTCCTCACTGCCTTGGCTACCTGAAAAAAGGAAGTCTCCATGTTCCGAAGGGGAGGTACTAGTTTCGGACGATTAGCCAGTGCCGGAAAGGTTATAGAAGTCCTCAAGTTAGGTCCGAAATTCTGTGTCCGGCCAACTCTCCAAAAAGAAGAGAAGTTGTCTCTTGGAAGGATCATCTGTCTTCTAGCCCGGAAAGTAGAGAAACCTAAATGCGTTGTGGAATGATTGATTCTTTGAAGAGGTCTGAGGGTGGGTCTGTTAAAAGGTATTAATGTTTTGCACCTTTGGTCAACTTCTTGACGTCAGGGAAACTGCACGTGATTGTTTCAGATAAACAGGGGTATTTTGTTACTTTGCCGGGAAAACTCTTGCCGTCACAAAAAACTTTAAGCTTGTGCGCGCCAATGCTAGTAGTCAAAAGCGCGAAGCGTTCTGGATAGTGGAAGAAATGAATTTGGAGGGCCTCTATGCATCTGTTAAGAATGCGAAAGGAAACTGTCTGGAATTGCTTTATTCTGAAGAAACCCACAAACCCGACATTCCTTCCCGATGTATCGCTACTAAGCGTGCTGCCTGGCGACATACAGTGTCCACTTTTTTTTTGTACGGGAACTTATATACACTTGCCATTGATGATAAGTTTCTTGCGTCAAATTGTTTGCCATTTGTTGAATACTTGAAGCATAATAACGAGGGTTTGTGCGGTGTGTTTAGTATCTGTGTGGAGGACATGTTTTATTCACTTCGTCATGATATACTCCTCCAGTGTGTTAGCAGATGTACAGAAGAAAATGGTGATGATGCCCTCATTTCAAAGTGCGAGGTATCTGTTGGTTCTTTGATTGGAACTTTTGTCTTCTCATCTTAAATTCACTTTTGTTGACCCGACTGTTTATTAAAAAAAAAAAACGGGGGTGTGCATCGGCTCGAAAATGGCTCCGGTGCTAAGTAGCATCTTCCTTTGCTATGTGGAAAAGGCTATAAAAAGTAATTAAGTTGACTGCATTCAGCAGGCCTACCAACATGTGGACGATTATCTAATTTTCGTCGACAATACTGTCTTCAAGAGGCAGGTAGATGATATTTTAAAGATTTTTGGTGTTAGTGGTTATGGCTTGAAATTTACCTTTTAAACTCCGGACAGAAATCGGCTGCAATTCTTAGCAGAATGAATATGAAACACTATCATGTTTGTTGGTCTTTTCTACAGCAGTCGGAAAAGCCCTTCCTTAGTTACCATTCAGGGCCTTAGAAGATAGTAAATTGCGGCTTGGCTGTGTCATGTTTGGGATAAGAAATTTCTAAGTCATGCGTGAATACTATTGATAAATTTCAAACAGCAGGTCCAGACGCTAAGATCAGCGGGTTTACCTGATGCTATAATACTTTCTCGAAAAAAAAATCATGAAAAAGTTTAAATCATTTGGTGAGCATGAACTACTGGGTCATTGCAGCAGGGAGAAAAAGAAGTATGCTCCAGTACCGTACATTCATTAATTGTCCTATCGACTGAAGCAGGTAGGCACTGGAATGGGGTAGAAGTCTTGTTTTCGGCTCTTAATCAGCTAGGAAAAATTTGCACCATCGTTGACAGAAGGGCCCGAGAATAAAAACAAGAAAAAGTAAAAAAATGAGTCAAATGCAACATGCGTGCAGTTTGCACCATGTGCAAACTGCACTCATGCTGTTGTCTCTGACGCCTCCCTAGCTCCTCGAACAAAAATTCATGCAATCCTGTTTTTACTAGAACTAAAGTTGTGTATAGGCATAAATATCAGTCAAGAAGAGAAATACTGTATGTGAGGCGTATCATATTCACAAAATGCAGGGGGCACTTTGACTGTCTAATGTGGGTAGAGGCGGAAGCGTTTTCCGCACCACCTTCGCTGTTTCTGTGGCACTGGTGGCGTCACATATATTTGAGTACTAATTACTAAGTGATGGCAAATCACTAATTAATTGTTAATTACTCATTACTGCCTGAATTCTAATTAACTGCTAATTAATGACGCTTAAACTTCGCCTTTAGGAGTGGAATGCGACAGCGCTGTAGCGCTGCCAGGGAGTCCACGGAACGCCACCACCCGTTCGGCCCGATGCCTTGCCCTTTGAACGCAACGCTTTTTGAGGAAAGGAAATGGCGCAGTAATTCTCTGTCATCTCGATGGACACCTGAACCGCACCGTAGAGGAAGGGAGGAGGGAGTGAAAGAAGATAGATAAAGAGGAGCCGTAATGAAGAAAATGAAAATTGTATTTGAGGAAAGGAAATTACGCAATAACTGTCTCACATATCTCGGTGGACACCCGTCAAAATTCAGGGGGCACTTTTTTGACCTAAAGTGTGGTCACTGATGTGTGGTTAAGATGTTAAGCTTCGCCCCTAAGAGTGGAACGCGACAGCGTCTTGCAACGCTGCCAAGGAGTCCATAGAACGCCATCGCCCATTCGGTTCTACGCCTCGCTCGTCGGTAAATTGGTTTTTGAGGAAAGGAAATGTATCTGTTTCTCATTTGTTGGTGGACACCTAAACCTCACCGGAAGGGAATGGAGGAGGATGAGAGTGAGTGAAGACACCGTATTCACTAGACGCGCCTTTGTTCATTCTAAACCATCGAGCTGGCATGGCGGAGTGGATAGCGTGCTCGTCTCTCACGCCGAAGACCGGGGTTCGATTCCTGAGCTCGACGAATTTCTTGATCGGTTTTATTTATTTATATGGCCTGACTAGTAAAGCTAATTAGGCTAATTGGGTAATTAAGCAATTAACTAAGCTCAGTCCCACTTACTTGGAGCATCACTATACGATCCCTTCAATTGGATGGTTACTAGCCAAAGTGCAATTGGCCCCGTTTGAAATTCGCGCACTGTGACGTCACGAACGTTTCCACCAATTGAAAAGCGTGACATTTTCTGTCGACAACTGCTGCTTACAACGATGAGACATTAAAGGCTTCCGCCTTAATAACAGCCACACGTGCGTGAGCACTCCTGTTTTTATCCATGACTGTGAAATTATGTATCTGGATCACTATCAGTAACGCATTCTGTATCTTGCTGGGGAAGCGCATGCACTCCTGGTTGTAGATTGAGTGTACATCATCCATGTCTTTTCCAATAAACTTTGTTGTTAGTAGCGCTTGTCCTTCTTTCTTCGTCCCTTGTCGCGGCGCTGTGTTTGTAGTGTTGGGGACGGAGGGGCCCTTGGAATTTGGTGGGTCGTTCACGCCTGCAGGTCCCGGCTCCGCAGGACGGTGTCGAACTCCGTTATGGAGGAAACCGTACAGCAGGTTTAATTGTACATAACTACAATCTAGATAGGAGTGCTTCGGTCACAAAACAACATCCAGTTAAATAGGGTTCATATTCCCCAGATCCCTGACTGGGGATGTCCGAAGCACGAGACCTCTGTCGAGGACAAAGCCGTCTTTCAATTAGCAGCACCAACTTGACCTTGCGCAGCCCCACCCCGTCATCCGGCGACCCGAGGGTAGACTCGGCCACTGGACGCCGTCGCCGCTGCTTCCGCCGCTGCCGTCGCCAGCCCTCGCCGCATCTTGCTTCACGATGACTCACGTCTGGAAGTAATTCTTCATAGGCCCGTGTACTCCAATCTTAACAGTAGTCAAGCTTGGACCTCCGGCTGAAGCTTCTTCAGGCTGCATTCTTCACACACTACGAGTCTTTAGGTATGGTTTGTAGCGCACGAATTCCTCTGGAAACTACATTTTCCACAAGAGTCAACAATTTGAACGTCGATCTTGGGCTTCAGTGGCCTTCTGCTGGTGCCTAATTGAACTTCTTTTGCAGGGCAACCTGTTTCACAATGGCGAAAGGGCACACCTTGCAGGGCTAGGTTCTCCAACTGGAGCGTCTTCTTAACCTCGAGTAACGAGTCGGATGTCGCGTATTAAAAAGTCATTATCAGATAACACGCAGAAAGGTATTTCAGAAGTTTTATTGTTTATGAATAATGGGGTTTAACGTCCCAAAGCGACTTAGGCTATGAGGGACGCCGCAGTGGAGGGCTCGGGATAATTTGTACCACCGGTGGTTCTTTAACATGCACTGACATCTCGCAGCACACGGGCCTCTACGTTTCGCTTCCATCGAAATGCGAACGCCGCTGCCGGGATCGAACTAGCGTCTTTCGAGAAGTTTTATCGGAACTCGGAAGTTTTTATCATTAGTTTTTCAAATATTCAATAGTTCTGACAAGTGCTGTGAGCTGCTGGCTCCTTTTCTTTACGACGTCAGTGATTTTGAGAAAGGGCAAGAATTTGCCACTAATGCTTCACAGCGTAACTAAAAGCCTAATTGAAAACGATCAATGTGGAAAGGCTGTTTTAGTGAAAACCTAATAAGTGAGAGCGTTGAAGCTGAATAGCGTCGAATCCTTTTGCTCATAAGATCGGCTGAATCCGACCTGTCTTCGACGTAGATAAAAAAATATTCCAAACATTGACCAGTAAAATTCGCTGCTAATGACTATAACGTTCCCAGAATCGAGTCAGCTGCCTGCGCTTTAGGTGCTCGGCCATGTGCAGTGCGCTCTTTGAAGGAGGAAATGGAAGCCATGCGGCCATGTGTTCGCCGACGTAGGTTTAAAATACCGCTGGTACTGTTACGAGTGATTTCTTAGCAGCTGATTCTGTGGTTTGAAAAGAAAAAGAGTATAGAAGTTTCGCCTCAAAAACGGTTCTCAGCTAGCCTCGAGTCGACGGGATACCGGTGCATTTCGGGTTTAACCGATTTTGTTATTTTTTTTTTACCGTTGGGTGCTTTTCGGCTAGAATTGGGAAGTGCACGGCCTATACCAATAGTACTTTTACCCCCATCAGTGAGACAGGGCTGTCTTTTGTCTCCTCTCTTCTTCGCCGTTTGCCTTGAGCCATTTTGCTTGAGACTTCTAACGAGGCCTGGGATACCTGGATATACCTTTTTTGGAAGAGATGTTCGAGTTTTAGCACGTGCAGATGACATAGCAGCGTTTTGTACGAATCTGGAAAGTGTGCAAAAAGTTGTAAAAGAAGCCGCAGCTATTTGCACCGCAAGTGGAAGTGCTATCAGCTGGACAGAGTGTTTAGGTTTCTGGCGCAGGAACTTGCAGTAGCCGCCTGAGGTGTTTTGCAATATGCAACGGGCAGTAACGGCCGGTTTAGGCATACCACAGCGACACTAGTACCACGGCCGCTCGATCTCCCTCTCTTGGGAGCGGCCTGCCGAGTGCGCCTCGCGGCCTGTGATGGCGGAAGTACCAGCTTGCGCCGCCGCGGCGGCCGTGGCGCTGGCTATCGGTGAAGGAGTAGAAGCGCTGGCAGGGCTTTGTGTGCATTTGTAACGGAATCGTTGCCTGCAGTTTTGCGGTGTATGCACTGCACCTCACGGTATGCACTGGGCCTCGGAGCCCTGTGAGTTAGGGCTCTGAAATTTAATAAAAATTATATTTCGATCTACTGGTTCTTTATCCTGTAGTATTCATAATGGTATAAAGTAGGGAACGGGATGGCCGGGTATAATTTCACACCTTTGGAAACGCAAATAAAATGAGCACGGTCGCGTACGCGGATGTTTGTCGATATCCCCGTGGTCGGTAAGGCTCGCAGCACAGAAAGCTATGCAGAACACGCAACTAAGAATGTCATAACGTCTACTGACATTGTTTTGTCCATGCATGCTCAACTCATGCCCTTTGTTTACGGCACAGATGCACTTATTACTTTTTTCGAAAAAGTGCCCTCAGATAACAAGAATATTTTTTTACTCAGTATTGTTGATGTATATAAAAGACGGCGAGCAGTAACGATTCTCCGTACATTTCCGCTTATGCAGGACATAAATACATGTTGTAATGTGATGGCGAGCCGAAGACAGGACTACACGGCGAATGATCATGGCATAATTTAACGTTGGTGGTGGGCCTTGCGCGAGCCCTCCTGTGCTCGCCACTGCTCGCTCTGTAGTCTTGTAGTTGGCGACAATATTGTGAATTATGTCAAGGAGGAGGGGCTAAAGGCGAACCATGTGTCTCCTCACGAGACTTTAACATGTGTCTCCTCACGAGACGAGCACATCTGACAACAGCACAAGAATACTTCGTGTACCTTTGATACAGTAATAAAATACGCAGCACACAAAAATGAAAGGGAGTAGCTAGAAACACTTTAATAAGACCACTCGTCAAGCATGTGCTCTCTGTCCCGAAAAGTCTTGCGTCTATAGAGGCTTCCGCGAAAGTTTCAGGATGCTTTCTAGCGAGCTATTCACGTCTACTGCCCAGTTGGCTAGGAGTGGCCTCAACAGTTTCTTCTGCAGCGTGCTTCGGCACGGTAGTTTCAGAAGCTTTCTTCCGCGCACCAAGTCGTATTCTTTGGAGGACGTTGCTCTCCATAATATACACTCTCTCAATGTTGGCTCGTCCCAAGCTGGTCTTGCTTTGTCAAAGTTCATGACCTGTTCCAAGACAAATTTCGCAGTCTTGTCACCGTCTGCTGCAGCCTTGGACATGTTCACTGCGGCCTACACAGCTCGGTCATCTTCATAACGTTTCAACCGTTGGCGGACTTCGTCATAACTTTCTTGCAGCTTTTGCAGTCGCTCATTAGGTCCTCGGGTTTGCATTTCGACGCGATGAGCTCTTGTTTTAGTCTCGTCGAAAAAGCCTGTCAAATTGAATGACGTCTGACATTCTTCATATTTACACTCCTTTATCCGACATACTTCTACACCAATGCAATCGTCCGAAGAATGGCTTTCTGCTACATCTGAGTGGACTCTGAAACTTTCGCTTCCGCCGTGTTCAGTGCTGAAATCTGAGTGTGCAGATTTCTCTTCCGCATTTATTCCTCTCGATTTACCTTCTAAAGTACCGCTTGTCTGAGATATGAGAACGTCAGGTTGCGCACGACAATGCGATGTCCGCTTCTTTGAAGTCACCGGCTGTTTGTATGTAGGATAGAAGGGAAACTTCGTCGGAACCGCCGTCGGCCTGAGCACTTGCGCTTCGTTCCTTGTCGGTAATCCTCCTGATTGAAATGCAGTGAGCATACAACAGCTCTGGAGCTCGGTTGCCACTGGCTGCCCTTGTCACCACCTTGCCGCGAGATGTTGCGTAACCACTCCTCCCGAAGGTTTGCATTGGACGGTAGTTCATGATAACAAAGTTCCGGGTTTCTTGCAACATTTTATAGGCAGCGCGGCGCACAACAGTTTTTAGGCATTATCGAAAACCCCTTAAAGGATCTGGCAAAAAACGAAGCTTATACGCCATCGTGGTAGGAGCACGTGCAGCACAGCTTACCGAGGAGCACTCTTTCGCTCGACGAAGACATACGACAAGGCACCGCGTTTACGGTTATTCGCCAGTATTGTGCGCATCTACACTCATAAAAAAGAGTTCACAATGCTTGTTTTCGACGCACGTACAGGCGCGGCCATAAGTAAACGGAGCACGCTATTGCGTTCGAAGTGCAATCACGCCTTCTACATTGGTAATGAAGAAGCGTTGTTTGTCTACAAAAAAGCCCACCAACCTCCTCTACCAGCATGCGCGTAACACTGCTGGAAATTTCAATTAGGTGGCGCGTGAAAAATATTCGAGGACAGTTGCGTGCTCCGTTTAATTTTGTCCGCGCCTGTACGTGAGCGTAGTGAAGTTCGAACAGGAACAACACGTAAACGCAAGAGAAAACACAGAAAGCCTCAGCTTCCGAGCCTCCGACCGCGCCGGCCTGCCGGGAGCGTTTCACCGATGCTTGGCGCCCCTAGCGGCCGAAATGGCAAGCAGCCGCATCACACTCTCCCCTTTGTCTGCTCCGCGACTCGGCAGGCCGCTCCCAAGGGAGGATCGAGTGGCCGTGCTAGTACGATAGAAAAGAACATTGGGTCGGTGAAGTAGAGCGAGTGAAAGCTCAGACAAGTGGAAGGAGACAATTTTTCCACGTTTGCAAGGGCAGCTCTGTGCAGTTTGTTTTTAGGTGCGAAAATATTTTCTGTTTCAAGCCTTATCTTTGGCAAAGATTTCTGTACAAAAACTGCGTAAAGTGGTTGCAACGTTTATTTCGGCATCAACGTTGGAGCGCACCAGTAGTTGCATTCTGTTCCATGCAATGCGGAACAGAACGGCTGCGATTATGACATGTATTTCTGGAGTATATTGTCATCAGATTCCTTTCCTTGCGTGACCAGAGTGGTGTTTTTCATAAAACTGCGACCTAAGTGCGACTGCATGATTCATTGCCTGATAAAGTGGTTTCGTGTATGTGTGCAGGAGCAATTTCGTTAAGGGCTTTTTATGCGCTAAGTTGTGTCTTTCCATAAAGTCAAGACGAGATTTTCAAGTCCATATCTGCCCCCTGTTGCGCGGAAGCGGCTTTACAAAGACTTGGTTGAAAAATTCACGCCTGTGCCTCTTCATCGTGCTGTATGTTCATTGGGTTCAGAGTGGGATGGGCTCAAAAGGGTGAAAGGGATATCCGTGATATCGTTGCTTAAGTCTTTCTTCTTTCAATTGCACTCCGGCACACTCCTAATGAAGCTATGGTTCCAAAGCACCGGCCTCTTTGTGCCTTGCTCGATTAATTGCTTTATTTGTAAAAAGCCGGAGTGGACAGCGCAAATCCTTCTTGACTGTCGGGATGCAGTTATTGTATATAGGACGTCCTAAAGCTCACCATTAAGAAGGACCTACCGGTAACGCCGGTTAGAATACGTTTTCTGCCATGCGACCAACCATGTGGAGTTCCGAGCAATCCGTTCATCCCCTTGTGTATGGATAGCGTATTGAGAGCAGGAAAAGGTGATCGGCATGACCACATTGTTGTATACCCCGCTCGTCAGTATTTTGTTGAAATTGTACGTGATATACACGCATGATGTATCCAAGCGATAAGGTGATCCCCCGGACTGGCTAGCTGTCTCGGACAAGTTGAGATCGATTAACCCATATTATCACAAGACACTTGTTATAAAGTCATCAGTGCTTTTAGGGCCGTGTAACTTTGAACTGTTTTGTTTCTAAGCCGGTAATAAAAGGAAACCCGTGGCAAGGTGGTGTTTATTTTTTTATTTGCTTCGCACTTCATCCACCGTTGGTAACGCTCGGGCACAGCACGCGCATTGGGCGTTACTGAGTAGGTTTCCACCTTAGGCTAGGACCCTTTGCGACAGCATTTCGTCCGCCTCGGTAGCGCAGTAGGCAGCGCGTCAGTCTCATAATCTGAAGGTCGTGAGTTCGATACTCACCCGGGGCAAGGCGGTGCTCATTTTTTATTTGCTTCGCACTTCACACACCGTTGGTAACGCTCGGAGACAGCACGCGCATTGGGCGTTACTGAGTAGGTTTCCACCTTAGGCTAGGACCCTTTGCGACAGCATTTCGTACGCCTCGGTAGCGCAGTAGGCAGCGCGTCAGTCTCATAATCTGAAGGTCGTGAGTTCGATACTCACCCGGGGCAACGCGGTGCTCATTTTTTATTTGCTTCGCACTTCATACACCGTTGGTAACGTTCGGAGACAGCACGCGCATTGGGCGTTACTGAGTAGGTTTCCACCTTAGGCTAGGACCCTTTGCGACAGCATTTCGTACGCCTCGGTAGCGCAGTAGGCAGCGCGTCAGTCTCATAATCTGAAGGTCGTGAGTTCGATACTCACCCGGGGCAACGCGGTGCTCATTTTTTATTTGCTTCGCACTTCATACACCGTTGGTAACGTTCGGAGACAGCACGCGCATTGGGCGTTACTGAGTAGGTTTCCACCTTAGGCTAGGACCCTTTGCGACAGCATTTCGTACGCCTCGGTAGCGCAGTAGGCAGCGCGTCAGTCTCATAATCTGAAGGTCGTGAGTTCGATACTCACCCGGGGCAACGCGGTGCTCATTTTTTATTTGCTTCGCACTTCATCCACCGTTGGTAACGCTCGGGCACAGCACGCGCATTGGGCGTTACTGAGTAGGTTTCCACCTTAGGCTAGGACCCTTTGCGACAGCATTTCGTCCGCCTCGGTAGCGCAGTAGGCAGCGCGTCAGTCTCATAATCTGAAGGTCGTGAGTTCGATACTCACCCGGGGCAACGCGGTGCTCATTTTTTATTTGCTTCGCACTTCATACACCGTTGGTAACGTTCGGAGACAGCACGCGCATTGGGCGTTACTGAGTAGGTTTCCACCTTAGGCTAGGACCCTTTGCGACAGCATTTCGTACGCCTCGGTAGCGCAGTAGGCAGCGCGTCAGTCTCATGATCTGAAGGTCGTGAGTTCGTTCCTCACCCGGGGCAAGGCGGTGCTCATTTTTTGTTTGCTTCGCACTTCATACACCGTTGGTAACGCTCGGAGACAGCACGCGCATTGGGCGTTACTGAGTAGGTTTCCACCTTAGGCTAGGACCCTTTGCGACAGCATTTCGTCCGCCTCGGTAGCGCAGTAGGCAGCGCGTCAGTATCATAATCTGAAGGTCGTGAGTTCGATACTCACCCGGGGCAAGGCGGTGCTCATTTTTTATTTGCTTCGCACTTCACACACCGTTGGTAACGCTCGGAGACAGCACGCGCATTGGGCGTTACTGAGTAGGTTTCCACCTTAGGCTAGGACCCTTTGCGACAGCATTTCGTCCGCCTCGGTAGCGCAGTAGGCAGCGCGTCAGTCTCATAATCTGAAGGTCGTGAGTTCGATACTCACCCGGGGCAAGGCGGTGCTCATTTTTTATTTGCTTCGCACTTCACACACCGTTGGTAACGCTCGGAGACAGCACGCGCATTGGGCGTTACTGAGTAGGTTTCCACCTTAGGCTAGGACCCTTTGCGACAGCATTTCGTCCGCCTCGGTAGCGCAGTAGGCAGCGCGTCAGTCTCATAATCTGAAGGTCGTGAGTTCGTTCCTCACCCGGGGCAAGGCGGTGCTCATTTTTTATTTGCTTCGCACTTCACACACCGTTGGTAACGCTCGGAGACAGCACGCGCATTGGGCGTTACTGAGTAGGTTTCCACCTTAGGCTAGGACCCTTTGCGACAGCATTTCGTACGCCTCGGTAGCGCAGTAGGCAGCGCGTCAGTCTCATGATCTGAAGGTCGTGAGTTCGTTCCTCACCCGGGGCAAGGCGGTGCTCATTTTTTGTTTGCTTCGCACTTCATACACCGTTGGTAACGCTCGGAGACAGCACGCGCATTGGGCGTTACTGAGTAGGTTTCCACCTTAGGCTAGGACCCTTTGCGACAGCATTTCGTACGCCTCGGTAGCGCAGTAGGCAGCGCGTCAGTCTCATGATCTGAAGGTCGTGAGTTCGTTCCTCACCCGGGGCAAGGCGGTGCTCATTTTTTGTTTGCTTCGCACTTCATACACCGTTGGTAACGCTCGGAGACAGCACGCGCATTGGGCGTTACTGAGTAGGTTTCCACCTTAGGCTAGGACCCTTTGCGACAGCATTTCGTCCGCCTCGGTAGCGCAGCATTCTACTTCCGGCCACTGGCGTGTACGGACGCAGGATCATGAGCTCCCACGGAGCGGCGACGGCGGCCATCGATGGCCGCGGAAACAGGTTCAGCGCCGAAGACAAGGAGTATGAGATCTTTTTGCCGACCCTGCCCACCGGACGTGTTGTTCTAAACACAGTTTTTTTGCACGGAGATGTGCGTGTGAGACCTTACAGGGTCGAAGACTTCAGGGACGCCCTCGCCAACACTGGTGCGCTCCCCGACGTCGTGGCGTTGGGGGCGTACCAGGTAAACCACGTGTGGGCGGTAACCTTCAGCAGCCCAGAAGCCGCGAAGAAATTAGCCGCCTTGAAGGAGCTTGAGGTAAAGGGACGCCGGTGCATTGTTTTCGACCCGGAGGATCAGCAGGTAAAGCTGCGCCTGCATTGGATGCTGCACGGCGTCGCCGATGACGACATCCGGACTGCTTTCGCGGCGTTCGGAAACGTGACCGAGGTGACGCGGGAGCGTTGGCGCGTTCAAGGAATGAAAGAGAAGGGATCCACCACGAGAACAGTGCTGCTCAAGTTGAAGCCAGGTATGAAGGTGGACGACCTGCCCCACCAGGTTCGAGTCGCCGGCGAGTTAGCTCTCGTGGTGGTGCCCGGGCGGCCGATGCAGTGCCTGCGTTGCCACGGCGCGGGTCACGTTCGTCGCGACTGCAAGGTTCCCAGGTGCTCCAAGTGCAGGCGCTACGGACACGCGGACGAGGACTGCGTCCGCACCTACGCGTCTGCGACCGGGCTCGGAGGTAAAGGAGACAGCGCGGAGCTGATGGATGTCGCGGAGGCTGAGGACGCAGCGAGGGGTACCGACGAGTTGGGCAACCTCCCTGTGTCGCTGGACACGTCGGCGACTTCAAGCGGCGACGCCCCCCTTGCCAGTGGACCAGGACTCCAGCCACCAACGGGAGACTCGCCTCAGTCAAAGGAGGCGACTTCGGGGGATGCAAAAAGCCTACCAGTGCCCATGGACTTTGTAGCGAAGGAGCCTACCGAGGGTCATCGGCAGAACACCGGTGGCCGTGCGACCACTGTGGCTACGCCTGGGAAGCGTCCCCATGGAGACACCAGCCCCGACGGCGACAAGGAGGCGGCGCCCAGCGTAGAGGAACCACCAGCAAAGACGCCTCAAGCAAGGCGGGCCAGTTTTCGGCCGCGCCCTAACCTTGCGAGCGAGAAGCGCGCCGGCGACAAGGCGCCTCCCGAGCTGGGCCAGGTGCACGCTCAGGATGACGCCGGCGGCGATGGCGGCGGTGGCGTCTAGCCATGTGCTGGACGCGAGAGGTAAGCACCATGCTTTCGGTCTCTTCTTCTTATGTAAAAATGGCTCCTGCATCTCCGCTGAAAGTCGCCTCCCTAAATGTTAGAGGTCTGGCAGGAAAAAGAAAGCAAGGCCAGCTTTTTCGGCTTTTAACGGAGCACGGCATAGATGTACTGGCCGTGCAGGAGACGAAAGTCGACGGCGAAGAAGAGACCGGGAGAATGGTGCAACGTTTCACGTCCTCGTTTTTTGCTGTCGTTAGCCACGCTGTAGGCACATCGGCTGGTTGTGTTCTCTTTCTAAAGAAGTTGCCGGGGCTAGAAGTGCAAGCTCATTTCTCTTGTGTGTCGGGCCGGTGTGTCTTCCTTGACTTTCGATTGAATAACGTCGAGTGGCGGATTATTTGTGTGTACGCGCCAAATGAAGCAGAAGAAAGGGCGCAGTTTTTTTACAGCATCGAAGAACGCCTTCGTTGTGACAGACAGCTGATCGTCCTAGGCGATTTTAACTGTGTTCTTAGTGCGCGAGATAAGACAAGCCCTCGACCGTTTAGAGATGCAAGCACACAAGTGTTATCGCGAATGGTTGAGAACTGGAACATGGAAGATGTAGCAGAGTGTCTTGAGGGAACGCGTGCAGTAAAGCTCACACACTTCCAGGGTTCAAGCCATGCACGGCTGGACCGCATTTATGCATCCGTCGATGTCTTACCTGAATGTCATAGTTACGATGTTGTGCCAGTATCTTTTTCAGACCATTGTTTAGTTAAATGTTGTTTTGGGATGGTAAAGAGAGGGAATTCTTTTTCGTGGGAAATGTGGAAATTAAATAATAAACTCTTGCAGGACGAACTGTATACCAGCATAGTAAAAGATGAAATTGCAAAAATAGGCCCCGGTAAAAATATGCACATATGGCAACAGTGGGAGCTGTGTAAAGAAACTATAAAAATTAAAGCAATAGAGAGGGCTTCCTGTATACGGTTTCAAGAAAAACAGAAAGAGACAGAGTTAAAGAAGCTGCTCCATGGGCTGCTTCAACAGGAATCTCTAGCGCCGGGGAAATGGACTGAAGATGTAAGGAAAACAAAGCAAAAACTAGAATTGATGGAAGAAGAACGGTATCGGGGAGCGTTAGTGAGGGCAAGGGCAGAAGACATAGCTGCAGGGGAGGCGCCATCAAAACGAGCGCTGGGGTTGGAAAAAGCAAACGCTGAAAGGAACCACATCGACAAAATAGAATGGGGCGGTGTCTTGTCGGCGGACAACGACCACATAAAAGCAGCTTTCAACGAGCATTACCAAGCGCTCTTCGCATCCCACACGGTAGACACTATCACATTTAAAGATCAGTTTCTGGCGGCGATGCCGCGTCTTGGTGATGACGTAAAAGAGAGATTAGAAGTGGCTATCACTGAAACAGAAGTGGAGCATGCAATCGCCAGTTTAAACCCCGGTAAATCGCCGGGACCAGATGGGCTCAGCGCGCGTTTTTACAAAGATTTCAAGCACGAAATTGCCCCTATCCTGAACGTTATCTTTAACGCTGCCTACACAGTAAATGCACTCCCTCCGTCATATGGGTCATCCCACACGGTGCTTATTCCTAAAACGGATCAAATAGATAAATTACGACTGGTTACAGCTTACAGACCCATAGCACTTACAAACGTTGAATATAAAATTTTTATGAAGGTTTTGGCTCGGAGATTGCAGACGGTGATTAAGGATATAGTTGGGCCACACCAGACGTGTGGGATAAAAGGGAGGTCAATAATGTCCAATATTCATAAGATGCGAAGTGTGCTTGAGTGTTGTGATGACTCGAATGGTCGGGTGGCCATTCTCCAGGTCGACCTCGAGAAAGCTTTTGACTGCGTCGATCACGAAATTTTGTTTTCTATTTTGGACCATGCGAATGTTGGGTCAGTTATCCGCAAGGGCGTGGCCCTGGCGTACCGAAACTGCACGACGAGATTGATCGTAAATAAGAGTCTGGGGGCCCCCATTAGCGTGCAGCGTTCGGTGCGACAGGGCTGCCCTCTCAGCCCTCTTTTGTTTTGTATATATATTGAGACATTGTGTATTAAAATATTGAACAATGATAACGTAAAAGGGTTTAAGTTACAAGCAGCCGAGGTGAAGCTGCTGGCGTACGCGGACGATGTTGCACTTTGTACGGTTGACCATGAGAGTATAACCGAGGCGGTCAAATGTGTCCGTGAGTTCTCTCAGGTTACCGGAAGCGGGGTGAACTGGGCCAAGTGCCTTGGGTTCTGGCATGGACGTTGGCCATCGCAGCCTGACCACTTTGCAAATGTGACGTGGGCGAAAACCCCAACCAAGTACTTAGGTGTCGAGCTTGATGGTTACCGCCAAAGCGAGCAATATTGGCAAGAGCAGACGAAAGCGCTAAGGGAGAAAGCGGAGAAGTGGAAAGGTGCCAACTTATCGATTTTCGCCAGGGCTACTGTATGTAACCTTTTTTTTATTAGTAAACTTTGGTTTGTTATGCAAGTTTTGCATTGTTCGCGTGTAAACATACAGAAGCTCCACAGGATTTTCGCCGTCTTTGTTTGGGCTGCAGAATGGGAACGCTGCAGCAGAACAAACTTATTCCGTCGGGTGAAAGACGGTGGCTTGGGACTTGGACACCTCTTTTTGCGGCAAGTGGTCAATCGGTTTTTGTTTTTTCGCGACTTTTCCGACCCTTTCTTGCGCACTGTCTGCCAAGTTAGGCTGCGGCGCCTACTGCCGGAGTTTGTTGTCTCCACCGAAGAAGTTACGTGTGGTATATTCGGCTATTACAGAGAGGTCGTCGCAAGTGTTAGATTTCTTTCAGTGCGTTTTTCTAATGAATATCTGTGTTGTGTAAAACGGAAAAAGCTGTACCAAGATTTATGTGACACTGTTTTGCCACAACCTTTGTATAGAGCCTTATACAGTGGAGGCCCAGGCTCGGACGTCTTAAAGAGAGTAAAGAAAATGCAGGTGCCACCAGGCGCTAAGACCTTTTTCTTTAAATTACACACCGGAACGTTGTCAGTAAAGAAATTTTTCGAGGGAAAGGATTTATTTTTACCTTGGGGTTCGCATTGTTTAATCTGTAAGCAGCCGGAAACAATAGACCATGTTTTTTTACATTGTTGGGAAGGGGTTTATTTTTGGGATGTTTTGCAACGGACTATGAAGAAAGTTTTCCCCCTAGATTCGCATGGCATTCGATATTTAAGCATTGATAATGACGACGGGGTTCCATTTGATTTAATTATGCTCCTGGGTCTCCACTGTATATGGCGCTCCAGAATGGCAGGCTATCACTGTGACAGGGAAGCGCGCCCTGCCCGAATTTATTTCCGAGAGTGTATGGACTGGTTTGTCGCTATACAAAAAGCGGTTGCGGAACCTCCCGACTGGCTCTCAAGGGTAGAGCCTTTGTTGTCTTTGCGGGAGTTTTAATGTGACGAAGCCAGCCTGACGCTGGCTGAGTATGTCTTTCAATGTGTTCATTGTCCTGTACTATTGCTTTTGTGATTTGTCTGTTCCTTTTTTTTTGTGAAGTGTTGTTTTCCAAAGCCAGGAAATAAAGAAAAAAAAAAAAAAAAAAAAAAGCCTCGGTAGCGCAGTAGGCAGCGCGTCAGTCTCATAATCTGAAGGTCGTGAGTTCGATACTCGCCCGGGGCAAGGCGGTGCTCATTTTTTATTTGCTTCGCACTTCACACACCGTTGGTAACGCTCGGAGACAGCACGCGCATTGGGCGTTACTGAGTAGGTTTCCACCTTAGGCTAGGACCCTTTGCGACAGCATTTCGTCCGCCTCGGTAGCGCAGTAGGCAGCGCGTCAGTCTCATAATCTGAAGGTCGTGAGTTCGATACTCACCCGGGGCAAGGCGGTGCTCATTTTTTATTTGCTTCGCACTTCACACACCGTTGGTAACGCTCGGAGACAGCACGCGCATTGGGCGTTACTGAGTAGGTTTCCACCTTAGGCTAGGACCCTTTGCGACAGCATTTCATCCGCCTCGGTAAAGAGGCGGAGATACTAATCGGTTGAAAACTGTTGAGGGATATCGCCCAATTTCCCTCTGCAATGTTGATTACAAAATTTTTGCCAAGGTTCTTTCCAGTCGTCTGCAGCTCGTCATTATGGACTTGATAGGTTCGCATCAGGTCTGTGGTATTAGAGGCCGCAGTATTCAAACACATATCCATATTGCACGTTCAGTATTAGAGACAGTATAAGATGAGACAGGCCAAGCAGCTCTGATTCAAATTGACTTGGCGAAGGCGTTTGATAAAGTTCGGCACGATTTCTTGTTCGCGGTCTTGGAGTATGCAGATATTGGTGACGTCTTGCTCAAAGGCATAAAGCTGTGCTATAAGAACTCCTATACGAGGGTTATTGTTAATCAGGAGCTAACGAAACCAATACCACTAGAAGCATCTGTTCGTCAAGGATGTCCACTGTCTCCATTGTTGTTTGCCCTATATCTGGAACCCCTCTATCTCAGTATAATTAACAGCGCAGCTATCCGCGGTTTCTCTCTGGCTCAATGTGAAGTTAAAGTTTTAGCCTACGCTGATGATGTCGCCCTCTTTTGTTCTGACAAAAAGAGTGTACTTGAGGCTCTAAACTTGACTAAACAGTTCTGCGATGTATCAGGCGCGGCTCTTAATGTAGAGAAATCCAAAGGCTTTTGATTGGGTTATTGGGGAACTAGGCCAAGCCAGTTCGGTGGCATATGCTGGGACTGTAGCCCTCTTGAGTACCTAGGCGTTCCGCTGCACCAAGTTCGCAATAGTACAGCCTACTGGGATTCACAAATTGTAACTCTACGGCGGCAAACACAGGCTTGGATGGGTAGGGAACTCTCAGTGTTTGCGAGGGCACAGGTCTGTAACATATTTTTGTTTGCAAAGCTCGCGTATGTCCTTCAAGTCCTGCATTGTGCGAGGAGGAAGGTGCATGCAATACACAGAATATTTGCAACATTCGTGTGGCGCTCTCAAAGGGAGCCCATGAGCCGTGACAACTTGTTCCTTCCCTTAGAGGGTGGTGGAGTGGGCCTTGTTCACCTGTTCGTGCATCAACTTGTTTCCCGTTTTTTCTTTTTCAAATCGGCAAACCACCCGTTTCTGGTAGCTGTGCTCATTAGGCGGCTTAGTTTTCATTTGCCTTACTTATTCGCACCTACTGTGCAGGCTCGTGAGGGGACTTTATGGGGATTCCTTAAGGAGGTTGCTGACACTTTCAATTTCCTCACTGTACGCTTCTCTTTAGATTACCTGTATAGCCTCTTGAGAAAACCGATGACCCAGGCCCTCACTGAGTCTTTGTTCCCTACACCATTGTATCGGCAGCCTTATCTGGGGTCTTTGGACATCAGTGTTCTAAAGCGTGTTAGGCGGATGTGCATTCAGGCAGCCGCTAAAACGTTCTTTTTCAAACTACACTCAGCGACGCTGCCTGTCAAGACATTTCTTAATGACAAGGGGATGTTTGTACCCTGGAATGTGAATTGCCGTCTGTGTAACGTGCCTGAGACAATTGATCATTGCTTCATCCTGTGCCGTGATGCCATGTTCTTTTGGGACATACTACAACGAACTCTTAAGAAGGACATTGAAATTACACCATACACTATTAGATTTCTGCCTGTTGGCAAAAACTCTGTTGTGCCTTATGATCTGTTTGTGTTGATGGGACTATTCAGTCTTTGGAAAAGCCGTATGATGGACAGACATGTCGAGCCACCAAGATCGTCCAAATCTGTGTTTCGTGAACAGTGTGCTTTGGTGAGGAGTGTATATGCTGCACGCGAAGAACCTCCAAGCTGGCTACCGTGCCTAGGTGCATGTGTGTGCCTCCCTGAATTTTGATGTTTTGATGGGGATGCAGTGGTGAGTTAGGGCTATGGCGGGCTCCTATTAAGCAGCCCGGTAACTTGAGACGCGAACCAGTCTGATTGAAGTTTTCCTCCTTTCTACGGAAGTTCTTCCATGCAATAAAGAAAAAAAAAAAGCCTCGGTAGCGCAGTAGGCAGCGCGTCAGTCTCATAATCTGAAGGTCGTGAGTTCGATCCTCACCCGGGGCAAGGCAATGTTCATTTTTTATTTGCTTCGCACCTCATACACCGTTGGTAACGCTCGGGGACAGCACGCGCATTGGGCGTTACTAAGTAAGTTTCCACCCTAGGGTGAATTGTTTCGATTACAGTTCATCTGGCTAGCTAGAGCAGTGTTTCTTAAAGAGATTGTTTGCAGATTTACTTTTTTCGGGACTGAAATTATGTCTTATAATAGGAGAGGACGTTTTAGGTTGCGCTGTCCGACGCATTCACGATTCGAGCCCATACAGACCATTATCCGAGCAAGTGACGGGGACATGTTGACAAACACGGGGCAGATCAGGTGTCATCATGTGACCAGTGTTGCTTGAGTGCGATCGTTTCCATAGCCCAGGTTGCGAAAAAGTGAGCATGTCGGAGTCTTAGTGATGTTCTTTGGCATTAGAAGAAGACAGGCAGCAGCACGCCGAGAAATTTCGCTAAGTTTAACACGTTACGCCGCATAGCGAACACGCCTGGAAATTTTTAAGGAAATTATTGCGATGCACTGGCCGTGTGGTGCCGTGTTTACACGCCCAGACTAACACGGTTCTGCTGTAGGTTTATTTGACGGCCAGAAATTTAGGTGCTCGTGAAAGGTGGCGTGTGTGAGACGCGTTTCTTCAGAGCGCGGCCTATCTGTTGTCAAATAACCATGAGAACTGCCCGGTCGTTGGGAAGTCGTCGTGTAGTAGGGCCGTTAAACCAGCGTTAGGCCACAAGAAAAACACAATTCTCCGTTGCTTGAGCACGAGGGAGCTCTATTGATGTGTTTGAAGTGACACTTGTGGTTTCAGACAGGAGTTTCACGCACTCGCGCACACACGCACTCACGCACACACGCACACACGCACTCGCACACACACGCGCATGCACATACACACAAACCAATGAAATCACAAAAAAATTATTTCAAGTGACAAGTAAAGCAGAACAGGGAAAGGTAAGATGTTTGGTTTATCGTGATTTAACGTCCCAAAGCCACTCGGGCTATGGGGGACGCCATAGTGGGGGGCTCTGGATAATTTTGACCGCCTGAGCTTCTTTAACGTGCACTGACATCGCACAGTACACGGGCCTCTAGGATTTCGGCTCCATCGAAATGCGACCGTCGCGGCCTTGACCGAACCCGCGTCATTCGGGTCAGCAGCGGAGCACCATAACCACTGAGGCACCGCGGCGGCTGGAAAGGTAGGATGTGTCCGTGAACGAGTATAAAGCTACTAAGCAAGGGTGCAAAGCGTCTCGTGTACATATGGTGCGAAAATTGACTACATATTTTATTTAAACCTTCGAACACAACTCTGCTTCGCACAGGGGTGACCCATTAAAACAATAAGAAGGAAGAAAACTGACAGAATTCAGCCCTTCAAAGACAAAACTATGCAGGAATAAAAAATCGTTACCTCCCCATTACTATAGCTAATGTACTCGCATTCTAAAGGGGGTATCCAAAAATTCGTTAGCGCCGCTAGAATTTGAGAAATCGGTATGTCGTCAGCTAGCAACAATTAGCACTTGGTACATCTTGTGAAATTACTCGGGTTGTTTGAAAGTCCAATTTGAAGGTCTTGAGCCAACTCAGGTCCAGGGACAGTAGGCAAGTTTTTATCCACCAAATGCTTTCTTATATTCATCCCGCAAGACTTGCCACAAAATGAGAGACACCTACTTTTTGGACGCCAACTTGAAGCTCACATTCCTGTCCCATTTTCTTCGCGCGGCTTCCTCAGTGAGGACTAACATTTTAATTGTAAAGCGCTGTCTGCTGTGGAAGTATTGGCATAAAATTTTGGATGCAAGATCCATGTTAATCAGTACGCGGTTTGTCGCGAATTCGCGACACTAGGCGTTAAATGGTTAAATAGATGAAGAGTTTAAAACGAAATCCCTGAATAAATACTAGTTCCCTGGGTGCACTAGCTGCCTCATACAATGCCGCAAGAGGAGGCGGAGCGGCTTACTTTGTGTGCCCGCTCCTAAAAAGCGCAAGATCGAACAGCGAGTGGGTTGTTAAACGAACATGATCGTAAAAGTAGACATGAAATAAAATTGTCGCGAATATGAGGTGAACGATTTTATGACGTCATGAAAAATATCCAGGGTGACCGCGGAACGCGGTTCTATTTTGCGAGTAAGGATGGCAAAAGTCGACAAACAAGATAAAATGCAAGGCCGTACTTTGTTCATGGAAGCTCTCGCTCAAGCATGGCAGTGGCAGGCGCTGGGAGGCGGCTAAAGAGTAAGGAGACTCAAGGAACGAGCTTTGCTCACCGTGCCCGTGAAGCTTAAGTCTTTCGTTGAACATGACGTGAGACAGTGTCGCGTTTCCAGCCGCGATAACCTTAGCGGTCGGGCCTAAGACATGAAGCGGCTTTTAAACGCGATTAAGGAAACGAGCCTTCCACATTTCGATGAGCCGATAAATATGGCTCCCTAACAGACTTAAAATGTGATGCGCCAGCGCCGGATCTCGTGCTCTTCGGAGCTCGGAAGTAAGGGAACTCCCGCTAGAGTATTCGGAAGGGGGAACATTCACGTTGAAATGTTCAGTTCACACAGATGTCCCCTCGGGTTTCGTGTCGCGCAATTTCACACCCTGACTTCACTCGGCCCTTCCGCATGTGTTCACGGCAGGAGTTGCGGTTCGCAGGGCCCGTCCGTCGCCCGCCGGAAAACAGTCGGCGAACCGCACGAGTTCATGAGTGTTCTCAGACGCTGTATGCGCACTTGGTGACCGCCAGGGGCTCGCGTTCATCCGAGTGGTGTCTGACCAGGAAGGAGGCGGTGAGCGAGAGCCAGAGGTCTCGCTCGCGGAGCGCCGCGGTGCCCCGCCGCCGCTCGTGCACCGCGCGCGCCACGAAGCAGAGCGCCACGAGCGCGCCGATGGTGAGCAGCACACAGCGGGTGTCCCAGTACAAGCACAGTGGCAGGCCCAGCAGCCCCACAGCCAGCAGCAGCACCACGCCCAGCACGGTGCACACATCCTCCAGGTCCCAGTCCCCCGACGGCTCCGGTGGACACCTGCGGGCGCGTGGCTTTTAACAGCTAAGTTTGAATAAAATGTTGACACGGCAAAACCAAAGAAACCAATTGTCGCTCGATATTCATGAACGATCGGCGCCTTGCCTTTCAGCACTGCTGCTATAAATGTCACGGGATTTTACACGTGTGCACAAAGCAATATCTGTAAGTTATGTTTGTTTAGTTTTAGTTTTAGCGGGTTTAGCGTATGCGGTTTAGCAAAGGAGTTCAGGCTACGGGGGACGCCGTAGTTGAGAAGTTCAGATAATTTCGACCCCCTGGGGTTCGTTAACGTGCACTGAGGTCGCACAGTACACGGGTCTCTAGCATTTCGCCTCCATTCATGAACGACCGCCGCGGCCGGGATCGAACCCGTGTCGTACGGGTCAGCAGCCAAGCACCATAACCACCGAGCCACCGCGGCGGCTGTGTAAGTTAAGTTCTTAGGTTAGAGGCTTGCGGTATCGCGTATGTTTGCATACGCTCCCATGCGGAGGCCAGAAACAAACTAGTGGAAACTTTACGGAGGGAAAATAAAATAACAACCTCAGTACAAGATTCTATGAAAAAATAGTGTGTGTGGATGCAAAGCGTGCTGGACGTTGGCAACAGGATCCAAAGGTTTAAACAAACTGTCCTCCAAAAAAGCTCCAAGCAGCAGCCTAATACAAAAAAAATTTAAGAACACGGTTAAACCTCAACACAAAGCCCGCTGGTTAGCAAGATTCAGCGGCATGAACCAGCGGCTGCTGACGGTGCGTCTGAAAAGCGCGCCGCCATCAGCCGCTGGCGGTTCTCGGAACCTACAGCAACGCGCAGCCCTGTTGTGGGCAGCACCGAAGGCGCGAAGCAGCGAGCGTTTTACCAAGCTGTGGAGGAGAACGCTGTAACTGCAGTGCATTCGGGCGCACGGAGCAAGCTGTCACGTTTTTCAGTTTCGTGAGTTTTCATTTTTGCCACAAGAAAAACGGCTACCTCGTCGGAAGCACCTGGGCCGGATCATTTTCATCGCGCTAGACAAAATTCCAATTCCCATCTGAGCGTTTAAAGTCATGATCAAAAAATTCAGGGGGCACTTTGTCTAAAGTGGGTAGAGGCGGAAGCGTTTTCCGCACCATTTTCGCTGCTTCTGTGGCACTGGTAGCGTCACATATAATTGAGTACTAATTACTAAGTGGTGACAAATCACTAAGTAATGGTTAATTACTGATTGATGCCTGAATACTAATTAACTGCTAATTAATGACGCTTAAGCTTCGCTTATAGGAGTGGAACGCGACAGCGTGTTGTAGCGCTGCCAGGGAGTCCACGGAACGCCACCACCCGTTCGGCGCGATGCCTTGCCCTTTGAACGCAACGCTTTTTGAGGAAAGGAAATGGCGCAGTAATTCTCTGTCATCTCGGTGGACACCTGAACCGCACCATAGAGGAAGGGAGGAAGTGGGAGTGAAAGAAGATAGATAAAGAGGAGCCGTAATGAAGAAAATGAAAATTGTATTTGAGGAAAGGAAATTACGCAGTAACTGTGTCACAAAATTCAGGGGGGGGGCACTTTTTTGACCTAAAGTGTGGTCACTGATGTGTGGTTAAGATGTTAAGCTTCGCCCCTAAGAGTGGAACGCGACAGCGTCTTGCAACGCTGCCAAGGAGTCCATAGAACGCCATCGCCCATTCGGTTCTACGCCTCGCTCGTCGGTAAATAGACCGATTTCACAAGCAGTTGCGCTACGCCACCGCCGCCGCGATGCACTCTGGGAGTTGTGGTACTCCGGCCGGCGGCCGCGTCAGCGCGGTGCGTGGCGCACGCGCGAGAAGCAGCCCTGTTTGCGTCGCCACACGGTGTTTCTCTGCGTGAATGCTGTATTTGCGGGACAAGTGCGTTCACCTGAGGAGTGTCGTGAGCTCCGACAACTGTGCGCAGCAGAGCGTCCCGGATTTTCCGTTTTCTAGAAGAGAAAAAGTAGCCAAGACATTGCGTAGAAGCTGTTCACGAGAGGCAGCTGAAGAAGTGCTGTTCAGTACATTTAGCCGTACTGTCTCTGTTGATCAGTGGACAATGACAAATTTTCAAGTTCTGAATTGTATTAAATGCCTTTTACGCGGCTCTCAGCTTTGAGGCAGTCCCTTGAATTGTTAAAAAGAAGGCAATCGGATTTGCCTTCGTGCTGCGTCGTCAAGCCTTCTTTGCAGCGATTTCTGCCTGGTGCAAGGTTGTAAGGGAACAAGTGTGCTAAGATTTATTGTTATATTCAGGAATCCACAATGTTAGCTTGATGCACGTATTCACTCCTGATGTCTCGAGCTCCCATACTAGCGATAATGCTTTCTCTATTTCACGGAATGAGAAAGCGAGGCTATAAAACTGCCGAAATGTGGAATAATTTCCAACGTTTTGTTGCTCACTGGTCGTTGAGTATACATGGTATTCCAGTAACAGCCACATGCCATTTATGCCGGGATATCACCCACATTTTGTCCGTTGTTTTGGATAAAAAAGGCCATTTAGTGTTTCAGTCAACCTGTTCAGACTCGTACTACGAAAATAGCGAAAGTGAGTCGTACGGGAGACGCCCTCCCTGGCAGAAGATTACATTAACCTAAATAAAAAAGTAATTAGTGTATCAATAATCAAAATAAAACTATTCGTCACGAAATTAAAATCCCCTACACTAATTAGGCGTACTCAAAAGCTCCCCGATTGGCTTCTCCTTTTCACATTTTGTACTGAACACAAGCATTTGTCAGGCACGTTAAAGAACCCCAGGTGGTCGAAATTTCCGGAGCCCTCCACTACGGCGTCTCTCATAGCCTTAGTCGCTTTGGGACGTTAAACCCAATAAACCAACCAACCAACAAGCATTTGTCACATCTCCATTTAGAAAAACGGCATAGCCCGCTCGAATCGCTCACCTTTCCTGGACCCGCCGAGCACGTCGTGAATACATGTATGTGTTTACGTGAATAAGAAAAAACAATCGCATGGCCGGTTTTGATCAAGGGCTATGATGAAAAAATAAAGGCTACAAACGCTGTGTGATACGTCTATAGCGAATGCCTAGATGAATACAGCGAATACTGAAACAGCAAAATGAGGTGGCAAGAAATGTAAATACTGTCTGAAGACGTTAATTAAATCGCGTGCATCGCTATTCGTTCAAATGTTCTGCTGACAAAATTAACGAAAGCGGCGGTCAAGCGCGTTTTTTATCGCCACCTGCAGCATTTTCCAAAGCAAGGTTCGAGGAACAAACGCAGCGTCGCCACCGCGGCCACTCCACTTCATGCGGCAACTGACCACCCTCTCTGCGCTGCTCTTACCGCGATTAGCATTGCACCCCTCGAAACTCAGCCGTGGAGCCTCTGTTTCCTTTATAGAGCTCAACACAATAAACGAAACGGCGGAAAGCTACTGCGGCCGGGCTGTCGTGCAGACGACGCCACGAAGCATTAGCTCTATGCCACGAAGGACTACAGCCAAGATGGCGGCTGGCTACTTCCGGTAAACGCGCGCATGCGCAGTAGGCTTTGTGAAATCGGTCTATTGGTTTTTCAGGAAAGGAAATGTATCTGTCTCTCATTTGTTGGTGGACACCTAAACCTCGCCGGAAGGGAATGGAGGAGGATGAGAGTGAGTGAAGACACCGTATTCACTAGACGCGCCTTTGTTCATTCCAAACCATCGAGCTGGCATGGCGGAGTGGATAGCATGCTCGTCTCTCACGCCGAAGGCCGGGGTTCGATTCCTGAGCTCGACCAATTTCTTAATCGGTTTTATTTATTTATATGGCCTGACTAGTAAAGCTAATTAGGCTAATTGGGTAATTAAGCAATTAACTAAGCTCAGTCCCACTTACTTGGAGCATCACTATACGATCCCTTCAATTGGTTGCATGGTTACTAGCCAAAGTACAATTGGACCCGTTTGAAATTAGCGCACTGTGACGTCACGACCGTTTCCACCAATTGAAAAGCGTGACATTTTCTGTCGACAACTGCTGCTTACAACGATGAGACATTAAAGGCTTCCGCCTTAAAATTTAATGTAAACTTATTGTTAAAGTACGCCGAACAAAAATACTGGCCGATACTCCTGACAACATTTCTTTGATTTCATTTCAGAAAACGCCTTGGTTGTTTATAAACCTTCATTCGTTTTAGTTGAGACTACCTGCAAATGTTAAACGCACCGGTTACTTGTCCTGTATCGCTCGTTTTACTGAACTGTCACTGCCGCGTGGTGGACAACATGATGACAATCGGAACTCGAAAATAAACAGTGCGCTAAAAAAGACGTTCCGAAGTGCTCTGCGGAAGTAACATATAGACTTCTTCGTTTAATGAATATTAAAAGGTTTTTCCTTCCGAACTTATTTGCAGGACGACTGTCCGTATGAAGGGCCCTAACACCAAACCTATGAGCGCAGGAAGGCGCTTTCATCTGCACGTAAGCGCAACGAGGCACTTTAAGCGCATGCAGCGCTATCGGGACGCCACCCGTCCAGGCATATCTCGAGGTACGAGCGTACGCACTCTGGCATAGCCACAAGCAGATGTGTCGACGATGCGACTTATTTTGAAAGGTTGCTAGTAGACTGTAGCCACATGGCTCTCATGCAGAACTAGCGATGCCGATGCCTTATAAACGGCAGCCGACTACAGATTTTCGAGTAAATCAAGCGACTGCACTATCGCCACCCTAGATTCTTAAATACGGCTTTAATCAAGTCGAATGCGGCACCTTACAAACAGATGAGTAACTACAAACAATCCGCTGTGTTGTGTTTTTTTTTCTTTGAACGCCTGTTCTGCACTCACGTGGCATTGCATGCGCTGCGGTGAGGCAGCTTCTGAACGCCTTGCGCAATAGCAGCATTAGCAGGCACCGAGTAGCGATTTGCTTCTTGCTTTAAGCTCACCTGTAGCTTAATGAACACAAAGACGAAAATACATTTACTAAGGCGTGTCAGAGCAATTAGTTAGACGCTACCGAACACTTCAGGAGTCGAATTCCGCTTTAGTCAGGGTTATGAGGCAGGTTGCTCAGGGCGTCTTGTGTAACATGAGCAATAAAAGTGCCTACGCAGGAAAGCAATAGACGCCCCTGTAATTACGCTACATTTCTTTTCGGGAGCGAGCTTCGCCTGGCCGGGTGCCGGGTTCACTAAGGAGTCAACATGCTTTGCTGTTTCACCGTGTGTACTCAGTGGATGACCTCCGCTGTCATCTCTCCCGATTAAGTGGTGCGGCCGATCGGCGCCGCCGCACCTTCGTCGCTAGCCACCGAATGTCGCTACCGGGTCTAGCCACTTCCGCACAGCGGAGCGCACAGAAAGTATATCGAGTAACAGCCGTGCCACTTGTCCGAACGGTACACACGTCAGCGCTAAGCGGGCTTCGCGACCGAGTGGCAATTATTTACGTCCGAGCCCGAGCACGTTCGGCGCCCGAGCCTGAGGGCCGACGGCGGCAAATTAGCGGATAAGCAGTTGGCGCATTCCCGGCGTTGAAGGCCGCCTCGGGCTGCTGCTGCTCCTGCTGCAAGGCCACCGAAGCGCACCGCTGTGGCTGAGAAAAGCGGGGAAATCCCCGCCTACTGGTGCACTTCACACGCCTCGGCGACCAGGCCATTGGGGCGCCCATTCTCTAGCGACGCGCTCACTCACGGAGTCGTGAACCGTGAGCGGTAGAAAAGGTGCGCGAGAAAGAACGAAGTCGCGTTAAACGTGATGTGGCGCAGAATTCAAATGAGAGGGGTTTTACGCCTTAAGCCAGTCTATACAGGTATACCTCTCCGACTGTTGGGTAACCGGGGTATAGAGTGCTTCAAACTGGTCGCAACCATCAAGGTTTGTTTTGTGCGCTTCGAGACCGCAGTGCACGGTCAAGGACAAAAGTTTGCTGGATGTGGGTTCGCGAAAAAAAAAAATGGTTTAAAGGGATTAACTTTTGTAAGCAGCATTACAAGGAAAGAAAGTTACAAATAGCGCCGCACATGCTTTCACCATAGCAAATAGCTATTAATGCGATTCTTTGCGAGAACACGAGCGCAAAGACATAACTAAAACGCCACCTGAGAATTAAACAAACTTGTTTATTTCACAGAAATACCCGCTATTTTTGCAAAGTCTAAACAGTGTCTCAGGCGAAATTCCTGACGATGCGGGGAAAAAGATCAAGAAACTCTGCCGGAGTTTTGAATGATCACATTTAAATCGCATTTTCTGCCAACGTTCCCGATAAGATTCGTCAATCGCACGTGCCTCTTCTCTGCCTTGCAAAGCGGGCTGAAAATGCCAGGAAAAACTTCATTTCGCCGGCTACTCTCTTGAAAGACTGGAGCAACAGCTATGGGAAAGCTTTCAGCCATACAAAGGGCCATACAAAGGGAAGAGAAAAGATTGCAGGGACGCTAAACGCTGGGTGCTACTGCTGCAGAAAGACATTCCCACCGATTACGCTTCCGGATTGCGCGTTACGCCGCATAAATTACGATGTTCAGGCGCAACATCATATTACCCACACCGAGGGCCGGGTCAGCGTTGCAATTGGAGGTAACACACAGGCGTGCACAGACGATTTGAATTTGGTGTCCGAACGAGGTGCAACGAAGAAGATGGCCCTGCCGAAGCTGCATCGACGATAAGCACCGACTTTCTCAAAGCCCACACGCAAACAGTAATACAAAAAAAAAATCACGTTGGGCACTTAAGACTACTTACGTGCTGTGAATGCGAAAGCATGCGTGTACGGTGTTGTGCTGTGGTGATGCGTACTACTCAAATGAAGAGGTCAGCGAAACTGATCTGTTCGCGCCGGCCTGGGTTCGAAACCCACTTCAGAACAAATTTTATTTTGCTTTCTTTCCTGATGAGGTCACGTGGGTTTTCGGACCGTCTAGCGTGAACAAGAACGCCGGATCATGTCCGATATTCTTGGACAAAAATTTTGACTATTGAAAAATTTTAAGGTATTGCTATAGAACTATTGAAGGTAATGGTCTATTCTTCCGATGCGTAGCAAAAGCTTTTAAAATTTTTTCATCGCTCGCACGGAGCCTTAAATGTGCACTGAAGAGGAATCTGAACTCGTCTTTTTGCCGCGGGAACTCGATCTACACGTTTCCAGCATTCTTGTAAACTTCGATTTATTGCCCTGTGTGGCCGATTTCTCTAATTAAATCGAATTAACGCCCGGCTCCTGCCTTTTTTTTTAATTCTCCCTCGTACGGTGGGCGGAGACGACCAACGCGGGGAGTGCCTTTCACCAACCCAGTCCCGTGGCAGCTTGCCGCTGTGCCATCGGCAGAGTAATACGTAGTAGTCCGTAGAAGCAAATAGTCCGCGCGTATTGTTATTTCTGCGGGCTTATTTTGCGGTTATATTACCTGCAAATGAAACTATTTATTCGTGGAAACCTAAAAAATAAAATGAAGCGAAAGCAAAGCCTCCACGTAGCTGGCTGAAAGGCACTCCCCGCGTTGGTCGACTCCGCCCACCGTACGAGGGAGAATAAAAAAAAAAAAAGGCGGGAGTCGGGCGTTAATTCGATTTAATTATGGAAATCGGCCACAAAGGGCAATAAGTCGCAGTTTCTAAAAATGCTAGGAACGTGTAGATCGAGTTCCCGCGGCAAAAAGAAGAGTTCAGATTCGTCTTCAGTGCACCTTAAGAGTGCCATAAAAAAACTAAATGGGGAACGCTTTTGTCGATAGCAAAATGTTAATAGCAAAAAAAAAAAATGGAAGCCTGCCGACGGGAGATCTGTGGATACATTGATTGTTATAGTGAAATCTTACAATATATGAAAAAAATTGCATTCATGAACTCTTTCCCGTTCAAAAATTGTTTGGTTTGGTTTGATTTGTTGGGGTTTAACGTCCCGAAGCAACTCAGGCTATGAGAGACGCCGTAGTGAAGGGCTCCGGAAATTTCGACCACCTGGGGTTCTTTAACGTGCACTGACATTGCACAGCAAACGGGCCTCTAGAATTTCGCCTTCATCGAAATTCAGCCGCCGCGGTCGGGATCGAACCCGCGACTTTCGGGTCAGCAGCCGAGCGCCGTAACCACTGAGCCACCGCGGCGGGGTCCGTTCAAAAATGCTTTTGACTATAATTGTTAGGTATGTTTCTGCCTCATGAGCCACATAATGATTTCGCATTAAAAAGAATACGGGAACACAACAATCAACTCCGCTATAAATTTGTGAAGTGAAAACTATGCCTCATATCTTTATATTGTTTACAAAACTTCCTGCTGTCACCTGTCCAAGTATCTGCGCACACGGAATGTGGACCTCTTGACCCGGTGTGGTTCTTTTCGCAACTGCTGTAGAGTCATTCAGCGCCATCGCAGCGGCGGTGCTCTTTACTTTTCACAACTAATGGGTCTCATTCGGTGCCGGCGATATTTCAACAGCGCTTGTCACTGCCGTTGATCGCCGATCCAGGGTCTCGGGTACCGCTTAAATGCCGCAACTGCCAGTGCCCTTCGTGAACTCAGCAATGCGGACGCAAAAGCGTTGCCGCAATTGCGGTGTCACGAAAAGCTCCTAGAATGCACGGCTGCATTAAAACACGAGATTACCGGCGGCACCAGGGTCCTAACCCCAATACTCTCCGCATTCTAGATTGCCCCTAGTGTGGTTGCAATAATGGGGGGTGATGATTTGATGGCTGCTGCTCACGGGCACCTGCAGAAGCAAGACGCGCCCATTACCACGACCAGGACAGACATCGCAGGGCAGACGTCGGTGCTCTACACTGCATCCGTGCTTCGACAAGTGCTAAAAGGCCCCTTGGCTGCTGTAAGGCTGTCGTCACCAGAGATACGAAATTACCTGACGCAGTAGTAACATCGCAGCTTTCGTGCCGACACTGCTAGGATGCGGGCACGCTGCAAAGATTTGCAGATTTTATGAAGAAACTTATAAGCACGACGCGTGTGAAATCTATCCTAGGCCGCGCACAGCAGGTGCCATTTGAAGAGAGAGAGAGATAAAGAGGAAGAGGGCCGGCGGGGGTGTTAACCAGAAGGGTGTTCTGGTTGGCTACCCTGCACTAGGAAAGAGGGATGATGGGATTGAGAAAGGAAAGAGAAGGTGTGAGGGGCACAATCACAATTTGTCCCTCAAGCCAGTCGCTCTCAAGAAGCTGACAAGAATCTTGTAGGTCTTGAGGGCAGTCGACTGCTGTGGCCACGGCCCCAGGATCTTATCCTCTCTTAAAGGGCGAGGATCGATGAGGTCCAGGGCACAACGCAGCGTACGTCTTTCGGTCGCCAAAGCTGGGCCCTCACACAGGAGATGTATCTATAGTATACATTAGGCACGTGTTATCAGAATAGCTAGAAATATCTCCGTGGATGCTTCGCTGCAAGGTCAGCACGCCCTAGTTCTTCTGAGTATGACGAAAGGTGCGCAAAGGCTAGCTGACGCGGTAAACTTGGCCCAAGAGAAAGCCTAGACGAAAGTCTACATTTACTGACGCCGTCTCAGCAGACGGTGGGTTCTTGACCATGCAGGAATCACAGGGAATGAGCTGGCTCGTCACTTAGCCCGTGATTTTCACAGCCGGGCACATGTGATCCCCTGGTCATGCTCTCGAACGGGGGACGAAACGTTGGCCTACGCCAACGCTCAGTTAGAAAACACAATACCAACAACTGAAAATTACATTCACTGCACCCCTATCTACTTGGTAACGTTACTAAGCACACATACTCGGGAAAATTCAAACAAATACCCTCACTAGAGCTGCCCGACAATTCCATTTCCGACTGCGTTCTGACTTCTCGTTTCAATTAGGGATGTGCGAATATTCGATCGAATAGCACGGTATTCGATATTCACTTCGAACCGAATTCTCGTTATTCGAAATTTCGAAGTATTCGTCTCGCGCGAATAGTGTTTCTGGGATGCTTGCCCGCTTGCTTTATGTGGTTTCAGTTCCGAGTATTGCCGCATAGATGGCTTTTTTTTTTATCGCGCTTTCAACGCTCGGGGGTCAGTCAATGCACAAATCACAACCAGGTCGGGGTGCGAACCCAGCTACAAACGAAATAAAGGTGAGGGCGACGCGCTCTTGCGGAAGATCCTGCGTTCTGGCCGTCTCCGAGCCTCCGCACTAGGGCTGCCATAAGCCGCGTCGCTGCCACCGTGTCGAGGCAGACGCAAAGAAGGAAGAGCACAGCCATCAGTCGTCTAAGCTTCAAAACAAGAAACCTCAGTTTACTGCTGTTGTTGTTGCGACTGAGTGAAGGATGAAAAAGAAAGTGCACGGGCCTGCTGACTGGCTCTAGCCGAGCCACCACCGCTGCCACGTGCAGATAGAGGAGAGTTCAAAGATAAGAGGAAAGAAAGAAAAGAAAAAAGACGCGCGTCACACAACGCAACAACCGCGTCCGCCGCGGCGGACGCTGGCTGGAAAAACAGATAACCACCGAAGCCGCGCCCGCTCCACCGCCTCTCGATGTCAGCTGGCGGTGACGTTATCGACGAGCTCGGACGTCGCAAGTATTCGAACGCGGGCATCGCTTGGCCGCGTTCATCGCATCGCGCTAGTTGAGTCCGATGCAACTCGATTTTTTTCCCATTAGAGTTGCGGAAAAGATTACCAGATAGGACAGATGCAAAGATAAACACGCAGCCCTACCGCGCTATCGCTTCACCCAGTCAGGTGACGAATCATGCGTACGGAACATGAGCGACCGTTCTCGGCAGCTTTCAAGCAAGCCATCATATTACCGGCGGAGGCGCGAAAAATTCAGCGGCAGCGCGGGGACTCTATGTCGCCGGAGTGTATACTTACGTCAATGGGAAGGGCGCCTTTAGCGGGTGATAACGCCAAGCTTATTGTGCACCCGTGGAGGATTACTGCCGTCAACGCTTGGCATCGGGGAGGCTGCGGACGTAAAACGTGACTGCCGAACTTTAGTAGAACGAAATGATCGCATCCATCTACGACTGGCGTCTTTTCTTGCTATTCTTACTGCTTGAGCATTGATGGGAACGGAACGCCGCCGTAATCAGGGCATTGAGCCATCTTCGGTGGTGTGCCGAACTCCGTCGCCGCAACTCGGGCACTCCGGTACGTTGGAGGCTGAGAGCATTCTTGGAAACGCGATGCTAAGTGCTGCTCGGAGGTATGTACTACCGGGGACAATTTTGCCAGGACGCGCGAGCGGTGCGAATGACGTTTCGCTTGCGGCGCGAGTTTTGTACAGCCGTTTCCATTCTTGCTCGAGGGAATGCTAGTCTGGGAATGTAAAAATTGTTCTTCCAGTAAAAATTGCCAGTAAAAATTGTTCTTCACTCTCTCTTAAAAGTGCTCTCTTAAAATTTTGAAGTGTGGTTTTAAATAAAGCCTCAGTGCAGTGTGTAATGGCATCGTGTGTTGGGAAAATAAATGGTTTTGAAATGCCTACTGTCACTCAGCCTCTTTTTAGTGCCAGAAGTACTATTCGAACTAGTCGCTTCGAAATTATTAGAAGAAAATCGCTATTCGCTTCGAATTCGCTTCGAATCAAAAAACCACTATTCGCACACCCCTACAATTAGCTGCTATGTTCTCTATGCGAATCCAGAGCGCTGTATCTTCTCTTCTCCTCTCACCCTGTTCATTCTTTTCATCCATTTGCCGTCACCCATCTCCTGGAGTGGCTGGCTGTCATCAGCGCACTTAGAGGACCGGCTTGCCCTGGACAACCAGGGAGAGCCGTTGCCAAAAAGAGTCTCTAACCAACCAATGACTCTCACTGCCATCTCGGATGTCCCGTTGGCGAGAAAACGCGCCTTATTTACAGCGTTGCTTTGCTCAAGAACAAAACTGCTTCAAAACGTACAGAAGCATTATTTGTTTATTAAGCGCGATGCTATAGCTCAAGGACTAAGTGAGTCATTGTTTCAAGGGGAGCGGTACTTTCTTGAGAGTTCGCTAGTGGGCAGCTTGCGATGTGCGCGATGCAGTCTCGTTGGTTAATTTCGAAGTTATGTCATCGTGCCACAGAGAGAAGGGTTCTAGAGCACGCCTTTGGCGATGAAAGGACTTTGCTCAGTTGTTCTTGAACGTGGCATGTACTCCTTTTATGCACACCTTGGTAACAATTAATTCTCGATAGCTTTTTCTGGGTATATCGGGGTTTCACCGCCAGTAAAAGGCACGTTCATTGCTGAGAAAATTATACTTAAAAATTTTCTCGCTACTAGATTCAAACTCGCGACTTCTACCACGAAAAAGTACTCCGTTATCGGCGATTCGAAGTGAATGGCGGCGTAGTTCAGCACCCAAAAAACTGCGTGGACGCACTCATTTTGGCCGCCGCGGTGGCTCAGCGGTTATGGTGCTCGGCTGCTGACCCAAAAGACGCGGGTTCGATCCCGGCCGCGGCGGCTAGAATTTCTTTGGAGGAGAAATTCTAGAGGCCCGTGTACTGTGCGATGTCAGTGCACGTTAAAGAACCCCAGGTGGTCGAAATTTCCGGAGCCCTCCACTACGGCGTCTCTCATAGCCTTAGTCGCTTTGGGACGTTAAACCCCATAAACCAAACCAAACCAAACCAAGCACTCATTTTGCTTTCGAAATCAATGGGAGTTGGCGCCACTTGTACTTCGTTTCTTTTCTCCTGTCATTCCTTTCAAAAGCTCCCTTTTCAGTTAAAGTAGCGCATTTATCGTTACAATGCGGTAATCTGCCGATACAAGCCAACTTCAATTTGTCCGCCGAGTCCCTTTAACCGGCGCGCATGGCTCGAATACACTTTGCGTCGGCCGCCACTTGTGCCCAGAGATTAGGCTGCGTGCCAGCACACAGCCTAATTCGAACAAAGGGCTCCGTGTTGCAACGACTCTTGAGATAACCAAAGCGACCACAATGTACTTGAACGGTCGTTCCTGATGCATGTTTCTGTGTCGCTGGACCTCGCAGTTGGCTATCCATTTATCAGTGACAGAAAAAGCTGCCCCGGGACGCTGAACTCATTATTGACACCATGCCTTCATGAACGCGCTTGTAAGATGAAGGAAACGAGCAGTTCCTGCCGCCGAACCTGTCGGTCAGCCATTTAGTCGAGACCTTTATTTTCTGAGATTGTCATCTGCTTCATGCGTAAGCTACGTTTCTCTTCGGGTTGCTCTACGGCTCTTTATTCTGTCGCAGAGGCCGCTGCTCGTAAACGATTTTCTCGCATACACTAATTCTCTTTCGCGAAGTCTCGCCATCCTATAGTCCTGGAGCATTTCGAATTTGCTGGCACGGGGCCCCTCGCCCGAGGTTGCTGTACTTCCCGCGTCAAGGTCAGTTTTTTTAGAAGAACACGCTCGCACAAATCGGCATAACCGAAACGGGACGATGTTATTTTGAAAGGACAGCATAGCGACGTGTGTGGGCGTCTTTTGCCTTACAAAGACAGAACAGAACTCTCGTTGCTGCGGAAAAGCACAAAGTTATGAAACTTGATGCCCAAGCTTCCTTTTTAAATAACAAGACCATCTATCACCCGATGCTTCCTTATAGAGCTGCAACGCGGCCAAAATCGTTCACGTCACGGTATAACGCTTTGAAACATGCGCCTAGCGTTTATAACAACCATTTTTTTAATAAATCCGGGCGGGGGAGGGGGGGTGGGAAGCAGGAATCACTTAGTCTTTGCATCATGCCAGAAACAGTCACGTGTGCTTGCGGAAACGAAGCATTTACTAACGTCGACTGTCGATATGGAGTGCAATGACGCACACACTAATATTTGTTTTTTATGAAAAATGTGCACCAGATGAATGAACGCGCAACAAGCCTGTGAATTTTTTCGATTGGATATCTTCTGCTCCCAAGCCAGATGACGTGGGAAGTTAACAAAACGCACGCAGTCGTCATTGCTAAGTGCGTTTACATTCGGCGTTGTCTAACATCCGAAAAACAAGCCGGCAGTTATTTGCTTAGCTCTGGCGTTTTGTCCCTGCTCTGCTCGTTTTGCTTTGCCGACAGCTTTTAACAGTTCGATGATGTTTTTACGTAACCAAGGCAAGAATTTTTTTTTCCCACTCTGTTGTTTCGCAATTTTCTGGGTGCAAGAACACGCGCGCGCGCGCGCGCGCGCACGCACGCACGCACGCACGCACGCACGCACGCACGCACGCACGCACGCACGCACGCACGCATGGAAGAACGCTCGCTCAATTGCATTGCTCATCAAAAGCTGCATGATCCTTCCTTACTCTGTTCAGGGATCATGCAGGTGGTGTCGCTGCAGACTAACTGACAAACATTAGTGCAAAACAAAGGCTTGCGTTGCTTTTTGATCGGACGGAGAACAAATTGAAGGGCTCGTTGCAAGCAATGGACTGCTGTGTTATTAAGCAACAAATATATTTTTCTGTGCAGTATCTTGTGCATGCCGGTAGGAACTAACATGACACTTTTGAAACATTGACACACAACATTTTTCCAAAACAGTTGTCTTTCGCGACATAATCGCGTGGTGCGTCATGTAAAATTCTGCCATATAGCGTGTTGAGAATGCTACCTGAAACAATGGTGAGCTCAAGTCTACATTTTAAGGTGCCTTCACTTTCACCATGCAGTGCAGGAAGCTGTAAATATTTCGTTTGCGCGTTTTCGGCAAATTTCAGAGTCGTCTCCTCGCTGGATTTTCATCTCTGCCACAGGCTCACAGAACAAACGAGGGAGTCGCGAATCGGAGGCGGCGACAACTTTAGACCAGCGGCACAAGTTGAAATTGTTCAACGCCTTGCAGAATTTCGATAACGCAGTCATTTTTTCTCGCTTTTTGGTTGCGAAAATATGGAACTAGTAAAAAAAAAAGCTAAATAAATGTGCCATCTAAATAGCGAGCAGGGCAAGTTAGGGCTTCGTGAAAATTCTTAACAAACACCCCCCCCCCCCGCCCCCCCCCCCCCCCTCCGAAAAAAAAAAATCAAGGCACAAGAGAAGGTGACAACGTCTGCGTTGTGTCACTTGCTCTTCTGTCGTCCGTCTTTGTTACGCCATTTGCAGCATACACTCTAACGTTAACGCCGAAGTAGCAAACAGCTACTGAGCATGACAATAGCAAATAAATGAGAAGCATAGCGCATGGGTAAGCTGCATATGTATCTGTTATTGTCTACAACCTTTACTTTCACGACGTATTTCACTCGTTATACCTGATCGTAGCAATCAAGAAGTCGTTCACAAGCAGAAAGAAGGGAATAGATTCGTCGGATTCGAACTCACAGAGCTCGAAACACACAGCTTCGGTCATTATGTTCCTCCTGGAACCAGGTGTACAGTCAGACTTCATACGAGTAGTTGAGCGGCTCCTACGCTGAAGGACATCAGGTTGACGAGCTTTCTCAAGAAGCTGACACACGCAGAAACAGTTCTGTTAATGCTGCCTTGGTAGACAGCCTAACGCGGTACAACAGCCGTCAGCTTGAGCCGACTCGTGTCCAAGCTGTTGCCTTCTGAGTCTTTGAAGTACTTATGAATACTAAAAAGGCAACAGTGTCCCGCAATCACTTGTATAATAACACGAAACGTAATTAAAGACGCAAACTTACGTGTCTTTGCAGTTCATTGCTCGGCCCACTTAGCGAGCGGACTGGGCTCCTAAGGCGGAAAATATTTTGCATCGCGACGAAGCGAAGGGGAGGGGAGCATGGCGATACGAAGACGTTCCCTCCGCAGATAGTAACATGAGGCGCACGATAGCTTGTCTGCGGATCATGACCAGGGCGCGCAGACCGCAGCGGCGGTCAGGACATGAATGCTTATCGCGCAAGCGGCACACCAAACGAAACAATGGAACGAGGGCCATGGCAGATTATGACGCAGCGGCAGCGTTGATAGCTCTCGGCATATGCCGGAGCTGATACGTTTAAGCTGCGACGCTTGGCATGGGTGTTACGTTCCCGCTGGATGGGGACGTGCGTAACCCATTTCTGCACATCAAAATTTCCGCGAGCCCTGAGCGTTAATTTAGGACTTGTTTCGGGCAGCGCTAATTGCACGACGCAGGGAAAAAAAGAAGCACGCCGAGGTGCTCGGACGGTTACATTGTTCAACCATGAAACTTGCTACACAATGGCAATTTAGATTAAGGGTCGTTTTCCCCGGAAAAAAAATAATTAATCGCTTGTCCAAGGGAAGTTCGCCACGCGGAGCTTAGTTTGCGCACACTTTTGTACGAACGAATAAAGATGTCACGGAGAGGCTGCTGCTTCTAAACACCAGGCATAGGTTGATTGAGAAATGAAGGATAGCGAATATGTGTAGCTTTAACGCTCCGCTAGCTGGCTGCTGCAACTGTAAAAAGAAATAAAAAAAGATCCTTTGAGAATAGCATCCAGCAGAGATAATAAAACAACTTCTCATGAAAAGGGAGTCGACCGCAGCAGCTGCTATCTCACGTCAGTGCTTGTTGACTCTCTGCCATTTTAAGCGCAAGGAAAAAAAAAAGAAAGCGAAAAGCCAGGAGCGTGAATGCGAAGCAGCAACACGCCGTGCGGGACCACTGCACTCGTCTTTGTTCCGTATTTCTGTTGCTTTGGCAGAGAAGGGGCCGACATGGGTTTACTTAGGGAACATGGAATTGCTGCCCGCAGCCTGAAATTGTTGTTGTTTTTGTTTACCTCAGTGCTATCACTGCTATGCGGGCTCTCAGAACACGGGAGCACGAGCACATACTTCGCTGTCGTCGCCAGTGCCATGTGCCAAGGTCACCACCTGGCGGGACCGTTATAACAATTTGTTTCGTTCCTCGAACAAAGCGCCCATAAACGCAGGGGCGTCAAAATAACAACCGAGGCTGCTGCTGGCATTGGAGAAAATTGCGTCTTTTTGAGGAAGCCTGAAGAGCAGAGCATTTCGTTTCGCCAATATTTGAAACGAACATCAAGGATCGTTCGTTCTGTATTGACCGTTATTATTAATTAGATGGAGGGTCATGCAAAAAGTTGAGGGCATGACCAAACGGAACCGTTTGTGAGGAGAAATGGGCCTGGGGTGGAAGGCTCTGCAGTGATGATGATGATCACAAGCGGTGCATCGCTTCAGAGTGGTGCTCCAGAATTGACTGATCTAATGCCGTTCCCAATCGCCCTGCTCAGCATTTGGCGTTATACGTGCTTCCAGTTATTGCGCTGCTCATGCCGGTCCTTTCATTTTCCCCGGTCAGCGTTGTACGGACGATAAATAAAAGGTGTTCAAAACGCTTCGTGTTGCCGATTTGCTAAATTTCGGAGCTCTTTCCTTAAGAATCAGGGAAGCAAGCAGAGCCTGTACGACGTCCGTACTCTAAGTGATCAACCCAAGCTTAGCTGTCGAAAGAAAACTGTTGGCTTGACTTGAAGTTGCCCTCTGCCTCAGCATTTGGTCGGGTTGGGTGGCCTGCTGATGAGTAAGAGCAAAAATATCCCATTCATTTTTGGAAAATTTCCGACTCATGTTCTGCGCGTCAGTGCTTCTGGTGCTCTCCAGGCGTTTCGGAACGTAAAACATCAGTTCTAAGGGTTCACGCTGACGACACTAGGCGCACGGGCCACTGCTCCTCTGTTTACACCGCCAGCGTCTGCGACCCGCGAAGGCCATCGAAGACTATTAGCTCGGGCGTTGGGAGCTGACCTTCTCCAAGTGAGCTGAAGGATCGCGCTAGTTTTGTATATTCTCGTGTGACTCCTGCAGTGCAGCGGGTATTGACACTGGCTGTGAAGTGTTCGGCGTGCGGATACGAAATTGATGTCGATTGTTCGTCGTTCTTCACAGTTCAGTATCAGCGCTTGATTGTTAACTTGATAAATGCATACTATACAAAAGTTTTTGAAAAATCACCTGACATTTACCCGTGTGGTGATGCGAATTTCAATGACAGCTGCAGAGCGAAGTGCTGATGACATAGGGTGGATGCAATAGGGTGGAAATACAGTCGGATGCAATAAAAAGGCAGGATGCAAAAGGGCGGAAATTTGAGCGAGTTGGCGCGGATCCATGCTGCTGTGGCACCACGAAAACGGAGACGCAGACGACGCATAATTTTCTCTGTCCTTTCTTGGCCTGCGTCTTAGTTCTCGTGGTGCCACAGCAGTATGAATACAGGCGCACTACGTCCGCCGCTGTAGAAGGGATGGTGCTGGTGAACACTCTCAAGGTTAGGTTACACGCAACATTAACCCCACCGAAAGGAGTAGTTTGGACAGCCACCCCCGTAGTTCACTTGGTAGAGCAACGCACGCGAAATTCGGAGGTCGTGGGTTCGGATCCCATTGGCGGCATGTGCTTGTTTTTCTTCTACTTTCTGTTCAATTATCTTTCAGCCATAAAGTAATTACGCTGCTAATTTACCATTCATCAACACCACTAGTTAAAAAACAAAGACACATTCTCCCTGAGCTTTTCTTAGGCTCAATCACTGTTGGCTTCCTTCATTTATGAATCGAAAACATTCCACGACATAAAATTGCACAGCAGGAATGTTCCGCTCGAATCATGCCGTTATCAGTTCTTGCCGGCCGCCTGTTAGCACCTGTTTTTATTAAAAGACGGAACTGAAAGTCGTCACAACAAAGTGAAAGTCTGGAACGCCTTCTTTCCTAGGCGCACATCGCTTCTCGATGTAGTTGCTGATATAGTCAGGTGCAACTTAAGTCTGGAACAAAGCTCAGGACCACAATCAGGACCGGCGCACAAAATTCCTCCGCGATAAAAGAAGTAGTCTGTTCTTAAAGCTTTTTCTTGTTATCTAAACACGAAGCTAATCAAAAGCAGAAATGATAAGTTCTGGAGTTTCGATGCCTCTGGCTTGTTTGACTAGTTAAACATAAAAAACTGCTTTCATGTACTGTTGTGATTGTTCAGCGGAGGAATACCAGACGCCCACTACAGCCCAGTTGTATCCCACTACAGCCACAATGAACTTCCGCTACCAGTTCACTCTTCTTTCTGCGTGCCTGCGTGTTCAAAGGGCTAAGATCACACCCGAAAAGACAGGCGTCACAAATACCGCCCAGCCCATAGTTTTCCTTTCTATTTTTTCATGTCGTGTTTATCTTCGGTTTCTTGTTCATGACTGTGCCGTAAGATGATGACATATTTGAGTTCTGACCTCACTGAACCAAGACTCATGCCTCATTGAAGCAGCTAATCTCGTTCAAAGTTTCAAAGAGAAGCAATTTTTATGGATCAAGACCGGGTGCCTTGGAGTGAAGAAACGGCAGCACAGAAGCAAATTTCTGGGTTTTTCGGACATATTGAGACGTCATTACGTTCGATCGCCATGGATGAATGAATAAATACATAATTAATCAAATAACCTGGTTGGTAAATTGAGAAAAAGCTCGCTCAAAATAATGAAAATATTAAAGAACAGACTTGGCCAGACAAAAATGTTTAATAAGCACATTTTAAGTTAATTCGCAATAAATATCTAAAACCTACCAATTTTCGTAGGGCGGTAATGCTGCGTTTCGTTATACATTACACCTTCAGGAACAAAGGCAGCATGACATGTAGCAAGACAAATGCAAAACTGTGCGCACTTCTAAAAGGAAGAGAAAGGGCCCTCTAAAGTACGAAATATTTTCGCTCAGACAACACCTCACAGCACGGCACGATCTTGATGATGGTTGAAGAGTAGCCACAAGAGTGGCTTATTCGGCATGACGGCCGATAGGGAGGGATCATTCCGTGGGCTAAAACAATGGAAAGACAGGAGAGTTGGTGACACATTGTAAACGCAGGGCAAGACGGGACAAGCGCTTGTCTGGTGTTCCTTCGCTTCGTCTCTGCCGTTTGCGCTGGTAATTTACAACGCTCCGTGGATATCCCGAGGTGGCAGCGCCGTCGCAAAAGACACCGCAGCATTTGTGGCGCGGATGTACGAGAGTAACGACGCTTGGATACAGTATATCCCCAGGAAACAATGCGCGCGACGTCACAACAGCAGCTTTGTGTGCGTGAGTGTGCGTGCGTGTGTGCGGGGGCAAGAGGATGCGTCATTTTCTATGAATTCGCCTGCTGCGTCCGCTGACGTCTCCGCGGCAGCAGAGGCATAGTAAACATCCTCCAAAGCGGATGCCAGCTAACAGGCGGTGGCTCGGTTATGTTCACTCCGGAGGCATATACATCACGGATGCACAGAACCTTCGCATCTCTCGAGGACGGGGCGAAAGACCCCCCACACTCAGCGTTTGCCTGGCGGTTTGCGTGAACAATGTCGCTCCGGAGATGCGCAAGCACGGCTGTATCCAATAAGGGATGAGCTGACGACGAAACCCGATTGAAACTTTGCCATGCTGATATGAAACATTCAAATCGTAAAATGGACACAACGACTAAAGATTTGACCAAACGCTACCACATCCAACCTCTCGCGTTTTCTAGGTTTCCTCACCTCCTCACTGCCTCCGTACTGGAAGCTACTGGCGAATGAGCGGAGCAGCACGTTCAGTGCTGCCAGCGCGGCACGTGCCAGCCTGATGTTCATCACAGCATGCGACAACGTGTTCGCCAACTGCGCGGCGCGCCGTGGCCCCCGCTCATCGCCATCCGTGAAACACGCTAGCGTCTCGTCTCAGTCCATCACCTTCTTGTCCCATTTGTCCTTACTTATGCCTCCCCAGTGGTTCCTTACCCACCTGTTATCAAGGCTATATTTCGATGTAACTCATGTGCGAAAAAAATATAACAAAAAAACGTTTGTAGTCTTTTGAATGTCAGTGCGCGTTCAACAGCCCCAGTTAGTCGAAATTAATTTGGAGCCCTCCATTACAGCGTCCCTCCTAGCCCACGTGCATCTTCGAGACGTTAAACCATACCATACCATACCATACCATACCATACCATACCATACCATACCATACCATACCATACCATACCATACCATACCATACCATACCATACCATACCATACCATACCATACCATACCATACCATACCATACCATACCAATTCGTCCTTTGCTTATTCCTTCAGCGAAGCCACGGCAATGTGGAGGTTGCCGACGGCTGGAGAAGGCCTACCATTTTGAGCTTTCGCCTGCAAAGCACTCTCACTCGAGCAGCACAACTACCGCAACACAGCGTTGGTGTCGTTTGTTTCCAATCAACCGCTTCTGTAAAGAAAGGTTGAAGACACTAGAAATAGGATGGTGAAATGTACAGCATGGGATATGTGAACTGCGCAACCTACTGCGAGTATTTTCGATCTCTACTGTCTTTGCCAAAGGTGACTAAGTAACGGGGTATGCTGCTTGCCGTGTAGTGAATCATTTACGACACCCTTCAGCTCTAAGTCTGTGTAATGAAAGGCGAACCCTTGTCCTCAACTTCCGATACCTTTTGGTCTTTAGGGGTGCTGCCTTTGGGAAAAACAGTGCATTCCGCAGCTCTCGGTTTGCGTGACTTTTGGCGTGAATTAAGCTTCTTTTATCAATACGGAGAAAAACAGCGATTGCTTTTCACAGTACTTCACTGTTCGAGTTCAGTGACGTCACAGTACAGCACTCAGTTTCTAGGTAATTGTTCCTGAGCATAGCAAGACCAAGCAAGGCAGGATTAAAGCTAGGGGTTCAGCCTGAATGGCCGCCCAGGTGGCCTCGCCTTTCTAGTCTTCGAAGTGTAAACGTGAATGAGATGAGCCAGTTGCGGGTATTTCACGGAAACTAGAAATGCTATTGCAGAAATAGTTTCGAAAACCTGTGCCAGGGGTAGAAGGCTCCAGCTAGTTTCGGTTTGAAAAACTTCACCATACCCTGGTGACTGAGGGATAACTCATGGCTAAAAAATTCAGGGGACACTTTGACTTTCTAAAGTGCGTAGAGGCGAAAGCGTTTTCCGCAGCACTTTGACTGCTTCTGTGCCGCTGGTGGTGTCACATGTAATTGAGTACTAATTACTAAGTGATGACAAATCACTAATTAATGGTTAATTACTGATTAATGCCTGAATACTAATTAGCTGCTAATTAATGACGCTTCAGCTTCGCCTTTAGGAGTGGAATGCGACAGCGTGTTGTAGCGCTGCCAGGGAGTCCACGGAACGCCACCACCCGTTCGGCGCGATGCCTTGCCGTTTGAACGCAACGATTTTTGAGGAAAGGAAATGGCACAGTAATTCTCTGTCATCTCGGTGGACACCTGAACCGCACCGTAGAGGAAGGGAGGAAATGGGAGTGAAAGAAGAAAGACAAAGATGGCCCGTAATGAAGAAAATGAAAATTGTATTTGAGGAAAGGAAATTACGCAGTAACTGTCTCACATATCTCGGTGGACACCCGTCAAAATTCAAAGGGGGGGGGGGGGGTCACTTTTTTGACCTAAAGTGCGGTCACTGATGTGTGGTTAAGATATTAAGCTTCGCCTCTAACAGTGGAACGCGACAGCGTCTTGCAACGCTGCCAGGGAGTCCATAGAACGCCATCACCCATTCGGTTCTACGCCTCGCTCGTCGGTAAATTGGTTTTTGAGGAAAGGAAATGTATCTGTCTCTCATTACTCGCTGGACACCTAAACCTCGCCGGAAGGGAAGGGAGGAGGATGGCAGTGAGCGAAGACACCGTATTCACTAGACGCGCCTTTGTTCATTCCAAATTATCGAGGTGGCATGGCGTAGTGGATAGCGTGCTCGTCTCGCACTGCGAAGACCGGGGTTCGATTCCCGAGCTCTACCAATTTCCTACTCCGTTTTATTTATTTATATGCCAGCCTGACTAGAAAAGTTAATCAGGCCAATTGGTTAATTAGGCAATTAAGTAAGCTCAGTCCCACTTGGAGCATCACTACCCTTCAATTGGTTGCATGGTTACTAGCCAAAGTACAATTGGCCCCGTTTGAAATTGGCGCAGTGTGACGTCACGACCGTTTGGACCAGCTGAAAAGCGTGACATTTCTGTCGACAACTGCTGCTTACAACGATGAGACATTAAAGGCTTTCGCCTTAAAATGAATAATTCCTATGCATGCAAGGAACGCCAGTGACAGCGGAAGTGGCCGAATTGTTTGAGGCACCGGGAACTGAAGGTACTCTGTTTTCGCAGGCTGCGGCTCGAATCACTCTGTGGCACGAAGTTTTTTTTTTCTGCTGGATACCGTTTCCATGACAACGATACGACGCTCCAGTTGGATTTCCTCCGGTCGCCATGGGATGAATTGGTGCTGACGTCTAGATTAGCTCGGTAATGGAAGTTTCCTACCATTTGCCTGTGCCGCAAGGCAAGCAATGAGATTCCACTTTGGTTGATACGTCTTTTGTTTTCAGCACTGTTAATCGTCTGACGACTTTACGATGTTCTTTTGCTTAACGCTGGTCCAAACAAAACTTAACGCTGGTTCAAAGGGCGGCGTTATGCTCCGAAGTCCTGAGGATACCAGTCTGCCCGAATAGTAAAAATTTACTATGAGATGGTACGTGTACGCAAGTGTAACTGTTTACACGTACCATCTCATATTACCTTCGGACTGTTGGGGACGCTGACGGTTGCCTTCCTTATGACACCCTCGACAAGTATGCTGAAGCCATTTGCATTGCCTATGTGGTTCTCCGCCCAAAAGTTTCATCGCCAATACAGTACAGTACAAAAGTGTAAATTGCTGGTATCCCTAATATAATAGTTTATTTTAGGGGGGTTTAACGTCCTAAAGCGACTCAGGCTATGAGGGACGCCGTAGGGAAGGGCTCCGGAAATTTCGACCCCCTGAGGTTCTTTAACGTGCACTGACATCCTACAGTACACGGGCCTCCAGAATTTCGGCTCCATCCAAATTCGACCGCCGCGGCCCCAAATAATACAACTGGAACAGAAATCTTTCCAGCATCAAATAGCATGCCTGTATTTGCTATCTGCCAACAGTTCGCGAATACGCTATGAAATCGGAAGAAGGGTGGGCTTGCTGTCTTGTACGGTCATCAAACTGAATGGGCTGTCAATTTTTTCTTTTTCTTTTTTTTCGTCGTCATCATCTTGGCTTTAGTTATTTAGGTAACTTTCTTTGTTCAACAAATGACTGAGCAGCGTTCGAGCTGCACTTGCTACCAGCGCTGTCGACAGCCACCAACAAAAGCCCCATGGATGAAACTGAAGCTTTCTTTTTTGTGAACAGTTTGCTCAGCACACGTTTCCGGGCTAGGCTGAGACTGTCAGAGGCGAAATGCGAGCCGCGGAAGATTCCAACATACACTCCACGCAGACCCAACCTGGTAAACGTCGCAACTAGTGAGGCCGAGGGTCTTTGATCGATGAGCGCCGAGCGAGTTCATTGTTCTCTCCTTTCATCTGCTCTTCTAGTGCGCGGCGTCAGCTGCCCAGAATCTTGAGAAGGTCTCACTCGGCATGCGAGTCACTGCTCAAATGCAACGGCACTCGTGACCTCCGCGGCGGCAGACGCGCAGCTGAAAGCCGGCAGGCGCTCGTGCTCGCTCCCGCAGTGCTCTTTCGCCTTCGATGCGGTGAAGAAAGCGACGCTCGGCACTTCTCCCCACGCCCGCCGGTCAGCGGCCTTCCCCAGCAGTCGCTGGTGGCATGGCGCCGGCGTGCAGCTCCCAGGGCCAGCGTAGCGGCGTGCATCTCGCGAGCCTCGAGTGCCCCGAGAGCGGCGAGGACGAGGCGGGCCTGTACCTGTTCCCGGCGCTCATGTCCATCGCCATGTGCGCGCTGGCCGCATTGGGCGTGCTCTTCAGCGTGGTGGTGAGCCTGCCCTGGATCGTGCTGACAGTGGTCAGCCTCAGCGGCCTCCTCTGCATCTGGTACGACGTGGCCAAGGAGAGGCGCACCCGCGCGCTTCTGCGCCAGTTCCACGTGTGTGCCGGCGCCTCCCTGCGCGACGCCGAGGACTGGTGCAAGACGCTGCCTCGTGCCGCCAACGCCGGAGGCGTCGGCCTCGCTGCCAGGGCCAGCATGAGTGAGGCCGATATGCTGCTCCTGTGCGCACGCTCCAAGATGTACAACAGCCTGTAACGTCGCTGCGACCAGTCCTGCCAGACATGAGAGGCAGCTGCGGGTTTCCAATGACTGGCAGCCCACGTGGTAGCAAGGCTTCCATAAAGAGAACGATAGCAAGCATTCTGTGTTCTACAGTAGTGCTCACTCGGAGTGGTTGGTGCAGGGAAAGAGCGCGATGACGGGAGAAATGAACAAAGAGGTGACACTCTTCTTCATTCGTTTGTCCTGTCGTCTTGCCTTTCCTCCTATTATGTAATTCTCTGTTCTTCTGGCCTGTATTTGCCCGTAAGCAGGAATCTACGGAAATGAACCCCTCCGCTATAGGAATGGCCCTCTGCTGAGTCCGGCTTGTAACTGCTTGCGACGCAGCAGGAATTAATTATCTTCGTCTATTTAACCTCGCCACACTCCATTTAAGAATGTTTGCCCGTCCAGCATCTTCGCCTAGCGACAACACTACAACCACTAACCAGTGTTTCCGAGCATCGCGACTGTCTCTGAGACCAAGATGCATGGTACAGCTTGAGATACAGCTCAAGAACGAGCCAGCAAACGGCTCTCAAAGGCGGTCCTCTAACCAATGGCGTCGACCTATTGTCATGACGTCGCGGTCAACCCCCTTGCACAGGCTAGCGCGCACATGTCATCGGCCGCACTAGTTGGAAGGCAGTTGACCGCGGTGTCTTGACAGTAGGTCGATGCCATTGTTTGCAAAGCCTCTTTCGAGTGGCATTTGCCGCTGTTTTTCTTGAGCTGTAACCAGCCATAGTACACAAGTTTCGTTCACGTGCTTCTTTGTGATGCAATAAGGCGTCATATTTTTGTGTGCAGTATGTTCATGTTTTTATCGATCTTTGCAATTTACAGCGCTTTATGACAGCTTCATTGTTCCACCGCAAAGTACTCATTTTTTTTTTTACAAAACTCCTACTTAACAAAACATGTATTCAATGCTCCAGGAAATAAATCTAGCCGGAGATAAAATTCGTGAGATTCCTAATATATGCACTGCGTAAGACTTACAAAATTCATTCCTATCGCCAGCCGACCGACCTGGCTGACCGTAGCGATCCCCTCTGAAAATTTTGGGCATCACTTTACTCCTAATTTAAGTCTGAAGACAGGGGCTTCTCTTAGAGAGCACAATAATAGGAGCACTGCGGATATCTGTTTCCGAACCACTTAGCCCCAAGCCTAATTCTATATCCACCTCGTGAAAAACACGGTTCTTGGATGGCGGAACACGTCTAATCATGGCTTTATGTATGGCCTTTTGTGATTTTTGCTTCATTTTGCGTCGTGTGCGCTGTGGCCATGTTGACCGTACGCAGACCTTTGCAGTCGTCTCATCGGAAAACGCAAATTTTAGGAGCGAGCGGCAGTGTGCTTGCGTGAGCCCTTTTCAGTATGAAAGCTCGGTCAGTAAAGAGAGAGGGAAAAGTGAGCAAGAAGGAAACTACCGTTCCGAACTCAAGTCCTGCCCCGTCTCAGCGAGAGTGTGCATAGCAAACGATCCTTTACTCCACCATTTTGAGCTGATCACACATGGTGATTTAGAAGAAATGCGTTGATTGGGCACATATAGCTCCCGTCACATTCTTTTATGTTTTCAACATTGCAGCGGTAGCCACGTAGCCCGGACAGTGTCATGACTTATAGGTAAGAGGGCTTTCTTGTTTGTCAGTTGTCCCGCTTTCACTCATGCAAAACGATACCAACAAGCGCAAAAAATTCTGAACAGCTTATAAAGCTGCCCTCTGTACAGTTATTTTATTGAGCTGAAATTTGATTACTAGCTCGCTAACAAACAAGGTCCTAACAACACGATTCAAATTATACGATGATGAACTTGATGTAAACACCTCTGAGCATTCAGCCGTTTGAGAGGGATTAGGACCACATGCCGACCACTTTATTATGACTATGCTACGCTGACATTTTCCATGATGAAAAATAAATCGCACATTTTCATTATATTGGACAGCCACCGCGTCGCTTCGGCAGCAATGGCGCTCTGCTGATGAGTGGAAAGTTGTCGTATTTCTCTACGGGGGCGAAATGTAATAACGCCAATGAACTGAGTATTTCTGGTGCGTTAAAAATATCCGGGGCATCTAAATTTATTCTGAGCTCTCCAGCAAGGAGTTGCCATAGCCCAGGCGTTCCTCATAGCCTGATAACCTTCGGCACTTACGCTGTTAATCTGTGGTTATTGCTGCACCTGGAGTAATTGCACTGTTCCTTTTGAGGCACAGACTTCTAGACATCGACTCTTCACGTTAGTGGCGGATGCATATGTTCAAGAAGAATCGAATATATTTGATTTACTTGATTTTTACGAAGCGCCCTGGGCGATGAGAGGAATCGTAGTGGAGGGCTCCGGATCGATTTTGACCACTTGGAAGGGGGGCACCAAAATCTCATTACACGGGTGTTTTCTCATGAAGTCTACATTAAAATGCGGCCGCCGTGATCGGAATAGAATGGAAATCATTTAGCAATGAATGACATGCGTGAAAAGCGAGACTTCAAGCGGTTGCGCATTCATAAGTCCCGAAACCATCAAGAGAAATCAGTGGTAAGTCGTCATCTAGAGTTAAATGTTTGTACAGAAAGGAAAATGCTCTTTAAGATGTTTGAGAACTGAAACCATGAAGTGCGTTTACCCAGTACGAATCCGTTCCTGAAGCCGGCCACCTGTCCCGGTGCTTCCGCCGCACGTAGGCGAAGTTAGGGCACTCCCAAAGCAAGAGCCTAATGTTTGGCGTGGCCTCTGTGTTGCAAGAACGGCAGTTAGTTTGCATAGCAGGCAAACACTCTGCAGCAATTTTCCGGGAGAAAACACAAAATGTACGCAGCAGAATATAAAACCGCTCCGGGCACGCCCAACGAAAGAGAAACGACGTGCGATTAAGGCAATGTCAGCTCAAAATAGTGCCGAGGCCGGAAGCAGCGCTTCCTGGAGCGGCCAGGTCAGTTTCTATAGCCCGGCTATATACGTGACAATTGGAGTACACTGGCCCAGCATATTGATTTCAGAATAGGTGTTCTGAGGTGTAAAGATGGCTTTTGCGGCTTGCTAATAACACTGATGGCGGCAGTCAGAAGGCAGGTGGCTTTTGCGGCCTGCTAATAACACTGATGGCGGCAGTCAGAAGGCAGGTGAATCGTGTTAAAACACGATTAGTTTAGTTTAGTTTATAGTTTAGTTTAGTTTATGAGGTTTAACGTCCCAAAGCTTCTAAGGCTATGAGGGACGCCGTAGTGAAGGGCTTCGGAAATTTCGACCACCTGGGGTTCTTTAACGTGCACTGACATCGCACAATGCACGGGCCGCTAGAATTTCGCCTCCATCGAAATTCAACCGCCGCGGCCCGGATCGAATCCGCGTCTTTCGGGTCAACAGCCGAACACCATAACCACTGAGCCACCACGGCGGGGCAAAACACGATTCATCTGACTAACTAAATTCCAACAGTAAACTTTTAAGCTACCTCATTTATATGTCACGCCACACGCGTGCCGTCGAGTGACTTCTATTGGAGGCCGTCGTTACGTCTAATCGACAGCCACATAGTTTCAGCTGGGCGCGCCGAGGAGCACAGAATTTGATGCGTCACAGCGTCGAGCATAGTTACGTTTTCAAAGTTCTAAAAGCTGATATGGCGATTACCAACAACCGGCTATAAATATCTAATGGCAACCAGGCACCTAGCTGCAATAGTTTACAAGTTAACGGTTAGAACTTAATAAACCAGTTTACTATTTAACACGATTCACCTGTTTCTTGAAGTCCGCCGCCACTAGTACTACCGTACCTAATATCTGCCTTTTTTGCTTGAAAAACATACTTTTAAATATTACTGGCGGGCTTCCACGACCGTCCTGTTTTCGAAGCATGTCAATCATTTTGTGGCAAGGAGCTTCGATATATAGGTTAATTTAAATGATTTTAGGTTCACCTGTGAAGCAGGATTACTGTAGTATTCTTGCCTCTACCTTACAGCCATTAGAAACAGACGCTGCTATTTAGTTTGTGTTTCATCAGATCCGCCTCAGCGCCGGCTAAGCAAGCCTCTTTTTTTTTTTACGTAAGTAGCTCTCGGAAAGATCTTCTCAGAAGTTCACAGAGTCTGATGTAGGTGTCGTATTACGTCGTAACCGAAAACTGCCCCATTCACCGCCTGCCCAATCGGAATGTAGCCAATGAACGACGTCTGGGTCACGTGCGCCAGGAGCTGGCGATCTCGAAAGTGCGTCATCTGTGATCAGACGATCCAGCTGGGTATGGCCTGTGTACGTATCTACCCTTGGAAGCTGCGTCTTGTGACGTCATGACTGACAGCTAAATGACTAGTGCCCTTCGCCGGCACCGGAATCGAAGGCAGGGCTGACGTACCAACGGCATGAAAAAATAGAATCAGTCGCGAAAGGAGTCGTCGCGAAATGCGGCTCCTGTTTCTTTTTTTTTCGTCGCGTACAAGCAAGCTAACATTCCTTTCTGATCAACCTGCACTAATAGGAAAGAAATCTCATGCTTTTTTGATATGCTGTTGTAACTTCGGCTCGATGCACTATGAAGCCACTCGCGCGTTGCGCCGCCTCTATAGCGTCCTCGAACCGAGCCGCGCTCTCCGCAGCCATGAGTACTGAGACAGAGTGGGCAGTGGGACCTCCGCTGCCCTTCCGCAAGGTGGCGGTCTTGAATCATACCCTGGAAATAACTCTTGCAGCATTCGAATGTGCCGCATAATCGCCTCATTCGTCTCCCTTCCTCAGTGGCAGCAGCAGCCAAAGCAAGCAAACAATCCTCTACACGGACACTTCCTGCCTTCATTAAAGCAGCTCCCTCTTCCGTCCGTGTGCTTAGTCTCGCGCGTAAGCTTCATGCGATTCGTTCTCTCCAATGGGAGATACTTTTTTTCTTACTTTCTTTTGCATTGATGACTGAATTCGCTGTGCAAGGTCTCTCCTATTATTTGGCGGCGAGCATTTTGCACACATACCCCGTGCGCCTTACTATGTGCACAGTTCTTTTCTGCGGCATTCGTAAGTCTCCTCACGTGCATGGCAAAGCACGCATAACAAAACGCGCTAAACCTCCCTAACTGGTTTGAGGCGTATGGACACCTTGTAACGATTTACAAGGTGCGCATCTAAGCTCCTTTTTTGATAACCCCATTACGAACAAACGCAACGAAGGCAAGCGGGGGGAGCCTTGGATCTCGCGCAGCACCATTCGTCTCAAGCGCAAGGCCAGAGGACTTGGAAAACGCGCGCACAGACAGACCGTGTAAGGAACTCACAAGGAATCATTCCACAAGAGCGTGCATGGTATAACGCGACTAGAACTTTATGCATCAATGAGTAACGTTGTGAGCATGCAACAAATATTTGTGTATTTTAGAAGCAAAAAATAAAATAAAAGGGCAACGCACGACATGGCGTCTCCTATGTGCCGACTATGTGCCGACTATGTGGCTTGTTTCGAGGTGTAGCATTAAGACCATACATCACTATCTCATACTTCCAGAGCCATACAGAGAATATAAACAAACGTTTGAATGCAGTAGATGGAAAGGTACCATCCATCATTCTCAAAGCTATCAGAACAAGCTTTCTGACGACATCACATGCGCATTATGTATCACGGTGCATTCGCCATCTGGTCGGCGACAATTGTGGAGAAAGAGAACCTACAACTATTCCTCATGAGCGTGCCTCTTTGGTTTTGTTTCGCTGTTCTTAAAGCAGAATTAACGCTATATTTACTCCTAGATCTTTTTGGCTTTTGAGCGCTGACAAGTAAGTCGCATGTGTAACAGCTGCTCTCGAAGGAGTGTCATTTGCTGCCTCATCTACAATGCCACCAGATATTGACACGTACGCAGAAACCCCTTCTGCCCTGCCATGCCCGTTGTGCTAGTTAAAAAATGCAGTCATGTCCACGCAAAGATTGGTCTTTACTTCTGTACGAGTTCATAATGTGCAATGTTTTGTTGCTATTCATACACACCGAAAGTTGTCAGAATTATGGAACACTAAAGCTCCGCCTTAAGGGCATGACGCGACAGCTTTAATGGCTATTTAATACTTTCTTTCTTAATTAGTACCTCTTTCTAGTTACTCACACTCATGTAGGCATACTAGACTGCATGATTCACCACAAAAAACAGAATAGACTCCCTCTAACTAAGTCGAACGAATGTGCCTCAATGGCCTAGGGTTATCGGGTCTGACTCGTAACCCAAGCGACATGGGTTCGATCCCCAACTAATTCGGCATATTTTCTTCCAGCATAATTAATTTACTTCACATACTTTCATATCATAATGACATTTCAGTCATTATACGGCCTCACAGTCAGAATTTAACTCGAGTTTTAATAATTTTCGTTCACAGCTCAACGTGTGTCCTCACAACTCTCTAGACGAATCCTGAATTAGTGTGACAACGCGCACGGCTTTTCCTCGAACGTCCGCTCTAATGCTCCGCGTGCCTCGTGCAAACCCTCGTAGTTCCCAATATAGTAACACGCCACCAATCTCTTTGAAACGCCCCTTGTGCGCTCCACGTAGGCGGGAGGCCAGAAACCAGAAATTTGCAAACTGCTGAACACACGAAGATAGCGTTCGGGGCGCTGCCCGATAACATGCGCATGTTTTTCCCCACACATTTCATACACAAATATTGAGAACGTTTAAGCTATGCCGCTTAATGCGGAAAGCTCAGCGATTGCTGTATCGCCTGTCCACGCTGATGTCTCTTCACCCTTGATTCCTAGAATAGCTCAAGGCACGAACATCGTCGCTCTGCCAAAGCCATTATGATCACTCGTCTGCACAGGGGTTATATAAGTATAGTTGCCAGGAAGTATAGTTGCAATGGTTAAGGAGCGCCTTAACCACTGAGCCACCGCAGCGGCTGTGTGGGGAAGTGCTTCGCGCTTTAGTTAGTGCGCTTTTTTTCTGTTCTTCACAAGGTTTGGTTTGGTTTGGTTTATGGGGTTTAACGTCCCAAAGCGACTAAGGCTATGAGAGAGCCGTAGTGGAGGGCTCCGGAAATTTCGACCACCTGGGGTTCTTTAACGTGCACTGACATCGCACAGTACACGAGCCTCTGCAATTTCTCCTCCAAAGAAATTCAACCGCCGCGGCCGGGATCGAACCCGCGTCTTTCGGGTCAGCAGCCGAGCACCATAACCACTGAGCCACCGCGGCGGCAGTGTTCTTCACAAGGAAGCTCTCATGTAAATTAACGTATTCTATCGAGGCTGTCTTCTTCGTCTACTGCTTCTTCGCTGTCACCTGTTTCGAAGCTCACCTGGATACCATAGATTACCTGTCCTCCTACTCAAAAGGTCATATAGACAGTGTTCACTTATAAGGATATATTGGTGTTGTTTATGTTTATTCAGGTGCATTGGGACCAGGTGAGCTTTACTGATGTTCAGGTGAAATGTCAGTTGTCGGGCAGACGGGGCAAATATATAAGGAGACTGAAAACACGGGAAACTGAAAATAGAGACTTATAGAGGGTTCGTGCGTTGAAACCTACCGGCTTTCCTCAAAAAAAAAAAAAAAAAAACCTTGTCATACAGCGACGTGAGCGGCAAAAGGATTATTATTGGGCGCTAGAACAAGACATTAAGTAAACACCATTTTTTTCCAGTTTTCTTATTAAGCTTGAAGTAATTGCTCAGCATGGATGTTCGATAATGTCGCCCGCTAAATTGTGGCGATTCCTCTATCACCACGCTTACGAGAAATGACTGACAGCAGTACCCTTTGTGACAGACTGCACATTTTCGTGCCACCGGTGAGGGCAGCAAAGTCGGCGGACTGCATTTAAGTGACGTCCACAAAACAGACAACGGGATATGCAAGTGACGCAAGTCGCACTGATTAAAGAGTCTCTCGCCTTACAGTAACGCACGGCCAACATAGTGGCGAGATGCGCATTTGTTAACAGGAAAGAGCCCGAAGAAAAGAAAGCAAGAGCCCCCAAAAGACTGCCGGTGAGCGGACGGGAGGAAATTACGAGGTGCGCGAAAGCTGGCGCCTTCCATTCGAAACGGCATCGTCAGAGTGGCCGTTATCTGGCCATTAATCGCGTGTACCGCTAACAGCAACGAAACATCCAAAGCGCCAAAGCTTCCTTTTGGAGGCTGTGCGCGAGGAATTTAGAACACGAGCGCACGTGGTGCCCACACAGCGCTCGCTTACGCATGGGGGAGCGCTATCTCCGGTGCCGAGACCATGAAAGAGGGAGCGCCTACGGCATCGTCTCCTTTTGTGTGTGTGCGTTTGTACGCGCTCAACGAGCCCGAAAAGAGTGGCTGCTCACACGCGGCCGGCCGTTACAAATTCCCCCAAAGGGGCGTCGCGTAAAGAGTAGCGCCATTCGGCGGGAACAATCAAGGACTGCCCCTTCGCGCTTATGCACGCAAAGCAGTCGCTGCCACCAAGGACGCCCATGCGCGAACCGGAAATGGGGTCCGCTGCTGCTCTGCACTGCGAGGGCGAAGCGTTGCTTGCACGTGTAGTCCGTGCGAAGACGACGCGTGAGCGATCCCGAACAGGGCCGGAAGAAGACTTCCATGAATAAAGGTGCTTTCGCTCGTCGCGCGCTTCAACGCGATGCCCGTGAACCGCGGAGGCGCAAAGGACGCTTTGACGTGCGGGGGACTGAGGAGCGCAGTAGTGCGACGTAATGCATGGTAATGCGCGATATAACGCTGGTTTCGCAACGACCGACGCGTGCCAAACGATACCGCTGATCGGTTGCGGCAGAGATGACCCCGAAAAAGCCGCGACAATCGCGCGAGTTACTGGGAGGAACGCATCTGCGCGCACTCCAATGCAGATTTAGCGATACGCAGATCGAGTTGACGGAAGCAACGGTAAAAGAAAAAGGAAATGGCTGCAGGGAGGACGTTCCTATACGTTGCCATAGAAAAGGAAATGAAAAGGTCGTTTGTTACTGTGTCTTGTTTTTCGTAGTCGCGGTAACCAGGAAGTACTGCTAAAATCGTGCGTGTAACCGAATGCATTTTCGATAACCTTGTTAATCTATCGCGGTGCCGTGTTCCAGTTGACAAAGCTCTCGGCGCCCCTTTGTGCATCCGGAGTCAATTTTTTTTTATCTACGTAATACTGGCAAAAACATTCGATCTGTCTCGTCTTTGAGAGCATAGGTGCACGCATGAAATAGGCGTAGCGCATTATACAGGACGGCTCACACGTGGTGGCAGCCGCACTCCGGTATTGCTCAGGTCTTTTGGCTGCTGGCCGTGCCCCTGCCTTCACTCGCTTCTGTTCTTCGAGCTGGGCCGCACCATGGCTTCCCTGGCTGCTTTCGCGGCTTATGGAGTTTCCGCCATGAGCCGCTTTTCGGAGCTGGAAAACGCGCTCGGTTTCTTTCGTCGCCCTAGGTGCCCCGTAGTCCCCCGCGTTCAGCCGATTCTCTTTTTCGTGCTGTGCAGCGCGTTCAGCATCCCTCACTACTTTCACTGCATGACGCGATGAAGCGTTCGTTCGTTCTTTCTTAAATTAAATCGTTCGTTCTTCTTAAATTAAATAACAGCCGCAGCTGTTATTTAATGGAAAGCTAGAACAGCTCACATAATTTTAAAAACAGGCTTGATTGGACTACTACAAAGTTGTTCAAAAAGTCAAAGAGCACCCGTACACTCTTACACCACCTTGCACCCGGAGGAGCTGCAACACCCTTGCAGCTATGCACCTTTGAAGGTGCAAACCCTTCAAGGCGGCGCACCTTTGAAGTGTGCATGGGTGCATTAAAGGCGCTGACGCACTCAGCGCACCCCTAAAAAAAACAAGAAAACTTAACGGTGTGAGAAAGGTGCAATCATTAGTGTCACGCCTTTAAGGGTGCAATTTTTTTTTACTGTGTACCAGCAAAGTTCGGGGGTTCCTGCGGAGTATTTGGGGGTGGGCCAACCTCCAAATGCTATCAAATTTTCTTTAAGAATGTGGTTAGGAAGGCCCTAAGTTTATATTTTTTTCGTTGGCAACTTGTGCTGCAGTTGTGTTTCACGTTTTACCTTCGGTTTTTCTAAACACCGCGAGGAATTCGCGCCCACAGCGAACAGGAGCGGACACCACCACAGCGGTATAGTAGTGTCTTATGTGTGCTTCTCATTGAGGATTGTTAGTTCAGTGTCTATAAAAATGAACGTGCGCCATCTGGCCTAACTGCTTTTGAGAACAAGGTCTCGAGATGGAATGCTCGACACGATGGCCGCATTTTGACGTATATGTCTGGGGGTGTGTGCAAAGAACGGCCATGTATTGTGAGATGTCAGTGCACGTTAGTGAACCCAATGTGGCTGAAATAAATTCAGAGCTCTCTACTACGGCGTGTTTCAAATCGCAGGTGCCTCTTCGGGACGTCGAACCTTACGCGTCACATACCAACGGCAGTAGCTGGCTGTTGAATGAGATACGAGCGCAGGTAGAGGCTCAGGGAGCATATTTTCATGGATGAAGAATGGGTGGTGGGAATAGACGTTGGCTGTGCATAGGCTTGCGCAATACCGTTCCATCGACCCTCGAGCAGAGCGGCGCTTGGAAGGAGCGAGCACCCTCAACCGTGGGGAACACTGCTTATGTCAGCAGGAGGAACAAGCCAGAAAGGGTTCGTGCCATTCTTTCAAGTTGTACCTATAACACCCGCCCAGTGGCCTTTGCTGCACGAAGTACCATGTGGCTCGACCCGACACGCGACTCGGCCCGAAACTCACAGTTGATGAAACGCGAAGACCGCGCACGCGCACACGCATGCACCCACACGCTTTAGCGAGAAGCAGCCGAGCGCCCGCTACCACCTCGCCTCGCGGCTACCCAGATGCGCTGACGAACGAATATCCTTCGTCCTATATAGTGCGCAAGTAATGCGTGGCGCTGGCGTCGTCCCTCGCGGCGTTGTGTGGCGCCGCTGGAGCGCACAACACAGGTCACTCTCGGTTGATGTCGCGATAAAGCTGCAGCCGACTTTGGCGTATGCGGGAGGCGGGCACTCCTGGTTGGTTGCCCCCGCAATACTGAACGCTATTCTCTCAACACTAAGAGTGAAAGCGGGGGCTCTGGGAGATTTGCGCTCTCTCGCACTGGATCAAGACACGCTAATAGTGTTTTACATAAGCAGGGCTGGTGTATACGCGCGATAAACGAACGGACGCCTTGAGCTACTGCGAACACACGTTTATCCGAGCTGAGAGCTCGCCGGTAAGTGATTACAGACGACAGAACGGCAGCGAATTGAAGCGCGTGGCTGTAGCGCAGCGGTGGCTGGCCGTACTACAAATAGTGACGAAGACCAGGCAGTGGAAGAAGTTGATCCCTATCTTCTATACCCCCTCTTGAAAATAAGAAGTGCAAACACGAAAAATATTGAAGACGACAGGGTTACCTAATTTCCAGGAAATTGCAAGCCGTCCTCTTTTAAAGGCTTTTCATGGATGGAAAGGGCTTGAATGGTCTCCAGCGAAATTCGGCTGCTTAATAAAAAGACCTTGCCACCATATCATGGGGTGACTAAATACAGATGGGAAGAACGAAAGAATAAAAACCGATGAACGTTAAAAAAATAATGGAAAAGCAACGTAAGCATGTGTAGCTACTCATGAATTAGCATTAAAAAAAGCGCACGTTTACCTATTTATGCACCCTCAGTTGCCAAGACATTGTAGAAAAGAGTGCGGTTGAAACAAAGAGTGTTTAAGCGTCGAACACCAGAATTACACATCCTAACTGTACTGCCTAGGAATAATATTTTAAATAGCGTAACTTATAACTCATATGCAAGAATGAAAAGTACAATAAAAATTTAGAAGCGACCTACATCAGCGAGAAAGCAATAGTTACAAAAAGTAAAGTCGGGCGGCAGAAAATTCATACAGATGGAACGTTTGATGAGAGAAGTACGAAAATTTGATGTGTCACAGCAGTGAAAACAATAAAATACGTCACTACTAAGAAAACGTGCCTCGAAGCACATAATGAAACACAGATATGCTCGAATCAGTAAAAAAAAAAAGAAAAGAGCGGTGGGTATGGCCACAGAAAAACGAGTAAAAAAAACTAGAGGTGATCAATTGAATTAATGGGGAGGAAATGCGATAACATTATTCTTTCACTCGCCATTCTATTTCAGTACTGATAATATTGAAATTCTGAATCCATTCCAATTATCAGTCCATTGTCTTTCACTCCCCAGTTTATTCTAATTCTCATTATGATTCATTTGCGACTAAGCAACTAAGCAAAATGTGTCACATTGGTAGATCGCGGCGAGTCCTCATAAACCGGAGCAGTGGCGCAACGGTTAAGTGATGCACCACGGCACTGGAAGGTGGCTGTGAGACACAGGTTGTTCTTCCCGAGCAGTGCGACAAGGAACAACTCCCGCAAGCCTCATTTTCGCTCAGGCATTTTTTTCGGGAGGCTGTCTATTTTGTACGTAGGCCTCCTGCTGTCTAAGTAATTTTCATTTCTGTCTATAGTCAGTAGCGCTGCTTTCGTTGTAAAAAGAAAAAAAAAAACTACACCGCATAAGGTACTGTTTATCGCGAATGATTAAGCGAAAAGCTGTCTCCGCGGCGGTGTTCTCGCTTCTTTTTCCCTTTGCGAGCACCCTGTTCATCGGTTAGCGCATGTTTAGCCGGCAGCGGGTCGGGCGACGGTCCGGGCGCGACCAAAGGGGCAGCTAGGCCGGATGCTTCCTTTTTGCGCATGCGATACTACCGAACATATGCTGCGTTTATATGTGGCGACGATGCTCGGTGTGACCACGAAGCGTTCCTCATCACCTAAACGGCTGGATTCTGCCGTTGCCGGCGCTCCTGGAGTAAAACAACCCCACTGCGCACGTGGTGAAGTTCGTCTGGTCCTGGAGTAAACCAACCCCACTGCGCACGTGGTGAACTTCGTGGTGAACGTGGTGGTGGTGAACTTCGTCTGGTGCTTAGTATTGCAAGCGCCAGTTTGCTGCTGGCCACCTGAGATTTGGGCGCACAAACCGAAGAGCTTTCGAGGGACAGAAAACACCAAAGTGAAGCCAAATTTCTGAGCCACTTTTTTCAGCCCGTGTGACGTCTTGTGGAAGTAAGGGACCACTTCAATCTTCTTATCCTCTTCCACTGGGCATGCGGGCTTTTGTGAGTGTCTGCGCAGGAGTGATGTATAAATGTGGCTTAATTCATTGGAATAAATCAGTTGCAAGTCCAGCGGTGTTGTATGCGTGCCTCTTTGGCTTGTCCTGCGTCAATTTCGCTGGTTCCACTATCTGTGCATTATGAACCACCTAGCCCACCTATTTTCTCTATTTAACAAATGTACACCGGCGGCCTGTGGTTCAGTGCCGCGTCTCTGCAGTAACGTTGTTAACGCCAGCGCGTATTTCTCTAGTGCTATGTTTCTGCCGCAGCATTGTCCACGCAACGCATGCAGCACAGATCTCTCTGTCACTATGCTGCCGCATAGCTAAAAGTACGAATATTAGCTTTATTGTAGCCTTAGTTGATGTAGAAGACAATGTGCAATGCACAGCGCGAGAGTCTGTTGCAGTTTTGAACCCACGCCAAAATATATGCGCTGTAGAGAAGCTTGCAGGCAAAGCAACCTATGTAGTGCATGCAATTCGGCGAAATAGCCAAAATTTGTTGGGCCACAGCGCGGAGAGTGACCGGGCTTTCGCAATTCGAAAAACTGATATGGATATTACTTTGGTGGGCTACACGCCTCTCAGAAATAAAGGAGCCTAACAGTACTAGTTAATAAGTTTACTTTTCGATATTAGTTGACCAGCCTGCTAATTAGCGCGTCTTAGCTGTATTCTTCTGATGTACTACATCGCTGACAACGCTATGCAGAAAAAAGCGGCCTTCTAACTCAAAAAGCTTATTTTTTAAAAATTGTGGAAAGTCTCAGGTGAAACGCCTTGTATATGTGTTCACGCGCTCTTAATAAACTTTTTGTTGTCACAAAGCACTCATGCCCCAAGCTCTTTTCATTGTGTTTTAAAACAAGCATGCTAACTGTAGATCCTTGTGTTAATTCATTTGCTAAGTCCATTGACCTTGCTGTTTCTTTGTATATGACCTGACAAACGTGAAAAAATCTTGCAGTCCCAATGCCGCGTGTAGCATAAAAGGGCTATCGCTAGTCGCCCACTCTGATTATACGTGTCAGATGATGAACGCAATGCCGTCGGACGACCCCACATCCCTCAATATGTGCGGTCCGAAATGGCGCTGGGGACTATTTGGAGCATTTTAGATTGGTATACATCGTAGCATGTCGACCTGAAGATACTGAGTGCGAAACTTTATTGTCGCAGGGGAATTCTTCCCGTGAAGGGGGGCTCTCACCCCAGTACCTAGTGGCCTTTGCCGTCTTGAGAGCTCTGTAGATCAGTTTAAGCTGTTCTTAAGGCTTCGGGCAAGACAACGCAGCCTCCCACCACTTCGGTGTTCGTGCGTTGTTTATTGGCGCTACCTGTGTGTCTTGACTGGCCTATGTAACTTGGTAAAACGTTGTGTTTTCCCAGTATAGCGGGCATTTATTGTCATGCAGATGCAGATGCAGAAGCAGATGCAGAGTGACAGTAGCTGAGGAACGGGGGCAAGCCGCTGGAGGCTATCTCAGCAGAGTAGGTGAAAGTGGCGTTCTCGAGTCCGCCTCAACCAATGTCAGCGAGCTGTATGCGCGCCGGCTGTCACTGGAATGCGTATACCGCGCTGAAGCTTGTTTTTGAGTGCTCCGACGGTTGCTACAACGTTACAACTGCAACAATGTGCTTTACCAAGTATACGCAGCAAAGGATACCTGGGACTCCTGCGGCATCTACAATCACTCTTACACCTTATTAAACGATGTTGCCTGCTTAATGAGAAGTCCTTTCTGGGCAGCATTTAGAGTATCTCTCATGAGAGGGCTTCGCTAAAGCAACCAGCATGTAACAGCGTGGCTTTCACAAGCTAACCAGCATGACGTTTGTCTTAGCCGGAACCTTCTGCCCACGTTCCTTCTCCGGCTTTAGTCAACACAATTTCAATGCACGGTGCGTGCTACTTGACTGGAGTTTTGAGTATGGAGCAACTCCTCCAAGCACGGTGCTGGAATGGAGCGTGCGCATGAGACAATGCTCTTATTATCCGGCGAGTTATCGTCTGAGGTTTGTGTGACGCACAACTGTGGTTCGTGCGAGCACCGGCTTCCTTCGCTCGTGTTTCTCCCGTCGCAGTACTGCTTGCGCTACGTGCACAGCCTTTCGAGGAGGGAAAGGCTCGACGCATGGCGGTGGCTGGCACGTGCACCTAAGTTCACGCAAGCTGAGTCACACGTGGCTAAGTAGCAGTAGTGGTGGCAACGGCGTCCTCTGCCTCCCCCTCCGCCACCCACATCTTCTAAGATTGCGGCGATTCGCCTTCGCACCAATCGAACCAATCACGGCGGACGGGCCTCCGACAGGTTCGGCCATTGTTCGTACCCGTTCCGCGGCCCCAACACTGGAAGGGGAGACCTCTAATGCAAGGCTGTTCGAGCAGTGAAGTCTATGCGAACTTCTCGGCCCAGCGCCAAGGCCAGAGGTGGACCGTAACAACCATTCGCCAAATGCTCTTATTGTAGGCGGCTTATTTGGAAGGAAGACTAGGACGGCGAAAACTGTCTCTTTAATGAATTGCGTCTGGAAAGAATCGCTTCATTGTTATGCACTGTATGCACTTTGGAAGCGCAATCCGTTCATTTTGATCCGTACATCCGGAAGTACATCGGTAGTCCAACAGGACGAACTTGAAGGCTGATTAGCTCAAAGGCACAGCAAGCCTATAGAGATACGAGCGGATGGCGGCCCGCAGTTGCACCTCTTCCTCTCTGGCAAGGCCAGTAGAACGGCGACAGTCGTCGGCACTTCCGCAGTGCGCGTTGCTAGTAACGTAGGTGATCTGATCTCCCCAGAAGTTCTCGATTACGAGGGCAGCAACTTTGATGAAACGCTCGATATTGAAGTCAAGTTTAACGTGCTTCTCGACGTAGACATTACTGTTTTTGAGTCGTTATCTGGTGCTGACGAGGTCAGTCTAATACATTGCGCTCAAGAGGAAAAGAAATAGCTGACAAAAAAGTAACTCACAGTAGCGCCAGAGACGACTGGAAAAGTACTCCGGTCACTTAACAAGAGTAGCAATATCATTATGGTTCTACGCAGATACACATTTATGGTTCACTCTTGAAGGGAGCGTTTAGCCTTATTTTTCGACACTTTTTGTGTCGAAAAATAAGGCTCAGCTTGGTTTGGGGGCAGGCTCGCAAGCCCCCCCCCCCCCCCCCCCCACCCTCCCCCTCCCCATAAATCCGTCCTTTTTCTATGCGAAACATAAAAATAAAAAGGTGAAACCTCAAAGAAGACATTATTGCATAAAACAAGTTTCAACACAAATTCTAAACGACCTTTACTTTTTTTTTATTTTTTGCTGCGGGATGGGAATTTGCTGTTGGGTTTTGTCAATCAGGACTTCCTTTTTTGTATGTTGTGTTGACATGTACACGTTACTTGCTTTCAACGTGAATGTCTCTACTTACGTGCTCATCTAGTTGTGATGGAATCATTTCCTAATAGATAGTTTTAGCATAGAGAAGACCATAAACACATACGCGTTTACCGGACGCGGGCTTCGTGCACGCAGTGGCCCCACCTAGCCCTGCCCCTGCTACTGATCATGCTCAGGAGGCGGCCGGTAATCCGCTATACGTCTACGCCAATACATATCCGCTGTGCTAAAATTCTCTATAAGCGTTCGTGCCGCTTCGTTCCCTTGGTTACAACAAAACTGCATTTTACCAATCAACTCTGCATTGCGTGTTCTGTACTCTTTGGACATGAAGATCATGCTATTAATGCCATCTGGGGCATACTGAATTTTAAATCTCTCCATCCCCTCACTATCGTCCCCTCGATGGTGTTTGGTTTTGCGACTGAGGGAAAAAAAGAAGAAAAGAAACATGTTCCTGAATTCGCGTAATGCATTAAAATGTGAGCAGAATTTACACGCTAAAAATAAACTCACGATAAAAGCAGAATAAGTCTTATTTGTAAAGCTAAATATTGATGCTTAAAGGGCGGAATACACTTAGGCCTGGTATAAATTTTGGGTCGTGCTTCTTTTATCAAGACTTGCGCTGCCTTGTCCGAGGGCGTTTGCAAGATGGAGAGGCGGTGGGGAGGGGAGGAGGTCGCAGAGCGAAGAAGAAAATTTAATTCCTGTAGCATACCTTGCGTTTCAGAGAACTGATTCTACTTTGCAATACTCTCAATAAAGAAAATTAGTTCACAATTAGCATTTACCTTGGAATGGAATTTCGGTATGCTAATTTCGCTTCCCAGTAAAGCAGGCTCGTTAATATAAATTTAGACCTAGGTTTCTGCGTTGGCATTGCGAACTGGGAAAAAGAACGAGTCCATTTCCGCCGCCGCGACAAGACTGGTTCCCATTCACGACTATGTCTGTTAACCGTGGCGGTATTATACTGCACCGCCCTGTCGGGCATAAAAGAACTTCGCATCACAGGTGCCAGAAATAAGTTAAAGGTGCACTGAAGAGGATTCTGAACTTGTCTTTTTTGCCGCGGGAACTCGATCTACACGTTCCTAGCATTCTTAGAAACTGCAACTTATTGCCCTGTATGGCCGATTTCCCTAATTAAATCGAATTAACGTCCGGCTCCCGCCCTTTTTTTGAATTCTGCCTCGTACGATGGGCGGAGTCGACCAACGCGTGAAGTTCCTTTCAGCCAGCCCCGTGGAGGCTTTGCTTTCGCTTTATTTTGTTTTTTAGGTTTCCATGAATAAATAGTTTCATTCGCAGATAATATAGCCGCAAAATAAGCCCGCATAAATAAAAATACGCGCGGACTATTTGCTACTACGGACTACTACGTATTACTCCGCCGATGGCAGAGCGGCAAGCCGCCACGGGACTGGGTGAAAGGCACTCCACGCGTTGGTCGACTCCGCCCACCGTACGAGGCAGAATTAAAAAAAAAGGGCTGGAGCCGGCCGTTAATTCGATTTAATTTGGGAAATCGGCCATACAGGGCAATAAGTCGCAGTTTCTAAGAATGCTAGGAACGTGTAGATCGAGTTCCCGTGGCAAAAAGAAAAGTTCAGATTCCTCTTCAGTGCACCTTTAAAGGAGCATTTACTCCCCCCCCCCCCCCCCTAACATTTCTCTTTAAATATCACCATAGTGAAAGTGCAGGGATATTATTGAGTCTTTTCCTCCCATTATAGCCAAGGAAGGACAAGAGAGAACGACATCGCTTTCCGAGGAAGGAATTGGTCCTATGCTAACACCGCGTGAGACGACTGCTATGTCACTAACAGTAGCTTTTCGGTAGCTTATGCTTACAACTAAAAGTGCGAGAATTGGGCCTAGTTGGTTGTTATTAAGGGTAACAACGCTCTAAACTAGTGTCGAATAGTAAAAATTTAGCGCGTTGTTATCGTCATTATTGTCGCTTCCTGCAGAGAAATCTTCAGCGCGCGTGGCGGATCTACCTCTCCTGCTGACGACCTGCTTACGTGAGTGCGCGCTTTGATCATTCGAACACAGGCAACGTTTATCGGGTGTATGCACTTCCAGCTGAGGTCAGTAGGAGCGAGTGAAAAGGTATCGTTTTTACTGAATGCCGTGGGAGATTTCGGCCGTACGATGTAAAGTCAGCCTTACCGTTGCAAATGTCAAAGGTCGGTCACAAGAAAAAACCGGACTGCCATCAGGTTTCACCCATGTCTTAGAAATTTACTGCTGTGGGGGTCAGTTGCTATGTGTAAGGTCGTGCGGCTATGCATTTGCGCTCCAAAGAAGTGCTGTTGAAGACCAGGAAGAGGAAAATGTCGTTCATTAATTTATTTATTTGTTCATTTATTCTTGCATGAAGGGCTCTCGGATCCCCGCATCGCACTGCTGACAGGTGACGTCGGTGGTGTGTGTGGCTTCTCCCATCCCTATAGTAGCAGCAGATCAAAATAGAGCGGGCATGATACCGCTTTCTGCCCGACGCCCCGGGGCAACATGCAGGCGGCCACGCTTGTTGATGGGCCGACAACGCGAAGAGTGATTAGGTGGTCGGTGCTGACTGCGCGCATTACGCATTAATGCCGGATGCCCCTCTCCTATCCCCGCGCTGCGTGATTAAGTTGGGCAGTCTATCATCCAGCAAATACATATCCGTGGAGGCGCGGAGCACAGCTGACGCTGTAACGATGTTTTAATGAGCCACACACGGCCCTCAAATTGCGGTCACTCGGGCTCTCGGAAAGTGCCACTCAAAGGTGATTCAAGGACGATCTTGCGAGAAGCCCCGCCAAGCCTACAACCTGCACCAAGGGGTACGCGAAACTTTTTCATGGGCGGCGCCCCACCGCGGCGATGCACTCCTTCCATCAAATAAGGAGCAGAGGCTCTCAGAATATGCAAGAATAAGCGAAACCCCACCCAGTGTCAGGATGAAACGCACAGCTCATACGTGAAGCGCGAATAAATTGACGTACGCCGTTTAGTTTTATGACCTTAACTCTGTGAAAATTATGCATTTTGCTTAGCTCCGTAATGGCTAAAAAATGGCAGTCTAATTCGCATTAATATCACATTTCGGTGTTGATGTTTCTGTGTCGTGTAAAGTGAAAGAGAAAAGAAGAAATGCGTGGAGGTTAACCAGGCGTATGCCCGGTTTGCATCTCGACACGTGGGGGATGAAGGAATGAGACAGAAGAAAGAGTGAAGGAAAGTTCGTGCGCATTAGACGTGACCATGGTCACGGCCATACATGAGGCTGCCATCTCAGCAGTGACTTTTGTTTCACTCTCTTCAGAGATATTTTATTCCTTTCAACGGTATTTCTTCATATTAATTAGCTAGTTTTTTCGAATTCTGGTATGATTCACTGCTCTTCCTAGGTGTGCCTCATGTGAGCAAGCTTTCTTGAGCGGAACTGTTGCGGAGAAGTCAGAAATCGGAAGCATTTACAGATCTGTGAAAACACTTATCTGTAGAACTTCCGATCTCGACCATTTTGGTAGGTCCCAGTCATGGAGGCAAACAGTGCTGCCCTCGGAGCCTCACCGCTTGATTAAATTGTGGCAGGGGACGATGAAGTTATGATGATAACGAAATTATGATGGTATTATACGCTGCTGTGCCTAGACATACCTCTTGTGAGTAAACTTTCTTGGGTGGAATTGTTGTGGCAAGGTCACAGATACGTTAAAAACTTAGTTCCTGAAACATGCGGACATGAAGCCATGCTATGGTGTGTTGGACCTCATTGCGTCGTAAGCTTTTCGGCAATGTGAATAAAGTTGCTATATCAAACGTTAGATTTTTTGCGTTTTGCCGAGATGTGTGTACTTTTTCATGTAATCCCAGTTTAAATGGGCTAGTTTTTATTCACGGAAACGCTTAACTTCATTTTCTGTGCAGAAACAATATATGTTACTATCAAAACAAACAATTCGGAATTACATCAATGGCACGCTTATAAGATGCGAATGGCAAGCAACCAAATTGTTCAACTTGAATGAAAGAAATTTTAATTTTAACCAGGAAGACAGGAAATTCGTTCAAACCTGCAAAACCCCTGCAGCAGTGGCTGGCCAATAGCTTTTCACTGCCTGGAGAGATACCTGAATAACTGAGCACAAGCGCTGAATAAAAGGTTTCAAAGAAGAAGCAAAGGAGCGAATAACAGCAATGTTTGTTGTCTGTGAGACGACTCCCTTACTTTTCTCATCACCACAAAAAAATAAAGGTGCTGCAACCAACTACGGACTTGCGCAACGGATTGCCGCACTTCATTGCAGCAGGGCAGTTGAGCTTTGCCTGCGGAGATTAGGAAGCTCATAGCGCCATCAGCGTTGTCTGCGGATAAATTGTGTTGTATAAATTTAGGGTACTAATGTAAGCTGCCTTTTGCCCATAAGAAAACAAAATCCATTTCAGTGGTTCCAAATAAAGCTTGTTCCCACATATCACGCAATAACCGCTAAAATTGAAGATACACAAATTACGTACGTGTTCTTAATAAGCCGTCGACAACAACACAGAATAGTGGGTAAATTTGTAAATCTGGCTGATGAAAGCCAGCCAATCAACAGAAACGACAGAGCAAGGAAGCAGACAGATGTCTGCATCTCTGGTCTGTGTTTACCGTTATTCGACGCCATACTTTGTTTTCGATGAAAAATTGTCAAACTAACACTTGCGGATATTTGCTGTAATAATTCATGCAAAAAAGAAAGAAAGAATAACAGCCGTAACTTACGCAGCGAATGGAAGTTGGCCTTCCAGGAGCATAAAAGTGATTACAGAAAAAAACCTCATTGACATGGCAAAAGAATGAAGAAAACCAGGAACAAGGCAGCATACATAACCACAACGAAAGGTTACAACCTAAAACATGCCCATTCTTCACACTGTAAGAGCATAAATCGCATAAATCGCGTGAAGTATATGGACCTACGGCTATTTTTTTCCCTGCACAGCGTGAAACGTAACTTACGTAGCAACCCATTGCACATTTCGAACAAAACATAGCTCTAATAAGCAGTAGCTTCCTTGGTACATTTATACTAACGCATGCATTTGTACACGCGAGCATGAATCGAGTAAATAACGTTAAAATGCTCGAAGAAACACTTTTGTCCCCGGCTGTTTCAAGGTTAGGGGCTTTGTGTTTGTCGGACACGCAGTGCATGAACTGCACGACATTGAACAAAGACCCCGCGTATACTCTTACAAAGTTCTACTGCCTAGGGTTCGTGGAGAATAAACTGCGTTATAACGTACCTGCCGTCAATGTGCGCGTATTAGACCATTCTGGCAGACGCCAGTCACAGTGGCGAACGGGGGGCCGCCCTAGGAGCTTCACCGCTAAATTGTGTTGCAACAGTCTCCACTCCCTACTGTTTCCAAATCATACAGTATCTAGAGAGGACGCATGCTATGCTCTGAGCGGATACATGGTTAAAAGACAGAAAAACGGCGTTCTTTTAGACGACAGCAGAGAAAAGCAGCTGGCGGAGACATTAAGCTGAATATAACCCAACCCTTGTGGCTTACCTCTGTCGTTTAATGCCACGCGGGAGAAAAAAAAAGAAGAAAGAAAACATATTCTGAAAGCGCGTGTAACCTTAGGCTTCACAAAGCCAGTGAGGATAGCGACCGTGGCGCTCTTCAAAGAAATTCCACTACTTCGCCAGGGCAGCCAGAAGCCTTGGAATGAGAGTCATGCGTCTTGACGAGAAGGATCCGAGCGAAGAACTCCTTCGCTCGACAATGGGAGACCACTTATCTCTAATGCGAAGTAGCAGCGCAGTGTCCCGCTCGCAACGCAATTATACGCGCGAAAGGAACCGGCCCGTAAAACACGCCCATGGTACTTAGCCCTTACAACAACTCGGCGAACATCGGGCCTCCGAGCGCGGCTGACCAGAATGGAGACGAGTCCCTCTATGCGTAACGCGTCTGCTTCCTAGTTGCACTGGCTAGAAAGAGAAGTGACTCGCGGCTGCGCTCATTCCCCCTAACAAGTGACAACGCTGAGCATTAGCCAACGCCTAATGACGCCCCCGTACATCATGAGATACGGCACCGGTCAGACTGTCTCAGTGGCTTGCGCGCGAAGGTAGGCGCTACGGGACCGTCGCGTTGACGGCCTCGGCGGGCGTTCGAAAGGATTCAGCGGGCGGCGACGCGATCCTCTGCGGGATCGGAGCCACAACGCGCCGCGCTGTATGGTTCGCTGCGTGTAATCTCTGCGTGGGCGCGAATATCTTGACTTGAGGTGACTTCCACGGCGCAAGGTTTCTGTTGCGTCGGCCGTGAGGCCGGGCGCCAGCCGACGGAACTGGTTTTCGCGGCGTTCCCTTGCAAGGGTCGACCTTTGATAAAGCGAAAACAGCGGCCCAAAAGCTCCCGTGGTGCGCCAGCAGTTCATCCAGATTAGATCAAGTAGCTGATATTGGATTTCATTGCTACACGCGACGGCGTAGCCGCACTGTAGACGGAACGTCGGTGCGCGATAAGCTTCGCGACATTTCCGTTTTCTATTAGCACTCTGCATAACCGTTTGTTTTGCCTTCGGCCCCGGGGGAGTGCGCACATGGAAGGGAAAACATAGCACACACATGACGCATTTCCTTCGCCACGCCGCTGGAATTTGTGTCGCAGTGACCAATGCACACAAGTCCTCAGGAAGCACAGAGAAAGTCGCGGAGAAGTGGCGGGCACGGAATGAGGTGCATGCAGAGCGTAGATTCTCAAGAAAATAAATGCCATGCTGCAGATTCTAACACTGTCATCAGAGTCGATAATTCGACTGGGTTCACAACTTGGGACCTTCCTAAGCAATTCAAACAAACCTCTTTGGGGTCAATAGGACGTCGCACTACCAGTTGTGGAACGTACGAGTATCTAGTCCATTAAAATGCTCCTCGAGCCCCCAGTGGAAAAAAAGATATGGATTCCGACCGTGCCAGCAGCCGTCCTTTACATGCTATTCTGCAAGGTCTTTCTTGTTTTGAGGGATTGCCTGGTCCGGTCAAGTTAGATTAAACCTTGGATCGAAAGTTGCTCCCTCATTCCTCTCCTTCAGCTTTTTGCCTGGATAATTCAGTGACATCAGTCACATAGCGCAATCAGCACCAGGACTCCTGATGATGAGTCTTTGATGCTGAGTCCTAAATTAGACACGAGGGCACTACACTAAAAGATTTGGCGCTGGCGATTGAATTCAGCGCGAAAACTAGCTGTGTTGCGTCATAATACTTGAGCTGTCAGGCACTTTGGCACAGGTCCCTCTAATACGAAACGGAACAACCAGTTGGCACAAAATGACTAATTGTTTTGGCTATTTCTCTACTAAGGTGTAAAATGCCTTCTGGGTAATATGCGCCAAGACGAAAACTAGTTAGAAAACAGAAAAAATGTGGCTTGTCACACGTAATTACGCAGTACTTTTAATTTGAATGCTCAAATCTAATTCTCTTACATATTGGAGGGACCAGCACATGAGTTAAAGATACGAATTTATTCATCTCGCGGAAGAAATTTCCTAGTAAAGGCATCGAAATACGTTGTTCGGACGGATTACTGAAGGGGTCTCACGTGAAGCCAATGAACGTTACAGGATTTCGGTGATCAGCGTGGTGATCACGCTGCGGAGGCTCAGTGGTTAAGGTGCTCGGCTGCTGACCTCAAATAGGCTGGTTCGGTCCCGGCCGCGGCGGTCGCATTTCGATGGAAGCGAAATGCTAGAGGCCCATGTAATTTGCGACGTCAGCGCACGTTAAAAGAACCCCGGGTGATCGAAATTGTCCGGAGCCGTCCACTCTGGCGTCTGTCATAGCCTGAGTCGCTTTGGGACGTTACACTCCCTAAAACCAGTCTAAAACCTGATTAGTGTGGCTTATGCCATGTAATTTACGGTATGAAAGAAAAGCTGCAGAAGCCTGCCCAAGCAAAACGCTAGAAATAAATTGTGTTGAACATGACAGTAATGAGGCTTGACTAACATAAGTGACACATGGGCATGGAGGCAAATAAACACGAAGTGATAACGACGTTTACTATTCAGCACACGCTATTAAGGAACAAAGTATGCCTAAATAAAAGAACAGAATAATATAATACATACCGAGACAAAGACAGCTTTGTCTGCGCAGGCGATATTTACTCCCTACCTAAACACTTTCTAAGGGAGTCCTGCTGTTCAAAAGCCGCCACAGGGCTCGCTTTTATTTTCAAACATTGTAAAAGAAGAGATCTCTTCGCACTTTCAATCCCAAATATATTTATTTATGAAATGCATCGATGGGCATTCAAAGCAGTAAAAATACAATTTAAGCACGCATAATGCATGGCCTAAAGGCTGCCAGGAATCACTGTTGTGCCTTGTGAGATGAAGATAAGATAACAATGATAAACACGATGACAAATGAACTAATGAAAGAGGTATCTGAGTATTTTTGCGGACGCGACATTTATTACATTTACACTCGCAAACGCCCTTGCTGTCAAGGTGGCTGTTCAGCCTCTGAACACCAGGACCTAGAACTGCTGTTGTCAGTGATAAAGGTCATTAACATATGAAAACATGTGCGTCTTCCATTATAAAGTCATATTTTGGCAAACGAAGAAAAGAAAGCTGACCTTTAACCCGAAGGACGAAGGCCAACCTTGACACAATCTTTCTTTCAATCAAATTTTCACAGTCCCCGTTTTCTTATCCACCCCTCCCCACGTTCAATCCCATCGTCGAGCTGCCAGTAACATTCCACCACTAAACAAAGGGCTCATTATTAATATTACCATTTGTAAAGAAAGTACAGACATGAGGAGCGGTCCCATAAACAAGAATCTCAATGCCACGCCCCTCCCTTTCGCCGGCGATTGGCCGATGATGACCAATGCTTCCTCAGCACTACTCTATTTTTCTACGCCTTGGCTGTCTCGCGCTAGTTACCATTTCCTTTTCTCTCTCAATATTGACCACTGTTTGATATCTCACAGCCTTTGATTATTTCTTCACAATTTCTTTCATTATTCTCGACCTCCTTTTCACAAAGCATCCCTGTTTTGTGCGGAACACTTTTTCATTACTAACATGCATCCCGTCGAAAAAAATGCTATTTTGTTATTTTGGGTGCCGCATATACTCTTGAGACGCTGCGTAGATTATAATGCATCTGTCTTGTACAGCGTTTTCAATAAACGCGTCCATAATGGAGCCTGTACGAGTCATTGGAAGTCCCTTACAAGTTGGTTGCTCGGTCTAAACCAGCTTCCTGCTCACAGCGGTTAAATAATTCCCAAGTTCATCTCCCTACACCATAGGATTATTTCTAATTTTTAAAAAATATGTATGCAGCCGCTTATCTACTACGTAATTAAATATGCGTCAAAAAACGTTGTTGTATTTTTTGACGCTTTAGATACCGGTAGCGCAGAGCACGGAGAAAGGTCAGCGAGAAAGGACAACTGGAATCACTGCTGCGAACGTTTTTTATGCACTTTCATGGTATTACCCATAACTAAATAATATATTTCGATTAACACCGGCAAACCGAACATTTGCTAAGGTCTGAAGAGCACAATGTTTGAAAATTGAAACCTGTTCTCTGCTTAATATGTTTTTTTTTCATTCGGACATTTATTTGTCCATTCAACCTTGAAGCCAAAGCGTCACTTAAAATAATTCAACAGTCAGAATGAAGTTGCTGGAAGCGATGAAAGAAAGTTATTGAGTGAGGAAGGGGAAGAACGCGAAGTTGTCTTTAGGGGACATTTGCGAATACCAGTGCTTGGTTTATTACGATGCAAGAAAGAATTATTCTTTGCTGATCACTCAGGTAGGCATTATTGTTATAGCTTATGAGAGATTGGAGACACAGATAACTAGGCACAGGAGAGATTTTTATAGGACCTGGAAGATATGGGCAGCAAATGAAACCAGAAGACATAAAGAAAAAACGACATTGAGAAGAGCAAAAGATTGGTTTGGTTTGGTTTATGGGGTTTAACGTCCAATAGCGACTCAGGCTATGAGAGACGCCGTAGTGGAGGGCTCCGGAAATTTCGACCACCTGGGGTTCTTTAACGTGCACTGGCATCGCACAGTAGATGGGCCTCTAGAATTTCGCCTCCATCGAAATTCAACCACCGCGGCAGGGATCGAACCCGCGTCTTTCGGGTCAGCAGCCGAGTACCATAACCACGGAGCCACTGCGGCGGATTAGAAGAGCCAAAAGAAGGTGAGAAGAATGATGAGAGCAAAATAGAAAATAAAGCTCCTTTGCTTTCTTGGGAAGCCTCGTGAGCCGCCACATTGCAACAACGGAAGATGGGGAAACGTTAGGCGCTAGCTGGAAACCTCGCTCACTCCCCCCACCCTCTTTCTATGCTACGTTTTTACGTTAGTCCTTCGCAATCATCAGCATAGCTTCGCTGGACACCAAAAAGTGTTACTGCAAAATGTTGTTCCGAAATGGTACTATCTCAACATTTTCTTCGGCCTTCAGCAGTAGCGCTATCAAGTGTACAAAAGTTCACGGTAAACTGGCTTCGGTGCTGGGCTGTGTAACGGAGGCCTAGCCACCACTCAGGGTACTTCAAATTTCTAAAGGAGTCAGGTGGAAAGTTCTGGTAGTCCTCCAGAAATTTGGAGCGCAAGGGCAGCGGACCCACTGACAAACCCTGATGGAGAGTTCTTTTGAACAGAACGCTACAGCGCGAAACCACAGCACAAAACTATATTGGAAGGCGTCTAACGCGCTATTATCCTCACTGAATAATTTTGCTGCGCACTGTTTCATATTTTATTCACAAGAAGAAACTAGGAAAACAGCGAAATATATTCCCTTTTACTGACTGCTGGTTCCTTGTTTAGCTTAGATTTGAAAGAAAAAAATGGCAGGATGGTCATGAAATCTGAATCGAGAAAGCTGCGATAGCAGTTGAATTTACATTCCATCATTACTGGGATACTTTTACTCTAATGAATGCTTTTACTGAGTGGGGTGATGTAGGGTGGAGAGATGGGTCGAGGGTGACGGTGGGTGCAGGATGCGGTGGGGAGGTGTATGGTGAGTGGTGCTTCTGAAGGGCAGCTGTCTTTACCACTGCGCCTCTGAATTTGATTTCGTCGTCGGTTTTTAGTTCTGCTGCTGCTTAGGGTTCTAGTGGGAGCAGGCCTTGCGGAGGGTGGGGGTGGGTGGGTGCGGGTGGCGTTTCTGGAGGGTAGAGTTTTGTGGAGTTGGGGCGGGGAGGTGGATCGGTGTGCGGCCGGTGGGTGGGTTTGCATGCCCCTCCAGAAGCATGCCCCTAGCTGGCGGCATGCTTCTGGAGGTGGAGGTTTCACTCATCGAGGCTTCAAATAGATAACGCCGGCATCTTCGCCATGTGCCGCTGTTACTGCAATCGCAGTAAAAAAAAAAAAAGAGAGACAAGCCGATACTAAGATTCGGAACATCAACGCGAAAAAAAAAATCCTTGGTGTTCGAAATGCTGTTCAAGGGTGTTCTAAGGCTCAAATTATAAAATGTAAGCACTCGAGCACTAACCTGTACGCACGCATATATAACTTGAGAGAACGCAGAGGAAAGAACTAGGACACTTGTATTATAGAACAAGGTGTGTATAAAACTGGGCGTGTTGGTGCCGCATACTGAACTCAAAAATTGTAGCCCGAAACTGACGTGAACTCTATGTTAAGACACACAGCGGTGTGTGTAATGGTTCTTAAATTTCAATCTACATCTGTTTTGCGCTAAGGTTTTAAGTTCAGCAGCACTACTAACTAGAACAGCTTTGCACATCGCAGTCGGGCGTCGATCAAGGGCCGAATTAAAATGGCGGTGACGCTCTCCACTTTTGGCGGCTTGTAACAACGCAACAGGTTTGGTTGCGCCTGCAGGGATCGTGCTGAGGCGAAAAGAATTGAGGCTATAGACTTAACGGTCAGCCGGTAAAGAATTCATTACACACATAGCCTGAACTTAGTAAGATGGAAGCTCGCTCACCATTGGCTGCATCGAAGTCTTCATCTAGGTTAGGCGGGCTAAGGGCACTGCATATGAGAGCGTCTGTTACAGTGAAGCAAGTATGTTGTAGGCGTCTTCACATGTGTGTGCTCGCATGATTGCATACATGCCTGCCTCTATGTCTACTGTGTGTCGGCACGTTTTAAAGGGCTCGCTATCCTTACTACCTTATATGTTGAGGAGTTTCCGTGCTTCCCATTTCATGAATCATTCATGACTAATGACTCAAATTGGCCGCGTTCTCGATGAGGCGCGCAAAACGTGCTTCCACTCTTTCGCGAGGGACACTGTTATCGTCCTGGTGTCGCGAAGAAGGGGCTGGTTCCTCTCTTCCATTTTCAGCGCCGTCCTCCGCAAAGGGGATAAAGGGGTGCTTGTAGCTTTTGCCGGGACGACTTCTTACAGCGCCGGCGCAACCTCCTCTGCTTCCTCTATTGCCGGGCCGTCGAGCAGGTATGGTCAGCAGCAGTTACGTGCGTTGACCTCGGCGTACTCTCCAGTCGTAAATGCTCCTGAGTGAAGACGAAAGGTTGGATTTCTTTCCATTTAATGGCAGAAAAAAAATCCCCCAGACGCCCGTTCCAGACTAGGAAGTGCTTATTCTTTGTCGCCTCGACCTATTGAGCTGACAGTTGCCACACCACATGGCAACTGCCGGTGTCGACCATTGGGAACGTGGCGTAGAGTCCGCCGTCGCATTTTGTCATCTCTTATTTGTACCTGCGGAATGTGCCCGTAGTACCACGAAGGTGCGAGTCACGTTCAGTCGCGCTATTCAGAGGTCTTACGTTTCTTAGCATTGTCCTGGAAAAGGAATCCAAAGTCCAGGTGGACCTGGTCCAGGCAGGCTCTGGATGGGGACCCTGCGAAGCGTGTGGTGAGAGCGGAAGGAGTGGACCAGTCAGGGAAGAGGTATCTTTAGTATATACTGCGAGAGCAGTACCAATGGCACTTGATGAAAATGCCTACGTCGTCGTCTGTGTGAAGCCACGGCGAGTGAAGCCTCCAGAAGCGCCACCCACAAGGTCCCCACCCAATAGAAATCCGCGCAGCAGTGGATCGGAAAACCGACGCAGTGGGAAAGTGAGCTGCCCTCCGAAATCACCAGTCACCTTCCCACCTCACCCCCCCTAACCAAGAGGGCTTCCCTTCCATCCACTGCCACCCTCGACTCACCTCCACACCCGACCTCCACCCACTCTGCCCACCTTCACCCTTCAGAAAAGTGCCGTCGTGTTTATGAAGCCTCGGCTCAGCGTAAAAGTATTCATTAGAGTAAAAACATCAAAGTAATCATCCAGGACAAATCAAACTACCATCTAAGCTTTCGCGCACTAGGTTTCAAGACCGTCGCGTCAATTTTCTTGCCTTTATTCCTGATTTTCCTCCTCCCTGTGTGGAGCGGCCAACCGAAAGCTTTTTAGTGATTAACCTCCCAGCCTTACCCTTTTCCTGCGATTTATTTTTGTTTCCTTTCAGCAGTTCATGCACCGTGCATCGTCGTGTGCTTCGTGCAGTCTTCAATGCTTGTTACATAAAAATGTTCTTTTGGATTGATATCCCCTTCGTCAACCCTTTAATTCTCGATAAACTTCAAGGTAAAAGTTAGAAGACCTCCCGCAGCGGTTTTCAGCGGCTATGGCGTTGTTTTGCTGAGGATAAGAGCTCGATTTCTAAGTGCGATCAGAATAGCAGTATTTCGATGGGGTGTGGGATGCAGAAACGATCATGTGCTAAAATTTTGGGCAACTTAATTGTTGAACCTCAACTCGCCGCGGTAGCACAATGGTTACGGCGCTCGGCTGCTGGCCTGAAAGACGCGGGTTTGATCCAGGCCGCGGCGGTCGAATTTCGATGGAGGCGAAATTCTAGAGACCCGTGTACTGCGCGATGTCAGTGCACGTGAAAGAACCCCAGGTGGTCGAAATTTCCGAAGCCCTTCACTACGGCGTACCTCATAGCCTGAGTCGCTTTGGGATGTTAAACCCCAATAAACCAAACCAATAACAAATCATTGAACCTCAAGTGTTCAAAATTTATAAGCAACATTTAGTTACACGGAATTCTTCATGACTCACTGCTGTGCTCCTCTTTTTTCGGTTTTCCAAATGTACTACATCCAACAACGAGTAACTATCACCGCTTGAGTTCACAAGAGCTGCTGCTTTTATCTTTATTTGACTAGAAACGAGGGCTACATGGGACAAAGCCATTCATTTCAACTACGTATCTGACGTTCATGGGGAGCTTTCACGCACTGAATCACTTCTTTCCACGAGTCACGCCTTCGATTAACGCACATGAGTCCATGACGCACGGTATAAGGCGTGCTCTGCAAACGAACGGCGCGCTTTGCTTCATCGCACTTGCGAGCTCCCAGGAGTGGGAATTGTTCGGGTGTGCACATAGAAATACGGTGGGGAAAAACAGTAAGGAGTTACGAAATGTACTTCGTGTCTTTGCGAATGAATAGCGGAAAAGGAGCCAAAGTTCACGCGTGTTAAATGCGTAGCTTCCTGGCGTTCGGACGCAATCTCAGAGACCCGGTAACGTGAGAAGAAAATGCGCGCGCCAGCACTGACAGCTGGCGTAAGGCGTTACGTCGAATGAATTGCTAAAGGACCCGTGCGAAAAACTTTGGCCGACGTATGAGATAAAGCCGTCGCCGAAGGGCGCTCTGTTTACTATCCCAAAGCGGTCGTTTCGGCGGTGTTTGGATTTCAAATTGTATTGGCGCTGGACGATCTTGCCAGAATTCAGAGCTCTGTGATGACGGCCGCAGTGACGGTCGGCTGGGAAGAGAAGAGATATCAAGGCCAAAAGCTATGTACGGATCACCCGGAAAGCCTGTTCGTGCGCAAGGCTATTCTCGTACTACCGCGTAGTAATGCGCGTGAGGCGTACACTCACGTCGGACATGCGATTAGATCTTCTAGCGCTCGAGAATACATCGCTTATTTGTAGTCGGCTTACACTCTGTCCAATGGCGTTTCTGTAGGAGAAGATATTTCAGCTGCGTAAACGAGATAGCAGGTTTAAAAGAACGTGTCTGACATGCCTTGTAGTCCTGGCTTACTTGTCGATGCAGGTAACATTCTTTAACGCGCTGATTTATGATATCGGCTCATTCTGTTGATTTTCTTTTTACTTTTCACTGCAAAGCACAGGAACAATCTCGGAAATCTAGTGTCCATTTTCTTTTTCTGTAAAACAGGACGTATTCTGCCCCAACTGCCTCTAACTGCCCAGAGAAAGCCGGTGGGCACCTTGCTTTTTATTTATTTATTTATACAGAATACCCCTAAAGGCCCTCGAGAGGGTATTACATAGGGGGGGGCACAGGCAATTGAACAGAATAAAAAAAAAAACACAAATATAAAACAAACAACAAAAGCACAAATAAGACACACTGTATGAAATAAGTAAGCAAAAGAATCAATCAAAGGCACAAATAAGACACTTTGCATGACATATAAGTAAGCAAAAGAATCAAAAGAATGGCAGCGCGGCAAAGAACGAAGATTACTGCATTATTAAAATTATACAAACAGAACACTAATACAATGAATCTTTTTAGTAACAAACCCTGCAAAAAAGGAAGCCATGAACAAAGAAAATAACAATGTATGCGAAGAGTTAAGCAGTAGTTATTGAAGATATAAGTTTAAAATATTTATCAGGATCAGTGGTGGTTGCGATATGTGAAGGCAGAGTGTTCCAGTCAGATATTGTGCGTGGTAAGAATGAATGCGCATAGATAAATGTCCTGCACGTGAAGCGTCTAACTTTAAAGGGATGATCGCGGCGGTCAAAAATCGAAGTAGGCAAAGAAAAAAAGTCGTTATGAAGTGATGGATGATGATAAAGTTTATGAAAAAGTGACAGTCGTGCAATTTTACGGCGGAGACATAAATCCTGGAGACCTGCGCGTTTCTTTAAGGCTGTGACGCTGGTGTTACGTGAATAATCGGAGTAAATAAAACGAACGGCGCGGTTCTGCAATGATTCAATGTTATTTATTAGGTAAGATTGGTAAGGGTCCCAAATAGCCGAGGCATATTCAATTTTAGGTCGAATTAGAGTGGTATAGGCATGAGCACGGAGGTGAGGAGGAGCATGCTTTAGGTTATGTTTTAAAAGACCTAATGACCGATTAGCAGATGCAAGCATAAGGTTAATATGGTGGTTCCATGCTAAGTCTGAATGAAGGTGAAGTCCTAAGTACTTATACGTGGTGACTAGCTCGAGTGAGCTATTATTTAAGGAGTATGCTGTTTGAATTCGAGACATTCGGTTAGTAAAAGACATCAATTTAGTTTAGCTTTCTGGTGACAAGAAGCCATGCGGGAACTGTTTAAAAATTTCCAAACCACATCGATAACCTTCCCCCAGAAAGGCTGTCTAGCAGACCAGCAAAAGAAGATATACGATAACTAATTTACTGGTGCGATATGGTGTTTCCTTCACAGGTATCTAGTGCATCACAAAGGCGTGATATGATCCGGCTGGGACTATAGGCCTTGACGAAACAGCAAACAACAAAAACCCTGAAACGGAATTATGTTGTGTCTTAACTGGGGCAAGTTGTGTACTCTGTGAAAGGACACTAACCCCACTTTTCATTGTACTTATTTACGGCTTCCCCTCTTGTCTTGAACACAGAAAAGCAATGTGCCAGATTGCGCAAAAGCAGCGTCAGTGCAGCACGCGAAATGCCTTCGGATGCTCGGACAATATTGCACCCCCTTTTTGCTCATGGAATCTCTTTTTATTCATTTATCCAAGAAAAGCTTTATTGAAATGACTAAGCCCGAGAAGAGTGTCGAGGGGCCCAAACTAATGCAGCAAGGGGCCTACAAAAGGGTTTGCGGCCTATTTAATAGGTTCGCGAGGATGAGTCACCTCAGCGTGTTGCGCAAGCTGAGCTTGCATGGCCTATTTTCGCTGAGCAAGAGGTGGCGCGCTCGATTCACTACTACCGCTGCAGTAACTAATCCGGAATCGTTTGCTAAGGAGTCTTCTATCACACCCTGTGTAGAGCTTTGGAACGAAAAATGAGGATGTACTCCTTCAAATAAGGTAACCTCCAACCACCGTCATCGTCCGTGTATTGGAAGCTCAGGTGTACACTGCACTCCACTCTAAGGCCCTGCCTCTTATGCCGAGTTTCATTAATGCAATACAGGCTGAATGGCAGAGGGATTTTAATCTCTGCGAGGGCGGCTTGGAATGTGGTGCTGTTGTAGGTTCTTTGATGAAAAAAGTCATTGAATGCGCTTGAGCTGTGGACAGGTCTCATTATCTTAATAAGATATCAGATGAAGAAAAACAGAAATGCAAAGCTACTTTAGGCGGACCTTGCACTATCGGGCGCGCGTACACGCGCCTCGCCGGAGAAAAACAAAAAAAAATGAGGTCGCTTCTGTCCTGCACTTCCTTACGCAACTTGGCGATTACCATCAATGGAAAGTGGCGGAGAAAGCGAAGCGTTCGACGATGGCCTTACGCATATGACCGAGAGCCGCGCTAAGCTCCATTCGAGCGCGGAAACAGCCCCTACTGACGATACGGATCGGCAGGGACGATAAGATCTAGCCACCTTCGCGCTCCTATGAGAGTCCCAGTCCTTCGACTGCTACTGATCCGGCGGCCGTGTCAAGTGACCTGGCAGCGTTTGCTTGCACGCAGTCGCCACCCCTAGCGGCACATTTGTGAGCTCGTATTCACTGCTTGATATCCGCCGTTTTCTGCTCGAGGTCCACCTACGAAGGAAAGGCGGCAATACTGCAATGCCGAATGGAATAAAAAACCGCAGAGGTGAGCTGACCGTGCCATATAGTCACCCCAGCTTCCTTAACAAGGTTTAGCCAGCCGCGTATCTCGCTTGGATGCTGTTACGCCGGCCACGCTCACGCTGATACTTGTGAGATGTCAAGACGTCAGCAAGCAAACGAGGCTGCGCTCGGAAACCGCTCAATGCTCGCAGTGGTGCAGCAATGTGATTCGCTCACGCTATACAGACGTGTCGAGTCTGCAAGCCGAAGCTGTTCTTTGACTGTACTCGTTACCGCTGGGCTGATGTGCACCGATTTGCTCCAGGATGACGCATCGATTAGTGCGCAGCCGGACTACGCAGGAACGCAAAGCCGTATATAGGCCGCTTTTTAAAAAGCGCGCAATTTATATTAATCGGCTGACAGAGCTCAGGGCCCTGTTTTGTGAAAGGGCCGGGAAGCTCCATAGAGAGAATATTGTGTGCTTTTAATTCCCTTATGAATTTATACGCTTTTACACGCTTAGGAAGAGTTTTGGTGATGGTCTCTGAATTTTCCACCCTCATTTGCCGGTGCTGTGGCAGTACGAGTGCCGCTTCAGTTTGAGTTAACTGCGCAGCATTTGTCAATGAAATATTTTAATTGCGGGACTTATCTCAGAGTGGAAGAGTTGGTCGTAGTCGGCAGGAGCATCAGGTAATGGTAATACTTAGTACATGAAAGAAGGAAAGTTCCGTGGAAGTTGCAGAAAAAAAAATCCCGATGTCCGTGAACGAATCTCTATTGATGACCATGGTAGCAGCTCCATGGGAAAAGCTCGGCGAAAAAAAAAAAAAAAACTTCTTAAAGAAAAAACACAGAATGATGTGCTTGCCTGAGAGAGCTATTTATCTTCCGGGTAACAAGTAAGCTAAATTTAACCCGAGTGTTAGCCATTGCACACCCTCAAACTTCGATTTAGAAAGTTTTAGTGCACACGCAAGGCTACAGAAATTTAGACTGCGTCCCCCTCAGCCCTTTTCGACCTCTGAAAAGAACGAGCGCAGCTGAGTGGCTGCAGGAACAAAAAAAAAAATCACAAGGAAGCAAGAAGGAAGAAAAGGGCAACAAAACACACTAGCAAGTGGTGGCTGACAATTTTAGCGCACTGAATTTCATTAGGCAGCAGTGTTGTCAAGCGGACACCCGAGATTGTAAACCCTGAAAAAAAGTAGGGAGCAACACCACCGCCACCAGCCCAGCGAAAAAAGGAGAAGGAAGAAAAGAAGCGCCCAAAACGAAACGATTTTTTTCGGAAACCGCCCAACTCAGACTTCAGTTTTGAGCCGCTGGAGCGCAATTGTGTGAAGATATGCCCGCTGTCGTTAAAAAGATAATTAATTGGAATCACGTGCGGTGCGCAGAGAGCACATGCACTGGTGTAAAATCGCTCGCATCTCACGTTACATAATGTGCATACCTTTATTAAAGCACTCTTTTGAAGGTTTCACTGACTCGTACGAAAAAGGAGTTAACATGTAATCAAAGCCGCAGTTCCTTTTTGTTTTTGCGGAAACCTGGTCTAATTGCATCGTCTGAGATGATGATGATGATGAAAACATTTATTGAAAGCCACAATGCCTTAGTTGAAGGGAAGGCTGATCGGGTCCCTAGTCCGGGACGCTGTTGGTAAAAGCCGCTGCCCGTGCTCTGGCGATGAGGGCTCGTCTGAGAAAAAAAAAAAGAAGCGCAAAGCAATCATTGCCACCCTAGCCCTAGCCTTTCCTTCTATCACTCCCCCCTTTCTTTCCCTCTTGCCATCCCCTCCCTGTCCTTTTACTCACGCTTGTCGCAGCTCAGATGCTTCTTATGTTATTCTATTAATAAAGAGTCACTAATAATAATACAACTCTTTTCGCACATCCATCTTATCGAGGATGTTTATGCTAGTGGTATCGGAAAAAAATAATTCGCGAATAGGAAATGCACTATAAACTGAAAGAAAAATTACCCGAAAGTGTAAAAAAAAAGCGGAGACTTAGCTTATGAAGGATAATATTCACGTGGGAAACGCTGCACCGGAGCCCTGGCTCCAGGCCAAGTTCGCAATCGGTTCAGAGAACCTATCACTATCCAGTTCCCGAAGGTGAAGTTTACACGAGCCTAGATGTACGGTGCCAATGAAAACTCCGCCTGGGTCGCCCACACAATGACGCCGTCAGCATGGGAACCGAGCGTCAAGGCTAACGAATGGCGAGGGAATGCCCGCGAGTGAAAAACTGGCGCCTGTTTTGGTGGTGGGGTACATCCTGCAATAAACGCAAGAGGGGCACCACTGCATAATTGGCAGCGGATAAGCCTCTGCATGCAACCTTTTACCCACTGCGACTCCCTGGTGGAAACAAGCTTACTCGCTCGACCAGATTAAAAATAATGCGCTGTAGGGAAATCACAGAGAAGCTACACGGAACGCCTCTCGTAACATGCACTCACCTTTGGAAAGGGAATATTTTGCTGCAATCTTTGCGAAAGCAAAGGTGATTTTATTGCATTAATAATCTACAGCTTGGTCCATAGCACGGGGCCGCTGGGCCAGGCCAAGCGCGCCGCGTTAGTTCACGTGCGTCGAATTTAAAGTCAGCGCTGTCGCTGCGCATAGCTGGCGTGGTATTTCCTAAAATCCAGATTTCTCTACTGAAAAACAGAATACGAGAGAAAAAAAAATCTTACTGTCGCGAAAACATTCAATCCGACGCTTCCAAGGTCGAATGCGGGTCGTGGCGACCGCGTTTAAACTGAGGAGAATTGCAAAAACACCCTTGAATTGCGCGATGTCAGCATACCTCAAAGAACTTCGCTCCCTTCCATCCTTCATTACTGCAAGGAGTTAGTGATACAGTTACTGCGTTTTTTCTTTGTTTTCCTCTTCATGCTACCCAGCTCCCATTAAATGCGACCATTAACATTCGAGCTCCATTGGACAGAAAAAAAAATTATACCTAGTCTATATGTGTCTACAAAGGTGTGGTCTTTAAGAGGGCGTGCCATGTGCGTTATGACACATTCTATTACTATGGACACGACTTTAGCGAAGTAGTCTCAACGCTTTGATGACATCATCAATGATATCAAATGTATAAAATACCCGGATGTGGGAGTTTTTATTGTTTTCAGCTTTTTTTTTTTACTTTTACTGGTAAAGCTGTCTTAGCAAACAGCGTAGACCACTATAGTTAAACCAGCATAACGAAAAAGGCATGTATTTTAATACGACGTCACACGAGCACACTATTCGCGCGCCAATGGCGTCAGCAGGAGCTTTCTATCTTCAACTGTTTACAAAAACGCTTTAGCTGAAGGGTTCTGCCGAAAGATCTAATGCCGCACATACAAGTTTTTCTGGAGCGTATATAGCCATAATCGAATTTCAGCTGAGAGTCTTTTAGTGCGAATGTCCAGGGGATAATAATAAGACTGGTAATTATTCTTCATTTATAATTAATTAGACAGTAAAATATAATAAAATACCGACCTTTCTGGCGCATGATAACTGCTGAAAACTAACACAGCGTTGGTGAAGTTCATGCGGGATTCTTCGGTATTTTACATGAGCAGTGAAGTGCACAGTTCTGTTTTTTTTTTTTTTTTCAGGGAGTCCAATTATTTCCAGCGCGTTACTCTCCCACTGTATTTTAAATGTTGGCTCATGTTGCAAGGAATACCCTGCACAAAGGGCGCTGTTCTTGTTCGGTGAAAGTTCGAGATGAAGTCGTGAATTTTTTCGCCTGCGCTGTTCAGGGCGGAGCAATCGACGGCGAACCAAAGGAAAGCTTCCACTAGATGTAGCGGTGTGGGAACGAAGGGCCGAGCTTTCGATTGGAGGACAACTATAAACGCCGTGCTCTTTGACTAATAAACTAACATTTAAAAAAGCTGCGCGACGTCTTCGCAACAAAATATACGATGCCAGCCCAGCCCATTTATAACGAACCTGATGGTCACGTGGATTGCATGCGAAGTTCGCAATAAGTGGACTTGCCGTATTACAATCAAAACGCACAAAATCAGACAAAAGTGACGTTTATTTCCTTAAAACACTGTTGCGCACGTCTTTTTCTTCAAAGCAGACTCTATCAAGTCGCTTTCTAAGCTCTCCAGCGCGGTCATCGGCTTTTGACCGAGACACTTTCTGCGGACGAGCCGCTTTAGGAACGCGTAATACCAATGGCGATTGATATGACACTAATGGAATGGCAATGAAGGAATGGCAATCTTCTGTGTGTTCTGGGTTGCACATTTTTTGCAATTACTCTTGATCTTTTGGCTGACTGAATGAATCCTTTATTAAACCACACAAACGCACGTGCGTATGTCCTCGTATTCTTGTTTATGAAATTTACAATTTGCAGGGTTCCTTGGAATCGCATTTATTTTGAGTGGCAGCGTAGAGGTTGCTCTGTGAGAACTACTCAAGACTGATCTGTACAAAAGTGTAGAAGATGTTTGCTTTATTGCCTCACCAAAGTTAAAAGGGAATCTGGAGTTCCGGCAGCACTTTCTCCGATGAGTTATATTTTGTCCGTGCTCTCGGAATTGAATATTGTTACTACGTCTTCAGCAGCTGTAACGACTACCATGTACCATTGCTATGGAGATAGACGCAAGCCATGGACAGCCCCGCAGCCTACAAAGCGCGTGTGGTGGTGTTTCCTTTAGGAACATTTTCTCTGCGAAGAATATAGCCTTTTGTTCGAGCCGTTGTAACGAGCATGACGAGGCGATCCAAAGACACAAGGGTGTGGCAGCAGCTGCAGTCATTTCAGACGAAAACTACCATGGGGGTGTCCGTTTCTTTCCCTCCCGACTGCACGAAGGCCACCCGAACGGAGCGTTCCTGCCATCCACGTCAGGGTTCCTCTGGCGCAGTTATTTCGGGTATACACTTTGCATTCAATTACACTTCCCGCTCATTTGTACGCTGAAATTAAACTTGTACACTGTGTGTGTTATAGCGCTTGAAACATCATAACGATGGATTCGGCTAGTAAGAAGCCGGTAGAAGCGATTGTAAAGCCTTGACCAGACCTTCCTGAGAACCTTCCCTCAGCAAAGCGACGAGAACGCCGCTCTGATGACACTGCAGCACCGCTCTCTTGCGCCGCTTGGGCGACCGCTGTTTGCGACCCGGGTAGCATGGCCTGACCGGTGATGGAACGAGGAGGATGGGAGACTGGGTTAGGAGGAAGGCAAAGAAAACTTCATATAACTATTTACATTATTTACAAAATAGCGACTGAGAGTGACTCTCAGTGGAAGGGAACTTCTTCGCCAACGGGAGTATACGGGAGTTAACAGGCCTCTCTCGGCCACACTCACAGCCGAGTTAAATAGGGTTCGGATTCCCCAGATCCCTTACTGGGGAATAAAGTTCGAAGAACGCTGTCCAATCGGATGGACAGATGGGGACGCTGGTGTTACCACCCACGACAGGGGCGGTGCTGGGCTGTCCCGCTCTCTCGCAGCTCGGTCGATGGGAAGGGGTAGATGCTGACTAATCAAACACTGCGGGAAATGAATCTACTCCAGTCTACCAGCAGGTGAATGAACATCCTCGTCCTTCCCCGCCGGATGTCCAAAACACGAGACCTCTGTCGAGGACGCAGCCGTCTTTGAATTAACAGAAATAGCTTGACTTCGCGTAGTACCACTCCGTCGTCCGGCGACCCGAGGGTACACTCGGCCAACTGACGCCGCCATCGTGGCCGCTGCTTCCGCTGCTGCCAATGCCCTCGCCAGCCCTCTTCGCATCTTCGGCCTTCGCCGGTCTTCGACCATCGCCGCTGCCGCCGTGGTCACCCCGGTCGAGGGAGTCCGCTGCGTTAATCCACTTAGGCTAGGGGGGGGGGGGGGGGGGGGGGTCATCACAAGCACTACAATGGTCTGCCGCCGTCGCGAGGTTGTAGGCTTTGTCGACCGTTCTCGGTTGCTGCTTGCTCGGGCCCACGTGGCCAGAAGTACAATCATAACACCGCCTTCCATCAAGCGGAGAGGGCTGTAGGCATTTTCTATAGGGAATTTGCAGTGCGTGTCAACCGAATCACCCCAGTTACTCCTTGCTGACCTTCCGTGCCGCTAATCCGCGATGTCTCGAAGCGAAAACCCCAACTCGCTCTCAGATGCATGCTCTAATACCCGACGACCACACTGCCTCCCCTTCCGATCACGCTGATACTGCCAGGAATGACACGAGGATGTCATTGCCTTGAACTGAATTACGCGCCACCTTTGCGCGTTAGGCCACATGGTTCAGAGGATGCACTTGGGTGGCCAAGAAATCTAAATGGCGTCTATCAATCGGCACTGCTAAGCAGCACTGCCTGACAGGGCACCAGCCAGCTAGGGATCCTACAAAGTGACATTTTAATCTTTGTAAGCGCAGTACGCAGGTGTCGTTCGCCGCCTGCTGGAGCGGTCTAGTAGCATAGCGAGCTCGAATATATCGACTTTTCCTTCCATCTGCTTGATGAGAAAGTACGCGTTTACGCCGCTGACATTTCCTCAGTCATGGCGCTGGATAACCTTTACTTAAAGTTGATCCGCAGCAGCAAGCCTGAAAGCCAGAAGGCAATTAATCACAGCGCCTTGGCAAGAGCGGTCCAGCAAGGTAGGACAATGACCCAGCGAACGACAAAGCTGCCTGACAATAAGCGCTGCCTACACACTGCTCTGTCATCTGCCATAGCAATGTGGCAGACGTAACGCACACGACTAGATTATGTAGTATTTACGGTTTTCGTAAGCAATAAGGAGGGCTCAGAACAAAACTTAATTTCGCTTTGCTTTTGGTTCTTTTTCTCTCGCTGACACCCAGAAGGAAAGGAACCGCACCGTCCGTCCCCACCTTTGTGACGTATTCTCAAACGCAACGGTTGCGCAAGAGAGTGCCACCTAGAATTCTAGATAGCGAAAAAGAGGTAAATGAGCCTGATTAGCAACCGCGCCGAGTGTTCCCCGCGCGTCAACGAGGTTACACGGCGCAGAGAGGGAAACAAGAGGTTGCATCCGTTATGCATCCTTAGTTTTGCCCAACGCCATTTAATACGTGACGGAGAACATTCAGGTAAATACTTCTAGCTTCTTTCACCTCGCCGCAACAGGATACCACCACTTTGAATCTTCGTTTCATGCATTATGCAAGGAAGGTCAGTGGGCAAAAGAATGCTCTGCCATACCGTTCCAGCAAAACAATGACGGCCCCGTACGCTCTCAAAGAAGGTACCGAGCCAACTGACAACGGTGAGTCGGAGGCTGGGCGCGCGCGACGAACGTTGCCACCAAGGAAATCAGCCTATTAAAGCGGGCGCACTTGTTAGGAGCAAATCGGACAGGTGGAGTTGAAATGGACCCGAAATTGCGCTCTGCCTAGAACACCCGCATAGGAAAGAAAACGAAAGCAAATATAATAACGAAAAAAAAAAAAGACATGCCCAGCCGAGTTTAAGCCAGGCGAGCAGTCTCATGTCATGAAATCGCGGTGAAAAAAAAGAGAAAAGAAAGAAAGAAATAAGGAAACAACGAAAGAAAAGAAAGGAAGGAAGCCATAAAAGAGGAATACGAATGCGGCCAAGGTGGGCTGTGATGCGAATGATTAACGCCGACCCGACATCTCGAGCTTCCCACGACCCGCGTTTCAAGCATCCTTTCTACACTATGGGAAAGACTCGAGAGCTGCGTCAACCTGCAAATAGATGCAGTCCGACGTCATCGTTTGGCTTTCCGTTCAGTCGCACGTCCATAACAATCGCGTGGAAGTTAGAAGCCTTCGCGTCTGCTTGCCCTTTTCTTTATCGCTCACTTTTCACGCGAACTGTTTTCGCACCGCTCGCAAGTGGACGGGAACTCCAGTCGAAGGCTGTCGACCAGCAGCAGCGGCAATTACCGCAAGCCACGCGTTGGAGAGAACGAGGAGGCGGCGAGCACACTCCCTCCTCCCATTTTTTTTTTTTTCTCTTTTGATCCGCCCTCACCGCGCCGATCTCGTGCACGCACTCGCCAGCGCCGAGAGGCCACTCGTGAGGCCATTGACGTAAAGACACGCGGACACCCTCTCTCCGCCGGCATTGGGTGAGGGGGAGGGGAAGGGGGTGTCCCCATCACGGCCACAAAGGCCCCCCGCGTCCAAGGCTGATTTCCATACGGCGACCAGAGCCTCGTGCAACTCACACGCCCAGACACCTGAGGCCCGAGGGGGCGCGAGCTTTTAGAGACCGCGGTGCCATCCCTTCCCGCACAGAGAAGCCCAGACGACTCCCCGGAGGAGGCTGCTCCCGCGCCACTCACACTCCCGACGGCTCCTCGATCGGAAGCACAGCGTCACACGCCAGCCTTGCGTTGCGCTCTGACTGTCGCGCGGCTTCACCCCCGAGTTACGCCATGCGGGCGCTGGGCCGAATCGTGGCGCTCCTCTTCGGGGCTGCTGTCCTGCTCGCCGGTGCTCCACTGACTGCCGTCGCGCAGAACGCCACCGACGAAGAACTAGTGACGCTCGCCGACATCCTCGAGGCCACGACAACGCAGGCGCCGCAGCCGAACATGCTGGAGCGCATGCGTAAGATGGTCCGAGAGCGCATCGATGAATCCTACGACAGCATGTCCGAACGGTTTCTGTCGGCCAAAATTTCGCCGCCCTGTGCCATCAAGCTGCTCAAGTTCGTCCACGCGCTGCGAAACTTCGAGTCTTGGACGCTACGAAGTGAGTACCGATGATCCTCGTTTTCTTTTGCGCTGCAGCCCTGCTTGGGAGTGAAACTGTACAGATTGCTTGACCCTTCCGGGGCTCGGGAGGATTTCAAAAGAAGTGCCATTTTTTTTTTTACCTTGAAATATAGTCAGCATAGTACACATTACAAAACTTTGATGAGCTGATGGAAGCGGCCGCAACCTGCGTTGTAGCCCATGTGTGAAAAGGACGCGCCTACTCTGTCCTTTGGCACATGAGCTATTTGACAGGATCCGCTTTAGCAAATGACATTCAGTCACAAGACAGATTTCGAAATTGCCGAGCAGGGTAACATTACTGAGCCGGCATACGTGGCCAAGTAGTTCAGGAACACAGAACAAAAAATCATAAGCAGCAAGACAAACAGTCTGATTGTCTTTAAAACCAAGTACCCATGGTATTGAGTATCCGTCTGCGCCTCACGATTGAAATCACTGCATCTAAAACACCTGCGAGCCTTAGCTGCAGCTGACGCGAATTGCGCTCGATCTGTCGTTTTCTCGTTCATTCGACCACACGCGTAGAAGACCCGGCGTGAGATGGATTGCCCCGATATCTTGTTGTCGCCACGAGACATGACGTCGTATGCCAACCGCCGGGGCAGCATGGAATCCCAGCGCGTTGTCGATTAATCTCTCGCGCTGTCGTCTGCAGAACGCGCGCCGCGTAGACAGTCCAGGGAAGCCCGCCTGCAGGGAAAACACTGGCGGCGGAGAATCCCCACGTGCCGCGGCGTGTTCACCAGCGGGCGTTACACAATATCCGAAGGTAGAGAGATTGACGAGTGCCGTTTACATTGCCCGAGCGCTGGCGCTAGCAAAGGCAATAGCGGAGGTTAACCGCTGCACGCAGAAAACGGGTGCAAGGTGCGCAAGGGCGCCCGGAGCGGAGCCTTCCGGCGTCACCTGCAACGCGCGGCCTTCGCGCCCCACTGAACAAACACGCGCCGCGGTCTGGGCCAAGCAAAGATGTAGGAGGGGCAGTTGATCACAAACTTCTGCGGCTGGCGCGGCCGAGGTATCACGGGTGAGTTTTCGGCCGTTGTTCGGAGCGGCTGCGTCTCCCGACGGAGGCCGCAGCTTCCTTGCCAGGTTCACTGCGTCTTGATCTTGCCGCTCAGACCGGATAACAACGACACAGACGAGCTTCGACGCGGCGATCTCTGGATGGCGCGAGAGCGAACGTCTTTCTCTCCGCGTGAACGGGACGAAGAAGGCGCCGTTTTTGCACACAGGCTATCGTGTATCGTTTGTCACTTCACACTCCTCTTATATGTTCGTTCTTCCCTTTCTCCACTTGCGACGCAATCGCCGCTGCCCCTGACCCCGTTTCGCAGTACGGCAAGAACGACACCCTTGAAGCGGTGCAGTGCAACAGAAGCGAGCTATACGCGCGCGTAATTGTACCGCACCACTTTTACAGGATGTTTCAATGTCTCTTTCTTAAATATTGCTCGCACGGAAGCCTCACGCTCTCGTAAACGGCGCACCAAATGCTGCACGTGTGAAGTATTGTTCACAACGTGGGAGACAAAAGGAGAGATCCTTCGCGTGGCTTGTACGCGTTAAATAGTAAATAAGGCGTTTGCTGCACATCAACTGTCCACTTACACGAAGCAGAAGGAAGGTAAGAGACGCACGGCAAGGGACGCACAGAAGCAGCAGGCGCATAGTGATCAGGAAAATGTAAGCAGACCCGCCTTGGAAAATGTCAGTCGGACTTCTACTCGTAGCTCATCTTTTACTGGTTGTGGTGAGATGGTATACTCGAATACAAAACAGCAAAGCGCTGTTGGCCGTTATATCGACACAACGTTAATTTATTCTGCGCCATACCTTCGCATCTTAATGAAAAAACTGCGCATTGAATGGCGACTGAGGAATTAAAAAACCCTCAGTACTGCACGCTTCTTCGGCGCGCTGCATTGCAAACCTGTCTCCCATGTGATTCTTTCTGGGATTGAGAATTGCTACGTCCTCTGTCGCAACCACGATAAAGAAGTGAGAGGCTAATTTTTCACATTCTTGTAACCACAGAGCAAACAAGTCGGTTGCCTGTAATGAAAGAAGATAATAAAATAAGCCTCGCTTACAATTTTCAACGTATACAGAGAAGTTCGTAAATGGGCAGCATCTTGCCGGCATAAAAATGACACTTTGGAACGGGTAACGCCATTAAGTTCAACAATCCTTTTCGGGTGCGCGTGAGAAGCTCTTAACCTTCGCTTCACAACATTCCCTTCTTGCGAAGCAAACACAAGCCTGTCGACGGAGGCGAAATACATAAAAACGCATGTGCGCTGTTCGATGTCAGCCCACGTTAAAAAGATGCGCCAGTGGTCGAAATTTATCTCGAACCCTCCAGTACGGCGTCCCTCACAACCCAAGCGCGCAGGGGTGCGTTAAATCTCACAAACGCAGCGAGAACAAATCCCGGCTTCATAACTAACAAATTATAGCGCCAGCCACTCCGCAAGGCGGGTAGAAACAGCCCAGGTAGAAAGCCACTAGTGTAATGTTGATAAGGTTGGAAAATTCGTTTCGAAGCCTTTGCTATCTACGGTTCTCGGGGCCACATTGCGCACTGGAACCTACTAAACGCACGCAGATGGACGCAGTGCAAGGTCGCTGGCTGGTTCAAGCCGCACCTTTTCTCTTACGAGCGGAAGCGAGCCGGATGTGCCCTTCGTGCTGATTTGCATCGGTGTTATGGGTGCCTGAGCAATACCGCTGCGAGAAGCGCAATCTCTCAACCGCTGAAATATCGAGGTCCGGAGGCGGAAGGCAGTGAAGTCACCAAATGAAGGACATCTGATTTTGTTCATCGATTCCGCCGCTGAGAGGTCTTATCATTTGTTCCAGTTTGGTGAAAGTTTCTCTTACAGAATATCGGAATATCGGGCAGTAGCCTGGTTAACAAAAGCGGAAGCAAGTTAATGATACGCTCTGAACCCTTGGCTCGGCTGATGCCAATATCTGAGTCTGGTGTGTTTCTTCTCTTTTTTTGCGTGTGTGGCGCAAAGAGAAAAAAGAAAAGGAAACGAACACCTTCCACAGTTCGAGACGGTATTTCTTAGCGTGTACGAGTGCCGCTCTTGATGTAAAGCGCGTGAATAAAAACATCTCGTGTCGTAATAGCTCCAAAATGAAATTCAGGAGCGGAAGAAGATGTGATATTCTTGACCAAGTTTTTAAAACCAGCAGAGCCGACTTGCGACTTGATTTTGCAGCCATGAGAAGGAGAGAGAGAGTAAGCTTCAGGCTTCAAGGCTTGGAGCGGGGACACACATAGATTTAGTGACCGAATACGGTCGTTCTGTCCGAAATTCTCGACTCAGTTGCTAGCCGTATACCAAGGGCGCTGAAGTCTAATGTGCCTCACTCAAGCGCGTCAGCTTATTTTCATCTCCGAATTGTGCATAATAGCTACGCACAGTTGATAGCTACGTGGTAGGAACGAGAGCCGACGATGCGGGGACGTGAGCCACCGTTGGAATGCTCCAAAGGTTTTGCCGTGCCGCCAAATGTTTCTAAGAAAGCGGTTGTTATTCAAAAGGTACGCTGAAATGTGCTTTTTTTAGCAAAGCTGGCCCGTGACGCCGTTGGTTGACAGTGCAGAAGAGATGAGGTCTATTTGGGAGGGCCAGCTCGAACGATTAGACACGGACGGCGTAGAGAGAATGACAGGACACACATTTGGCCGTGCCGCATGAAATCGACCGAACCAACTATAGCCCCGAACGGCGCAGCTGTACTTCTACAGTAGATGGAGGCCTGCTACAAATGGTTCCCAGAAAAGCGTAGGGCAGATGTGCTCTGTGACGCGCTGATTACAAGTCCGGGGGATTTCAAGCAGGCGAGATCTGCGGTGAATAATTTCCAAATGTATGTGGGTTACACTGTAGGCAGACGCCGCACTGAATTGCCATGGATGCCTGGAAGTGCGTGAAGGGTAGTTCATAGGCAGAGAAAAATTGAGCCGCCAAGTAGCTGTAGTTTCACAAGTAAACAGTCAGTACTGGAACTGAACAGGCCTTAATGATGCCAGCCTTAACACTTTGAGAGTCGTCTCATCGATCTCTCGAGGCTAATGACTGCCGGTTTGAGGACAGACCGCGGTATCTGCAATATGTGGTGGAACACATATGTAGCTAAAATTTGCGCTACTGTTTCGTTACTCATAAATCATCTTCATATTAGTGGGCAACCATGATCATTACTTTTTCTTTGTTTTGTCTTGGTTAGCCGATATATAGGCGACATTAATAGCGTCTCCTGCCGAAAGCATGAACCGCAGCAGTAGCAAGCGTGCTTATCTCCGCTGAGCCATGACGCTGCTCCGCACAAAGTGGTCTCCGTAATAACCGTCCAAGAAGCAGGGCAATGTACAGCCACATTCATTCACTATGAGACGGCCAAAATGGTCTGTTTGTCTCACGTCGTTCACGCTCCGCGAACAGGTAGTCCAAGGACAGCAGTAAAGACGGCTTTCGAGACATCGGTGTCTTACATTTTGGTCGGCTAAGGCCGCTGGTTCGCTGCTAATGTTTGCTAGCGTTCCGTTGACTCGGCATGTAAGCCCAGAGAAATTCCCCTCGGCACTGCTAAAAAATGCTCACTGACGAGCAGCTACTTTGCGAAGCTCTTTTGCTCTACGCATGCTGCCGCACTTATTTAAGGAGATGCGCTTATCTTTTTCTTCAAGGATGGTGCACGACTTTATGCTGCTCGCGTAGCATCCTCTAGCCGTGCCTGGAAGGTGTCGTGCTTTCAGACGTGCCGTACCCTTGCCTCCTCCATAAATGGGTAAAGTTTGCGCCACTCTGGCGCACGGATGGAAACGAGTTGGTCTAGTTCGAGCTGCAGCTCTGTGCGCGAGGAGACCGGGGTTTTGGAGAGGGACTCGCTGCTCGCGAGGTTGCAGAGCGCGGCCGCGGAGCGTCGCCCGGTGGAAGCGTCTAACCTGTTATCGACGATGCCTCTAAACGCGCCCGCCGGGCAGCCTTGCGGGCCGCCGGAGGCATAACTCGGCGCGCCGGCGCCACACACTGCAGCCTTGAACGCGGGCCGGTCGCGTGCCGCCTGAGAAACGCGGCCGACGCATCGGACCCGATGATCGCTCAGAGGCGAAAGCCCATTTCTCGAACGAGGGCAGCGGTGAAGGTTGCCGGGCGTTGAAAACACGGAAGCTTGTCCTCGAGCGAGCGGAAGCTGCCGAGCTCCTCGGGGCGCCCCAGAAACAATGGCCGCGGACGCGCTGCCACAGAGGAAAGGTCCAGGGGTGCATGAAAGAAGAAGGGGGGGCTATGTTGAAGAAGAAATGCAGAATGCAAATGGAGTGGCCACGCGGGATGTGCTTCCAGAAGGGGAGACGCATTGTGAGGAAGCGGCGGCTGACACGCATCGGGCCCGTATTGAGATGAAAATGGGTTCGCTCGTTCCAAAAGCAAATGTGCCGTCGAAGGTCGCTTTAATTAACGGCCTTGAAGTCTCCCCCTCTGTCAGCACTTGCTACACGATGCGAATCGTGTACGCACGTGACGCAACGCGGATACGGCGTGCGCTGGAGACGGCAGCGGCGTGGCACTCCTGCTGTGCTGGCTGGGCTAAATTGGGAGTAGGCTGATTAAAAAAGAAAGGAACCGACGTCAGTAGCGTGCAACGTAAAGCGTTCGCGCTACACTGGAGTATGCGGTTGACTCCGCAAGGGCGGAAGAGCGTTTTTCAGTGTTCAACTACTCGCGAAGGTGCACAGGTTACGGTTGCAAGTTTTGCCCGACAGCTTGGGCGGACAGGAAGGGAAAGAAACAACACTGGATCGGAAGCCGGATGCGGCGCTAGCTTGCACAGAGCAACTTCGTGCGGCATAGGAGCGAAGGGCATACCTTCCGCGGCGGCGCAACGACTGCGGTGATCTGATGCTTAAACCGGGGCCACCAGTTGGGTTTCGCTGCGCTGACTGAGCGCGAAACTGGGCAGCGAGCATGTGCTGAGTTTTCAGTGCCTTTTAAGCAACTCTCAAGTGGTCCAAATTAATCCGGATGACCTCAGTACGTCTCTACAACTCACAAAAATGGAACAGCTTGCTGCTTACCGCTGAGGAAAGCTCGTTCAAGCGTTAGCTTGTGCCCTGCGCAGCCAACCAATGGATCCGTGCATGTGGTGCTCGAGCTGGCAGCGCGATGAATGTTTTTACCAGCGTGAAAGTTCGTGCCACAAGACGGGAGGAACATGCAGAGGTGACACTTGGGGGCGCTCAGTTTAAGCGTAGGTGTATTCGCGTATCCAGCAGTTAAGCGCACAGCTCACTTTGGTTCCGACTCGTTATGGCACTGCACTTCACTGGACTTCTAAGATTCCTCTATACGTATATGCGGATATGGGTAAATGATTTATTTAGTGGTGCGCGAATAGTACTTTTTCGAAGCCGAATCGAAGACGATAGGCTAGCTTTGCTACCGAATTGAGTATGAATAGAGTAGCGAAAAAGTGAGTCGAATGCGAATCGAATACGGAAAGAATTGAATGGAATACGAATCGAATATTCGTACAAAATGATTATTCATGCGAAACAGTGAAGCCCTAGGGAAGGCGCTCTAAGTGATGAAATTAAAGCTGTAGCTGTCGAAAGGTTCAAACATGAATTTTCACCAGAGGGACACGCAGCATAAAGTCAGTATACTAATGCACCAAATATCAGCAGGTGAGAGGGACGAGAGTCCGATATCGCGCACGAACGCAGGGTTTGCTCTACCTGCAGCTGAACCGTGTCGCGTTGCCCAATATTGCAGGCCATACGCCAGATAATTATGAATGCCGACACCCAAATGGACCGCGTGACGGCACTGAACCTCGTTCCCGCATACACAGGTCGTGACAGCATGCTGTACGGCATCGGTGTGAGCACTGCTTTTCGAAAAAACAACAACAACTATAGCATGCTCTATTCCAACTTTGTGCGAACTATTCAAAAACTATTCCAAAAAGAACGGATTCGATTCGTTGCGAAAAATTTTGAACATTCACTACTTAATTCGTTCAGCGCATCTAATAACAGATGCTCGATTCGCTATTCGAAAATTTCGGATATACGCTTACCCGTACTAATTATTTATACACCGGGACATCAGCTTCGGTCTTTGTGTCCTATTTTCTTTCACAGCGTAGGCAAATAATGCGTTCAGCTATTCTGTTGGTTAAAACAACGAATAAATGGGCAAACACTTTCCTTACCGTTTAACAATGACAACGTAGGAGAAGTGTGAAACATTTCTCTTGGCATTTTATTGGTAAAGTGGGTGACTGTTGTAGAAACATCCTACTGCGGCACTGACCTGAGCCAAGTGTGCAGACGCTGCGAATTTTTGTTTAAGAATTGAAAACAAAGCCCGAATACGGCTCCCATGAGACTACAGACCATGGTTCTATCATCCATCAGTGCACTACTGCCATGTGGCTCAGCATTCACAGCGCTCTGAGGCGTTTAATCCCGTTGGCGCCATGCCTTCGTCCACGAGCACCGATTAGTCACGTCAAGTAGCACCCGCAATCTCTCGTCATTAGGCTGTCAGAAACGTCGGCATAATGCAGCATTTTAATGATGCCACGTTGCCTCCACTGGGAAAAAAAAGAAAAAAAAAAAGCCTTTTCCTCCATCTGAAGGTTTCAAAGATACTGCCAGTCTGAGGGCGGTGACGCAGCTGGAGACGTTGTAATGATCCTTGCCTGATTAGAAAAGCCAGTGACGTATGTTCGCCAAGTGCCTCGCATAATTGCCGCGGTTCAGTGTTCTTCGAGGGCACGCTTTGGGTGCGAAAATAAACCCGTAAGACAAAAGAAGCGCTGGAAAGAAAAGCAGCTTCTTTATTCTCGACACTTTCGCTCCTCTTGACGCCAACTCTTGGAAGATGTCTGTGTATATACATAAGCACACACATACAGCGAGCGTCAGTTAAATATTTATTCCACGGGGCAACAAACTGCGCGAAGAATTACGAGCGGACATTAGCGGTCAGGTTACGCTCTCGGTCATGGCGCCGGTCCTGTCCCCGGGTTGCGTTGTAGTTGTTTATCGGAAGCCAAGTAAACGTGAAAGGAACACACGACTCGAATAGCGTCTGACCCGAGAAGCGCGGAATGAAACATTTATGGGCTCTTGGTGAGTGGAGAACAATAGGGTGGAGGCGTTCGTTAAACTTACCTTTCCGTGAAATATTTACGAGCCAAGCAGTCACGCCGGCGCAGCAGGGGAGACAAAGCATTGCGCAACGGCCTCCCGCCATGACGCTCGCTCCCCTCTCGCCCGAATAGCAGCAGCGATGAGAGGGAGGGGCGCAAACAAGAACTCCGCTTTGTTCTGGCATGTTTTTCTCGCTTCGGATAACTGACTGCATGGCCGACAACCCCCGAGACACGGCGATAGACGAAGATGCCACGCGCTGCAGTCAACGCGCGCGGAAAACAGCTGCCTTCTGGTGGTGGCACAAATGGCTCCGCGAGAGCCCGCGAAGGAGGAGGCGTGGAAGAGGTGGCTTTGCTTCTTTCGCGTTACCGTTGCGCGTGCAAGAAAGGCGTCGTGGCGCTGGGAAGCAGGTCCCTCAAGATAAGTGCGCAGACCACGCTCACCGGAAATTGCTGTGAACGCTTAGCTAACGGAGTTCGCACGACCTTGACAAGTTCGATCTTTGCTCTTCTTGTATGAGGTCCCAAAGAAAGGGAAAATTTATTTGCCCTTCAGAAAAGGGCTTCCGTAGCGCTGGCGACGGCGGGGGGTCCTCGCGACGTGTCTCTGTTAGCGAACGTGCCACGTGCCGAAGGCCCAGATAATTCGAACAGGGCGCATTGATTAGCTGGGATCTTTATTTTTTTTTTTTTTCGTGACGCGTCTCGCAAGCCACGCCACTTCACAGTTCCACGATTGTTTTCGAGGCGTGCAGCAAAGTGCGCAATGTTGACTTTTATTCCCTTCACGGACGAGTTAGGGATAACTTGCTCGCGGGATGTCCAAGTCAGTGCACCTTCGTGATGAAGGGTAGTTCGCTTCACATTGCGATAGAGACGCTGGCTGAATATGTAATGCAGGCACTCATAACTGTATCCCTGTTTGCGTTTGATAAAGCATAGAGAATTAAGACACGAATTCGTGCCTACTCTGCTTACACGCAGGGCGCTCTCGGAGTCCGCCGACAGGCTTACCGCTGTCGTTTCATTCACCCCTTTGAAAAAACCAGCCGCCTTCAGGGTGTGTGCCTGACGCAAACGACTTGCCGTCTGTTCACCTCCCCCGATAGCTATTAGGCCGGCTTTGCCATTTCAGGACAACGCCGTTGCAACGCGTGTCGCGAGGTTATGCAGTACTCTGTGAAAACAAACAAGACAGAAGGTGGCTGGAGGACGACCGCACAGACAGACGACCGGTCTGAAAGCAAGAAAAGAAACGCCGTCATGCCTCCCCGCGGTAATCTGGGGCTTTTGATATCGGTGGCCTTGTTTGGTAGGCAGGGTTTGGCGGAACCAGTTTATGAGCTGCCGGCGGAGTTTCCAATGCCGCCGCCGCACAGCCAGTTTCAAGAACCGAATGGTTTACTTTCTACCAACTCATACCCCTGCTGAAAAAAAAAAAATGGCAGGCAGTTCCGCATCGCTAAGTACGAAATATTGTGCGGAAGCACGGTTTTTTTGCAGGTGGACATCACCCCCCCCTCCCCCCTTCGAAAAAAAAAAAAAAGTTTCTCGGCCAAAGGTGCGTTCCATAAATTGACGACTGTGTGTGTGCGGTAAAAATACGGGCCCATCTCCGACTGTGTCATCTTTCTTCTTCGTGATGACAACTGCCTTGCCGAATGGGACAGGATATATGTCTCAGTTCCGGGCAAGGCTTTTTTTTTTCTTTTGACAGCAATGGTAGCTATGGACGTTCTGCAGGTCCGTCAACTTATCAAGATAATTTAACATTCTCTACTAGGCTATTCTTTTGAAGCACGCCCGTGCTCATATGCGGTCATTCAATTATTCTTCAAATTGATAGCCTAATTTTGTTCAGCCATTAAACGGCTAAGTTTTAGAAGAGGCTGCAAGTTTCACCCTCAGTTCTAGCGCAGATCGCGGCGAAAGAAGGAGCGTGATCATGATGAATGTAGCACGAAGGACAACGACAATACGAACAAGTACGACACGATGCGAGTGCTCGTGTTGTGCCATATTTCGTTCTGTTGCCCTCGTTAGAGGTCCTCGTTCTTTGCGCTATTTTCACCACGAATCCGATTCCGCCGGAGTGCTTCTTGTAGTCTTGTTGTATGCACCCTTGTCCGAACGCCGGTCGGTTGCCGCTCTCTGCGAGCACTTGCCGGAGCAAGTCTCACGGTCTTGTATTTCCGTTCAGTCTAACTTATGCTGGAAGTACAAACTACGAACGCCGGTCGGTTGCCGCTCTCTGCGAGCACTTGCCGGAGCAAGTCTCACGGTCTTGTATTTCCGTTCAGTCTAACTTATGCTGGAAGTACAAACTACCTCGGTTAGAAAATGCAGCGGTCGTAACCCGGCGCCTTCCTCTTGCAGTGATCGATGCCTCGGGCAAGTACCCCACTGGCCTGTTCCAGGGGTCTCTGTCCGACCTGGGCGCCTACGACCAGTGCATCGAGACGGTGGTGCGCGACGAGTACGGCGGAGAGAAGGTGCGCGCCCAGTATTGCAACGTGCACATCAAGGTGGATGGGGACATGTCCTTCTTCGAACACGTGGACGACGCCCTGCGTCTCTCGCACCGCAGGGTACGTAGCTGGTTGTTTCACTCTGGTCCCGGGCGGTAAAACCGAGCAGTCTTTGCGAAGCTCAAGTCTTCGGGGAGGAGGTTCCACCTACAGCCTGAGTGCACTTCGAACGGGAAAGTGAGAGTAGGCCTGGTCATGTAATCATGTAATCTTTGTACAACATTAGGTGTGACCCGCAGCATACTATTCCTGAGCGCGAAATATTCAGCAGCATACTATTCCTGAGCGCATGCTATTCCGTGAGCACGAAAAGCATAGCACTGTCTGCGCTACAGCGCATGGCCAGTAAGGCCTCGTTTCGAGCCCTATCTACGCAACTTCTAACTTCAACTGGGTACTCAGGGGCAGATCGTTCACGCTCTCTCGACAAGTGGGCTCGTGACTGTAGGTAATCAATTCTGTTCCTTCTTTCATAACTGCGAGAAGCCTTCAGCTGGATTCTTTCGATGGCGGTGAAACGATTTTGTGCTGCGAGTGAAAAAGGTGTCAAAATTTGCTTCCGCGAAGAAAAGCCAGCCGAAAGCGGGCAGCCTCGCTTGGAAAGGAAACGCTGACCTCTTCCTTCCAGGTACAGGCTCCTCGCTTGCTATAGAACGGAAAGGTGAGAGCGTGCGTAGATCCACGAACCGCGACTCGCATAAGAGAAGCAATGAAACATAGTAGGCGCTGGACGCCGTGATTATTGCTGTGACAGATAGCCAATGTGATATACGCCCTCATGGTGGTAGGTACGAAGCTTGGCACCCGGCGCTGTTACCGGACTGTGTGAGGGGGCGCAGACTACTCCCACTTGATGATTAATTCAGTGACAAAACCAAGGACCTGATTCCCAAGGCATTACGCATGCCTTCGCGCGCGAGAATGATTTGTGATCGGTCACCGGCGCTTAGCTATCGCTTCGTCGGAATTCGTGACTCGCTAGTGCACAGGCGCTGGCTGGCCGCGAACCGTCACCTTACGCGCATGCAGGTTAACTAATTTAGAAGAGTAGAACGCAGATCTTGTTGACATGTCTTCATAGAACACGGCGCACGGCAAGAAGGGACAAACAGAATGAAAAGACACGACGAAAATGAGCGCATAATAAGTGAAGTGAATCAGAAAACTCCGCTTCCGGTGAGCGCATGCTCAATTGATGCGGAGGTCAGAACGCATACTTATTTTACAGAATATGTGATTGCTCAGATGTTTAGGGGAATCCCCCAAGGTAGAGTAGATTTGTAATAAGGCAGTAATTACTCATTGGCATCCACCCAAGCGCAGTCATGCGGCTACAAATGAAATCTATACAGCTTCCACGTGGAAGCCGTTATAAAGTTTATGCGGAAGCTATGTAGCTTTCCTTTGTAGCCGTATGAGTACGCTTGGGTAGATGCCAGTGAGTAAGTACTTTCTTATTGCAATATATGATTATTTCAGGGGAGCTCAGAACTGCAAATACATTGTAGGAACTTAAAGATGGTGGGCTTAGAGTCGCGTTGTAGCCTATACTTGCTGCCTACTTCGTCGTCCAAAGTATAGGCCCAGGGGAATAAAACAAAGGTGATCTATCGGTAGGATAGCTAGGACTGGCATCCGATCCGCTGCACTTCTGACTCCGTTAATCATTTCGCCAAGCAGGAGCTGCCCAACCACTGCTTTAAAAATTGCTAAGCGACACCCACGTCCCGAGTTGTCCTTTTCACGGCATGTTTTTCAGGAATATATATATATATATGTTTTATGTTCTCTGATGTGACTTTCTATAGTTAGAACACATGCGGCTGGCTGAAATGGGCAATCTGTGATGCAGCGACCGCTTACTGCTCTACAGCTTTTGTCACAAAGAGATGTTTAGTTTTTAATTTTGCTGGAGCTTAGCTGGCATCTAGTCACAAGTGTGTCACTTTTAAGCTGCTTATGGCGAACGTTAGTCGATGTATGTCCATGCGGGATTACTACGCCGCTTACTCAGCCGTCATGACGCGAGAACACTGCATTGATCTTTCACTTAACTCCGCATCTGACAGAGGCTAGCCGCCTACTTTCCCCGCTTAATCTCAGCACCGGCGGAAGCCCATTACGCCCTTCCTACGGTACACGTCGCCAACTCAGTTTATGAGTATTATATTTATTACTTTATGCTCCCCGCTCCGTGAAAGCGGCCCTGCGCTAGCGGACCGTAACCGACCGACCTCCACCGCTGACGTGGCCGAGTTCGTCTGCTCGAGTGAGGAGGAGGTCGGTATCGGTTTCCGACCTTGGCGCCGTATCAGAGAGGAAAGGAACGGAGCAAAATGCCAAATAGTGGCGAGAAATACCCGGTGCGAAAGTATGCGTTCGAAATGTGTTTTACCGCGGACGAACTACCGCGCCGCTTCCCGGTACTCGTTCGTTCATTCAAAAACGGTTCCTTGAAATCCCGGCGCAAAGGACAAATTGCGCGCATAGACTGAAACGGGCTTCTCGAGAGGAGCCTCGATTGTTTGCACGACGCCCATCTGTGGACGCGCCCTTGCGGTTATTTTCTCGGTGTCTTTCTCGAAGAGTCCCCGTGTTGCGAGATGCTATATAAGAGATAAAAAGGAGCTCCTGAGAGAAACTGAGGAGGGGGGGAGGGGGCTGTGGCCAGATCCGGGATGGTTTTTCGAAGGAAGCTCTGCGCTACAGCGACGAACAAGCCTGCAATCTTTTCTTGACGCTGCAAAAGAGTAGTACGCGTGAAAAAAAAAAAAAAAGACTAAAGCTGCTCCTTTATACCTTATTACTACAGAAAATTCATTTTAGGGCCTATACACTATAACGGTTTGTTTCATTCCATCTTATTCCGTCTGTAGTTACCATCCGTCGCACCGAGCGACGAATTCCTTGCTACAGCGCAGGTTCGGCAGTTTTCGCGTCTATGAAGCACTTCATAAGGAAATGATTGGAGTAGAATTGTAGCAGTGGTCGCTTTAAAATATCGGCCCTCAGTGGGCTTTTTTTTGTTTTTACTTTGAACAACACGACATTTTCGCTTATTAGAAGCCTAACTATTAATTGCGATCGCAATACCCGAACGGTTTTCCACGTCCACTCCACATGAGGTTTGTCACAACCCTTCAAAGTGCGAAGCCGGCGTACTGCAATGATCTTTGCCAATAAACTCTTTTCCGTCGCTATAATCCGATCCTATAAATGGCGGTGGAGCTGTGGACCTATAGACCTTTCGACTAGGAGTGAGAACTATCTAAATGGAACAGAATTCACCTAGAGCGCCTTTGCTATCCAACCATGAGATGATGCCTAAGAACTAGCACTTGACATGCTTCTTTCTTTTTTCATTTTTCTTTCAGACGCCGACCTTTTCTAGGTTCCAGAACAGCGAAATCGTTCATGGTGTCAAAATTGGGCTTTGCATAGTACAGGAGTGCAAACCAGAGGACATTGAAGCCATCGCCGGTGTTTGTAAGCGACAATTTTTCCGCCTGTTGTCTTCTATCTAGTTTATCTTTGCGCGCCACCGCATTTTATCGGGCCTTTCACAGGCTTGCGTGCCCAGGGCTGTGGTTGCAATGAATATAAATTTACTTTGTCACCGAACGTGTTCGTAGAGAGCGCTTATAAAAAGTAACAAAAAAGGATACAGAGCTAAAAGCAGTATAAACCGGTAGGCCTAATAAACTCTGCTGAAGACATGCAACCATCTATCATTTGTTGCGATTGCAAATGCTCCCACATTGCTCAAAGCGCCGCCTTCGTGTATAGCTGGCAATAGTGGCCGTTCTCACGCTTGTAAAGTTCGCCTCCGAAGCGGGGCCGCTTCCTGCCAAAAGCGCGCAAGAGAGGGGCAAGAGAGGCGCAAGCGAGAATGTTCCTTCAGCACGTGAGGATTGCTCTTTTGCAGTGATTACTGCCGGGAATACCAAGGTCAAAGTGACGGACTGCGTAACCAACCTGCCCCCCGAGATCGACACCACGCAAGCAGTGATCATGTAAGTCTGCGAAGGTCTCACGAAGGATTAGCGGCATTCGTGGGCTTCCCAGCATGGCTCGGAAAACCACGGGAAACATTACACGTGCCCCGACGAGCTGGTCGTGTGAACTGGCCGCGTGCACGCTCCGCGGGCAACTTGCCTCGGCGAGAGCATTTTGTTAGACAAGAGGTCTTGCTCGAAAGGAACTGCTTCTTATTCTTTTCATTTCACTTGGCTCGATAGCAACTGTAAGCGTAGAGAGGTAAAGTCCTAATGTATTTCCCGTCGGCGTGCTGGTCAAGTGTGAACAGCGCAACTGCCATTGCCTGTTGTAGGCGCAAGAGTGATTACCTCGCACGTGTTTTAGACACTGATCGGGCCTCTAGTTCAAAATACGTAATATATGCAGTGATATTATTCACTAATTATTTGGGCGCTCGTTATTACTGACTTGTGAGAAACTTCGGTTGCACAGAAAATCAAGAATGTAGAAATGACTTAGCGCGTTGCTGGGAGTCCCTGTGTAAATAAGGTGCTCTCTGGAGCCCAGATACCTGGAGCTGCCTTCGTTGCAGGAAAAATCAATGAAAGAACATTGTGATTTATGTATATGCCCTCTTATCTTCTGGGAAATTAGGCGCACACCCTTCCTCACACACTGCGTTGTGAGGACTCTGTGCCTCAATTAAAGCACAAATCATGTCACTGGTTCTCGGCACGCAGTTCATACACGTAAGCAAACAGCTTCAGCGTTGGTCTTGGTAGCCATTCAGCTATTCAGTCTCCTTGTCCTGGAAGGTTCAACACAGAGTAACATAGGTCTAGTTCTTTTTAGCGCACACAAAGACGACACAGTAAAGGACGAGGAGGACAGGACAGGGCGCTACTTGCAACTGTTTTATTCGGAAAAAAAGCTGTTGAATTATACACCCCGTTTATATATATATCCCCTTTTTGAGTATATAAGTAACCTGATTTTTTTTTTCAAATACTAAAGCTGCAAGTACAGCCCTGTCCTGTCCTTCTCGTCCTTTACTGTGGCGCCTTTGTGTGCGCTAAAGAGAACTCTGAGAATGGACCAACTAGCCTCGCAATGGAAATTACTGGACCATAGGTCGAGCTCAGGCCGAAAAAAGAAAAAAAAAAAGCAACAACGTGCCATTTGTCACTTCAAGAAGGGTTTAAAGCTACCACAATATTATCTGAATAAGTATTTTCAATTTCATTTACAGCGAAGGAATGTACACTCCCTTTATGGTGCGGCTTGGCATGCAGGCTAAATGCAGCGAAGATGCGATGAATATCATGCAAATACATTGGGAGGTTGTATAGAAGGATGAGGTCGTGCAGGTAGAAGCAGTATGAGAGGGAACACGGGAGCGCGTGGCCGCTGCACTTCGCGGACCGCTTTCGCCGAAAGGGGGCGAGAATTGGCGACAAAGGCGCATACCCCAGTAAGCATGTCCCTGCTGCCGCCCGTTCTCGTCGGCTGTCGGCGATCGACAGCGCTTCGCGAAGCGGGGAGCTCACGCACTCCCGTGTTCCCTCTCATGTTGCTTCTACCTGTACATTTGTCTACAACTCAGTTTCTTGTCTTTATGACGTCAAACTTCGCTGCATCATAACGAACACTGTAATGTGCTCCCTGAAATGAAAGAAGAGAAAGAAGTCTTCTCTTCCCAAGAATTCCTTGTGACAACTTGTAAAGGATCACGGTGTACGCAGGTCCTTCGGGACTGGCCACTGGCAACTTGCGCCGCGTTCAAGACGAGTATGACGTGTCTCACAAAATAAACCGAAAACACGCGCCGGGCTGCTGGGGAATGCCGTGCGCTTGAGAACTGGTACCTCGGTATCAAGCTGCCTGTCATGCACGGCATGACGCAACAACTTCCTCCTATTTTTGCTTTTGAGCAGCGCGCCCTTGACCGGCTGACACGATCCGCGCCTTGCTACCGTCCTCGGTCCCACGTTTGCTAGGCATATCACTGTCAGGCGCCGCTCCCTCGCAGCTAATGCGCTGGACAGTCCGCGATGACGCAGTTGCGTGAAAATGACGAGGGTGCGGCTTCGGCGACGATTTTTGTATAACGACCTTCTTGCGCATGCGACGCAATGTGCAGGCGACCCCATGACTCCCTCACCGCATGTCGCTGTTGACCTCGGCCGCTCGTTGTTGCCGCTGTCGCACGGTTCGCCGGGATAAATAAGAACCTGTTTGAAACGGTCGCATCTTTTGACAAATGAGCATTCGGTGGCATAAGATGGGCCTCGGTCCTTAAAGGCTAACTTCTGGTTTAAAGCTTATAGTGCCTGAGTGAGGGGGATACGGGCTTTGAACGATAGACAAGATTGTTTATTTTTTGTGTAGTTAGGCCTAGGACACGAGCATAGCTGTTTACTTGCGTGACACTTTCGACATCGAGAGAACCGTTCCCAAGCATGATTAGGGAACTAGTCGGCAATGAATCGACGCGCGGCAGAAATGTTGCAATAGGGGCGGACTTCTCGATGCTGCGACCGGTCATGAGGGGGCAGTTTTCACCCCAGCGCGCGCAGCTACTGTGAAACGGGGAACATGTATATTCATTCCGTGAGCGAAGCTAGAAAAGCGGCACTGAGAATGTCAAAACAAGCGAATTCCGATATTGATGACGTCAGAGCGTTCTGCTGTGGGCATCTAGCCAAATTTTGACGTCAGTGTGGACGAATAGCGACAACGCATGCGGTCGGCCGCGATGACGGGCGGGGCTGGTTACGTGAGAAAAAGAGGGGGGCCTGCTCGAGGCGCCGCTGGGCGTCTGGAAATGCCCCCTTCGTCCCCCCGCCCATTCAGATTGCGCGGCCGAGTGTTGCGCCCGCTGCTCCGTCACAGTCGGCGGTTTTCTTTTCAGCGGCGCGCATTTGGCAACGGAACTGATTCTCACGCCAGGTGTAATTCATGCGAGGGTACAGCAACCGAAAGAGAAAAGAGAAAAAAAGTTCACATAGACAACCAAAGAAAGATCGACGTCGGTTAGACATGAGGAACTGCACAATAAGGCTTGTGTGCAGCTTTCTTCTGTTTGGCCAAGGCTGCGGCGTTCTTCACTATTTATCGTTTCTTGAGACGAATATTCCACGGACTGGTGGGGGTGCTGCTGATCGGCAAGGGCGCGTGTGCTCGCGCGCGTGCTTGCCGTCAGTTTATCGCCGAAGAAGGAAGTTCTCACGCGGTCCGGCAGTCAGTCGCAGCCGAGACGCGTTGCCCTGACGTCTGCATGCACTTTGCGGCGTCAGGTCGCACCCGCGACGGCTTTAGCTGCTTTATGCGAGCACTCGTTCTTTCGTTATGGGGAGAATAAAATAGGCTGCAGGTGAATAAAAAGCCGTGATTCTGTGTTTTCCCCCTTAATCGTATACGCTAACGCTAGTGCTTCTCTGAAACTTTATACAAAGGTGACAAAGGCGGAGAAACACGTGATGGACACGGAGAAGGGAAAGCCAAAAGTGCGGTGACATGCCGCGGTGTTCCAACGGCAACGCGTTCTTCCCCTGAGCACAAGGTCACGGGTTCAGTACCTGCTTACAGCAGCCGCATTTTGAAGCAAGTGCAGTAGAAAATGCACGTGTATTATATTAAGATCTCGACCCACATCAAGCAGCGCCTCAAAATTCACCAAAAATCAAAAAGACAGGCAACGAAAAGCAGCCCCAACTTGGTGGAAGTGATCTTCAGCGTTTTACTGCGCTGCACCCATTAGCCTATGGTCGCTTTGAGTCGTAAACATATCGGGTAGTTTTTTAAACTAGTGTTTACTGACAACAAATGCTGCCAGGCGAAGAGTGGTGAGCGCTATGGCAGAGTAGGGGTTCGTTCAGAAGTCGTTCGAACGCGCCATGATGGGAAGCAAAAACAGGCTTCACGCGTAGGGAAACTCTTGAAACCAGCTGGCGGTAGCTGCACATTTACCTTATTTTGCAAATAGCACCTCAAGAACTTTCAATATATGCCAGTTTACTTTTCTTACTATTCATTATATTCTCTTTCAACCAACTTTTAAGCAGCTCTCCTAACGGTAAAACGACATGTCTCCCCTTCACTCCCTGTGAACGTTTATTTGCGCTTGATTTTCTTGCGCAAAATAAGAGCACGAAGAATCTATAGAGAGGCGCTCAGATTGTCAAGCTTTTCGTTATTTATCTATGATACTGCAATTTTAATGAGGATCCAATAAAAACTGAACTAAGTAGAATTGCTGTGAAATTCAGCAGTGGTTATTTCTATGTTTTTTGCAAGAAATAATGCATGCCAATCAAATGAAGGCCATCCCATTGCTGTTACCAATAAAATCTGTAGCAGCTATATTTTTTTGTGCCTTCATGCTCATCGCTTTGCTTCCTTACAGTGGTTTCCTGGGCGTGCTCGCTTTCATCATAGCGGCAAGCACAGCAATCGACCTCTACTTAAACAAGCGACGTCGGGACGAGCCAAGAGGTATTTGCACGAGTACCGATTTGCACGAGTCCACTTCTCTGCAAGTGGACGCTTTGGGGCATTTGAATACTGCAGACGAGTGAATAGAAAGGGCAAGACTGTGATGGCCAAAACTGCGAAGTTTGAAATTCAATGCGCCTTAATGTTGACAGGAAATTACTACCACTCTTTGTTTTCTACTTCTGACGCCGAAGTGATGAATCAGTCCCCATAATAATTTCTAGATGAATATAATTTTTGTAGCCTTCATAAAGCCTAATTATGGCTTTATGAAGACTTCTCCTAAACATTCCCAGGCTCACATCGCGTGTTTGTAATACACTGTGAGCTACACTCGCTTTAGTTTGTCCGAATGCATTCCTCCTAAAAAGAGGGATCATTTTAAAAAAATTAGTTCGACTCTCCACAACAAGGGAAGTTGCGGCATAACGAGCCAGTTGAGTGATGCTCGTCTTTTGTTACATTGTCAGGCGCGCAAAATGAAAACTGCTGGAGCAGCCATATAATAAGCTTCCGTGTTCGTGGCGTCCGTCATCGCAAGAAGCATAGACGGCGCCCTGACCCGTTCGTTCATTTCAGGAACGGCCCTGACCCTCCTGTCGAGCTTCTCCATCGTGGCGAACTCCAAGATGCTGGTGAAGGTGACCGACGACAAGCAGTCCGACGCGTACAAGCTGCGGTTCCTGCACGGCATGCGCTTCTTCAGTATCGGCTGGGTGGTCCTCGGCCACTCGTACAGCACTTTCAACTTCGCCAACATGGGTGAGCACTGTCGGTATGAATGCGACGCCCTTGGTTGGCACGGGTTGGCAAATCACAGAAAAAGAAGCGCGCAAAAGTGGCACGGAACGCGATTGGCGAGGCGCTAAAAAAAATTAGGTAATCTAATCCAAGCAGGGGTGAAAACTGAACGCTCGTACACAAGGTGTTTCAGCTCAGACTTTCCACAATTTTTAAAAATAGGGTTTTGAGTTAGAAGAGCGCTGTTTTCGGCTTAGCATTGTCAGCGGTGTAGCACATCAGAATACAGCTGAAACATGCAAACTAGTAGGCTGGTTAACTAATATTGAATCGTTAACTTTTTAACTATTACCGTTCGGCTCCTCAATTATTTAGAGCCGTGTAGCCCCCCGTAAGTAATATCCATATCAGTTTTTGGAATTTCGAAAACGCGATTACCATCGGCGCTGTGGCTCAACAAAATTTGATACATCGCGCCAAAATGCAGGTGCTTTCGAGATTCTTGCAGGCAGCAACCTCTCCAGTGCACGTAACTCCTTGAAACAGCGAAAATGTGTTAGGACGTAGAGCCGACGGGAACCATGTTTTCAAACTTCTAAAAACTGATATGGATAATAATTATGGTGGGCTACAAGCCTCTCAATAACAGAGGAGCTTAACGGTCCTAGTTAAAAAGCTAACTTTTCAGTATTAGTCAACCAACCTGCTAGTTAGCACGTCTTAGCGGTATTCTGATGTACTACACCGCTGACAATGCTATGCCGAAAAAAAAGCACATCTAACTCAAAAAGCTTAATTTTAAAAATTTTAATTTCTTAGATGAAACACCCCGTACAAGGCAGAAAACATAAAGGTTCAGGTATTAGACGTTCGGGGCTTTACCAAAAAGAAAACCGAGGTGTGAAAGTGTAGCACGTTCATCCAGCGTCTTACCCTGCACTAGATTTCATGTGCTCTAGCGTTATACATGACATGACCCCCCCCCCCCCCCCAAAAAAAAAAAAAGAAAAAAAAGAAAGCAAGCGACATTGCTCCGGAGCAGACTTGTAGTACAGTCTGAAAGAAGGAAGATTTGAAAAGGGTGCACTAGAAATTGCAAGAATAGCGCTGGTTACTTGGCAACGGTGTTACTAGCATCCGTTTTTATTGTGATTGAAAATTATCTGCTCTTCTATTGCAGCTCGCCTTGTCAACGCTCTGCACTATGGAGATGACATCACATTCTGCTTCGTCATGGCTGGTTATCTCAGCGTTGATACCTTCTTGTTCCTCGCGTAAGGCTACCTTAATTTTCTTTCAAAGTGAAGCGAATTTTTCTCTTCTTCTTGGTTGTGTAATTCGGAATTTCATTCAGCTTCCACAGTGAACGTCACAACATACAACGCGACAGCACTCGAGAAGAAAGAGCGTTCTGTTCGGCACTTTGCGCAAATGACGAAAGGAACAAAAGTGCCATGGCCTCACTACATTATGTTTTCGTCCAGTATGCTCTTGGTTTTTTTTTATGTAGTGAAAATGTTGTGGGCTGTAATATATATGTGACCCAGTTTTCATTTTTTATTGCCGTTGGAGTAAGTACGTGCTATTATAATGTGCGCAAGTTATGGTATCTAAAGTATCCGGCTTTTTTTTTCTTTAAAAAAGTTGGCAGCCGAAGGCACTGATTCCTCACTCCACTTCAAACTATTTACATTGGAAGCTTACGCATTTAGCCGAATGTCCCTCCCACTTCTCGAAGCATACTGCAAAGTGCTCTTTTGTGAAGCCCACCAGCTTTCTTGTCTCCTTGCCTGTCATTTATTTAGTTGTCTGTGATATCTTCGGTAAAGGAGAAGACGCAACATAAACTAACGATCAAAGAAAAGTACCAGCATGACGTTTTGTTGCTCCAACTTTGCCGCGGCTTCTTCTGACGGCAACTTTCTCTGGACAGAGCTCGTTTTTATTTCTGAATCGTAGTCGTAGATAGTGAGGTCTGTTTCATCATTAGCGCAGTAATAAAATTGCACCCGCGTATAATTTAGGGAGTCGTTCCCAATAGCTTTGTGAGTGACTTGAACAGTTTTTGAGGACGAATTTACAGGCTGCAAAAAGTAGTTGATGGAAATGCGCTAATCAAGCCACTTCGAAATTTTCAATGCGACTCGTTAGTTGCTCCTCACCTCATTTCATCGTGTCTTACTACCGAAGGAGTGAAGAAATCCAGATTGATCGAACACGCAAGCACAGTTTGCTGCCTCTCTAGCGGATGGCAAAATAAGATGGTTTCAAGCAGAAGTACGAGTACCAGTAATACTAGATGTGCTGGGTTACTTTCCGTACAGACGTTTTCGTACGTCTGAGAAATATAACGTGACTGCAGGTCAGCATATCCAAGACATTTTTGCATAATTATATTTAGGTACTATAACTCATGACTCTCTAATAGGTTTGTTCTACTTAAAATATATGTAAAAATCTGTCGAAGAGCTATCTCATTCTTCACTTATGGTGTGATTTAATTTATTTTTCCCTTTTTGGCCCTTCGCGAACAGCGGCTACCTCCTGACGTACAACTTGCTGCGGGAGCGCTCAAATGCTCTTTGGGGTACCATTGTAGCCATCATCAGGAGATACATTCGGTAAGAATGCTCATGTCGTGCTTCGTTTCGAACGCATGCTTGAAGTAATGCCTCCTTGCGATCGTCAATAACAGGGTGCCGAAAAGTTAAAATTGCTCTTTGGTGAGCGCAGTGGCTCGATCATCGTCTCCTGACCTAGAGGAAAGCGATGCTTGGCAAAACGCTCGGGATATCCGCCGCCTGCTTTATGGGTAAACAATATACTACAGCGCCATGGGAAGTGCCACTATTTCACAGAAAAGCTATTTAGACGCAGTCGTGATATCTAAAACGAGCTAAACCACGATGAAATCACGATGAAATGAGTTGTCACACTGAGAACGCCTAAAAAAAAGGAGGCACCTTGGTATACATTAATCGGCGTCACAAGCCAAAACACAATAGAATCTGGGAGTGCATAATACAAGGACCTGCCTCGAACTATCGTGTGCATTTGATATGGTTCAGAACTCAATAATAATTGTTCCCTTTCTCAGACTCGCTCGTTGTCTTAGCAACTGGAACTGACGGCAGGCAAAATCAGACACATATAGAGCTGCGGAATCGTTAACGTGCGAGTACTGGACAGCTTGTAGATTTATCAAAAAAAGCGACGCCAGTAAAAAGTGTCCATCTTTTAATAGTTGCCTTGGTAGGTTGAGTCCTGGGTGCTTTTTTTTTTTTTAACTGGCGAGTAGCAAACGCAAGAACATGGCTCTTGAATTTCATTTTCACGTTTTCATTTTCAGGGGAACCATTCCCATCGCCTTCTGCATTATGTGCATGTTCCTCGCGCCGCTAGTGTTCCGCGGCCCTACAACGCCTACGCTCTACGAGTTATTCTACAGAGAGGTTCGCACCCAATTTTGGGCCCTGCTGCTTCAAATCAGGAACTTCACTGGAAACCTGCACATCGTAAGTGTAGTACAGAATTTGTACAAACGCATAAGCTGGTACCTTCAAGCCGTATTCCATTTAGTGCTAGGAGAGTGTATGAGTGCAACTGTAGGTGTGTGCGTTTTTAATGCTAACGTCAACAGAATGCAACACAAACAAAGGTTGAGAACCAGGACTCGCACTCTTGCGCCTTTCAAGGTTGACCATCGTGAGCGACTGCCTTGGATAATGTTCCGGCTTGAAGGCCTGTGCGACATCCACGCTGAGCAACTAGTTGGTAGAACACTGCATTACAAGCAACTGCATGCGGCTTTGCGAAGGTCCTGAGTTCGGATGCCACTGGCGGCTTCGCTGTCTTTTCTTTTGCCTCGTATTTAATTATTTTCTACGCTAACGATGACGGAACCAACTTCCCCCTGATGAACACCACCCTAGAAAAATTCCTATTCTCCTATGAATTTCTTGGTTCCAGTGGCTGTTGGCTTATTTCGTGTGGGTAGTTACTGATCAGAAACACACCACAGATTCGAACTGCTCAAAAGTTGCTCGCGTCGCATCCCAGCCCGACAGAACGGATGCATACAGGTTATGTGCACATCTGTGCGTGCATGTGTGTATGTGTATTTATTTGTGCACAGTGCATGTAATCAGCAAAAGAACTGGGAGAGAAGAGTGGCTCACTGAAATGCATATATAAACTAAGACAACAGTGCATGAAACAAAGGAATCCAGAGTGGAATTTGTAGCGTCCGTAACAACAATGAGAAAAGTCAATTTCATGAATTTCAGAGGGAATAACCGGATTTAAACCAGAGAAAATAAAGACGCGCATGTTTTGATTCTACTCATAGAGATGATCGATGCATAACTGCCTCTCTTCCGTCTCCTTCCATATCATGTTTTCGCCTCAATTTCACTGGTGCCGATGGAGCGTCGATTTCTCGGTCTCTTCGGTTTGCTTAGAAGATGAGGCATGTTTCTGTCACTAGAGCTAATATTTTTATTCAAATCATTTCTCTCAGGGAATGTTCGGCCACCTGTGGTACATGTCGACGGACTTCCAGCTGTTCGTGATCTCCGTTGTTATCATCCAGTTTTTCAAGAAGTAAGTACTACGCGATGGTGTATTTCCAACAGAACTTTTCAAACCGTGCAGTACGTGGACTTAGATCGGTTGTTCACAAGACATAGGCGATGTATGAGCGGTTTAAAAAATACAGATAGTCGCTAAGGGGTACATCTAACACTCTAGAGAAAAAAGTCATGCGGTGTAACAATCCTTTTTCATATCCTTTCGTAAACCCCACTAGCTATCGTGATCAGCTTTGTAATTTATTTCCTGTTCAAAAGTGAGTATTTAAGCAGCGGCATCGGTGATGAATGTCCCTTTTCCTTAAATATCAGAAATGACCATTTTTATCATCTGTGTTTGTTGCTTTGAAACACACACACACACACAAATAATTATTAGCTTGGCAAGGCTACGTTGATGACAATCATGTGAATCCATGAATAAGGCAGGGGAGGGCAAGATCTTGGGTTAATATACCACAGAACACTTGCGATTAGCGAAATGGTGAAGGTTATCGTTAAGCTAAAAATAAGTGCATTCATTAGCTACATTAATTGTTACATAAAAGAACAAATGACCGGACCTGGCTTCTTCGCCGTTATTTTTGGTTATGTCGCTTTTGAGGGAGTAGTTTCATTGTTTAGCGCATGTTTTATTTTTGTGAGTGCAAATGCGGTTTTCTCGCCTTCCAGTTGCCTCGCTTGAGCAGGAAAGATTGTTCCTGTGCGAAAAAGCAGCAACTTACAGCAAATTAAGCAATATGCCAGTCGTGTCAGTTTCTGGTTAAATATAGCTCAAATATACCAGAGAAGAGCCGACAAAGATGCCTTTTTACAGAGCTTGTCTTCCTCAGATAATTCCTGACATGAAATCTTCTTTCCTTACAGAAAAATATGGACCAGCATCATCATATTTGGAGTGCTGTCTCTCATAGCGTGCTCTATCTCCGCTTGGCAAGTGGCCAACACCATCTACACTCCCTTCGTTCTCCCGATGGCGGACAACTTCACGTGAGATCGCTTTCTGTTCATAATACACCGAACCTCCACTATCGTCAGTGCTGATAGGCTACTCTGCACCGTTACGTTCAGTGACATTAAAACCGAAAAAGGAGGAAAGCGCTACCCTGGAGAAGTTATATAGCCTTACCCTCTTGTTTTCGACATCCTTTCATGGCGATTTTTCACCTGCTTTTTCTGCTCGGCTCCGTTACATATGACCACATTCGTAATTTTTGGTGTTTCTGACTTAGAACAAATCACTCCCTTAGATAATGGAAGGAACATGTAGAAGTGAGACCGGAAAAGCTTTCGCTGTCATTATTGTTTTCGAGAGGTATATAGGACAGAGGTTTAAGTGCACTTGCAAACGCGCAATTTTGTTTACTGTCAGAGTAGAGGGACGTCCCAACAAGAACGCGCTTGCCCGGCGTTTCGTGCGTGCCATAATCACTCAAATAGACCCCAAGGAATAGGTTTACTGCTCAATCTCAATTGGATGAGCTTTTATTTGGGCACTGGCAAAACGTCTATGTTGGGTATTGCACAAAAGAGCGCATATTAAAAAGAAGACTGTGTGCGAATCTACGTGAAGCTGACTAAGCCTGTTTTCTTTGTTTCCTCATTATAGGATAATGACCGGAACGCTGAACAAATTTTACACCCACCCGTCCTACCATGGCGTTGCCTTCTTCTTCGGAGCGATCACGCAGCTGTTCCTGTACAAATATCCAACGGTGAAGCTTAGTAAGGTGAGTGGCCAATGCCTGCTCTCTTGCCTCTCAGATCAGGTGCTACTTAAAGAAAAAAATCATTGTCTCTGTTATTCTTTTGTTTAGCCCTCACAATGCAGAGAACACTCATTTTTGTCTGTTGTCGGCCTCACTCCCGTTCACTGACCGCCACTTTCGGAAACATACCGGAACGCGCTCAGGAGTGACTACGCATGCTGTGGAGCAAAACTTTGTTCAAAGGAAGCAGACTGCTTTTTATTCTGATTTGCGCTTTATACGCTGAGGGGAAGAGAACAAAAGAACGAGACAGAAATGGGTGGGGCGACGGGGAGGAAGGACCCACGGACCGGATGGCCGCGTTGATACCTGCGTCTGATCAGCTTCGGTGGGTTCTTCGCTTGCAGATGCTCCAGGCGGGCCTGTGGCTCATGAGCGCCGCGTGCGGCCTCACCTCGATCCTCATCATGTACGACTGGAACCGGGGCGAGCACCCCGCTGAGTGGGCCAAGCTGTCGTTCGCCTTCTCCGAGCGGCTCCTGTGGTCCGTGTGGCTCGCCTGGCTCACCTTCGCCTGCTCCACCGGCCGAGGCGGTGAGTGCTCTCGAAGGGCGCACTCGCTCATCTTCTTCGGCAACAGTGGGCATGAGATAGCTTTCCCACCTCTTCAAGCTGGTTGGCTGGCGTAAAAAATGTTGCAGTGTGTATTCTTCACTGCGCCGAACGAAACTGCGACCGGCGTGCCGTAAACGAAACAGATTGGCAAACCAGAATGTCTTCGACTTTTAATGCTGCGATAGGTGAGCACTTCAAACACAGCTCGCCGCCATTCTTGGAGTGCGCTTCATGCGGTCTGTTTTCCCCGCAGTATAGATCATCCCTTGCTGCGCCGGTGGTAGAGCGTGTTATCGTCGTTCGCGGATCACAGCTATTGCGATATTGAAATCATTCGTCTGTCGCCCAGTCTTATTGGATCGGTACGAAACCTATACTGTTCGACTGCGGTCCTCGATTAGTTTTGAGGGATGTAAGAAATTCTCAGGTTCGGTAAAATATTGACCAATGGAAAGTCCAGTCACACTTCTGTCGGCAGGGCGGAGTAACCTCAGACGCAGCGTCAACAGAATAATTGCAATCGTCCGGACCAAGTACACTCTGTCGCGCAGCGCGAACATGCGTGTGAAGCAGATAGTTGTCCTTTCCGCCGCTTCCTTACTGAGAGAAACCTGTAGCCCCCAAAGAACGAACCACTGTGCAACTTCAGAGTGCGCATGTATGTATTTAAACACAAGAAAATCAGAAAGACAGAACGAAACTACAGCGGTGTTTTCATTGACAGCCTTTGTGAAGGTACATACTTGAATAAAAAAAACTACGACGTATACAGGCAGGTGAATCAAGGTTCGTTCACTTGTGGTAGATTGTAGGACTCAGGCTTATAGGTTTCTGATTGCTAACCAGCTCTCTTGTCACACTTCGAGAGTTGAAAAGCCGAAGGAAACGAGAATCACGGAGCTCTCGGCGCACCTTCAAAAAGCCCCAGTTGGGGCATAAACAAGCACTGTGGAGTCGCTCTTCCGGTCAGCGGTCCGCGTGTTTTTGTCGCCGGGCATGAGAACCCGAGAGCAATAACAGATGGCCTGCCTACCTTTGCCTTGCAGGCTACATCAACACGTGGCTGTCGTGGAGCGCTTGGGTGCCTTTCAGTCGGCTCTCGTTCGGCGTGTACCTGCTGCACGTGCCGTACTACTACATCCGGCTGAACATCACTAGAGAGAGGATATTCTTCTCGCACTACACAATGGTGAGTGGTGGAAACGCGCGCACTTAACCGCTTGGTGCAATCCGACGCAGTGTCCGCGTCGTGTTCCTTCCCTAGTGACCTAGAGCAATTTCAGCTGCTTATGATAAGCGAAGTAAATCAGCCTCAGTCACCTCTAAAACTAAAACATGCTGGCGGTGGGTTGACAAAAATGTAGTTAGGCCATTGTACGGCTCTGGAAAAAGAGCCTTTCACTTGGACATACTTTAATTCCCGAAAACGTGCGCTACTTGTTGCTCGCCTCAAGTGCTGGGGAAGGGGAATGAGATTGTGTTCGTGCGTTTGGTTCCACGGACTCAGTTTGTAGGAGCGAGCTCAGCGTGCACGTTACGTCTTTGATTGCCTTGTATTCTGCTTGATCCCTTATATATGACATAAATAGTGACCACTACGTAATTTCACAAGTTTTCAGACAGCGGACATTCGTCGCCGGGGCTTAAATTACCATGGACAACCATAGTGCCCCGTCGGCAACTTAAGGCCCTCTCGGCACTAAGTCCACCAGGCGCGACAAATTGATTTACTCGTCAAATCAACTCAAATCCTCCTATCCAGCATTCTTTTTGTCACATACAACCAGAAGGGAAAAAAATACTTCCTTCCTGGGATGAAAACGCCCAGGTGAAAATGAAGTAGTCCGGTTCCCTTTAGCAGGGCTCCGCGTCTTTGTCGCCTGCATGTACCTTCACTGAGTGACGTTTTCGCATTCTGTGCTTGTACGCATGGCAGGTGACCCAGTACTTCGGTGCGCTGGTGGGCAGCTACCTGCTCAGCTACATCCTGTTCGTGGCCTGCGAGGCACCCACGGGGCGAATCGAGAAGCTGGTGCTCATGCCCAAACGACGGCCGCAACTGCACGACAGTAAGAGCACCGTCCCCTACATGGAGGACAAGAGCGACAAGCTGCACCCGGAGATGCTCTACAAGCCCAAGGCTGACATGGGCTCTAACGGCAACATCGCGCCAGGACAGTCCAGCTACCTCTGAGCTATGGAGCTGCGCTCCGACGCTGCCTCATTGTATTTACCATTCGCCGGCCTGAGACCTGCATTCGTGGCTAGGTGTGCGCGTGTGGCGTTCGTACGCTAGTTGTGTTGGGTGTCTGAGGGCTTGGCCGCGCGTGTAAAAAACTCACTAGGGACGGGAAATAAGCTGACGGTAGGTGCTGGCTGTGTTCTGAAGGAACTTTGCGAAAGCATTGCTCGCCAGGTGTGTCATTGTTTGTCTTTGTGCAGACTAGCGTCAATAGCGGTTCGTTGTGATTTAGAGGTCGCTTTTTTAGTCGAAATGCGCGTTGAAGCGGTGCCGGTGTCGCCTTCCCCATGTGTGTAGCCTCTGGTCACTCTTTTTCAGTGTTATCATCAGATTGCCTCTCCCTAGATTTCCTGGCTGCAGCGTTTACTTTGGCCTTCGCGGAACGTTGTACAACACTGGGACACAGTTTTCCAAATTCAGCGCAAAAAAAATTTGCAAAAGAATATCAGATACGCATAGTATGGGCTTCTTATCACCTGGCAGCGTTTTCTGCCAGATGATACATGCCCGATACGTGTTTGTGCAGCAAAAAATGGAAATGACTCCCATTCCTGTGCTGACACATGAAATACTGTTCTGCATGGTTATAGCTAAAGCAAGCTGCACTTTATGTGGTCAGACCTGCAACCTGCTTATTTGTAAATGAACAAAGTTGCATATGAGAAATCGACTTTCCCTGCCTTTCGAGTATTACTGTTCCTAGCAGATCTCCCCGTAAACTAGGGCATTGACGTCTCCTGATTTCTACTTGGAGCACTCATGTTGCAGGGCTTGTGGCTCAGGTTGGATAGGCGTGTATACGTTGCTACAAAATCTGTGGCGGCTATTCAAACCGAAGTGAAAAAAAAAACAGCAGTTTTAGAGCCCATCTGCGAGCACATCACAAAGCATCGTGCAGCCCAATAGATACACAGAAGAACGCATGCTTTAAAGCTGTGGCTCAATCAGGCCAAGTGCCGCCACTTGATGAAAGTTGTGGCAGTGACCGGAAAGGAGCTGAGTTCCACATTGTTGTATCGCCAGATCACATGAACATCAACTCTTCTGAACAGCAGAAGCAACGTCGACAGCGGCGTCATGGTTGTCAAGGCCAAGGCCCAGGGGGACAAGGGTAGAGAGTCACTCGCCGGAAATTTTATTTTTCTTCACGTCGATCGCAAATGTCGATCGCAAAAGCAGCTAGCATTTTTAACTGAATCGACTGACGCTACAAAAGCGATATACGCATTTTACTGAGAAATTGAGGTTGAAAAAGTTTTGCTGCCCTTTTAAGAGCGTTTTACAAATATGAAAGAGCTTGGGGGTATTTTGGATCCTTCTAAGCTACTGAAAATGCTCGTTTCCTGATGTACTCGCCGGTGCACCGCTAAATACCCTGGGCCAGGGAAAAGTCTTCTTCAACTAATAATATTTGAAATGGCTGTATAATTTGCCCCTGTGGCCGCATGGCTTTCCTATAACGATGTTAAACGAAAAAAAAAAAACAACGACATCGTGACATTCTCTTATGCTGGATGGTTTTGGAGACTGTTGGCTTCCTTGATATGTATATCATAACCAGCCCCTAATTTCCATACTTTTTCCTCCTTAGAATCCTCTAGTTAGCGCAGCCGGATATCTACCCACCTGTCATGTAATTGTGTGCTTAATATTATAGTAAAAATTCCGATTGCACTTCGCAAGCTTCTGTTCAAGCAAAACTTCCGAAACAAACTCATTGCTATTCATTTTTTCTGGCTCGTCGACAGTCCCTTGCGCACCACTTTGTAGGCGAGGAAGATGGAAGTATAAAAGGCGGACAATTTACTTAATGCTCAAGAATAATACCTGCCAGTGTGAAGGCGCTAGTGTATTTAGTTTGTACATAGTTGTGACCGCAGTTGCCATATTTACTCTGTGGCCATGTAGAGTTCATCACTGTTAGTTCGAACTTCCGGCTGTGTTACGGCGGGAAAGTGTATTATTTTCCACTTCTTGTTGTTATGTTTATGTTATACTGCTCACTACCGTTGTTGAATAAAAATGTTTGTGGAACTTCGTTGCCTTTCACTGCTGTCCCAAATACTGCCTAGTATTTATTCTCCCGAATGTCCCTCTCCAGGAGTAATCATTGCCTTGAGCAAGGCCATTGTACCAAGTAAGCCACACTAAACGAAGGAAGTTAGCCACTTATGAACGCAAAAAAAAGTCCTTACATATTCATAAAGCTGTTGCGAACAGGTGCAGCTAGAGAACTATGTTAGTATACGGCCTTTCAAGAAAGCGAAAGGAAATATGTAGCCGGGAAGTTAAGGTATTGTAAGGCTGTTTCCCTGTATTCCTGCTGTGAAAGTATATATCTGATCGGAGCGGACACAGTCTGGCTAGAATGAAACGGGAACACACAAATTGCATACTTTTCTACTGTGCTGCAAGATTTCCTGCATAACTGGCTTATGAATATGGACTAAGTAGACCCCCTTTTCCCAGAAACATGAATCGAGCAATTTGTATCCAGCAGCTGCATAGAACAGCCAATAACAAGAATATGAACGCCAAGAATAAGAACAAGGTCGTCCTATGGCCAGTACGAGACTTGTGCTTCTCTTTGGTTTCCGTTATCGCACGTCGTGCACCGTTCTTTTCGAAGCGTTGCTGATCTTACGCCTTCCCCTTTGTACAGATGCGGATATAAGTAAATGGAGCACGCTATTCCGTACTAATTGCGATCACGCCTTCCATGTCGGACGTGAAGAAATATTTGTCCATGAGCAAGCGCACTCGCGTCCGCTACCAGCCTTGACATGCCAGAGCTCCCAGTTTCCATTATAGATCTCGTGAAAAATGCTAGGAGGTAAACAGCGTGCTTCGTTTACTTATGTCCGTACCTGTACGGATCTTTTGCACTACCCCATCAGGCCTTCAAATGTGGTGTTTCTTGATCAGTTTCGATTATGTAAAAGCAAAAGACGTCTACCTTAAATTTTTGTGCGTTCTGAAAGGAAGCTTCGGGTGCATGTGCTCGCGAAATGTGGTGATAGGAGTTATGAGAAACAGAATGAACGCTTTCAACATTCGGCGAGAAACAAAAATGAAACATTTTTCCCGAAGAAATGGAGATTCATCTAGAGTTAGCATGATATGTGTAGTGCAGTTAAATGCCTACAAGAAAATGAAAGGGAAACGCGTAGTAATAGAATCGGCAAGCTTGTGAGCAGAAAGCTACGTTTTTTTTTTCATTTTACTTGAACAAAGGCGAAACTTCTTTCTCTGAAACTTTGTAAAGCAAAAGAGTTCGTACTTTCAGATTTACACACGTGTTTACCGAGTACGGTGGCCATTCCGGCTGCTGTAAGGCATAGTTTTACTGGTAAAACGGCTGATTGAGTTGATACATAAAAGAAAATTTTACGCTTTCCTGGGAACTTACTTTTAAGACCACCACAGGAGTTTGCAGGTGTTCGTTAGTGTGAGTTCTCCGAACAGCACAGGGTATTGATTGATGTAACAGCACCCCCCCCCCCTCCCCCCCTCCCCCCTCCCCCCTCCCCCCTCCCCCCCTCCCCCCCTCCAAGAAAAAGCGAGGTTGCTAGAGAGTGGGTTATGGGCTATGATGTCTCGTTTATGCTCAACCAGCGATTTCAAGGAGCTAACACATTGGCCTGAACACACTTACCCTAGCACTTGGGCCAGCTTTTAGGCATGCGGGACTTTCATATGCTGCCTAGATGGCACGGTCGCATATTGTCGCTGTACTATACACTGCTCATGCTTTCAATGAGAAAGTTCTTTGGAGTTCGCAAAGTGTACTTCCAAACAGTTTTCGATTCACGTACTCCATTTCTCACCAATTCTTTTTAAAAACCATGGAGGAATGAAACATTCAGGAGAGGTCCAGCACTTTTTGGAATCTTCAAATGTGAGTTCCGCCATTCCGGTGGGGCAGCTTTCTTTGACGCTCCTTTAAGGCGCACTCCTACCGTTACGGGCAGCTTATCGCGCTCGCGCTGCGTGAGCAGCGGCTGAACCAAGCAGTCCCACATTGTTAAGGCGAAAACCTTTAATGCCTCATCGTTCTCGACAGGAGGTTGTCAGCAGAGGTGTCACGCTTTTCTAGTCAGACCAGAAAAAATAATCTTCGTGCACGATGGGATTCGAACCACCCTCCTTCCGTTCCGCAGCCGAGCGTACTAATGGCTGCACTACTTCCTGCTTTTTTTTTCTTTATTGCCTGACTTTGACACATAACATTAAAAAAAAAACAGACAATCAACAAAGCACACTAAACGCTATGTACATACAAACGGCACTGTCGTGGTCAGCCAGCATGAATCTGGCTTCGTCAGATTAAAATTCACGCAAATTGCACAGCGGCTCTAGTCTCGAGAGCCACTCCGGAGGCTCCGCAGCAGCTCTCTGGATGGCTAGAAACCAGTCAATGCTAACGCATATAGTATAGTTCTCCTTGTCTAGGACGCTGGAGAGTGTTTGCAGAAAGGCGTCGAATCAGACGGATGCCTCACAAATGCCCTCCAGTGTCTCCAGCATTTAAGATTCAAAAACAATTGGGTACCTAATTAACATCTTAACCACACATCAGTGACACAAGCAGCAACACCGTGCTAAAGGCCTCCGCCTCAACGCATTTTAGGTCAACAAAGTGCCCGCCTGCGTCGAAACGTCCCTGCGCGTGCTGCTATAATAGGATACAATTGAAAAAAAAAAAAAAAAACAGCAGTTGTTAACAATGGGTCATGTTTCGCGGCATCCTGTTTTAATCCGCTGACCAATCAGAACAGTAAACAAAATCAGTTTTTGACGTTTGACTATATCAAATAAGTCATCAGAATTCTAGAGCTTATAATTTCGTCTGGTGGTTGGCTTCTTGTTTAGGTAGCAAGAAAAGCTTTAGCTGCAGACTAATTTTTGCCACCGAGGAATTCAGTTTAGCGGTCACTGCAGACTTAAGCTGTATCCAACGGACTGCACAGTATGTCGAGCTCGGTGCCTACGTGCGTGCTTGATTGAGCACTGGGAATGTGCTCATTTGCGAAGAAGGCATGCGACTTCCGCAAGAATTTTGGTAAAGCCAGCCTGGATAGCTGGGTCCTCTCCTATCTTTTCCTTTCTCCATGTTAGAAACTCATTTAGTCGTGCAGTGCACCCGCAGTACTATCAATTTGCAAGGCCCAAGTTGCCACCCATTCCTAAAAAAAATCCCGCATTTGCGCGCGCAGTCCATTGTACCAAGAAATGCCACCACCACTGGCTACGCCAGGCAAAAATTTAGCGCTATGATATTTTCGTACGGCTGTCTCCAGACCGCGTAAAACACCTTTTGGCCACCAGCACCTCTTCGCGGCGACTACAGAAAACGCCAGGAAGCATGTGAGCCTGAATGTAGGCAATAGATGGCAGCACCACGTCGTTATGCGACCAGGGCAGCCCAACGGCCTTCAGCCTTAACAAAGAGACCATAAAGAGACGAACATCTGCGGTCGGCCGCTTGCGGCCGTGACGCGCCCTATAATTTTTATAGGTTGGGGCTTTTTCAAGCGTTTGCGCAAGAATGCAATCGCTTGCGTACATGTTTAGATTCCAGGCGTTTGCTTACGGCTGCCCCGCATATTACATACAACGGACGCCCATGCACAGAAGGCTAAGCATTACAGAGTTAAATGAAGGAAAATAAAGCTGTGGCAGCTAAGAAATCCCCTTGCGTAGAAATATTTTGTGCGAGCATGTGAAAGTGCAAAAGTAAACTGCTGAACGATATACCAAATACGCCACAAGTCAGCTAGTTTTGCAGCGATTGGTATACGGTGGTTTTTGCACATGTCATATGGCGTCGAATGTCGTAATTGCAAACCTTCCCGCGGGTGGGTTCACCAACTAGAAAATTGAGCAGGTCAGACGGAGGAGGACGCTGTCAAGGACGTGCCCTGTTTTATCAGGTGCCCCCGCTGCAAAGGGTACGTCGGCGACATCATCATCATCATAGCGTGTGCAGTACTTACGGGACCCAAATATGCTTCCAGGAGGCAGCTTGGTAGAGGTAGAGTGTACTAGTATACTCTAGTAGAGGAGCGGAATGCTTTGCAGACACTGGCGCACTTTTTCGGTCCAGTGCAGGCAGAAATTCTAGGAAGTTTGTTTACATACACACGTTCCGCCTGTATTTTGGTGCTACAACATATCGGGACATTAATGGTAGAGCCTGAACGACACAACAGAATTCCTGCGTTGACCATGTTCTTTGAAAAATGCACCAACATAGTTGGCCGCTCCTCCAGATATTGAGTAGTATACTGTATGCGAAACGGAATGTGTCCCTGAAGTGAGGCCAAGTACTAGCTGTAAAGCTAGCCTATTGGTGTTTTGCACCAAATCGATGACATGCTGCTGTGGCCGCGCAACTGTATCGCAAGAAGGATCGGCACGAGCAGAACCACGTCGTTAACTCTGTTGCGAGCGCTTCGCAACAGAGCGTATAGTTTTGGGCGTATAGTTTTCTTTTAAAAATATACCCTAAGAGCGTTTTTACACGGACATTTTCACGCATACGAAATGGAAGAGCCACTGAGTGTCACTGGCAGATTTTTCTGATGTCAGCAATACTTAGACATCATGGGAAAAGGAGGCTTTCCTGCTGCAGTGGAGCGCTTACAGGGCTATGACAGTGCAGTTATTATCATGCACTAAGCCTATATTTCCAATAAGATTATTTTACTGGACTGTGATGTCCTGATATCCGGGCGCTCATGCACAGAAATTCTGGCGAAGCGCATTTTTTCAACAAGAAGTTCTTTTAGAAAACGTTTTTTTCCAATATCGTAATATTGCAACATAACGATATATCCGCAGATCCCTCCTCGGGACGTTTGTAGTTTTCTTTTTATGTATTGTCAAAAACGCACCCATATGGTTTACCCCGTCAGTCCTAACTACGCGGTGCGAGCGCAGGACAAACATCAAAAGCAAGATTTTGCGACGCATTGGAAGGTTAGACAATTCCCATCAATATGTTCATAACAGGATCTTACAATATTGCACAGTTGCCTCACAATCAAAAGTGATGCTCAAGAAAGCTAGACTTGTATTTGTCAACACACACATTGCTGAGCACACATAATGAAGGGGCACACTTCAAGCGCGAAAAGTTTTTTGCGTGAGTGTTTCTGTAATTGTCGACCTTATTACGGCGTGTGTGTGGTGAAGTGATGCTTTGTTATCCATGGACAGATGGGTGGGGTGGCACAATTTCAATCGAGTCCTGTTTCATTGTGATTCTGCTCGCAATTCGTTATTGCCGCATGCACTCGCTGTCGTTGGAATTAGTTAGTCTAGCAGCGAACATTAAACAATGCTAAAAATTGTTGTGTAAGTTGCTGTAATGTTTTATGTAACACTGAAACCTTGTTTTAATAATAAATATGAACAAATTACGCTATATGTTTATCGGAAACATTAGTTTGCATTCAAAGTGAACAGTGTGCTAATATTGTGTCCTAAATGTATTGTTATAATGTCAAAAATTAACAAATAATATTATATGTTGTATCGTACACATTAGTTTGAAATTGAAAGTTAACCTTGTTCTAATATTGTTTTAATTTTTTTTATAATGTCTAAATTATAACTGTAAGACGACATTACACACATCTTTGAGGTATTGTGTCCCAGAGATTTACCCACAGTTCTTGCAGTAAAGCTGCTCTTTAACTAACAGCACTTTGCAATCACACCTTCTAGATTGTGCCTGCTACAGATCGCATGCAGAGCCCCCTTATTTTGTTAAAAAACTTTGCTTATTACCCGTTCATCACTACCACTCATGGGGCGAGTCTCCACGGTATCCTCCATGGTATCACGGAGGTGAGCGGGTTGCATGTATTGGTTTTGATGTATTGCGGACCTAAAATGTGACCCTCGTTGTTCGTCCTTGCTAAGCGTTGAATATGTTGGGTACCTCCACGAATAGCTGGCCTGCGTTTTCTTGAAAGGTTACTTTACTACTTTAGAAAAAGTTGCATTTATGTTGTTTAAATGTTTAATTAAGGTTGAGGTTTCCCATACTTGCTGGTATGGACCAGCACCGATATGGGAAGTAAGCAAGATGCTGTGGTGCTCCTGTCACCGCCTGGGACGACTGGGAATAAATACTCTAGGGTTGCGCCCTATAGTAATAAAAAGGTTTTCAATGTAGTTTTTTTATTTTACAGTGAACCTACGAGGTCGTCCATTCGTGAACAAAAGCCGAGTTCATCCTATATCAGAATGTGAAAGTATGAAGCGTCATTTAAAAGCTGATGTGCTTTTAATATGTAACGATAAGTGCGTGCTGATGTCAGCCTCGTTCCACCGGGTAGGTGTACCGTGCAGGAGCGCGGTCCAATAATGGTGCTGGAAACAAACGATCTTCTCTCTTATTCTTCAGGCGTCAATATTTCAACTGTGCAGTGACGTACAGTAAATGCAGGTACCCAGCTTTGCATCTGCAGTGGACCGTTCGCACTTGGCCCGTCAGACTGCACAACCCAACCTATGCACAGTGAGGAGTGCCAGTCGGCTTTTGCGAAGGACTAATTTTCGTGCATGCGATGAGCACGTTGCTACTTGCTAACGTTCAGATTTAGAAGCCCTGAACAAGACCTGCAATTAAGCTAATGCACTTTCGTATAGAGACCACGCGTATAGCGGCACTCACCGGACTCAAATTCGTTGTACGCATCGAGGTATTTGTACGCCTGGATGGTGCAGTGAAACGGCTTGGAGAAAAATCAAATAGACTATAATATTTGCCATGTTTGTAGGTGGGAGTGCTCCTGCGTCAGTGCGGTGGGCATCCCATGCGGTTCCGGGCATAGAAAATTGGTCCGGATGGACAGCGCCGTCAATGCATAGCTTCACACTGCGCAGTTTCTCCGAGTCCGACAAGGTTCTCGTGTAGTGCTCAATGCTGCCGCGTGCGCTGCATTTCTTCGAAAATACTACAGTTCAAACTATATTCCCTAGATAGGTTTACATTGAAGATAGTCATGAATTGAACTGCACGGTAAACAAACCGTGCACAGTAGCAGACGGCGGTGACACCGTCTGCTACGGTGCTCGCTTTCATTCGCTTATCACGCCGTTTGTGAACTGCTTTTTGTGTAGAGCTCTCTAGGGAGTCTAGTTTGAACGACTGTATTATAGAGCAAATGCAGCGCACGGAGCTTCATGTCGGGCTACAGAAGAAGCTTGCGCTATTCGGAGAAACACCCAGCGGGTAGTGCGCCCTGTGGGGGTATGCCCGGTTTCACAAAACAAATTTATTGCGGCGTTTTAAAATAATAGCGTCGAGGTGAAGTAGCATACTTTGTCACACTGTTCTTTAAAGTACTTGCCAACTGTAAACGAACAGCTGCCTCCATGGCTACTCATTTTAAACGAAAAAAAAAATACTGCAGGGAGACTTAAAGGGCAACTGGAGAGGTTTTACAATTCTACGGTGTTAAAGGGGTCGGATATTTGAAAGCTGCACGTAAAGCATGCGAGGTCTCTTTTGAGCTAGCTTTTAAAAGAATGACGTAATCGCTGAATATAGCTGCAGTGGCGGTCAGCTTATTTAAATATCTTGTATTTGCACATAGTGTATATTGCCGCCCTACCCTTATCATTTCTTACTATCGCTCCTTCCTTTCTTTCCCTCTTTCTGTCCTTTCCTTCTCCTCTTATTCCTGCTAGCTTCAGCTCAGGTGCTTTAGGTTTCGATGGAACGGCTAGGAACATCGTTTGCTTCCATTTTTATTTTATTTGGCATGAATAAATGGCCACTAACACCAACGTTCAGGCATCTCTGCAGCGCACGGCGGCAGGTAGGGACACCAACGATGGTGTCATCTACAGCGGCGTCACATTTCCCTCTCAGAAACGTTTGTTCGAAGGAAGAAAACCAGCGCCACCGAAGTTAAAAGGCCGCGATATGTTGTTTGGTGGCATTTGACAACGCACAGCAAGATGTGGGCCAAGGAAATGGAAATCTGAACCGCCGTAATAACGACATTGTCTAGTTTCTACGCACTCCTTCGATGCTGTGAGAAGAAGGCTGATGATAGCCGTGATTTTAATCGGCGGTTACGCCATCACTTCGAATGCTAGAATAAAACAAATTGGTATGCTTAATCTACAAGCTTCATACATCCGAATCCTTGAATATCGTCTAATTCTCAAAGAAGCGTTTCGGCTTACTTCTAAGAGTATGACGCGACAGCGGTTCCTCTTGCCCACGCAGACAGGGACACTATTTCCTCTCTCACAATCGCGAACACTATGTGAAAGATCACACGCCATACATATAAACCATCGCTGTAACGATGCCGGACCAACGTGCCTGCGTGGCGTGCGGTAGAGTGCCTGACTGACAACCCAAAGGTCAGGGATTCGGTTTCCGACTGCCGCCATTTTCTTTTCGTCGCAATTTGTTTACTTTATATATTTCCATGTCATTATGACATTTGAGCCATGTAGCGAGCATCTAATCACCAGTTTTCTGATCATTTATTCACTTTTCAAATCCGCCGCTCGACTTCTGGCACCTTTTAGACCAATCCAGATTTTGCGGTGACAACAATGACGGCAGAAACGCCGATGGCGACTTTTCTGCAGAACGGGACCCTTATGCAGCCCCGTGATGTTTCGGAAAGTTTTGTTTGCATGTGTTTCTATAGGGCGCGCTTCCGCCGCGTTTCCCCAGCCCTCCTAAGCGCGCGTATCGTGGTGTTTCAAAATTACATCGCCTTTGAAATGACTCCTTATACTTCCTTGTATGTCCAATTCTAGGATTCACTCGGCTTTCCTTCACGATGGGATACGATCATAGGTGCACTGTTGAATTAGAAAACTGCTTTTCAAAACCTTAGTTTACATGTATTCTTGGGGGCCGTAACCCCCGCTCTTATCCCCAGCCGCCATCGGCGTCCGTGAGCGCCCTCTGTGTTCATAAACACGGTGCTGATATATAAGCATTCCCCTCCACCCGACCTCCTTCCGAAGAAATCCCTGGCAAAAAGACAACAGCCAGCGAAATTCGCAGCCGCTGAAACTATGCTCCGCTCACACTTGATCCATCCGCGCGGGCGAGAGGACGAGCGCTACTTCCTCCTTGTGTTCCTATTGGCTAGCGGAGAGAAACCGTTTTTTTCCCACCAGCAGAAATTAGTCCTTCCGCGCTTTCCGCTTATTGCTTCGGAATAACCCCGCGGCGGTACGTTTCATCCGCTCCGATTTCGTTCGACCTGTCCACATGACGAAAAAAGTTGCAGATTCCAGGAGCGAGTGGTGCACCATGTGACTCAGCGTTATCGTTATGTGCTCATCGCGCCTTGACCACCGACGGTGAGAGCGGGAAAGGACAGGCGCCTTTTCGCTCTTCAATTCTGGCGGCTGCCTGCTAGGCATTTAAAGAGGGCAAAACTCTCGGGTAAAGCACTAATAGTATCGTTTTTTTTTTCTAGAGAAAGGGGGGAGGGCATTCGCTTGCAAGACTCATTGCGCCTTTGGAGCTGTTTTACGCTATAGAGTTTGCAGCTCGTTCGGTCGAAGAGCCGTCGCCGTGACCTAGGAGTGACAGGAAGGCCTCAGAAACGTGACCGAAATATTCCCGGAAGTTTCAAATAAAAAAGGAAAGTCGCCGGCATTAGGGTTCGAACCCACGCCCTCGGCGTGCCAAGCGGACAAGCAACGCATATACTACAAAGGTATATTTTTTATTAAACAGGGTATTTATTACAGGCAAGTAATATTCTAAGTACATGAACTATGTACGAAACATGAAGAAAACAATCGCAAATCAACAAAATGCATAACAGGATACACCTACACCAGCACGAGAAAACACGGAACACAGGGCACGTCACTACTACGTAATACGTCCCACCTAAGCAACTATGCACTGGAAAAAGGCAATGAAGAGCACAGCACTTGAACCACTCAGGTTCAAACTCGATCTGGACATACAAATCCTTCAGACGAACAATCATTCTGCTGAAGTGGACTTTTGAAGAATCAACAGATTCGCAATGTCGGTCCATCATGCACATTTCCCAGCGGCCCTGTAGCCCAGTCATAAAGAATATGTCTAAGGGTTCATGAACAAATGGCAGTGCAGTGAGATATCGTGCAGAATGTGGTGTCAAAGGAAGCATTTTTTTTTCAATGGCCGTTGCAAGATATCCCACAACAGTATTGCAGCTTTGCAATCGACAAAACATGCTCAATCATTTCTGGAACATCACAAAGATGGCAATTTACAGTGGACACAAAAATGCCCTTTCTTTTCTAACCGTGTTTTAACGGGCAATGTCGCTCTATGAAGTTTTAAGAAAAATGTCTTGGTAAACGGCGAGAGGGTGATTTTGCATACTCTTTTGAGTACGTCATGTCTCGGTAAAACCAAATACACAGTGGGGTCCATGGGCGGAGTGAGGAGCATAAAATTAAATCCCTGTACAACCATTTCCTTGGCACTGAAAATAGGAACTCAGGGGAGAAACGAAGAAGTAGGAAATGAACAGCCAAATAAACCTCATGCATGAAGCCCCACACGGGCGATCACAAACATTAGAAGACACAGTGAGGTTGGGAAAATGTGAACTAAATTGACTTGCAAGAATGCACGCACTAGTGGGTGTGTAGTGTCGCTGAAAAGCATTAAACGTGAAACTATCTGCCGGACATACAGATGGACTAAACCAAGGCCACCAGCGCTTAAAGACCGAAGAAGGTTATCACGCCTCATAGATTCAAAAGACGAATCCCACTCAAAAGTGGCGAAAACTGTGAAAACGCTATATAGATATATAGATTATAGAATATATATATATATATATATATAATATATATAGATTCTTGTGCAATGAATAATTTGGAGTGCATAATAAATTTTAGTGGCGAGTAACAGATTACATACGATCAGCCTGCCAGAAATCGAGAGACCATGGTCATTGGCTCAAGCGTGTTAGAGAGGCACCAAGTGAACGCGTTGTGTGTATGACAGTAAAGTGTGTTAGGGATGTGTACTGATGTTATAGTTATTTTAAAAATTAGGAAAGAAAGAAATTGCGCTATCGCGTCTACACTTAAGAAGCTTGAGCGTCCTCCCAATTTTTGTGCTGCTGGTGCCGTGTTTGCTGTGCAGTGCCTCTGTTGTACACTACGTTTCTCTACAACCAGGCCACCCGTCGACGCTGTTAATCATTTCCTTGCACTAGTCGAACACTACCCCCTTCTTTGTAACAACAGCGTCATTTACGCGAAGGCCTGGTTCCTCCTACGCGATCATTGCTGCTGACGGTATCACTCTGATCCCGGCAACATGTCGTCGTCTTCATCGCAAGCCAGCGCAAGAGTCATGGCAGAGAGTCGTCGCTTGTGTTGTTTCTTCACGACCTCCATGTTGACCGCTCTCGAACCACCTTCCTCACGACGATGTCGGAGGGCGGTGGTTTCGAGGGTTGTCCTTCCATTGCTGCGTCGAATGCTTTCGCGGTACGCCGTTTGCATGCGAGCAGCTGCCGGAAGACCGGCGCGCCACTCGTCACTTGACTTTTTCGTCCTCGGTCTCCTCTGTCCTGTGAATCGACCTGTGAACATAGCCAGGCGAGAGGACTTATGCAATCCCCTCCCTCCCCCTTCCCCTCTCGCAACAAAAATAAATGAATAAATAAATAAATAAAGTAAGTGCTCAATATAAGCACACGCCTCCCAGCACCCCCTCTCATCCGTCCTTATGCTACAAATTGTCTTTAACTGCGCCTACCCCCCCCCCGAAGAAAACCCTGGTTGCGTACCTGTGCTGTGTTTTCGACTCGGCGGCACACCCAGTACCTGTTTGATCTTCTTTTCAAACTAGGGTGCTGTTGAGGTCGGTGTCAGCAAGACCCGTCTGGAAGCAGCCAACCTGCCGTATGGACCACACGGAAAGGACGCAGATGTGGAGAAATAAACATTCAATTTCAATTCATTGTTGTTTGGTACCAATTACCCAGCTTTGCCCTGTCGGAGTGCGGGACGCAAAAGAACGACAGGTTGAAGTTTGGACACAAAAACGCCCAATTTCCGGTGTCGCCTCACGTGCCGAGTCACCACAGCGAGCAGGCGAGCATTGTCTTCCACAGTTGCCGCGATCATGTCTGGAGACAAAGGTCTTGCTCCCGGTCTTTCCCCTCCTGCGTGCCTGCATTATGGGTCGGGTGTTAGAAAGCACAGGTTTCAGCAACACGTATCGACCTCGCGTTGGCCATGGAACAACACGTACTGACTTCCCGCAGCCTACGCGACCTCGTCGGACTCTCCTCACTCTCAAGCTCAAACATGTGACGGGGGCGTGTCCGCAAGTGAGAGAAAGTGTGAGATTGGGCGCGAACGTGAACGTTCACGCCACTCCCTCCTGGGCGGGGCCATCCTCAACCTAGGGACTTCAGGGAATGAGAGCCCTATATAACTCGGCATTGAATGTGGCCGATGTACTCTCCCGTGTTCACTTGGCGATGTAAAATAATGTAAATAAACCCACTCGTAATCGTTCGCCAATCACCAACCTCCTTCACTGCACGGCCCTCCTATCCTGGTGGTGGGAGCGAGCGTCGACTTGACCGCGGTTCCGTCAAGCAGAAGCGACCCCAAACCTGCCATCCAACAGTGCGTAGTGCCAGAAGCAAGAGGACAAAGCTGCGCAAGTACCACATATTCCGAAAAAACCAGCAGTAGCCTGCAAGCGTTGCTTTCGTAATTGCGCCGTTAGGGTTTATCCTTCCTTAGCTGAAACGAAGGTGATCAGCGGTAAACACCACCCCGGTCACACATCTTCTGATCCGAGATAAGCTTACGCGCCGATGTGGAGCCATTTGGGCGAGCCTTGTGGAGTGGCAGCCTGCGTGAAATGTATACCAGTTCTCCGAGGGGGCGATACCCGCGTTGACGTCATTGCCGAGTTAGGTCCGCCTTTGCAAATAGGATGGGTCGGTTCTGCTCGCAAACATAGGAGAATCTGCATTCTTTCGGCAAGGAAAAAATCCTTGAAGAGTACGCAACATGGCAAAAAAAAAAAAAAACCCACTCGCATGCATGACGGGAGCAAAACAAGGAAGCGCTGCTGCGATTTAGCGATGCCGTTCTTAGCAGGGCGTGCACAGTAAATGAAGCAAAATGGGAAAACAGTCCCGGATTTCGTCAGCCGGCAACCGTTTTGCATTTAACAGAGGTGCCAATTTTACGAAACAAACATCTGTTTTCCTGGTAAAGTTTTATTGCATCGAAGGAGGGCAACTACGGAGGGAAAAATACACGCCTACTGTACATTTTGCAGGTCACTTCAGGATGGTTTGTCCGACTCCATTGCTCTGTCTATTAAATATCTAATGTTGGCGCCCGTACCAGCATGCGCCATACGGCCATGATTTCGCGCGACTCCGATAACAAAGCAGCTGCAATATCATGAATGAAAGTCGAGCCCGTAGGGTACAAAGTGATTAGTGTACGAACCTTTTTTCACCACAATGCCTTCATATTTTATTTACGTAATCACGCGACCTACACACCAACATACAATATACAGAGTTGACGTGAAAAGAACATAGGCGCAGTAGTAAACACTATGCGGAATATTAGCCGAAAGATGTTAAGGAATTTACACACCGTAAAAATTTCAAAACACCGTTAACGCTCTCTCTTCAGCACCAACCCAATCAGTCCATTGCATAAATGCGAAAACTACGCCAATAAAGAACACTACATGCGCTGCTTCAAAAATTCATACAATCTTGAAGAACCGGGGGAAAGAGGATAACCTATAACAAGCTCTTCTCTGCGTGAAGATTGAAATTTTTCTAGTCTTCCACCAAAAACACATGAGCTGTTGCAAGGCTCACAGTAGCTTTTTTTTTGTGTCCATATAATTCCACTTATTGGGCTTTGAAAGGTTTCCCGCCAGTACTGCACTGTTGCTTCACAAATCACGATAGCGGCAACTAACGCGCTACAGAAAGCTGCAACTCGGGTGCCCGTAAGTCGCTGCTGAAAATGTAACACATTGGTGGTTTCGTATGCCGGATTTATTCAGCGGGCTCTTCACCGTGTGAACGGGAAGACTATAGTTTTAAAGCTCGCATATATAAACGAAGCTTTAACACCGTTCAGTTTCTTCTTCTACTTCGTTAGAACAAGCAGCTCACGGAAACAATATAGACACGGCTTTTATATATGCAAAGAGAGTAGATCTACAGGGTCACGCAACTGACTTTTTGAGTGCTACTCCCTCGCTGCGTTCGCGACAAAAGCAAGCAAGAGTCGCGTGCACGTGTTAATCGATACTTCGTACGCAGAGAGTGCGCGTCGGTTGGCATCAGCTGCAGCCTCTGCGTTTGGACCAAACGAAATAAACAAAACAAAATGGCCACCTTTCCTGAATAATTTTTTTTTGGGGAAAACACCATTGGCCAGAGCCATTTAAATTTGCCGCACGATACACATTAGTCTGCAGCGTGCATCACGGCTCGCCAAGGGCGCGTGCCTTGGCGCAGGTTCCGTCTCAATTAATGCCGCGGGCTGCAGTCGTTGTGGCGAAAAACAGGAAAACAGGAAAGACGCACGTGCTGGCCCGCGAGCCTCGCCACGAGTGACCGGCTGCACGCGCCACGGACGCGCACCAAAGGGAAGGCCCCAGTACCGACGCGAGCGCCCTATCAGCGAGGAAGGAGGGGAAAGGACGAAGCCCGCAACAAACCGGGGAATTTGTAGCAGCGCTGCGGGCTTAGAACCACGATGCAGCTACGTGTAAGCGGCATCACTGTGACGCGCTCAGAACAACCGTGGTTACAGAGAGCGGGTCAAGAAATGAAGTCAAATAAAAAAGAACGTACAGCATTCCAACGGAACCAAGGAGACGGTATGGAAATCATCAAGACCCAAGGGAATGTGGTTACGAGTCTCGTGCATAACGCGACCACTTTCCTTGTGAATGCATCTATACGATCGCACATCAGCCACAATGGTGGCCACCTTCAAAGCTCGACCACCTCTACAAGTGTACGCACGGCGTTGATGACAGTAAAATAGAAAAAAGTCACAGCTTAGTGCATGCACTACCGGAAGCGACGCGCAGAGGTTGACGGTACGGTCCCCACCGTTGGTGGAATAATTGCAGCTGTGGCTCAGCGGCCAACACGTTCGGCTGGTGATAGGGTGATAGGGAGGTATCTTTGCCTTGCTGTACGTGTATTCATTATGTAGCATTCTGAATCAAAAAGTTTAGCTTTGGCGAGAGCTTCTTCTTGTGCCTTCTCTGTGTCCGTGTACGTGTAGCGCTGTTGTTTACAGAATGCAAATAATCAGTATGGTGCTTAATTGCGTTATCAAATACATTATTACCTTCTCACCTGCAATTCGAGAAAAGCGCTTTTTAAGGAACCAAGAAGTTCACAAAGCTATCAATGATTTGCCCTTAACTTAAGGTAAAATCACAAGGCCATAAAATCGATAGCATTTTGAGACGGTTACCAGTTTAGCAGGGAGCCGAAGCGCTGTGCTTTTATACAGAGCGTGGAGATAAATGATACACAGCTTCGTTTCAGCTTGGGAAACACCTAACACATGAAACGCGCTGGAGTTATAATGATTGCTATTTGCATAGTGGAAAGTGAGAGAGAAGCAAAGGTATGGTGCGGAAAAATATAACAATTCTCTAGATAATAAGAAATCACTAACAATATGAATTTTATACAACAATACGTCCTCAGTTATTTGCGCACCAGATGGAGCACCGATCGGAGGTGTTAACCGGCTGCTGCACAAGTACGTTCAGGCAAGGGACAGAAGGACACCGCAAGGAAACATTTCCTTTTTGCCGGCACACCCAGCTGTTCGAGCGCAGCCCACAACAGGACATGACTGAAGGTTTTATAAGGAAGGAAATGGGGCACAAAAAAAGCAAGCTGGCAGGCAGACACGCTCGCGCAGGGGAATTTCCGATGCTTTTTTTTTTTTTCACTTCGTAGTTGTAGCAGCACCCGCTTCGGAAAACCTCGGATGGCTGGAGCAGCTGCCCATGAGGCCTATAGGTGCTCGCTAAAGCGCAAAAGTGAAAAGGGAAAAAAAAACAACGTTTTTCACTTCCTTCTGTGTTAAGATTAGAAATGTACAAAAAGATACTTTCATTGTTAAGACATGTTTTATTTTTGTATGTGCTGTGCAGTCATGTGGTAATGTATGAAATTTTCGTGCTGTCACTAGTGGCACAGTCTCGTCAGGAACATTCAGGCACACTCCGCTTTTTGCACGTTCCGTTTAAGCGTAGCGCTATATCTTGCATCATTTACGACTTTGTTAAAAATTAAAGTGAGCGGGAACAAGAATGCTTACCTGAAAACAACTCTCTCTAAATACGGTGCGTATACGTCGAATAAGCGATCAGAGTCACAACTTACGTCCATGTAATGTCGCTGTGATGTACTGGATGCCTTTGCTGTCTGGTAAGCTTGTGGAGAGGCGCTGTGCAGGAGCAGGCTAGGCGAAAAGTTGCTCAAGAGGTTGTTTTAGAGCCGGCACAAGTAAACAGTCCCTAAGAGTAGTGTACGGCTGTTTCGGGAATGCAGATTTTACCACTGCGTGTGGAAAGGACCTGATACCCTACATTTCGTTTCATTTCTTCGCATCCGTTGTTGCAGCGATTTTTTAAATCTGAGGGTAGCAGCATATATATACGCTTCTCACTGCCCTAGCTATTAAAGCAACCCTAAGCTACCCTGTCACGTACTTTATGCGTTTCAACCCTACAGAAAACCTTCGTGTCATTAGCATGCCATTCACTGCTTTAAAAATGCTGTTTCACCAATGGCTGGCCTGTTCGCCCGAGAGCAGAAGAAAACGTTTACTAGCAATTGTGCCATAATTAATAAAAGATTAAGAAAGGAACCCTACGTTGCAACGTCTGATTGGGCAACGATTGGGTGCATCGCGTATACGTTCTGTACTGCAGGCGTCGCAGGTGCTAAACTGCGTGCACATGTACCGGTACGCACTTTACTTTAAGTACCAGTACTTTAAGCACCGGTAGCGCCGGTACTTCAAGTACCTGCGCTAGCCTGCGAGGTACGCGATAGCAGGGCCCATCCTTAGTTATAGGCATGTCTAACTATCTCAACTTCATAGGCCTGTAGACCTATCTATCGCATATAAATAGGCCTAAAGAACTTCAGATAGGCCACCATTCGACCGCTGTGAGATTTGGAAATAGTGACCTCGTCACTTCACTGGAAAAGCTTTGGAGATTAGTGTCCTGGTCGAGCTACATGATCTACCGATAACGACAAATTGCGAAACAAACGTCCCGTCACCTTTCGTGAGTATATACCGCGTGAGTTACCGCTTTGTGAGTAGATGGTCCCGTCTGGTTTTTGAAAATGGAAGGGCAAGTAAAAAGCAAAAAGAATGCTTGTATGTCGCAAAGCAGTACGCGGAGGGTGAGCGACGCGTTAGTTTACAAATTGTATCTAATTTATTTCTTTTTAATTACCCAAGAGATTCTTGTCTACACTCCTCAAACCACGCGTACGGATGTTTGGCCTCTGTTTAACATATAGCTACGGCCGGCGCGCGTGTAGTCAGACCTCGATCGTGTAGCAAAGCAGCAGAACGCCTAAACCGGTATGAAATCGCAGTCGTTAGTTACGAGAAGTCTTAACGAAATTGGAGTGTTTTATGGAGGTCCCCTCACTGGTATTATGTGATTCATGTCCGGAGCAACCGGTTTCTTTCACTGTTCACACTGTCAGTCAGCCGCTTTTGGTCTGCCTCTTTACGTTGGATGCCGTGTACGGCTTTCTGACACGATGTATGAAAATAGTGAGCAGCCTTTGGGGACAGTATTGTTCAGGACAAGGTATGAGGATGCGTTCCGCTCTGTCTGTCTTGTGTAATGTTGCGAAGGCGTGCAAGTCAATGGCTAAGCTCATGTAACAACTGCGAGGGCACAGCGGACGAACTGAGCGTGAGCAAATGTGATGTATAAGCTAAGGAAATCGCGTAGTGCGCACACATGCGAACGTGACCACGGGCTCGCACGCACGTACGCGCAGAGGAAATAGAAAATTAGACGAGCGCCCAGGAGCGTCGTCATGTGCCGATGTCAACACACGCACGTGGCTCGAGAACTGAAGCCAGCGCACGTATCCTGCCGTGACGCGTAGCGCGCCCTTGAATTCCGACGAGGCTAGATTAAAGCGCGCTCGTGGTTCGTTAGCGGGTCACGCGTGCCACGCTCGCGGCACACGCCAGCCACGTCGTCGCCAAATATATTGCCTTTTGCAGCCGCGCGGTTATCTCCCATGCGCTATTCCTCGAGCGCGGTACGGATTTGTGGATTGTGAATTCCCCTGACAGGGCTATGAGAAGCAAGCTGGCTCGCATGAGTCTTTTACAATAAAAAGACGAGAGATCTCTTTATGTGCTGGGAAAACAAAGAAATGGCTGCCCTGGGTGCAGAGCTGAGAAGCAGTAGAGATAAGTAAAAAGCTGTTCGTTTCGTGAACTGCTAATTGAAGGCAAACAAAGATGATAGAGACACCGTAGCGCTCACATTGTGTTACCGAGTGCGATGAATTAACGCGATACCGTTAAGGGTCCCATGACGCAGAAAAGCCGGCGTCGTCGTCCGTGTCGCTGACCGTGAGCGAAAAATTCCTCTGGAAGCAAAGAATTGGTGAAATAAAGAAACGGGTCAAAGAATGTTCGACTCAATGCCACTTTTCTTAGGAAGGTTCCTGTAATGTAATTTAGTTGAAAATAAACTTAGGTTAATGTGGATTTCCGCGTGAATCGAAACCAAAACCTTCGGATTGCAGGACATGCACGCTACCCGTAGGCCTCGAAGGCTCGTTGTTTCATGTTGAATAAAGGTGTACCTAGTGCATGCGGCGTGGTCTTTGACTTCGCGAACTGTCTTAGAGAGCAATTATGAGTATGCTAATTAGGCATCGCGTCGTTGTGTGAGTGTTGAGTAGACGATGTGAAGGGGACCCAATAACGCTATGAAGCTTGAGCATTTTTCAAGTTTTTTTTTGTTATTTTGTATCCGGTCCTCGGCCCCCTTACTGCTATGACCCAATTGAAAAACATTAGATTTTGGCGCCAGATGAACGCTGGGATTTTCCTTATGGCGTACGATGTCACACAGCTGTCGCTGTAACAGATATTGTCTGCTCGATACGCTTAATGTGTCAGCGAGTTAATATTTCTGGTTGCCGAAACTGCGAGCTGTATTACACTAAACGAAAATTCTTCCAAGTGAAATACAATGGAGAAATCTGCAGCCATGACTCCAGAAATAGCCCTCTTATTTTCTTTCCCGGGCCACCAAAAGATGCGGTGAAACGTCGCTGCTCGCACGAGCGTTATGCTAGCAGGTGGATAAGATCCGAGGCCCGATAACCCGTTTAGTGCTGTCTGGAACATTTTCTGTCTGTGTTTGTCTGAGAGCAACTCTATGCGGATGCAAGAATACAGACAGAACACGCCGCCACGTGCATAATGGTGATTTCACAAATAAAGAAACGAAAATTATAATCGCCGTCCTTATCACGGTGACGGTGGTGCAACTTCAGGCTCGGTCAAATGTTTAGGGGAATCCCCCAAGGTGGAGTAGATTTGTAATAAGGGAGTAATTACTCATTGGCATCCACCCGAGCGCAGCCATACGGCTACAAAGGAAAGCTATACAGCTTTCTCAGAAACTTTCCCACTTCGAGTTATTGATCAATTCGCTCTCGTCCTACCATAAGCTTGCCGTCCTGGTTAGCTCAATTGGTAGAGCGACTGCTCCGGTGTAGCGGTGGTCCTGGGTTCGAACCCCGGACCAGGACGAATTTTTCTTTAACTACGAAGTTTCTGAGAAAGCTGTATAGCTTTCCTTTGTAGCCGTATGGCTGCGCTCGGGTGGATGCCAATGAGTAATTACTCCCTTATTAACTTCAGGCTCGTGCTTCTTCTCCCCTCATTCTTCTAGAGTAGTGTGTTGCCTCTCGTTAGTTACAGGTGTTTAACGTGGTTTGATTACAAACTACAGAGTTTACGCCCGGGAGCAGTTTTTGTTAAGGTTTGTCGCGCTAGCACTCCGTTTCAACTGATCGCTGAGATGAAAATATAAGTAATTATATTTATTAAACAATTTTACGCGGAAAATCGATATTGTGGGCTACGAGGTACGCCATAGTTGAAGGTACCAAACTGATTTCGACTACCCGGGGTACTTCGACGCGCACTCTATGATCTAGGTATGAGTACCACTTTTGAACTTCGCCTTCATCGAGGCGCAGCTGCCGCAATCGTGATCGAGCCCGCAACATTGGGTTCAACAGATTTTCGCCATATCCACTAATCTCCTTCATGTAATAAAATTTAAGTTATCTAACTTTAACAGAGTCCTACGATTCATAAGCAGCCGCTGCTTCTAGTTCAGTAAGAAATCCAAATCAACCTCGACGCAGTTTAATGTATCACGCGACCTGAGTTCAAAATTATGAGCCTAATGAACAAACTAAAAATGTGCCTTCTTCATTTCACTCTTTCTTTCTTCGAGTACTGACTCGTTTTTCTGTGGGTTTTTACGGTAACTTATTCGCACTTCTATTTGAACATGCTCATAGAGGCCTCCAGATGTAGTCATGATGATAATTTATCATACAATGGCCGCAAAAAAAAACTGGATAATCAGTGGTCGGATCTTCCATCTAGTTCATTAAGTTAGCCCTCTGGCAGTCTTGGCACCTTGCTGCTGGTGTGAAGGCGCAATTTCCGAAGAAAATAAGTAGTGAAGACGAGCCATATACTGCTTAAGGAGCGGATGCATTCATCAAACAATGCGGCAACACATCTCCCTTATTATATGTTGTGACTAAGTTTACTGAAACCTCTGTGCGCCATTACCGAGGGACGAAAAGTGAGAAGCAGTTTGGTTAGTTATTTGTCAGTATTAAAGCTCGAAGTAGATATGAGAGGTGAAACGATACTATTCCGATGGCTGATACGCTTACTGGAATACAACATGAAGCGTTCTTGACGTCATCATTAATGCATGTTTTATCCAGAAGTGGAAACCATAACTTCGGGTTCGCTCTTAGTGCACTAATGAGCTGTCATTCACGGAAGTATTTACTGTTTACACAGGGGCTGCCCGTGAAAGGCGCCTTGACTAGGCCGTCCGTCCTGCATCGTCTTGAGTAGAACCCGGGCAGGAAGCTTGCTCCTAGTGCGTCTGTCCTTTCTGAGAGCATAGAGGAAGTCGGAAAGATATAGCACAAAAAATCAGTGAAACGCCAACGGGTGGCATTAACCGGTAGCAATAGCATATACTTACCGTTTAGTGCATCGTATACAGCAACCGGTTTCGAGCGGGGCACGGTGTGGAACGTGCAACATAGCGGTCAACGGAAGCACATTGACAAAAAAAAAGCACCAGACTCATAAATAAATAAAAAAAAAGAAAACGGATCTTACCAGATGCGCCCAGAATGCAAAGCGACATATTTACGGGTTTACGTCACGGGTTGTTTACAGATTTCTGCATTCCCATGTTTGGTTGAGGTATCTGTAAAGCCGCGAAAAAACCCAAAACCAGCAACACAAATGCGCCTACCAAGAATGTAGACTTAAAAGCACTTCCTTGACTCCGTCAGAATCACTGCGGTCGGCCCGGAGTGTCCTGTTCTTCTCTGTAATTAGATGTGCTTTCTCAAGTGCACGTTCAGTTAGCATTTATAAGAGATTCAAAAGCCGCACAATATATTTATAACGAACTCCTAAACGCTCACTCAATTTCTTCAGAAAGCTCAATAATTTGCTTATAACTTCATCTGGAGGAGCAGTTCAAATCGAAAAGCGAAGAAAACTATTAAAGGAAGTGCGTAAAGTCACTTGCCAGGAAATGGATCACCGACTTTGCTTGCACAAGGAAAGTAGCTTGTCAGTCATCTTTTCTAGTCGCCTCCTCGAGTCGTGCTCCTGCTGCTGAGGCAATCATTGGCTCAAACGCGTGCTCTCAGGAGGAGGGTAGGGTGAGGGCGATATAGAGCATAACCGAGCGCGTTGTTGGGCGAGTCAGTCACTTATTATCGACAAAGGGCACTGACTGCGCACACGCAAACAAGGGCATCCTTGTTTGCACCCTTGTTGATAGAGCAAACGCGTAGGCTATTCGCTCCCCTGTTCGTCCTCATGAGCAGATACTAGGAATCTGTAAGCTTACTGAAGCAATATGCCTCAGGTTTCCAGTGTTCCAGAGTGAGCGAAGGATAAACGCTTTTCATTACTTCCAGCCGCTAATACGCCCCCGAGCACAAGGAAGCGCACATCAAGCACATGGCCATTTCGGGCACTGCAGTTTTCCGCAAGCCGCTGCTCACCGCCCTCGCCTCCTTGACACCGCCGGCGCTGAAAAGTTGTCCCTCTTCCAGGATATCTGTTCAGCGCACGTGCCGCTTAGCGTCGAGCGGCGTACTTGAGATGCACCTTCCTGAATCGGTCGCGGCGGCAGCTCGGCCTTGTGGTCTGCTTCCCTGTAGGAAAGGACATCATACACGTCATAGCCGATAACGCCCGCGTCCAAGGCAACAGCTGCGCCAAAAGCGTAACCTGGCAGCGAGTAAACGTGCAAGCTGCACGCGCCATGTTACTCGAAACCGAGACATCAGCCACGCCGACTGCTCGCCAGTGCGAACATATAGCACCACCAGCTGTCATGTTGGTAAGATACGTGCTCAGAGCTGCTACTCGAGTAGCAGGGTTTAAACTTTGCTCTGGGGAAGATGAAGGGCAGCCGAAATTTCTCTACTGTAACCACTATTGGTCTGTTCCCACCCCACATTGCTTTTCCAGCCAATATCATATATCCATTTAACCGCTTATCCGTTTAACCTGGGGTATCATGGAAGGTTCGTCAAGTTTTTATGCAATGAATATCTAATGAAGCTCGTTCACATTGCATGATGTACATGAAATAAAACCGGCGCTTTTCATTCAGCACGTGAAAATAGCAGCGCTTTAGGAGCTTTACTGCAAGTACGACCCGGCTGCAGATGAGGCAACCTCAGCCACAGAAACCTCTCGGATGGTCCTTTGCCAATTACTCCGCAAACGAAAGAACGTATTCTTAGCAGCAGCAGCACCAGAAGCACCAGCAGAAGCCACTTCTCGTTGGCCGACCCCGCCGTTTTGAGATGCATATACTCTTAGTAAAGTGAGGGCTGCACTTGGCTCACGGCGTTCAGCCCGACAACTTTGGTTCTTTTGGCAAAACGTCCTGGCCGACAGCATTCCACGTGATGAATTTTCCGAATGTCGTGTTACGGGAACACCTAGCAGCGTTCCAATGCGTATGCATGGCGCAAAAAATGAGGCAAAGGGGGTTCAATGTTTTCTTAGTAATCGCTATCCATATGTCACTGTTAACGGCTACATGTATTCCTTAATTGAAGGTGGAGGTCTAGACAGACTGCATTTTGTAATCCTTAGTAACGACTTCCCTAATCGTATATCGTCTCCTATACATGTGTACGCTGATTATTGTGTAGAGTTTATCGCAGAAGTAACACCGACAGAGATAAAGTGGCCTCGCATTCTGATTTAATATTATTGTTCACTGTCGTCCCAAATGGGAAATGAAACACAGTGAGACCCATTTCCATTATGTGTTGTCAATGCGAGAGCTTTGGAAGCTGTTGATGCCTTTCTCAAAAATGACTACCTTTTTGCTTTCAAGCAATCGCTCGTCATGCGCTGATTAATGAATCGCAATATTTCGGCTGAAACATTATCAATTGGTGACGCCAGTAATAGGAATGACGCACGATTTTCTGGAAGCTATAATTTTCTTTTTCCTAAAGTTAAAACTAAGTGTGCCATATTTACCCCTCAGTTTGCTGCAATATCACTGTGAAACACTTTGTCCTCAAAAGTTAAATAATCAGTGCTCTACATTTATTTCACAATGGCAATAAACAACACTTGGCAGGTGGTTGGCAGGTGGAGGCTTCACACAGACGGACCTGGTCTGGTGACGTCATGTCGTGGTGATGCCAATTCCACAAGTGGAGAGGGCGGAGGGGGGAACAGGGACGTTCGGCAGGTGGAAGGTTTAACGACGGCGGTCATCGGGTTTTCGCTCCAACGAAGCTCCTATGCTTCCTGATAATAAATTAAACTAATCACTATTTGCAGACAGACTACTAGTCCATCTTTGCACTCACTTATCGTCGTTACACTTGCTTCCATTTCATCATATAGATACTTAGGCGTGCATAATTATACCCTCGACACTAACTTGGCAGGCCAACATTGAAACGATAACTAGAAGTTCTAATCGCGCATTAGGCTATTTGCGTCGCAATGTGAGAAAAGCCATCTCTGCGCGATGAGATTGCACTCTTGCGATACGCCCGCTTAATCAAGCTAATTGGGGCACTTTGTTCTCCTTCAACTTCAGGACGAACATTGCCCCTGCAAGTTTGAAACGCATATTGTTCTATGTGTTTTGAACGTTTGCCACGTTACGGAGGGAACTGACACCAACTGCGTAGCCAAGCTTGCTTACCCTCTTTTTGGTTGGTTTGGTTCGTGGAGTTAAACGCCCAAAAGGGACCCAGGCTATGAGGGACGCCGTAGTGGAGGATTCCAGCTGATTTCTACCGCCTGGGGTTCTTTAATGTGCACTGACATAGTACACGGGTCTTTCGCATTTCGCTTCATTCGAAATGCGACCGCCGCGGCAGGTACTGAACCTGCGTCTTTCAGGTCAGCAGACGAATTCCATAACCACTGAGCCACCGCGACGGCTCACCCTCTTTATTTTGCGCCCGTTACAAAACAGTGGAAGCTAAAAGAAAAAAGACCTGTTGTTTAATTCGAAGTCCTTCATGTCACCGTATTACAAGCATTGCCTCTTGTTTCTCAGCTGTCGTTGTTTTTTATTTTATAGTTGCAATGAAGACTAAAGCTCGCACATATTTCACTCTTTCAGAAGTCACTTTTTTTGTTGTCAGGCATCCGAGTGAACGAACATCGCGATAAATGCAAATCGGCGTTGTCTGTGCAAAAAAGGGAAGAACGGTGAACTCTGCGTCGAAGCGCTTTACGTACACGGTGCATCATTCATGCTGCATGCGAAAGTTCTCGCGCTCTCCAGGTTTTGCTTCAACATGTGTTTTTTCTTTTTTTGCTCCACACCATCTTAAATGCCAGAAACTAAGATAAGAGAGCCTGCCTGTGCCATTGAGGAAAGAACGGAGATACAACTTCAGATTGCATAGCTAGCCGCCTTAGCAAAATATTGAGACTGTTCACTACGGCTCGCTGAAAGACACAAGGCAAGAATACAAGGCAGATGCTACAAATCAACACAGCTTACAAGAGCGCCTTGAGATCGGTGGTTGTCGAGACGAGAAAATGGAGAGTGGCGCTCTCCTAAGGAAATCTCACCGTCATGCCGATAATACCGCGCGCACACCCCTACACCCAATCAAGGTCTGTGCTGTGATAGAAGTGAATAATGCAACGTGGGTTTTGCCATGTAGCCTCTTCGGAACACCTCGACGAAGGTTGGAATATTGTTTGAAAAACGATCTTGCCCTTCCGTTCAGCTTGACACAATCATCATCGCATTCGTTGCGCCTCCCGTGAAAATTAATAAATGTCCATTGTTCCTGGTCTTCTGGTTGGCGATTACATCTAGTTTTAGGATTGCCTAGTGTGGTAGTGCATATTTTCGTGAGCATTATCAAAGGCGTCAGCGCAGTCAGTTTATTTAACAATACTGGGAACCTTACTAACGCTCTTACTGAAGTGGGCAAATATACATAAACAAACTAAACCGGTATGAAGACATCATGCACTATTAATCCAACGAACATAACACTTAGTTCAGGGTAGTGCATTTGTAATAGCACGGGAAGTGTGACAAGTACCAGGGTGTGTGCGAATCGGCACAGATATCACTTGATTCTCAAGCCGCCTTTCAACACAAAACATGACTGCAGACACCGAACGTAGCATGGTCGCAGAAATACGAAAAAGCAAAGCACCAGGCACCGTCGCAGCAGGTGCGTCGGTATCGGTGGTGAGCACCACGTGATCTCAATTAATCCGCGAAGGTGACGGTGACAGTGAATGGTGTGATGGTATGTACTCGTCGCCAATATTTTCTATTTTATTATCGACTACCAAGCTGAAAACTTGGTTTAAATCTACCGCCACTTCCTCGCATCTTACAAAGAATAACGAACTGATTGCTGAAGGGGAAAGCTTACGTAATGCCAAACGCCTATAGGATGTGGATTTTAAAGAGACACCTGGCATCTCACAAGGTTTCCATACCTCTCAGAAAGCGCAAAACGTGACTTTATTGAGAAAATTATTGACTCATCTTCAAAGGCCGTATTCTGTTATGCGAGAATATCCTGCTCCGTATGGACTTTCTGCTAATGCATTGTCGAGTTTAGCGGTTGCAATCGCGAAACCTCGTGAAAACTTTGGGCCATTGTAACTTTTTATTGCTGTTTAACACTCAACAGCGTCACGATAATAATAATAACCTGCAAAATATGCTACAACAAATAAAAGATCAGTGTCTCATTATTTTATTTGCAAACGGATTACTCAGCACACATATTTCGATTCATTCTCTTCAATCCGTATTAGTAATGGGAAATCACAGGATGTATACCGCATTTATTTAAGAAATGTTGTGGGATGAACAGGAAAGACAACGGGTGTTTTGGTCATCCACGCGTGTATAAAAATGTCCAGCTAAATCATGTGAATTCTATAACACATTATAACTAGTTTAGTTTAGTTTATGGGGTTCAACGTCCCGAAGCGACTAAGGCTGTGAGAGACGCCGTAGTGGTGGGCTCCGGAAATTTAGACCACCTGGGGATCTTTAACGTGCACTGACATCGCACAGTACACGGGCCTCTAGAATTTCTCCTCCAAAGAAATTCAGCCGCCGCGGCCGGGATCGAACCCGCGTCTTTCGGGTCAGACATCATAACTGTTTCGTGCAAAGAACGCATCAAATAATCTCAAAGTAGTCTTCAAAACATGTCTCTCGGAAGCTGCTATCGTGGAGAAAATTTCTCAAACGGCAAAGAGAAAGCTTGCAGCGCCATTACAGCGAAATAAAAGAACCGCAGCTTGAAAAAGATAACGATCGGAACTCAGTACATCCACAAGATAGCTCCAAGGCATGACCTGACTACTTATGGAGGAACCTGGTAAATGTTCTACTGATCATACTAAAAAAATATTTCTGCGTGGCGTTTGCAGGTCACTTCGCAGTAATAAGCGAGTAATTACTCATTGGAATCTGCCCAAGCGCAGCCATACGGCTACAAATGAAAGGTGTAGAGCTTTCTCAGAAACTTTTCAGTTAATGAAAAAATTCGTCCTGGTCCGGGGTTCTAATCCGGGATAACCACCCCATTGGAGAAGTTGCTCTACCAACTGAGTTAACCTGGACGGAAAGCTTATGGCAGGGCGAGCTTATGGTAAGGTATGGTGCTCCCTTAATATAAGCACACATTTTTTTAATGCTCAGTTTCATTTGTCATTTCTTACACAACATCATGAAGTGGGTTGTTTACAACATCTCGATATAACTTTGACGTTTGAGCGCTAATCGTTAATGCAGATAAGAAAAATATAATTGAAGGAAGGATGCGTCATTGGGAAACTTCCGACAGAACAACCACAGTTGCAGAAATTTCAGTGTGAACTACTACATACTGAGAACGGTTAGGCATTACTTAAAGTTGTTCTTGATTGCGAAATCGTCCCCTCAGCGTACGCGGCTGCTGAGTGTTGCGTTTCGTCTGCGAGCAGCGTGGAGCAACAGGTGAGCTGCTAGCCGTTTTCTTTTTCTTTTCGAGTAGCGATATAAACAAATAAAAAAACGCCGCACGCAACAGTTGCGTAAAACCAGAAAGGAGTTTCGCGCGATCGGTAGTGTTTACGCTATTACTCTATTTAGTTGGGAATTATGCGATTTAGTTGGAAATTTGGAGGTCAATATCTCGGCACATATGAGGGCTAAGAGAATTCTACCAAATGGAGTAGTACAGAAATACGGCCGTCTTAAAAGTGTAGCGATTGAAAACTTTAATTTCTGATTTTAGTTAATCATGATACACATGATGACCGGTATCCTTTTTGCGCATGCCTGGTTCCATAAAGTTGCTTCGAAATCGGCTTTCATGCATTGCTCTTAGCTTCTAAAAAAAGACACTGGAAGTCTAAATTTGAACACCCTATATACTAGGATACATTCTAAATGGCGCGCGTTTCGGTGCGAGTGTTGTTCTTCAGCTGGTGGCGGAAATGCTGACATCACAAAAGTGAGTTGCGATAGACGCATTCAGCCCAAGCTGCACGGAGCGGCCCATGCGTCAGCCACTATCGGAGATCCGGCAGGTGCGTCACAAAATTCTGTTTACATATTCGAAGGCGAATGAAGACCTTGGGTCTATCTGAAGATTTAGGAAGAACCGAGTTAAAAATAACATCGCTCGAGTGATTTCAGATCATCTGGCTGAAAGAAATAAAGATCGTCCTGACCAGCACCGCAAGGCTGAAAAGCGAGGACAAAAAAGTAATTATGAAGTGTTATGAGAGTCTCCCTTAGCTTTGTCACAGATGAAGGCTGTCCTTTTGACAAGAGTTCCCTTATAACGTTTTCTTACATCTTCTAGGCTGTTGAACTGGTTTTTACTCGTGTTTCTCCGCCACACCGTTGCTTTCTTGGGGCTCTTCTTTATTCCTACCTACGTCTAAATGAGACAGCGCGTGAGGTTGAAAACATCGTTGCTTGGCTGTCACACTGACACCACCTGGCAGGGTTTCATCGCCAGCTGCCTTTATACGGCAGCCTTCCGTTTCGCTGGGCAGATCATTTTCCGAACTGCCCACTGGGCTCACGGTGGCCGTGCACCCTGCGTGAACCTTTGTTCTGATAGCTTATCGGGTACTACGGTCACATTAATTGTATGTCATATCGTTTGCTATACGGTAGTCTTCATATCTTAGACTCGATATGATGGACTTTGGGGGCTAGTGGCCACTTTAATGGATAATGAACAGTCATAACACCGCTGTGAATGAAGCAGCTTCAACCGTAAGTTTCTTCCCATGCAGGACAAACAGATATGCCTCAGTCCGAACACACTCGTTCGTCTTGAGAGCGTGCGATGAGTGCTGCAAGCTCTTGTCATGAATGCGCATTATCTCACTGTCGGGATATAGTTTTGGAGACGTGGCTGTGATGGTGTTAGGGGCAGGTAACCATGGCGTCAATTTCTTGGTCATTTGCATTGATCCTGGAGGCCATTTTTAAGCTTGTGTTTCATGGAACAAAATGTATCTCTTGCTAGGAATACTGCGAAGGACGGGACGAAAAAAGACGGACACCCCAAGCGCTGGTTATGAAGTAGCAGTTTAGTTCAGGAAGCACGAAAATATAGGGTCTGAACTGTATGAGAACCAAAAAAAGACCAGGGGAAGTGCACAGCCAGGCACGACGATGAAAAAATAGCATGTTACCACCCTGCTGCTAAGAAATGAGAAAAAAGATGAGCAGAAGATATGTAAAACAAAACAAAAACCAGTGCAGTCATAAAAAAGCACCGCGCAAAATATATATAGAAAACAAGACACGTGTATACAAGCCACAACGAAAAAGAGAAAACAGCTAACAATTTGCGTCATGGTGCACGTCAGAAAACTAGTGATTAAGAAATGGCATTCCTTTCGGAAAAAAAAGGGGACAGACGGCGTACTCACACTGGTTTCTTCTTTCTCATGGGCAATGAAGGTTTCCCAAATCCCGCGCGCACGGCAGTGGCGATATTTGTTTGCGTTGCGCGTTTGATTAAAGAAGGCAGAACAACCTTGCGAACAGCACAGTTCGCTGCGAGGTGAGAACCTGCTGCCGCTCCCAAAGAATTGGCGTCTTCGTGTGGCCTGTCATTAATGCACCTTGCGGTTTGCACTAATTGCCACAAGAGAGTGGTATCTCGTAAACAACATTTATCTTGCAGCCTGTAAATCGTTGCTTGTGTTTCTTGTCCCTCACTATACCTTATGCATCATCACCGTTAAGCCGCTTCCATAGTGTAGCGAGTAGGGCGGACAATGCTAGTCGCACGTCAACCCTTCCGGGCTATTTTCTTAGTGTTGTTCGACACACTATCTACAGCCTCCGTCTGCAGTCTTCGGGCCACAGCGCTCATTTGTAGTGGAATGAATGAGCCTTGAACGCTCCGTGTAGCGGAGTATTCAAAGCACACGTCCAGCAGCGAGCTTCTCTACCACGGGAAGAAACCTTCTCCTAGTGTTTCAAGGCCCTTCGATCTTTATTGGTGCCGTGATGGGTCCATTGTGCGGCTCAAACAAAAAACATTCGGCCTGAAGACTTCTGACGAAAACCGTACATACGGAATCACGGCGGTGCGTACTCGATCAACGTCCAAGCGCTTTTTGCTGGAGCTTCCGCGGACTTCCCTTAGCAGTTTTTCAGCTGGACTACGCAGGAAGTCTCCCGGAAATCCTGAAGAAACAAGCCGGGTTTTTTTTCTCGCCTCTTATCAGCCAGGCTGGGCACGTGCCATTTCCTCACCGCCATGCCTATTTAAGCACTTCTCCTTGTCTTTGTTTTGTTTCCATGCCGTTCGAAGTCTATATTTTCTACCTTCCTAATATAAACTACCAGATGGCGGTCAGCGCTTGTGGTGTCCGTCTTTTATTTTAACGTCCTTCGCGCTCTTTCAAGCGTCATTCCAAACGTCATTTCGCTCTCTTTCAATTCCTTTTGCAAAAGTTTGGTTTATTGGTTTATTGGGGTTTAACGTCCCAGAGCGACTGAGGCTATGAGAGACGCCGTAGTAGAGGGCTCCGGAAATTTCGACCACCTGGGGTTCTTTAACGTGCACTGACATCGCACAGCACACGGGCCTCTAGAATTTCGCCTTCAAGAAATTCAGCCGCCGCGGCCGGGATCGAACCCGCGTCTTTCGGGTCAGCAGCCGAGCGCCGTAACCACTGAGCCACCGCGGCGGGGCCCTTTTGCAAAAGTGAAGTGCATTCAACCTCAATTATTTCGCATGTTAGCCAGTTTTTGTGCACTTTTAAAACAACACATTTTTTGAGAAGGGGTATATGCATTGACATTCGAGGCAGTGGGCTAGATTACCATACCCTCACATAATCTTCACGTCAAGGCCATGCTCCCGAAGCCTATCATTCAGGCCCGTTTGTTCTACATATTGCTTGTCACAGGAAAGAGGTATCTGATGCGCGACGTTTTAAATGCAATTAACCAAATTTTCGCCATGTTTGTTTGCACAGAAGGCAGCCTTTTTGACTTCTGTTACATTTTATTGCACAGGTGACTCAGCATATTTGTGGCCGAAAAATGTTTAAGCGCCCGCTCCCTACGCTATATTTTTTTAATTATGGGTCAGCTCATGAAAGTATGGGATGATTGCAACTTTTTCTTTCTTACGCGGAGCCGGCTGACTGACATTTTCTTCAGAACGCCTTCCGCAACAGACACAAGAGTATGGGAAAGGTACTCAGCCTACCCAGAATGTATGCCAAGAAAAATCGGGGTTCAGTCAGGAGGCTCCGCGTAAGGAAGAAAAATTTGCTGCCATCCCATACTTTCATAAGTTGTCCCATAATCTAAAAAGCTTAAAGTGTTTTTCTCGGCCCCAAATATGCTCAGTCACCTTTGCCCCCCAAAATGTGACAAGTCAAAAAGGCGGCCAGCTGTGCAAAGAAACGTGGCCAAAACCTTGTTAATTGCATTGAAAACTCTGAGTATCAGATACCTCTATCCTGTGGCAAGCGATATGTAGAGAAAACGGGCAGATGTCTAAATGATAGGTTTCAGGAGCATGGCCGTGACGTGAAGAACATGCGTGGGTGTTGTTATGTAAGCTGAATGACGCGATTGTCACTCCATACGCCTGCAAAACCGGCTGACACGTGAATTAACTGAGACTGAATGGATTGCACTCTTGGGAAATGACTGTGTAAGTAGCCGTTCTGTCACACTGCTGACAAAGGAGCATGCGGATCTGGGTGATCTGCTTTGCTAGCTCAAAGTACTGATGGTGCTACTGTGATACGATGGTATGAAATCATTTTTGATGTTAGCGCTTAGTGTGTCCGTCTTTCTGAGCCCTTGTCTTTTTTTTTGCGCTACGTTTTTGCAATGTTTCACGCTCATCACGACAACGCCTGAGCAATAGATGAAAAAGCTGGGCCTCACCCACAAGGGCGCAACGAAAGATCCCTCACAATGTCAAGTACAGAGGTACCCCAGCTGGTGTATCTTGCGCAATCACGCTGCCATGCAGGCAGAGGCTGTGCGCAGTCGATACAAGCAACTTGACAGTGAAAGCGCTCAAAAGGACAAGGACGACAGAAAGGGAAAGACATACAAAGCGCTTACTTTCAACTGATTTTATTTCATGCGAAAAACAACTTTATACTCATAGTAATCACTTGCGCATGCTTACAAGAACATTACCACCGAGTGATAGCTGGCACGTTCTTTCAGATAACCGGCATGCCCGATGTAAGATAGGACATCTCTTTATCCGACAACAAAATTGACGGAGCGCTTACGCAATCATCGCCCGCTCGTGCTATCTCAAGAGCCTCCACAATCTCTCTCGTTATTTGACATCTACTTTTAAAAAGTACCTTACACCTGTGAAAATCGGGACGGCAACCTTCCTTGCTTTTCTTGCTTTTCCATTTGCACTTCAGACAATGGATACTCAAGTGCCCACCTCTTTTGTTTTCCACGTTGTAACTATGCTCTCCTAACCTCTCGTTTATGCATCTTCCCGTCTGTCCTATATAACATTTGCCACATGTCAAGGGCACCCTATATACGACGCCTTCTACGCATCTGACGAATGGCTTTTGGTGCCTGATTGTGCAAGCAGCCTTTCCCTGGTTTCCAGAAGTGCTTTTCTTGCATAGGGCGCTCAACTTATTCGGGGCTGAAAACAAAACGTTTACATTTACCCTGTTGCCAATTTTTCTCAGGTTATGTGATAGCCTATGCTTATATGGAATAACAGCCAATTTTCTTTTTTCAGTTGTCTTATCCTGCTCTTGCTGGGTCGTAGTTTTCCTTTTTTTCTTCCTGACCAGTCCTTCGGCCACTGATACCAGCAAATGAAGCGGATAACCCGCGTCTTGCAATCTTTTTGATTGCAGAAACAGGGTCTCCTCAGTCACATGAGGGCATGACTTTTTTTATACAGTTTAGAAAGATTGCAAGACGCGGGTTATCCGCTTCATTTGCTGGTATCAGTGGCCGAAGGACTGGTCAGGAAGAAAAAAAGGAAAACTACGACCCAGCAAGAGCAGGATAAGACAACTGAAAAAAGAAAATTGGCTGTTATTCCATATAAGCATAGGCTATCACATAACCTGAGAAAAATTGGCAACAGGGTAAATGTAAACAAAACGTTTACATTTACCCTGTTGAGCGCCCTATGCAAGAAAAGCACTTCTGGAAACCAGGGAAAGGCTGCTTGCACAATCAGGCACCAAAAGCCATTCGTCAGATGCGTAGAAGGCGTCGTATATAGGGTGCCCTTGACATGTGGCAAATGTTATATAGGACAGACGGGAAGATGCAGAAACGAGAGGTTAGGAGAGCATAGTTACAACGTGGAAAACAAAAGAGGTGGGCACTTGAGTATCCATTGTCTGAAGTGCAAATGGAAAAGCAAGAAAAGCAAGGAAGGTTGCCGTCCCGATTTTCACAGGTTTAAGGTACTTTTTAAAAGTAGATGTCAAATAACGAGAGAGATTGTGGAGGCTCTTGAGATAGCACGAGCGGGCGATGATTGCGTAAGCGCTCCGTCAATTTTGTTGTCGGATAAAGAGATGTCCTATCTTACATCGGGCATGCCGGTTATCTGAAAGAACGTGCCAGCTATCACTCGGTGGTAATGTTCTTGTAAGCATGCGCAAGTGATTACTATGAGTATAAAGTTGTTTTTCGCATGAAATAAAATCAGTTGAAAGTAAGCGCTTTGTATGTCTTTCCTTTTCTGTCGTCCTTGTCCTTTTGAGCGCTTTCACTGTCAAGATGGAAAACCAACTCGCCCACTCAATTCCATTATTCAATGATACAAGCAAGTGGCTTTATCTCATTGTAGATCCCTTATATCGCAAGGGAGATGCAGAGAGGCGACCTCTCTTAATGTGTTCAGAGCAGCACGCCAATTATAGAATACAATGACATGTGGGCGAGGATTTTGGACTCACGAAGTTCAATGTTTTTTTCGTGGTAACCAAGTAAAGGCAGCCTAGAGACAACATAAATTAAAAACCACAAAAAAAAGGAGCTGAGTGAGCTGAACACTCTGGATACGAACGAGGTGGATCTGGAGAGAAATGTTTGTGGTCTCCTGCAACTTTTCAAAGTGAATAAAGGAAATAACTCAATGTATTTCGTATGTGGCAAGCCCGCGGATAAGGATCATAGCTGTTTTGCTAGTTCGACAACTTGCTTGGTATGTTCTTAGTGAGGGTGTGTCACTGGATCTAACACGGAATTATAATTTATGTGCGACTCCCTTCATTACTGATGATTAATAAGCTCGTTTTGATCTAAGAATCAAACTAAATAGTCTGTTCTTGGTCAGCGTAGAAAGATATCGTCTGGACAAGAAAAACGAAGCGCGCTAAGGTGGATAAGGGCAAGCTAACTCAAAACGACGACGCGCAATGACGACACACGTAAAAATTCACGTTGGCACCACGAAAAGCTTTAGTAGGAGTGACTCCAACGAATCTCTTGTCATCACAAAGAGTACTTAGTGTCCCATTTACTTGATGCTCTGTTGGAGGGAACGAACAGATGGAGACCTGAACCGCGCCATTAGATTAATGATGAAGAAGGGTGTGAAGAAAAAGCAGAGAGAGAGAGGAGCCGCAGCCGGGGGCTCTGGGTTAATTTCGACCCCCTGGGGTTATTTATCGTGAACTGAGCGCGCACAGTGCACGTCCAATAACCTCAGGTGGTTGAAATTAATCCCAGTGTTTGCAAAAAATTACAGCCGATTTTGCCTACTTGGCTAAATGCTAAGTATGTGCGCAAGCACGTAGCGTTTCATTTCGCTTTCGGTTCGTGGCAGGGTTTCAAGGTCAGCCTTCAGGTAAAGATTGGCGAAATCTGCGATTCGTTACGTTAGTGGTCGCGAATAAAAAATTTTGGGACCCCTTAACGCACCTTAGGGTGCTGCGACAGCGGTGTGTTGATCCATAGCGCATGGATGTAAGTTGATGAAGACGACGACATCCAATGCACAGCGCGTGAGTGAGTGGCAGTTAAGCACGAAGGCTGACCGATTGCGGCGGCACCTGCAAAACACACAATATGAGCTGACGTTGTGAATCTACTGTTTCCGTAGCCCTTCACTACGGCGTCCCTCATAGCCTGAGTCGCTTTGCGACGTTAAACCCCATAAACCTACCAACCAGCCTACTGCAAGTGAGGGCCATAATTCATGTTTCAATTCAGCAGAAGCACTGTATACCTAAAAAACGTGCATTCCCAGACCGAGTTCGAACCGGAGGGGCGGCACTCACTCTTAGTGCTGTGCTTTTCATTGCCTTATTTCTAGTGCTTTGTTTATTATGTGTGTCGCATTATGATGTACTAGTCATGTGCTTTTCATTGCCCCTTTTCTCGTGCTTGGTTCTTAGGTGCGTCGTGTAATGCATCGGGTTGTTGATCACTGTTTTCCTAATATCTGTTCACAGTTCACGTACATAAAACATTGCATCAGTGTAATATATACAATGTTGAAAAAAAATGATGATAACATAGTGCTATCGTGCAGTGGCCTCCGAAGACGATCTGTTCGCGCCGGCACGGGTTCGAAATCCAGGCGCGACGCAGTCGTGGCCATATCCATTTTATTACTGCCGCCGCGATGGCTCAGTGGTTATGGTGCTTGGCTGCTGACCCGAAAGACGCGGGTTCGATCCCGGCCGCGGCGGTTGAATTTCTTTGGAGGAGAAATTCTAGAGGCCCGTGTACTGTGCGATGGCAGTGCACGTTAAAGAACCCCGGGTGGTCGAAATTTCCGGAGCCCTCCGCTACGGCGTCTCTCATAGCCTGAGTCGCTTTGGGACGTTAAACCCCATAAACAAATAAAAAAACCATTTTATTTCTGCAAGTCTAGCGGGCTTCAGACACTCCCACAGGTTTTTTTCGAGGTTAGAAGCCTCAGCGCTAGCGCGCTAAAAACCTGTCCTGGAAGACCTGTCCGCGTCCACCCGTCAGGCTGTATGCCAGTGCAATGGGGTCGCATTTTACAGTGAAAATCCTCCGTGTTGCTACTCTGCTGATATCTCTCACAGCAAATAACCTCCTAATGTGCTTACGTCTGCATCGAAAATAACAGAATAGTACTCCCAGCAGCGTTCAATCAAAAGTTTGAGTTTTATTGGTTTATCGAGGTTTAACGTCCCAAAGTGACTCAGGCTAAGAAGGACGTCGTAGTGAAAGGCTCCGGAAATTTCGACCGCCTGGGGTTCTTTAACGTGCACTGACATCGCACAGCACACGGGCCTCTAGAATTTTACCTCCCTCGAAATTCGACCACCGCGGCCGGGATCGAAGCCGCATCTTACGGGTCTGCAGCCGAGTGCCATAACCAGTGAGCCACTGCGGCGGCTGAGTTTGATTGGCGTCACATGCGTTACCACAGAATATTATCACATACATTAACCTCAGCTGTCGCTGAAACTCGTATCACTTTGAACACTGGTGTAAATTTTTGAACTTCGTATATTCCCTACTATATTACAGAGAATTAAACACTACATATGAAGCAGATATGAGCGACGGCAGCGCTGTTATAAATTTGGTGCTGGGCCGTGCAATGAAAGTGCGCAAAAAAAACTTCAGGTAATTTTTGACGTACCACCAATCAAGACATACATGCTGTAGCCTTCAGAGTAGGCTTTACGCCTCTATTAACTTCGACAACCAGAGCGCAGCACAGCTGCCCATGTGAGGATCGTGTAATTATCTATAGCCGCAGAGCTGTTCACGAGCCGCGTGATTACGCTACGTTTAGAGATGTAAAATTTCAAGAAAGTTTGAATGGCATGAAAAAAACCGTTTTTTTTCATGGTTTTTTTTTCATTAAAAATTGGAAATTTTGCAAAACGTAACAAAAACAGATTTATTTGCAACAGCACAACGATCAATAATAATGCTCCGAAGTTCAGTCGAATATGCAGTTATAGATGTCATATTGTGAAACGAACTTCTTGTTCTATTGCACCGAGAAAGGGAACATGAAAACTGATCTATAAGTCGCTCCATATCGGACTCAGAGTCACTGTCGCTGGATGCGGCACTACGCGCAGCAGCATGGATTGAAGCTGTGTCTACAGCTAGGTTCGACTGCACATACGCAAGCTTTCGAACGCGTTCCCCTGAAAGCCTGTTGCGAATCCTTGTATGGAAGTTCCCGAAACGTGACTAGTTTCGTTCGCAGCTGACCGATGATAGTGGTAACTGCAGCAGTCGGCAAGCCAGGCGAGTTAGCGGCTGGTTGGTGCAAAGGCCTTGCCACCAGGTAGATGGGGCCACGTGCTTCGCTGAAGACCCCTGTACTGGACCAAATTTCTTCGGATGTCCTGTACTCTGCTGCGTTGTAAATCAAGAAGCTAGGCTTGTATTTGGCTAAAACCGCTTATGTGCACAGCAGCCTATGTTATTTATGCCATCTGTGTAGCGCTGTAGAATTTACAGCCATTTCGTTCTACTTCAGCCGTGAGTTCAAGTATTAATGTGTTTTTAAGTCAAGTCTGGATCTTATATGTGGCCTGGCCTTCAATCCGCATACTCGCAGCACGAACGTTTTAAAAGCACTACCTGGCACCGGCGATGACGACTGCTCTCCAATCGTTCAACGATGCACGCTGTAATGGTTTTCAAAGCAAAAAGAAAAACCTAAACTAAAAGCAAGCAATCATAAAACCTTGAAAATGCATTGTGAAATTTTCGATGTTTGTTTCCATTTTTGCTCGTCTGAAAAAAACGAAAAAAAAAGCGTTTTTTTTTTTCAAAATTGCAGTGTTTTTTTCAGGCCTTCACATCTCTAGACCGTGCGTTACATTGAGACACGCATTGGCTCTTCTAAAGCGCACCAAAAACACTAAAGTTCGAGACCGTCGTTTGTCCCCGATATCTTCGAAGACCAGCGTCGTAAGAAACTAAAAGACGAGGCAGAATATACGAGTAGACAGGACAGGCGGTACAGAGCCTGTCCAGTCAGCTCATCGCTTTTCCCTCGTCCTTATTTTTTCTCAATGCTGGGCCCTGAAAGCCTCCAAGGGTCGTTCACATGGCGGCTACTCGTTATGCGAGAACACCGACCAACGCTTGCCTAGTTTATGGTGTTGTTGGGCTGTTCCAGACATGCACCTGACGGCGATGTATGAGTGTAAGGTGAGCATCAGCTAGTCAAGGGCGGTATTAACGGCTTTTTCAGTATCAGGACTCATCTGGAAGCACCTCGCTAAGAACGCTTTTATACGACCTTTGCTACTGATGCTGTTGCGGTAGCGTCAAGAACTCTACCTCTCGATCAGGCATTGCAAGAGAACGGTCTTTTTTGACAGCTCTGTTCTTTCTCCATTCATACCCAACACTTCTCGACAAGAGCATTTTTGAACAGCAAAAAATTTATGAACGCAATTTCTTCATACATTGTAACATTTTACTATACAAATCAATATATTCGCAGATCTCCACTCAGCAGGCTTGCATTTGTTTTGTTATTCACGTTTTTTCTATCGTGAAAAGCGCTCCACATTGGTTTTCTATGGCAGTCTTAACAGCTAGATGCGAACGATGGGAACACTACAAAAGAAAGATTTTTGATACATATCAGAAGAATGGACCATTATATTCAATGTTTCCATGTCAAGGCCAAGCAGTTTTCCAATATTCAAAATTTTTATACAAGAATGTTGGACATGTCCATCCTGCAACAAAAACACTTTCTTTTTTTTTAGTACAAGCTCATTTCATTAACCAGATTTGTTGCATCGTACCGTGGTCCTGTAATAATGCACCACCAGCGTATGAAAATGCGGCTGGCGCCAAATTTGTCGCTATTCTATATCCTTTAGTCCACTCAGTGTGCGCACAACGTGTCAGCTAAGCTGTGATAAACTACATACTCCTGCAACAATAATAGAGACTTGCATTTTTTGTATTATTTGCGCGTTGCGACTAGAAAACACCGTCCAAACACGGCCATCAAACGAGCTATTCAGCGTGCGATGGATTACCTCATGTTTGGCATGCTCTCTCGTGTATAAAATTATGAAACGTCTAAACCTGTCTGAATAAATTTCGAGTGAACATTCGGGACCGTTTGACATTTCTGGGGCAATACAGACGTAGAAAATATACACCAGTGCGTAACATAGTAAGTGAAGCCTTGTTCTCTCTAATAAAGTTCGATGGGTCGGAAAAAAAAACCAATCAGGCAAGAAGATTCAAGAAAACACGCAAGAAAACATGGAAGGAAAAGTGTTAATAAACTTCGTGAAGGGAGATGATTTAGTCGGTTGCATTTAAACACCATTTACTACTCCCTGGCTAGCTGCATCTCTGACTAGTAAATCCCACTATTTGAAGAGTGCCTTGTGCGCTCATGAAAATGAAGGATTTCTATGTACAGAGCAGTGAATTGTTTTTCTTTCGTGGTGCAAGTTCAGCCACGTTCAAGCTCTCGCCGCGCCCTCGTTCGTGGACGCGCCCAAGCACTCTCATCGAGAGGCGCTTGGGCGGATTCACTGACTGAACGTGAAAACAAACACACACCTTCTCTGCCGCGCTTGGCACACTCACGGCGGCGTGTGGCCGCCAAGGACCCGGCGGGTAGGCCGCTCAGCCAGGTGACCCGCAACGTCGTCCGCATTTCCCCAGGGCACATTTCATGCTCGCCTCACTCCTCGCCCTTTCGGTAAGGAGTCGATGAGGGTCGCGCGCGCTGGGCAAAGACCCTTTCCCCTTGAACAGAGACTATATAGGATTCTTCCGACGCCGGTGGAACCTCCGTTGAAAGTAACGTGTGCCAGCGGACGAAATCGAGACCCCGAACCAATCAGTGCTACTTTGACTGCCTCCTCATAACTTGGCCGTTTTGCTTTCGTTGCTCCTTGAACAAGCGCGATGGTGAACATCTCCCGCCTGCACAAGAGACAACGTCTTCGGCGATGCAGTTTTCCTTTATTTTAATAGTCGGATAACGGTTAGCGTCGTGTCGTGAACATGCATATGAGCGCAAAACTTTGCCCGTGAAGTGCGTCTCGTTGTTGGCTCAGAATTGATCGGCGACAAAAGACTGTAGGCAACGTGTTCTTCTCCTCTGAGTTTACCGCGTTGGACTCGAGCCGACAGAGTCTCTCTAGTCGACGACATGAAGCTTGTCCGTGTGCTCGTTGTGGCTGCCGCGGTGTGCGGCGCAGCAGTGCCTCACGTAGATGCTGCCACTGGAAAGAAGAAGTCGCCAGAGCTCGTGGAGACGGTAAAATCATTCGTGGCCAAGATGCTGAATAACCCGAACAGCGCGCTCACCCAGCGACTCCTAGCAGCTGAGATCTCTCCCTCCTGCATGGTGGGCCTCTTGAAGCTCATGCGAGGCATCCGGAATGTTGAACCCTGGGCCCTAAGACGTAAGCCTCAGAAGACTTATATTCCATGTTTGCGTGGACGCAGACACGTCTGGTGACGTGACGTGCTTCTGCTTTTCTCGTTCATTGCTTGGTGTAGCGCTAACGACACCGTTTTGTAATCGATGCAGTCACTGACTTGCAACTGTTCCGATGAAAGCAATACATAGAGAATATGTATGTTTTGCTAGAAGGAAAAACTACGCTAGGATTGAGCCGCGCGATGTCGACCCCGTTTGCTCTATTTATTCAAGAAATTCTGGAAGGCGAACATTTCACGACAAACTGGAAAACGACTTAAGAGGCGTCGTTTTCTTGTCCGTCGTGTAATGTACGTGCCGAAACACCTCTTTTTGTGCTTGAATAGGTATGCGTTTGCTATCTCGTACAAGTTGATCTGATGAGTGACTTACTGATGCTGAATCGGAATTGTGAAGTGGTTTTTTCGCACTGCACTCTGTTCCGATCTTTTTTTGTCTTGAGACCAATTGAAACTTCGAAATAGTGCGAGGATAAAAAATTAGCAGAAATAAACTATAAAAAAATTTGAAGTAAAAAAAACGGAAAAGAAATTCCGCAACGAGCTCTTTTCCTTCTCGATTGTGAGAAAACAAGGAAATGCTTTTACCGTTCGCCTAATGTTAGTCTATTAAGCAAACGCACAAAGAAACCTTGCCAACTATCATCATTGCTGAATTTTCTAAAGCCTGAAGTGAATAATGTAACAAAGAACTATTGAGAACCTTTCACGTATTTCTGTCCCGAGGGAGCGCAGTTTTGTCTTCTCAGAAAAGCCGATACATCGTAAGCATTTTTTTTGTAACCAAAACTTGGCATCTACGGCGAATTTAGCGCGTTAAAGTTTATTTGCATTACGTTCCAGTGATTTCCTCGCACTTGATGCTCATTGAGACATTTAGAGTATGGCACGCACGTTGATTAAATACCCTATCACGAAAATCTGGGCCAAAGCCGTCGCTGACCGAATGTCAAGCCCCGTCTGGCCAAAAGCGACCGCTTTGTTGCAGGCAGTATGTCCTACAGCACAAAAACGGCTTTCAGGAGCACCGCTCTGTCCATCCGGAGCAAAACATCACTGTCTCACCATGTGATTATTGGGTTTTGCTTCTTAACACGGCTTCTGCCCTGCGGGTGGGCAAGAACAAATTTCAAGCAACTGAAAGACGATGGGTTTTTCTGTTTCTTTAGCTTCGCGAGGCGTTCCTGGTTAAACTCGCAGCTAAAAATCTGCTGTAAGTCATTCGGCTTGTGATGCCACAAACAGCAGAGCGCACAGGAGACGGCCTACACTATCACTTGTATTTCGTGTGTGGTGTGCGTGTTTTCTCTCTAATACTAAGGCTGAATTGCGCCTCACCCAGACATAATGCAACAGGAACTCCTCCGGCCAATTGTTGCATTGGCTTGTCTAGTTTTATTTATTTATTTAGTCCTCAAATGCCCCTGCGGAGGTGTTTTAAATGAGGGGTGGGCGGCTTCACAGAAGAAAATTTTCAATGGCGGTCCTGAAATTCATCACACTGAAATGGTCTACCGCTTCTTCAGGCAGCTCATTCTAATCTTTTGCTGTACGGGAAAAAAAAATGAGTGAAGATGCGATTGTGTGCGCGCGTGTGGAGGGGTATACTGACTTGGAATGACTGGTCCTGGATGAATGGCGGTAAACGGGAGATATAGCGGTGTCATCAATTAGAACAATGAAACTTATGATAGAGAATTGACCTGGCTATTTTACGTCTCGTTTCCAGATTGGGAAGATTTGCATTAGTTTTTAGCTCTGTGACACTAGTATAGGAAGAACATTCATAGAAAATAAATCGAGATGCGTACTTTTGGATAGATTCAATACAATTCGTCGAATGAGGGTCCTAAACTGAGCATGCATATTTACACGTAGTGGTGACTGCAGTCCGGAGAGCAGGAAGGCAGCAAAAATGGCTTCTAAACAGAACTCTTTATTTGGGCTGACTTGCGCCCGCAAAAAACCGAATGAGTCGGCGGCGGAGCAGCAACAAGCGCGCTCGGCGGTCATCGAACCGAATGCCCGATGCTCTCGGCCGTGCTCATTTTAAAGCTGATAGCGAACTTTCCAGATAAAGAATGGAAAGTTACTGGAACATTCTGGAACAACGTAGAATCGGCTCCGCGTGGATGCGGTCAATCGAGGTAAATCTGGGCGCGTCTTGCTTCACAGAAAACGGCAGCTTTGAAAAATGAAAAAACAAACACTATAAAGATTCGAGGCAATATTATAACTTGGGCTTTGCAAGAGATTTGTAAGCAAGTGTTTTTACGGAAGGGGAGGCAAGTTTTAGGCTTCGCCTGGGAAAGCTGAGGCTGCAGTTAGCCTCGTCAGATATTTTCGCTGTGTGAGAGGACCACGATAGATTCTGGGTTGAAATAAGTCCTAGATATTTATAAAACGTCACAGAGGGTATTACTGAGCTATCTAAAGAATACGTCGGTGCTACGTAAGAATGGCGGCGGTAGAAAAAGGTTGATGACGTTTTGCTTACATTTAAAGATATTGAACTCGTTTTCCACAATTTTTATACTGTTTATAAGTCGCGTACAGTCAGGTCATCTGAGCTATTGACAATGAGTCGGTATTTAACAAAACCATCACCAAATATACGCATGTTAGCAAATATATCGTTTGAGAGGTCAAAATGTAGATTAAGAAGAGAAGTGAGCCCAGAAAATTAATTCTGAGCCACGCCAGAAATCAGAGGAAACAGTGGAGATGAGTGGTTGTTTACAAAACGAACTGATGACTGCCGATCAGAAAACTAAGTAACCAGTTATAGACTAGGGGATGGATACTTAGGCGTGAAAGTTTCAAGAAAGTCGAATATGGGGAACCTTACCAAAAACTTTCTAAAAGTCTAAAAACATTAAATCTGTAAACAGGGAACAGTGAAAACAGTGAAAAACAGTGAAGGTGGGAGGTGATGTCGTTTGTGAAAAGCGGAAGTTGTGTACCGAGAGATAAATTCTTAAGAAATCCATGCTCACTAGAATGAAAGAAGGTGTTGGAAATAAGAAATCTCTTGATGTGGCTAAAAATGTATGCTCCGTCAATTCACAACAAAGGCTAATAATGGAAATTGGCCGGTAGTCAAGACATGATGACGATGGTCCTGGATGGTCCTGGAACTGGGATGGACCTGGCTGTTTTCCAATCCAGCGGCACCACTCCAGACAGAAGTGACTGTTGAAAAATGTACGACAGAATGACACTGGTGATTTTTTTTATGCTTTCAAGTACTTTCTAGTTGTTCTCAACTCCAGCAGATGAGGTTACTTTCAAGTATTAGGCCAATTTGCTAATACCGCGAAGTTCAAGCGGTATATCTGCAAATCCGCATATTGAAGGTTAGGAAAACAAGGGACATTTTCTTCAGGTTCTTTAGCAAAAACTGAACAAAACGCTTAGTTTAATGCTGTTGCTGCTTCAGTATCAAGAATAGGGGCGTCATTTTGGTTGAGTATTGTTATGAATTTCCTTGGGCATGGATTTATAACCGTCCACAATTGACGACGGTTAATACGCAAGATATCAGGAAGTGAAGTCGAAAAGAATGATCGTGCCGTTCGTCGCCGCGTGTGTTTTCGCTCTGATGTTAAACGTAATTATATCCTTTTCCGTCCAGCTGAAATGCACCAGGAACTTCTAAAGGCCCTGATGGCATTTTCCTGTTTATGTCGTGCTGTTTGCCGCTCATAATTGCCTTTTCAACGGCTGTAGTCCTAACTTTCGTAATGAAAAGATTTCGCACGAATTCGAGAGCTGTCGTGACTACTGTAAACTATACTTGGCAACCTGCCTATTTGGACATACATTTTCCTCATCAGCGTTGCTTCGTGTTCTGCGGTCTTCGAAGTATGTTACTCTGGTGGACAATTCTAATAATTTTATTCATGAAGCGCGAGATGGCTAGAGTGTTCTCAAAATCAGGAAAAGAATGAATTTCCTGTGCCATATCTGTCCGTGGGCTATGAGGGACGCTGCAGTGGAGGGCTCCCGAGTTTTTAGGACTACGCGTCGAATACAGGACTACGTTTGCATTTCACCTTTGCTGATATGCAGCCACCAGGCCCAAAACCGAACCTATGACTTCATACAATCTACAACTTCAACGAACGTCATGGCCATTCAGCCATCGCGACGGGCCACCGTGAGCTAAGGGAGTGTAGGTTTGGGAAAGATTGGTCACCCAGTAAGAAAGCAGAAAACGTGCGAAGACAGTGGACTGATTCAGACAGCGTTGACTCTGTAAGTGCGTTTTCAAACCCCATATATTTATGCAAAAAGCAGCTGCTACTGCGCGCAAGTTCGGTACAGCTGTGGTTCAATGTCAAGCACATACCTCCGTGCACAAAACTGAACTAGAATTCGTTGGCAAGCCGGGGCCATCTCCCTGTAGTTCTGTGCGCATCATTCCTTCCGGACTGTTTATTACTACGGTACTCTCTGTGCGTCTACGCTCGGTGAATGATGAGGCAGGCACAGGTTTAAGGGGCATCAGGGAAGAGCGGAAGGATGTAGGAAGTGAAGCAGGAAGCGTGCGTGCGAGGTCGCGACGCGTTCGTTTGCGTCGGTCCGCTTCCAACCCGGACCCGGAATCGATCGCGTGCGCATGGGCATTTACTTTTGACCGACTGCGCACCACACAAGAAGAGGACGAAAGTTTTCCGGTGCGAAGCCTATTATAAAGTTCAGTACTCTTATTTTGATAGCATTTATTTTCGAAAGCAGCCGCTTGGTGATGTATCTTTACTAAAAAAAAAAATGCGTCCCAGCAATCGGACGATACATGGATTAAGGTTACGTTGGTAATTTACGAATGCATTCAACGCCTACATTCGTGCAGCACGGCGTCCATCACGGCCCGAGAAAAAAAAATTGAAGGCCTAGGTGGCTCCAGAGGTAGATAAAATGCAATGTAATCCAGGTGAGTCTGGAACAAGGTAAAGAAGAGGAAGAAATAGTAAGCTAAAATACGACAGCCACGGATGGTAGCCTCATGGGCTTCTATGGGAGCGCCCCTGAGCAGACAACACTCGAGTACTCGAGCTGAGCCGCCGAACGGCTTATATCACTGGTAAGGGGAGGCGGCTCAGTTGACAAAAGGCGCATGGATTCCGGAAGTGGACTCGTCCGTCATTCTCGGCGATTAATTAGTTTTTTTTTCTTTTTTGGGGGAGTCTTTTCAAAATTCCAGTGTTCGCCTGCCGCCTAGGAGAATTTAAGACAGGAAGGTTGGAAATAGACGCGGAACTGGTATCACTGTCGCTTTTTCATCAGATCCTCTAGAATAAAAAATGCGCATCCCAAAACAGGTCTGCAAGTGTCTACTAGGTTCACGTCATTTTCATGTTTATTTTTTTCTCTTACCGATCGCTATAGCGAAATGGCATCATGACCTTCCATGCAGGGCACTGCCACGAAAGTTCATTAAAATAAAAGAGTAAGATGCAGCGTTTTATCAAGTCCAGGTGAGAGAAGTTTGCTAACATGGCTTAAGCAGTAATCTGTGTTTGCAGCGCACTTTCCTAATCCATTAGTTGTTTTCTCACATGTGCTGAAAAATACCTGCACTGCCATTTCGCGCTGCAGACACTGGCGGGTGGCAGTCACGGAATAAATTAAGTGTAAGGCGAGACGCTCCCATCGCTTTGTCGGCCGCGAAACAGACGTGCATGGCTTCCAAAAACCATTCGATACTGTTTTACGTTACATGCCCCTTGAAACTGAATATGACTCGGCCGACTTTCTACACAGATGCCTCAAAGGTTGTCTCAACTCAAACGCTTTGTCTGTCAGGCAGATAGAAAGAGGTTATTCAAACACGGGTGTAAGAAGGTTCTCTGATTGAGAAATACGTTTAGCACACTCTGTACTTGCAGCTCCGCTGCCGAAAATTTAGCAAGTGCCTGCTGAAGGTTTAGCAAGGGTGTGTGCTAATCGCGCCGGGCGCACTCAGCTACCGGCCAAGGCGGGCAAAGTTCTGGTAGACTGCAGTCAGCTTAGATCTGTAGGTGGGAGCAACATCGGTTAGCGGAACATACTCGCAGCTGGCGCCTAGTTGCCGAGATATCCTGCGTGCCACACCGTACATTCTTAGCGCTTCCGCGCAAGCCCATTTCGCCGCTTGCTATATCGCAGTGTCACACCGCGCAGCAGTACAAAACCATGCTTTTTTTCAACGTTCTTTCCGCAGACCCTACGATACTGCGGCAGCGGTGTTGTGCGTTATAGCCTTTTGAAGTAAAGCAAGATAGGAAATCTTTTTAAGAGAGTACGGCATTATTCCTGCTTAGTCCTTTCGCTGTTCTACAACTTCGCCATAATTTCTGCCTTCTTATCTTTGCTTACTGCCTACGACATATAGTCCACTGTCGAAAAAACAAACGCTCCTAATTAAAGAGTCGGTTCCTTAAAAATTTATATCCTTTCGGCCTTTCTCTGGCACCTGGGAGGGGAATGCCATAATTACCATGGAGGGTCTCTTCGCGGCGAAGGTTAATGAATTTCTCGCGTCTGCCGCTTTTCCCCGTAGTGCGACCATTCGTTGCGTAGCAGCACTTGCCTAAACCTTATGTACAGACGGAGCAAGGTTCTCCGCCAAACGTGCCACGAGACCCGCCGCCTCGGCGCATCATCTTATCACGAACGATCAAGGTTTTCCTCGTTGACCACCGGGGCAGCGAACACTAGTGATTGATTGCTGAGGTACCGCTCAGTTAAACCGCCGCCTTACGGTCTGTACGTTGCGCCCTTGGCGGTGCGGAAAGAGCTACCGGTAAAGGCGCCTAAGAAACGGGATCTCGCATAGTAAGCGCACTACCCGCGTCCTTCTCGCGAAGCGTCCATGTGCAACCGCATGAAAGAGCGTGCAAGATGGCGCTTCCTCTCTTTATGAAAGGATATTATTATTATGTGGTGTAACATTTGCACATTAATGCAGCGGCATCGGTACATCGGAGTTGTATAACTTCTTCCTTACCTTTCCCATACTCTTTGAGGATTGTCTCCTGACGCGCACCTTTTGTGTGCCCAAATATGTACAGGTGTGGACACAAGTCAACGGACCACGTTGTTCCGTTTTAAGTGCAATCACGCTCTCCCTATCGGAAATGAAGAAACATTGTTTGGCCATAAGAAAGCGCGCTAGCGTTCACTACCACTATTGCTCGAACTATCAATTCACATTTCTATGCGCGCCGATGACATCTGCGTTTGGAGCTCCGGGACGCACCTTGTGGTGCGTGCTGGACTTAACCGGGCAGCAGCCATAACCTCTTCCTATCCCGGCAAGCAAGGTCTAAGCGTTTCAGCTGAGAAGTGCGCGCTAGTGGAAAATGTATGACTCCATATCCGGTATCCAGCGAAGGCCACAGTATTTCCTCTTGTAGATCTCATCGTTGTTAGGGCTTTTGATAGACCATAATCTATTATTCAGCCCGTATTGCACCTTTCTGAGAACAAAGCTAATCTCCATCACTCACTTACTCAGATTTCTTGGCGGAAAATCATGGGGATCTCAGTTCAGTCAACTCTGGAACTGTAGAGAGCACTCTTCTTGAGATTTTTGCGTTACAGTACGCCCGTACTTTCAAACACGTGCAAGACGAATTTGCGTGCCCTGCAGACAGTACAAGGTCAGGCTCTTCGCTCATGTCTGTGCTTCGGAGCTCATCAACAGTTTCAACCACTGCACTCGCGAAGGACCACCCATTTTCGATGTTAATTGCCCTTGACACTGTACGAGCGCACATATGTCATCTTACAAGGATTTCTCAACATCACCTTGTGGCGTGGCCGGTAATAGACCGCACGCTGCATTTTCAAAGGTTATAGCAGCCGACCAGTCACCCATCCCTTCACAGTTCACCCCGGCAGCACAATCTTCCTCTCTGCGCGTGTTGTATGCGGGGCCCATGTGTGCGCCTTACAATGCCGGGGAGAGCGAAGAAATCGGACTTATCAGTGCTAGCCTATAAGCAGTTGTCGCTGTCTTTACTCCATGCCGAGTATAGTGACCGTACTTACGTATATAAGGATGCCTAGGTCTCATCTACTAGTTCAGTTTGCGCCGTGGTCGTCCCTGTGAGACGGGCCCCTATTAACCGCCTAATTTTGAATAGGACAACATCTACTGCGGCAGAATTAGCCGCACTTCGTGCTGCTGTGCAATACGATGTTCAACAAACGCCCCATAAATGGGCTGTGTTCTGGGATTCCAAAGCTGCACTACGGCGTCTTAATTCTGTCTTACGCATTGGAGATCACGATTACCTAGCAGATGAGATAACACATCTACAGCACCGGGCACTGTTGCGACGTCACGACAGCATCTTCCAATGGCTACCAGGTCGCAGTGGCATTGTCGGAAGCGACTCAGCTTACGGAGGCCCTCGATCGGCTCACGGTAGTGCCAGCATTGTCCGGATAGCATTGCAAAGAGCCGGCACAGAGAAACATCTGCGATTGCTTGCCCGAAACATAACTTTGGCGTCATTGTCCACCTCTGGAGGCTCGGCTTGTTGTTTGCACCGCCTGGACCCCTTACTTCAACTAAATATACCGTCCGGCCTCTCCCGCTGCATTGCTACGCTGCTGCGTCGCCTGTGGACTATTATAGATGCCTATTCTCACCTCATCACAATGGCTGACTCCCCATCCTGCGAGAACTGCGGGCGTGATGAGACGATTGTGCACCTACTTTGTGACTGCTATCGGTTTGAGGGAGAGGCTGCCACTCTCCGCCGCTTGGATCCTCGTCCCTTTCCAGAAGACAAAAAATTCTGGGTTCTGAGTCTAAACCTTCTTCTCAGAGAAAAGCTGTGAAGGCGCTTATGAAATTCGTAAAGGACGGAGAGTTAAGTTCCAGACTATAAGCTTTAAGTGCGTACCCGTAACTGAGTCCTTATTCCTTTCTTGCCTTTATTCCTCTCCCTTAATCCCTTCCCACGTTACGGCACATAATTAGCGCCGCCTAGTTAACCTCCATGCCTTTTCATTAATTTGTTTATCTCTCACAGTTAGGCGATGCTTAAAAAAGTGGCAGGGTTTCAACGTAGTTAAACCGAGTAAACGTGTAAAAGCATGTGTTTAGCCTTGTTGGCTCTTGGTTTTACTTTGCTGCTGGCGACGATATTACTTCGATAGTAGTATTAGTTGATGAAGACTACGATGTGCAATGCACAGCGCGAGAGTTTGTTGCAGTTTAGCATAGTGCTGTCATGCACAGGCAAGCGAAGCTGATCTATTCGTGCTCTGCGGGCTGTAAATCCACTCGCAGCAGTTTTTGTTTTATGTAGTACTTTATTTAAGCTAACAAAGTCAATTCAAGGTCAGGCTTCAGCGGAGAAACGGCCTTTGCAGCTTTGGTCGGGAAGTACAGCTTTCGCTCTAAATTATCCCAAGGCAGTTGCGTCGTAAATTTACTTTTGCCCGCGCCTGTACCCTGATAATGGTATTGAAGCGATTGAAAGAAATGTCTGTAAAGCTATTTATAGCGCTGTTGTAGTGCTCTGTGGTTACAGTAGTGTGCTTTAGGTTCGTGCTGCTCATAAATAAATTTGGTTTTTCTTTTCCGTGTTTATCCGTGAATAAAACTTTCTTTTTGACAGCCATCTATACATTGAAATAATGCATGTGTTTTCACTGTTAGCAAAGTGTTTGTGCATTAGTGGGCACACGTGTTAGCCAATGTGCCTTCTCGTTGCCCGCATTTTGCCCTCCGCAAAAAGTAGCGATATGCAGAAACCAGGAATGGAGCTGTGAAATCGCTGTCAATAACAAAGTCGAATCTGAAACTACGGACTCCGTCCGAGCTATAGCAATTGCAACATAACTGGTGACGAGGTAATCACATCATTACAAAAAACTATGCTTACATAAGATTTCTACGTGTCCAAGAGAAGAAGGAAAAAATTAGAGCTGAATTTGCATAGCAAGGACGCACATTGCCGCACTCTCATGCTGCAGAAAGGGATCTTACATTCTTAAATTCGTAGCAGAACTGAAATGTATTCCAAATCGACATATTTGCTTAATTTTACGCCAGTATCGTAACATGCTGATGACTACGATTTCCTCAATCAACTTACAACCTTCATACATGCTCTTATACACAGAAAACACTTCCCTAATGAAAACAAAACAAGGAATAATAAACACGCGCATTTTTTCCACTGGAAGTTGTTTATGAACGCATTTTTTTCTCGTATCGTAAGAATCATTCCCCGTAACGATCAATATATCTGCAAATATCTGGTCGGTATTTACAGTTTTCCGCTATTTACTATCAAAAACGAACCCCAATGGTTTTTTTTGGCTGTGTTACTATACTCGCTGCGAGGACAGGAAAAACCTTAAGAGCAAGATTTTGCTACGCATCGGCAGATTAGATCATTCACATCAATATGTTCTTAACACGTGGCATGTTACAATATTCCACCGTTGGCTCACAATTAAATGTGATGGCCAAGAAATCCAGACTTTCGCGTCCCAAGGCCGCGAAAATTTCAAGAATATGCGCGTAGTAGTCGGCTGCGTTTTTTTCTTCATTAAGCATGCCTACCGATGTTTACCTATGTTGGATGAAAAGAAAAGACTGGGCAAGTTTCATGGGCTTTTTCGTTTTTAATTCTTACCTTTACTGTAAACTACATCAGCACACATCATAGAGACAAGACGATACCCACTTATCATGAGAGTTGCTAATTTCTCATTTCTGCCCCAGTAATGGCCAGGTCTGGTATTTTCTTCACCTAATTGGTGGATTTGTAGTGCCGAAGAAACAGTATGGGCAGTCAGAGCTTGCAGTATTGCCTCATTGAGATAGTTTTACGTACACCGGAATCCACAGCACATGAGCACTCTCCCATTTCGGCGCCATTGAAGTGTGTTTACCGTGGCCGATAATCGAACTCACGACATCATCCTCAGTAGCGGAACGTCATAGCAATTTAGCCACCTCATTTAGCTTTACGGTTTCGACTACGTGTTGAAGTGGTGAGTAGCATGCCGCATCTCGCAAACGCGTTTTTTTTTTCGTGCTTTGTGCCAACTTGCCTACACTGACGACAACGTTGAAACCATAAAAATGCTTGTGGGCAGTTAAAGCAGGAAAACAGTGTTTTCATTTTAAAATAAATTATCCTTGCGCATTCATAATGCTGACAGCGCTGAGAATGCTGTTTGATTACCGTCTGAGAGATTTGTTAAGCCTAATTCAGCAGTGCAAATGCATGCCACTGAGATATTTTTGCCTGCCGCAGTGTTCGATGCTTCCGGGAAGTACCCAACAGGCCTCTTCCAAGGCAGCATGGCGGACCTAGGAGCATTCGACGAATGCGTCGAGACACTTTTGCGTGACGAATTCGGCAACGAAAAGATACGGGGCCAGTATTGCAACCTGTACCTGCCCGCGACCAACAACACGGAACTTGTGGAATATGGAGCCTCAGGTCTCGCCATGTCTCATCCACGGGTAAGCTACCAGAGCCGATCTACTCAAACGTTGCCTGCCCACTTCCTGTCGACACGAGCGGAACTGAAGCGGCTGGGGACAGTAGAGGAAGTTCTTAGTGTGGAGCTTTGTAGAAAGCATAACAAGAGAAAACGCGCCTAGCGTGTGTATGTACTTTATCATTAACCACCAACTCCAGCTGTCGTAATTCGCATGTAATTTCCTTTCGATTGGTAGTGTGTTACCAAGAAGAGTTACCATAAATTATCAGCATTAAGTAGGGCTAGGAAGAGGAAAAGGTATAGCGTGTCGGTTCCTCCGTTTCTGTAATGTTATTAAATGGGAACGTGCTGTGTACCGGTTGACACGAGTAGGCAATAAAAACTTTGACATGCGTCGCGACACGTTACTGTTTCTCTGTAAGGCTTATATGAGACCGATTCTGGAATTTAGTTGCGTTCAGTTCTCTGGTAGCGCGAACTAAAAGCTGCAGCGCTTAGCCTTACTGGAAAGCGGGGCCCATCGGCTCTTCCTCGAGCTTCCAAAATCAGCTTCAAAGCTGTCTTTTAACTGGAAGCCCGTATCCCCATCTCTATTCCCGCTTCCAACTTCTCACGGTGCGTGCTTTCCTCGCGTCCTTTGACCCGGCCCCCGGCGTTAATACTCCCATTTTTCTATCACAACCACACCAGTATTTCTCTAATCATTGGCCCGTTATCAGCGGAAACAAGTTAGTTTCACGCAGAACCTGTTAGCCACGCTTCAGGTCGATCTGAGCACCTTGCAACGAATCCACCAATTGCGCCTAATGATTTGGCGCACCAAAAAAAAAAGAGGAACATGTATACTTCTTTTTCACAACCTACGTTTCCGCGCTTATAGAAAGGTACAGGTTATAGACATCATTATCAAACAAAACCAGCCGTTCCATAATAATGATGATGAGTATACAGTCACACTACTATGTCTTTCGTGCGTCGACACGGGCTTGAACACCTTTGCGCGTAAATATTTTTCAACGTCTATTGTCGGGCGTATCCTGACGTTTCTTCTTCGCGATATTGCATCTTCGAATAAGACGTATAATCCATAGCACGCTGTGCTGTCAATACGAGAGACAAGATTTTAAAGTTCTATCGCACTTATTTTCAAGCATTTCATGTAGAAATAGCAATGCAACAGTTTTGCATGAGTCTCTCGGCGTGTTTCTATGCCTCAAACCACCTTCAGGCCATTCAGCAGTCTGGGATATATCAATATTTATTGCTCTTTATGTTGTATTTCCTTGTGGACAGGCAGCAGTTTTTGCAACTAGGAGCTCAGATTCATCCATGGTTGAAGGCGTCCGCCTCGGTATCTGCTTCATCAATGACTGCAGCCAAGAGGACATTCAGATGATTATCAATGCTTGTAAGTCATTGTTTTGTCACAAATTATTAAAAAAGAAAATATGAGCGGGTTTTTAATTTAGCTGCAACATTTCTGTGAACTTCCTGCATCTTTACTGACTCAGCGGGCTTTACTGACGCAATCGGAATCGCACTTTACTGCATCTTTACTGACGCAATCGAGCTCCTCCACGTGACAGCGCCTGAAAATCGAGTCTGAAAGCGTGTCTAACTCTCATTCCACATGATCACGAAAATCGAGAGATGAGTAAAGAGTAAAGATAACAAAAAGCACTTCACTACGAGTAACCATCACCTCATTTGAAAAAATATAAGTTTATCTGTGTGGAATGAACACGCTATAGACTCAGCCACGAAATTCAGTGGAGGGTTTCGTGAGTATTTGTCACAAAAAATTAAAGCGCCCGAAGCTTCGAGTAGAAACATATGCCGGTGGCTGGCTTAATTGTGTTTTCATGCCGTTTAAAAGAAAACAATTAAGAAAAATGCAGACACTCCAAATTATGGCAACACCGGAGTGCTTATGGTCAGCTTGAGTTATTGGGCGCATAATATTTCTGAGGGGTTCCCCCTATGAACGAAACATTTATAAAACAAAAATAAAACACCGAACGTAAACCCAAACTATATGTTTGACTGCGGTGTTTTACGTGACATCACGTACATAATGGAACCAAATCTCGCGCTCCCGCTGAACGACTACACTGTAACTCCTAGCGGTGTACTCGTAAACGTCCAAAATGATTAAAGCAAGCCAGAAACATTTATAGTGAGCAAGCGTTGAGCGGATATCACTTGAATACTTAAGGAAAAGAATAATTTGCTGTAAACTGCGAGGTGACGCTCATTTTATTCTGTGGTCACAAATCTTAGTTTTATTATGCAATACGAAACGCTCGCAGCACAAAGATAAGCAAGATATGGTTCACAAATTCTAATTTCGCTTTCTGCAGTGGCTGGCGGAACCATCGGGATGAGGGTCAAGGACTGCGTCACCAACGAGCCCCAACCGTGGACGACGGCACAGATATCGATAGTGTAAGTTCTCCCATTGGGTAAACAAGAAAGCCAGCTGCGCTTGTAAGGAGCTGCAAAAGGAAGTTGGGAATTTGAGTTGCGGGTTATAAATGATTAAAGCCCTAAAAATTTTGTAGACGCCTTTCTTTCTTTGCTGTTATTTCTTCTCTTCTGGTGTGTTTACGAAGTTGCATAAACTTGGGAATCCTTGCCGTGTTGCCTTGTTTTTTTTTCTTTCTTAGATAGCGTCTTTCACGCAAATATCGTGAATAATATTACATAAATTCGAAAAGAAAGCACACATTACAGAAGTTTGTGCTGAAGAATGTGGAACCTTTGATTTGCTCTGTGCTAACCACTAAATTATTTTCCCTTTCAGGGCTTTTCTTGGCACTTTAGCGGTGGTGATCGCTGCGAGTAGCGCTTTTGACCACTACGTTACGAAGCGTCAAATAAAAAAAGGTATCGCATTTTTGTGTTCAGACTTCACATAAATAATTACTACCATGCCTAAATGACGCCAAAGAAAATGATTAAACAACTCTTTTTTTATTATTATTAAATACAGATATATGATAGGGTGGCCGCCACTGATGCTAGACGTAGTTTATATGGAAATGAGTGGAAGATGTCCTTGTCCTGCAGCAGACGTACTTGGGCCGCTGCTGTTTCTGCTGTTGTTGATGAGGATGATGATCTTATGGCGCATATATATTCGCTTCAAACCTGTATATTACGAACGAAGGGAAATGCAACAAAAGCCAGCAGAAAACTGCCCTCTGGACTCGCATCCTTATGTCGGCCGTTTAGTTCAGGAAAAGTTATTGTCAGTATCAATAGTGGTTTGAAGTGAGCAAGTATGCCCAGAGTTTTCCAATGATTTGCAGTTATATGCTTCGCACCAGCCGCAGCCGCCCCTTCGAATAAATTGTCCAACGTCGACACTCCCCCTGATTCTTTGGCACCCTTGACTGCTTACCTTTTTTTCGGTGTCCCCCTATGTTACTTAAATCGAACACTGGATGACTGCTCTACGTATCGCATGCCTTAAGTCCGTTTACTCGCCCTAATTGCAGCTAAACTGCCATTATTTCTCGTTGGTTCTTTAATCCGCGTTCTTTTCTTGTCATGAGGGTACCGCAATTACACTTATTATCTTAGCTATGCTATTTTAATATTTTTTCTCTACATCAGTCCCCACAACGTCCGTGGTCCTCCTTCAAGCATTTTCATTAGTCTCGTAGGTAGTGCTGGTAGGTGGGTGGTGGTAGCATACGCAAGTGATATGCTGCTCTAGTGCCGGATATCGCTAGGCTACTGGCTGTAACCTTAAGGTATTCCCCGAATGCACTCTACTCTCCTGAAACCTTTGCTCCTACTGATTTGTCCCTCATGACCGGGACACGGCATGTTCTGTATTACTTCCAGAACCATCGCTTCGTCTCCAGACTGCTAATGGTTGCTTTATTTTTCTTCATATCCCCTTTTAAGCCCACCGGATTACGCTGCTTCTATGGGTCTTCGATCTTTCTCTTCAGATCCTCCGTTGAGTTACTTAGCAAGACAAGAACGCGGCAAATAAGAGGTCGCTGAGGCATTAGTTCTTAGCTTTTATACCTTAATCATCCAACTATAACGTTCTGAATATTTGCAGACGTGGAGCGAACAAAATAGAGATACGGCGTAGCCCTTTTGTTGCGAAAGCAACACTACGCCAGTCGCCGAGCCATTTTGCGGAGCTGACGAAAGGCCATACTGCGCATGCGCGAGGAGCAGTGGCGTCACACAGCGCACAGCTGGCGCGCCGCCGCCTTCGCTGCACGGGCGACTCAGAGGTGCCGCCGCCGTGCTCGCCAGTTGCGCATGCGCAGTAGCGTGCCGGGGCCGCCGCCGCTGCCGCGCGCTCTCCATCACCTCTCTCTTTCTCCTCGTTGCTTTCGCAGTCCTCCAGGTTCAACCAGAGCTAAACCACTGCCAATTTTTGGCACCCCTGTTGACTGGAATTTTCTCATTCCTCTGCCGAAGGACAGTAATCGCTGCTCCCTGTAGATATTGGAACCAAAGCATTTTATCAGAGGCGCTCCAAGGACATCAGCGTGACCTTTTCACAGGCGTTGCTTGCAAACAGAATCTGCTAAATTTATCTATTAAGTTAAAAGTTCCCAAAAATGGCGCATTGCGCAATATAGGTCGCGTATACTAAGCGCATTTTAAGAAAACCGAAGTGCATGTACTAAGTTGAATGGTTCACCTCTTCCAATGTGTCGTGTCATATTCGGTTGTAGCCGCCGGCCGGCACAAGTAGACGGTCGGCTCCAGTCGAACTGACGCGAAAGGGTTCGTTATACTTCTAGCCAGAATTTGGGCGCTTGTGCCATTGTTGATGACAGAGTATCACGTCGCAACACGGACATGAGGAACAGTGTGAGGCATTGTAGACATCAGGGGTGCTGCGCGCTAGGGCACTGTGTGGCAAGACTAGGGCTCAGTTTTACGATGTAAGCAAAGATATCGTGCATATTTTGTAATTTTTTATAGTAGTTCACTTATACTGCTATGCTTTAATGCGCTATGCGAGAAAGGCGTTTGACGTTTGAACTGAAACAGATCATTTTTCAGCTTTATCATTTATCGCGGTACACAGGATGTCCCATGAAATGAGAGACATTGATTTAAAAAAAACAAAAAGACTTAATGCCCACTGCGGGAATCACAGTGGCACTGTCAGCAGTCACGATCTGGTAAGGAGCGTTTGTATAAAAATGTCTTGAACTAATTAACTAATAACAATACCAGCCAATTCTTTTGAATAACCGGCGTACGCGAAATGTGTCTGGTAGAAAGTTGTGCAACTTTTTAAAATTTGCATGGGACGTTTTAAAGGAAGTTGCAGTTTCAGTTTCTTTGAAACGTTTTTAAGAAAGTTGCACGTAACCTAATTTTTTGGTTTGGTTTATGGTTTATTGGGGTTTAACGTCCCAAAGCGACTGAGGCTATGAGAGACGCCGTAGTGAAGGGCTCCGGAAATTTAGACCACCTGGGGTTCTTTAACGTGCACTGACATCGCACAGCACACGGGCCTCTAGAATTTCGCCTTCAAGAAATTCAGCCGCCGCGGCCGGGATCGAACCCGCGTCTTTCGGGTCAGCAGCCGAACGCCGTAACCACTGAGCCACCGCGGCGGGGCCTAATTTTTTCAGTACCTCTTTTATTGCTGAACTGTTCTGCATGCACTAGATGTACATCTCCCCATCGCGAGGTCCATCCCGAAATCTCAGTCCCATCGTTTATAATCTTTTTGTTTCCATTCAAATATAGTCCAGAGTTTGACGGAATAGCGTCTGGCGCGCCTCCTTTTGGAATCATTCCATATACATAGCACAAAGCATGCTCTTAACAGGACACGTGGTAATCTGCCGGAAATCTATAATCGCTCACTAGGAAATTTTAACCGTATATAAGCAACTGTCGTTATATGCAGTGCTCTTGTGATCAAGGGGACCCGTACGGGCCCCGATACGTCGTTTCCTTTCTTTGAAGAATTTGGCGAGTGTATGTTTGTTATTTACGCTCCATTCAAATATATCCACATCCTCTCCTTCCCCATCCCTGTTCTCTACTGCGAGTAGCATCTGTGCTCCTTGATTACAGACCTCTTTCCGTTTCTCTTTAGAAGACGAAATATTACTAGAGGGCCCCATTGATGGAAACTACTGTCTTCATGATGCTGACTTCAAATATATTTGTCTTACTTCAGGGCCTCTACAAAAAGTGCTGAGTGCTTTTTCGATAGAAGCCAATATAAAGTTGCTGTTGAACATGGAACAAGACAAGGAATCTGAAGCAAGCACCTACAGATTCCTCCATGGCATACGCTTCCTCTCCATATTCTCGATTGTCCTTGGCCATTCGTATGCCTTCTTCGATTATTTAGCGATGTGTAAGTGCCAATTTTATGTTTCTACGCTATCAGTTGGCTGGACGTCATATATTATAAGGGCTGCGTCTAGAAATCAACTTTTTGTTTTCCTTTTTTGCTCTCTATAGAAGATATCATATAACACAATTTACACGCACATAACTACAGTCACGATAATATCTCACATATTTACAGGTGGGGAGTGGTTAAAATTCGTCGGTAAAAAAGGATTTTGTTTTTCGTCGTCGAGAAAAAGTCAGACTCTGAGCTTGCTGCGTTCAAAGAATAAAATTATAATAGATTGTGGTTTTTCTTCCAGATGTTTTAAATTAGCAGCTTTTTCACAGCTGTTTAATTACCCCGGCACGCACAAAAACCTTCATTAGGGCGCCGGTGCGCGGTATTTTTGTCTTTTTTCTTTCACTCGTGCTTTATAGAGGAAAGCATGGTTCGTTTCTGTGTTTCTCAATTTTCTGGTATCGCTTTATTTTGCTCCTTTTTTTATTTTGCAGCCATCTGGTTACGCTTGTTCAAAGGATACTTGCAGGGTTATTGTCGGAGAGGAGCTATTTTGAAATATATTGTAGCTTGATTTAAATGAGAATTGCATCTTTTTTTTTCCCAGCTAGAGCAATCAACGCCCTTCACTACGCCGACATGCTGGGCTTCAGTTTCATTATGACGGCATACAATAGCGTCGACATTTTCTTCTTCATTAGGTAAGAATGGACCTCATATGTTTGTAATAACTTTCAAGAATCGCGTTCATCGCGAATGAATGGAGTGACAATAATTGAAAGCTCTTCATATCGTCCTTCAGAGCCAAAGAGAACTTTTCAATGAGCCTGATTTTTTATGCAACCAGACAGAATCGAACTGAACTAAACGACACCTGAACAAAGCCATTGGAAGTAAAATATCATGAGCAGGCGCTAGCGGCTGGCACTTTTCTACTAAAAGAACCTTTGGCAGATTTCGATGAAGGAAGAGAACGAAGAAAAAAAACAGCATCCTATAAAGAAAGTCGGAAAGCACTCCCTTGAAAAAAAAGTGATGCTTACCGTGACCCTGTTTCTTCCGTAATTAATTGACTTAGTGACCATTGCCCTAGCACTGCAACTTTTGTGATTAAAAAATCCGTCATTTAATAAATCGCTTCCTTCTGTACGCAGTCACATATACAACCATATCTCGAAAGCCATATTTTGTAAATTAAAATATCAAATAAGTGCGCCTAAAAGCGCGGATTGGTGTTGTCAGATGTAGAACAAATTGATACGAAAGAGAAAAAAAAAGTATGATACGGTGGCCGAAAGAAAAACAGAAAGCAAGCTTCCTTAAAAACCCCTCTTATTTTGTGCTTTCTCGCTCCATACTTCTCATGTGACTAACGGTTTTGACGACGTTGTTGATGTCTTGAGCCACTGTCACTTGACGCCCCTCCTTCACTTTGGCGATCAGAAGGCCAGGGCAGCTGTGGGAGGAATGGGGAGGTCGCAAGTGCGTTTTTCTTTGTGTGTGTCATGGTGCAAGTCACGGATACTAGGAGGCCACCATAAAAAGTACCAAAAGCGCACAGTATTGTGGAGCCAGCAGTGACACAAGTTTGAATGTTTAGCCCGTAATTGACATGTCGTCGGGCATGACAGACGAAACTTCCCTCCCAGAGTCTGTCATGCCCGACGACATGTCAAATACAGACTCTCAGAAAAAGTTTCGTTTATCTTTTCTTCATTAAGACATCGTTTGTAGGTACCAACTAATGCATCTAAATATTATGTGCACACAATAAAAGAACTGCGGTTTTTTCTTTCAAGCTTTCACACCTGCTTATCGCATAAACATTTATGAAACCTTCTTGCACCTCTTTTTCTTTAAACAGTGGATTCCTGATGGTGTACAATATCGACAAACAAGCACAGACGCGAATCAACCGTTTCTATATATACGTGGTAGCCATCGTTCGCCGACATTTGAGGTACGCATAAAACTTCATGTTCTTGTTTGCTTTGTTACGCTAACCTCAGTTATCCAGTTAAACATCGCAGCTACTCTTATGGCGCAGTATTTCTGAAACGTGCTTTATTTTTATTTCAGAACTACGGTCCCAGTGTTTTTCGTCATCATGTGCTGCTACTTGGGGCCAGTAGTTGCATCTGGTCCTAATCTCAAGCCACTGATGGAGAGAATTCACTATGAATTCAGCAGGCAGTGGTGGAAAATATTGCTGCAAGTGAGAAACGCAGGCGAGCGGGACGACCAGGTGAAGACATTATACATGCCTTAACGCGCACAATCTTGCGAGGCAGAGAGTTGAAAACCAAGCTCTAATAGGTCGAAGTTTACCGGGTGTCACAGCTAAGTTTATCCAAGGTTTAACTTGTTCGCTGCTACATATTTTAAGTCAAAGTATTATTGGATTTTGTTCAGTTGAGTAAGTAAATAAATAAAACATAACTTTTCATCCACTGCGCTTCGGGCGAAAATTTCAGTGTCAAATAGCGGAGTGTCCCGAAAAAAAAAACATAATTCATCACTTTTCATTTTCATATGTGCTTTAGATTACCTTGTTCCGCGTTAAAAAGAAAATCGCGAATTATGAAAAAAATCTCACGTGGCAATCCACTCGCGCGATGGAGCAGCAGTGCTCTCTGGCGTGGAACTCGTGAAGATATCGGGGCTCTAGGGTGCTGCAAATGCGACAGGGCAAGAGAAAGCGTGTATTCGTTGACGGAAAAATTGAAAGGAACACTTGCGACCTTGTGACGTTCAGTGCGGAAAACAGCGGGCGCAGCGGTTGGCGATAGCGATAGCGATATGCAGGCCGGAACACTAAACAGCGTTCCTTGTTCTCGGTCGGGTGTTTCATCTCAGGAACAAAGCATGACGACGAGACGCAAAGACGCCAAATGCGGAACACCATATGCGAAATGCCGGCCGACGGCTAGGAACGCTGCTTAGTGTTTCGGCCCACATACCGCTGCCGCGAACCGACGCGCCTGCTGTTTTCCGCACTGAACGTAGCCAGGTCGCAAGTGTTACTTTAAATTTTACTGTCGGCACCCACTCACATTTGTAGCGCCTTTGAGCGCTCCTACTTTCATGAGTTGCACGTTTCAGAGCATTTTTGTCGTGGCGCGCGAGTGGTGAACAATGCGCCCTGCTATATTTTAAGACTTGACTAAAGTTAGCTGTGAAGCCTTGTATATGAGTATATGGCCATTGGCCCTATGCACCATCGAGTATACAATGAAGGTGTGTTGAAAATGGACGCAGTGGGGCTGCTAACTTGAAATGAGATTAGTTTTAGGCGCATTCTACCGGAACACATACCAGCACGTGCATTCCGACCAGAAATGTATCATAGCGTGTGCTCTGCTGTAGTTGCTCAGCTATCAGGGCGCTCGGCTGTTGACCGAGTACACGGATTCTATCCCGGCCTCAGCGCCGTCGTTCGACGGAGGCAAAACGCAACTCGTCCCTGCACTGTGCGATATCAGTGCGCGTTAAAATACCCAAGTTGGTCGAAATTAATCCGGTATATTCCACTACGGCATCCCTCATACCCCGTGTCTCTTTGGGACGTTAAAAACCATAAATCATACCTAGGGGTTTGACTTTTTGTTTTTGTTTTTCTAAAATTCGGCGGAATTTTTACGATGTTTATTTCAGAACGCCGCTTTGAGGTTTTTTCGGCAAAAATTATTTTCTACATACGAATTTTCAGTTTTTATCGGTGAAAAATACGTCCCAATGTGGTCAAGAGTGACGTAAAGTTTACATTAACCTTTTTCGGTTAAAATAAAATTTCAAAAATTAATTCGGCATATGTTCATCCGTGTTTTTCGGTTTAAACCGAAAAGTCCAACCCCTAAACAGTCCATACCATACCATTCCATACTAGTCCATACCATGACGTGTGTTCACGAACGATAGCTGGTACGTTATTCTTGTGTTGTCAGACTATCTACATGTACGCCATGACCGCCAGGGATAGTTCAGCGCTGATTCAGCGTCTCGCGTATTGGCTTTGTGCTCTGTTTAAATTATGAGCGCGCATATTGCATTTGAAAGAAGTGCACAATCTTCTTGAACCACCCATTCATATTACTCTTCTTGAAAATAACCTTGATCACTTCCCGCGAAAATGACTTGGGCTACAAGTCCACCAACACGTGGCGGTCACTGACCGGGGTCTGGGAATCGCGGATCATGAAAGGAAGGTGTGCAATACTTATTATACTGAAAAAAGAATTGTTCCTTGTTGTCCGACCGCAGTTCGTGCAGGGGTGCACAATTGCAGGCCAGTGATAATGCTTCTGGAGTCGTATTTTTGCGCTCTCTTAAACTTAAACAGTGCTGGATGCCCAGCATATCACGCAATCAATTAACGACACAGAGCATGCCATCTGCTGTCACTCCACGCATTTGCTTCAAACGAGACATTGACGTGTCACTTCATTTTCGTGAACTCAGGCATGAACTTGACAAAATATCTATGTTCTCGTTTTTCTAGGGATTCCTTGGAGTGCTGTGGTTTATATCTGCAGACTTTCAACTTTTTATGGTGGCGATGCCAACAGTCTTAATACTTAAACGGTGAGTATCCTTCTCGTGTACTGCCGATGTAACTGGTTCAGAGGTGGACCTTAACTCTCTGCGAGTGATTTGCAACCCGCATTCGGTAACACCTCTACAAACTGCATTGTTTATTGTTTATCGGTCTTTCATTACATATAATGGAGAAGATAAGGCAAAAAGCTGCGTACGCAGCTTAACTAAGGCCTTACCCCCTCAAAGGCACTTAAATCGCAATAGTAAAGAATCAATATCTGCTTCCTTTATGCGTGTGGCATCTAACGGTGGACGGAAGGTTTGGAGTGTCAGAAGTATTTAGTGTGCCCTGATTCAGCAGGGCACGCTAATAGCAGCACGTCTGAACGAGCAGTCTCGCAGGAAGTGGGTAATTATGTATGGAGCCTTAACAATCTAGTTTTTTTTTTGGAGAAAGCAATGAAAAGAGAGAGACACAGAGTAGAAAACGTGACTTGAATTCGGAGGGAGCCAACTCGTGCCCACAGAAAAACTACGTATCCAACTTTCGCACTGCACTACAGTAAAACTAACTTCTTAACTCGACATGCAACCAATCAATAATTAGAGCTTATGATCAGTTCATCAAATCAGCCAAACACTTCGCTGCATCGGGCTGCTATGTCGCTCAGGATGAAAGATTGTGCTTACTATCGGGCTTGTTCCGCGCACGTCTCGTTCCAGGTCATACTGGGGCAAAATCGCCGTTTTCGGCATCATGGGGGCCGTGTGCTCGGCCATAGGCTCCTGGCAGTTGCACGGAACTGCGTTCCCTCCGTTCATGATGCCCTTCGTCTCCGATCTGAAGTAAGTAATGCCCCATCCTCGTTGTACTGTAGTGGCAAAAATTTTTGGAGAAGTGTACTGGCCCTAAACAGCACTGCTGGTCCATTAATCAACGGACATATTCTTGGGGTTCAGGTGGAGCCTTTTCAATGGCAAAACAAAATAATTGTATTGCAGTAATTTTTTTTTGTATGTGTGTGGAAAGGCGAAACATGCCCTAGAACAAATACCCAGATATGATGCTGTTCTCTTTAAATCTATAAAGAAATATAATGACATACCCTGAACTACTCGTAACGCTGCGCGAAACACGGCTGATCCCCGTAGTAAGCACGCCTGTAATTACATAGCTCCATACCACGTCACTTTTACTTAGTAGAAGAGGCGGCTGAGCTAATTATTAACATTTTTGCTGCTATAATTAAAGAAGGGACGAAATAACTGTCAGCTTGCACCTACCCCGAAACGGGTGACGCCAAGGAAATAATGAGAAGAATGAAAAGAAAACTAATTGTTAGCCGCCAAACATTCAAAACCGAAAAAGCGAACGCAGCACATCGGTTAAGAGCGGAAGAGAGTGCTAGGCTAAGCAGTCTTTTACGCCGCTTTCTGGACATCATATCCAGAAAGTCTCCACCAGCGCATTTTTTCAACGGGAAGTTGTTTATGAACGCAATTCTTCCGCATTTCATAAGATTGTACCCTGACTATCAATATATCCGCGGATACCTCCTCGGGACGCTTGCAGCTTTCTGCTATTTATTGCCAAAAACGTAACCCATTGTTTTCCTATGGCCATCTTAACTACTCGGTGCGAGCGCAGGACAAACTTTAAAAGCAAGATTTTGCGATCGCAGCCATGTCCCCACCGACGAAATCACCGAATGAAGGCGAGCACGTGGGGAAAGACAATTCTATAGCCGTAGTTTCTGTCGGTTTATTGACGAAATGTGACAGGTACCCTTTTTGGGCATTGATAATAATACTGGGTGAGCTGTAGAGTTGAGAAAACTCTTCTGGAGGCTGCAGCGCACTGAGTGTCAAGTGAATAAATCGAAGAAAGCATCTGAAGCTAAAATATGTTATCTATTTTCATGAATGATTTGCCGGTAACATCGGCAGGATTCTTTTGCATTTGCTTTGTGCACGTTCAACTTAAGCAAAGGCATAATGAACTAATTCCGGTTGTGTAACCTATACCACACATGCACTCGTTATACGTATTATATGCATTTAGGTGTAACGTGGTTGGTGACATGGCTTATTTATTGTCACGTTAACCCTCAGAAATCCAGCCCGTTTCTTGGGATTTGGGAGTTCCTAACGTCGCTCTGATTCAATTAGGAACTACGTTAGTACATGTTTTGCAGGGAACACATTGTAAGCTAAATGGCACATAATTTTTGGTGTATTTGGAAGCAATTCCTCGTAAAAGCCATTCTCATTTAAGAGAAAAAATGATACAGTAACCTGTGATAGCGTATGCATTGGGTAAATGTCCTTTTTTGTTTCACAGGGTGCTCAACAGCTTCTACAGCGACGTGTATGTTTGGCCCTTTCACCATGGATTGTGTTACTTTGCGGGCTGTATAGTCTGCCTTCTCGTTCAGAAATTCCGTCACGCAAAGATTTCAAAGGTAATATCTCCGGAACTTAAAAGAAGCCATTGCTCTACGCTTTCTTGTGGTATCACACTTGCCAGCAGTTATCCTGTTTGCAGCGGCAGACAGTGCAGGATTATTTCGCACTGATCATGACGCCCGCATGAATTTCAAATACACATTTACTCTTTTTCGCGACCGAAACACGGTCAGGTCACTTTCTTTTTGTACGCAGTTTAGTCAGTGAGGATTCGGTCGATTAATAATCGAACTCGGTCAGGGGCTATCAAAACCGAAGAAGATGCAGAAAAAGCGCAGCGCGTCAAGTTAGATATCGTATGAAGATAATATTTTATGGCAAAACAGTTAAAGGGAGAAAAAAGAAATACAAACGAAACGTAACCGGTCAGAAGACAAAACCCTCGGCTTCTTCGGGCTGCGTGTGGCGCTTCGGTTATTTTTGGATTCTACCAATCCTTTTGATTGGTATCGAGCACATGAAACTTGAAGACGTATACCACTTACAGAGCACAGCTCTCTGTTCGCGGTATACGTCCATGACTTTTCTGGCTCTGAAGCGAAAATTTCGCCAGTCGTTAGCAGCTTAGGGGCCGATCTCTCATAGCTATTCAAGCGTCAGACAAAGCTGTTCATGTGCTGCCTACAGCGCACCTTCTCCGCGGTAGACAGCGTTGGTGTCGTCGTAGTCTGTTGCTACTGAAATCTTCCGCCGTCACCTGCTGTCTAGTGAGAACGTCAACTAGGTGCGATTGGTCCACATAGTGAATTAGTAGAACGTTAAGTTGGGCGAGTTGGTATAGGTTCATGGTTGAAAAACAGCGCACAAAAGACTAGAGACAAGAGTAAAGGCGACGACAGGCGAAAGAGGCGAAAGGCGACAGGCGACGAAACTTCACATAGTGAAGTTTCTAGTAGTTTATCGTTTGTTTTCTGTTTGTTTTCATCACCACGAACTGCTCTTACATATATAGCTGCAACGCTGTATGGGATGAGCTTGTTTTTTTTTTTACGTCTCACAAGAACGCTGATGCAGAGTTCGGTTTTCTTGCAGCTGAAGCTCTTCGCTACGTGGTGCTTGTGTGTGTTCTGCGGCCTTACGTGTTTCTTCATTAAACACGACTGGTGTCGTGGTCGCAACCCTACGGACGAGTGGGTCAAGCTTCTGGTTTCCGTCGCAAATCTACTCTGCTGCGCTATCTTCGTGGGGTGGCTGGTGTTCGCCTGCGCCACTGGAAGAGGAGGTGAGCTCCGGCCCAAACATTGCCTAGTAAATGTTTTATTTTTGAAGGCATTCGTCGGTGAATAAAAAATTGCAAAGAAGTACGATTTGTCAGAACGAAAGAAAGCACCGAGTCCTCAATGTTCTTAGCATTCCTGCCAGGACAAATAAGGAACAAATAATTTCTTAAGGTGGCAGTAAGGGGCTGTCTCCTGCAGCACATCCCAGCGAAAAATCTCTTTTTTCACTTTGCTACTGAGATTTGAAAATGCGTAGCGAGAGTGGGTCCGGTGTGATTGTTCTTCATCAGAAGGAAACATTTCCAGCTGTTACAGACGGCGTACAGGAACTATGAGAGATGCAGCGCTTTACCGCTTGTAGCATATCTTGACTAATGTGCACGTTTCTCACGCGTGCGTAAACAGGAATCGCGGCGAGGCTGCTGTCGTGGAAAGCACTGGTTCCCCTGAGCCGGCTCTCTTTCGGCGTCTACTGCATCCACGTACCCATCTACTACTACTACTTCGCCTTGAGCCGGGAGAGGGTATTCTACTCGCACTTCACTCTGGTGAGTTCGCTGCCCGATTGCATTGGGGCCATGTCAATCAGGGTTAGAGAGGATCAAATGTACGCAGGAGGATTTACTTTTTTATTGCACTGTGAAGGCGCTCGAGTTATTGTGCATGGCTCCATTAGGCCAGGTCGAGAGCTCTGATAGAGAAAGTGCTCTCATAGCTCTGATGGGAATGTTTCTGAGAGGTCTTCATGAAACGAATCTCGCAGCAGCGCTTACGTATTGGCCTAATTTTTGCTGGGGTGCGGGCTAGGTGCACTTGCACTACGAAGAAAAAAACATTCGTGGCTTATACGAGACAGATCCAGAAATTTGATTAACTTTACAGAAATAACACACATACGAAATAATTTTGTTCACCTCAGGGCTTAGCCTTTCAGATTTGTTGCCACTGTAGGCATGTGTGGCAGTTAAGTCTTCCGAAAGAGATTAGCCTCCGGTACCTATAGTAGAGCACTATAGTATTAGAGTTATAGCAACAGGCTGTGTTATCCTTCCAAAATGCCGGCAATAGCTGCGCCCCAGTCTCGCCTGTAACAAGCTTTAGCGCAGATCGTATATCGCCGCTTGACTCTGTGGTTCGTGCATCGCCGTGGTGGCTTCATGCATTTTTTGGTGCGTTTTCCTCCTCCGTCAAGCTTTAAGTTTTGAAATGTAAAATAAATCAGTTTGGACGACCACAGGCCAGTAGAAAGCGGCTTTAATATGTTTGACTTACAAAATATTCATTAACGCGCAAGCCTTGTTTTCTCGATGGGGAGGTGTAATAATAATGTATTGCTGCAATCACATTCATAGTGTTCGCCTTTATCGGCGTCTGGGAAGTAAAACTTCGTTCAGAAGGTATTTCTTCATGCTACAACGCGAAATTAAAATTCGAAGCGGATACCCTAGAAAGCAAGGACAAAATTAAGTGAGCATTTGGACGTTCCGTGCATGTTTTTCCTCATTGTGCCGCAGGTTCTCTTATCATGTGTTTATTTTAGTTACAGCTGGGCTGTTCCCTCTTTCTGAACTTTTTTTTTGCTTCTTTTCCTGCTGCCGATTGGCAATTTTTGTAATGCGGTGTTTTCCCCGAATCTCGCTTGCTTCTCGTTCTCAGCTCGTAGCCCTTGTGTTTGAAAGCCCATTGGCCTTCATATTTACTCGCCTTCCGCCGCTATCCGTTTGCTGTGAACGTAACAGTGCTGGTTACTTTTTGCTACGCGTGTGCAGGTGATGCTCACTTTTGGGGTGTTTGTGCTGAGCAACATCTTCAGCTTCTTCACGTTCCTCGCCTGCGAGGCACCCGTGGGCCGCTTGGAAAAACAAGCCCTAATGCCCTCCAGCTTACCGCACGATTCCAAAAAATGCAGCGCCGTCACCACAAACGGAATGCTACACAATGGCGCAACGGTCAACAATGTTCCTGGACGGACTGGTGTGAACGCTAAGACGTGCTTGGACGCTGTTATATCTGTGGGCGACGTTAGCCGCTTGTAGCAAAATGAGTTATTTTTTTTTTACTGTGCCTATGTTTTCGTATTCTTCATAATACTTTGGCGCCGAGCGCATGAATACCGTTGTGTTTTATGCGAGAACGGTGAGTCCACTATTCAAGAGAAATCACATCATTCTGGAGCAAAGATATCTCTTTCCCCAGCGCCAGAAATAGATATATAAACGCAAACAGCCTGCCAAGGCAAAACTGCACACATATTTAAAGTAGTAGAGCCAGGCTAGCACTCATATGCGTTATAATTTATATTGTCTTCAGAAGACTTATGGCGGCTACTTCAGAGTAAACAGCTATATATGAATGCACGAACTGAAAGTTCATTCGTTTAGGGTAGTTCAGGGCGTCGAGATTAACATAAGCCAATCATTGAAAGACTAAATTGACATAATAAACTACCTTTCATTTCGGTGAGCCTTAAGTCGAGCTTGTTTATGCGCTTCGCTTGGCGGCAAGGCAATTCCAGGCGACTCGGTTATTCAGACGCCTTTTTTCGTTAAATACATTCAGAGACCGGAAAACGTGGCAAAAAAAAAAAACGTATTTTAACGCGCTATCATATAGTACAAAGGAAAACTTTAATGTCAAAACATTAGTGTTTTATAAGAGGCTGTGCGTCGACCGGAATAAAATTTAGTTACGTGATACTGGAGCTTTCTAAAAGCTGGTCACACAAATTACTGAAATCAATATGAGCAGCGGTGCCTTTCATTGACAAATGTCCCCATTTAACGCTTCTCAGGATTTAAGGTCGCTGTATGCGCTCTCGCATGACTCTCATCATGTGCGTGGCATATTGTGATGGTGCGTGTACAAATACTGTAAATAAAGAAACCTTCAACTTATGTGCATAAGCTAAGCTTATGTCTTTGGGTCGTCGTTTCTCGCTTCTCTATATGCGCTTACTAGGCGGATGAAAGCCTGGCTGCATTTTGTTTTTGCCTGATACGCAAAAAAAAGATTACTGTTGCGACTAGTTCTGTTCTGTGAGTAGGAAAAAGAAATTTCAATTTCAATTTCAATTTATTTTCGAATTTCTTTTACAGCAAATACAAACACTTTTTGGACCCATAGCCAGCGGCTAGTTCGGGTCCAAGTACACAAAATACGTAAAAGCAAATTAAAAAACGGCGGACATATACAGAAAAGCGTAAGCGTAGTACAAGATTAAAAGCAAAGCAGTCTAAATAACACTGGTAGATAACATTCGGCGCGGCAAAAGAAAGAAAATAGCTTTGAAAACATGACATGCAAAAAGAACTTTCGGACATCAAGTGTTAGTAAAAACTATCCAGATATATTCCAACTATCCAAAATATTCCAGAGTTCCATGAACCAACAATGGTGCGCTTTCTCCGGGACAACGGTACAGCGTACGATGGTGCAACACAGGAAGAGTGCCCCAACTCCAGCTCAAGTTCGCTGCATTATGAATGAACGTGCTTGTTTCTGGACCACTCTGCAACACAGGGAATTTCTGAGTAGTTGGTAAAGCAAGGTGAGACGCGATGATAAATATGATGTCCAATTTTCGGAACTTCTTAAGGTAGCTTTCTGTCCGATAGGATGAGCGCTTACTGAGCAATTTGGAAATTGGAGGGGAGGGGGAGGATGGGGTTGTATTTCACAAAGACTTTTGACGAACAGTAGACACACGGCGTGGCTGTCTCAAGGGAAAAACTTGCCGCTTCAAACTCAAAGATTCTGTTATATATATTCTTAGCCTCCCTCCCCTCTCTTAACACGAAATCCATTCTATTGTTTAGTAACAGGCGGCCAACACCAAAACGCATAAGAAGGTGGCAACTAGCCCTGGTTAAAAAAAAAAAAAAACATTAGAGAAATGAAGTTCGCGCTGACGTTTGCAAGAGTTAACCAAACTGATTTTACTCAAAACAGGTTACACCAAAAATTCATCACCTGAAATCTTCACTAAGAAAAATACCAGACGCCCAGAAAGAATGGTGCTAATTTCAAAGTTAGCTGGTCGCTTAATGCCGCATACACTATGATATCAATGAAGAATGAGGCAATTAACCGTAGAGCTAGCTACTACTGGAATTCGCAGCATATTTCAGCGTATGTCTCATACTGAACACATGAACCCGGACTAGTTGGCGTTGCACTGACTCTCATACGACCGAATGATATAATCGTGGTTCGCCTGTCTCTTGTGTTCGATGCGTTCGATGGCGGCTTCGGCGTCGTGGCAGCGTGCGCTTCCTGATTATGGCGCCATTGTTTCATCTTCTCGGCATCGCAAGCTCGCGCGACAGGGTGGGTCCTCTCCGTTGATGCATTCGCTCCGTTTCACCGGCGTACAACTACGGCTCTACATGTATAGTCGTCACTAGCGTTCACTACGGCGTTCGCGTAGTTATTCCGGTTACTGGCACTTGAGGTGACCCACCGTCTCTGCCCCGGTAGCCAGTGACTACCCCTGTCCCACGGGCAATCTCAGGGTCTACTGAGTCAACAGACATCGAAAATTCTGATGCACATCAAGATGCACAGTTGCCCCTCGGCCAATTTTAATGATCATTGAGTAGTTAAATGGTACGGCAAAACAGCGCTGACGGACGGGACGGAAGAATATGAACCAACCAGCCCGATTCAGCCCTCTCATTGAGTAGTTAGCATACGATCCGACAGACGGCTCAAGGTGTAGCAACAGTGAGCAAAAACCCGTATTGAAGCAGTACTAAAACGAGCCTATAGTCTTGAAGCAAGGTCTATTTTTAATCCACGTTTTCCACAAGGTCGTTCTGCGCATGCGCGCCTCTTCTCCTTCTGCTCCACCGGTTGAAAAAAAAAAAAGAACCCCCAGATCCTTCTGCGCATTCGAAGTTCATGTTAGTGACAGGCGCATGCGACAGATGGCGGAAGCTGTCAAGCACATACTTGCTACTTCGCAGGCGCAGCTGGCTCCTAGTGGAAGCAGACCGCGCCTGCGTCTCCCACGTGCGTTTGTTTTCAACCAGAAAGAGGCGAATTTTCGCCATTCCCCAGAGGGTGATACATCTTGTGAAAAAGGCGGATTGAAAGTCTGTCCGCGAAAAGCTATTGAAATACTTCACAGTTCAGCACGATCCACATACCGCGATGGCGGACCGACGGTGGGTAATAATGCGCACTTGGTTTCAGAAGCACTCACTTTTCGCCGACGACGCCGTCACAGATCAGTGACCGTCTTTGTCGCGTTCATGGCTACTACCGTTGCGCGCACTTGCAGGGCACTCGGTCTCTGTGGTCGCACAGCGCTCTAAGAGGCGAAGACAGGCGAAAAACAATGACACGCCGCACTCGAACGGCACACAGCTGATCACAGGACAGTTTGGGGAGCTAATGTAGTTTGAAATTTTTTAGTTGAATAAAAATATATGCTTCATTTGTTTTGATTTCTGCATTTTTTATTCAACATTTAGTGCGTGCGAGGCTGCTTTCAGCGACCCTTGACATGGCCCTTGGGATTTCAATGGTCACTCGTGAACCTCCGTAGCCTCAATTGTCATTCAAAAATGCGATGTGGCAGCGGCCGATCCTCATTGAGTTCGATGTCCGTTGACTGAATGGGCACTGACATTGCTCGTGTGAGGGGGCTGGCTGCCCGTGTGACAGGGGCCTGCATCGCACTAGGCAATATATGCATCACGCACCACATAATGCTGACGTCATGAAAGCGCTCGGCTTCGTACTACGCGAAAGCGCCAGACATCGTACTCAGAGGTAGCGCAGTAGAAATGCGTCTAAATTATGAATCCTGCCTTCGTGAAAAATACAGTACAAAGAAATGAGCCACAAAGATGCAATACGGAGGACTGCGCACAAATGTGGCGTCCATTTCCTCCGTTTCTGCAGCGTCTCTTCGCTCTGTAGTTTTTGCCACGGAACCCTGCCAATGAAAAAACTTTCGCATGAATGCAACGAACAAAACTTCTCACTGGGGCCGTGTTTGAAGTTGGCTGTATTGGCAAAGGGATGTGTTACGCAGTTTCGTGCATATTTGAATTTTACATGAAACAAAAGGCAGGCTTACTTTGGCCCCACTGGCGCATGAAGTTGTCGCCTATTTATTTTTGACACTTGAGGTCTTTTGCGCCAGCGGTTGTCCTTGGCTTCTTTTTCTTCATTTTGGGATGTAAAGCTTGAATACATAGATGTAGCAGTCGATGGAAGCACTCACTTCATCACTCCACTCGAAGAAAAAAAAACAAGCAATTAAAGACTGCAAAATATAACGCAGCAAACAGTGAATGTGAGTTCATATTGCTTACAATCTGCTTATTATGACAAATCAAACAACGTAGACAAGAACGGCCACTCGCACGGCCACAGCAACCTTCCACCGGCATACCTTCACAATCATAGCTAAATGCCAGCATTAAAATTCACGGTTTAAAAGCGTCCGGCGTATTTATGTGCCGGCAAAGCCGGCGGAACAGCCGGTGACGCAGCCGGGGTAGCGAGCGGCGGCAGCGATGAGTAATTTTAATTCGTCTCGCAAACAGGGATACGATGGCCGACAGAGGCAGCGCGGCGATTTCCTTTCACCTAGTCTGTCTTAGATAGCCCAGGGAAAAACCCGTTCCGTTCCGTGAACGGGCTCAAGGTCGTAAAACCCATAAACAAGCAGTGGTAAAACAACCTGAGGGCATTCTCGCGGACTGATTGCGAAACGGCGACACAGCACGCCGGTCGCCGCTTCTCCCTTCCGATGTGCGCCGCCCTCGGCACTGCATGCTGCTCCGCTGCTGCGAACCGAAAATAGACTCCTTGTGCCGAGCGCCTCTGCGTTATCGCGCTGCGTCCTCGAATGGATGCCGAAGAGCAGCCCGAATAGTACCACGCATGCCGGAGTTGGAAGAGGCCACACACAGGTAGCGCTATGCTCTATCAGGGTCGGGAGAAGGAATGCGGTTCCGTGTATGCGCTGCAGAAATGAACAAGCAACCAAGGAAGCCGGAAACAAACGAGAAAACAAGTCAACAAATAAAACTAAATGAAGGAAGCAGGGTAAAAGAAGATAATGTCAGCTGTGAAACAGCTCAAATTTGGTGGAAGGTTTGGTTTGGTTTGGTTTATGGGGTTTAACGTCCCAAAGCGACTAAGGCTATGAGAGACGCCGTAGTGGAGGGCTCCGGAAATTTCGACCACCTGGGGTTCTTTAACGTGCACTGACATCGCACACTACACGGGACTCCAGAATTTCGCCTCCAAAGAAATTCAACCGCCGCGGCCGGGATCGAACCCGCGTCTTTCGGGTCAACAGCCGAGCACCATAACCACTGAGCCACCGCGGCGGCGAAATTTGGTGGAAGGAAAATATAAAAGCGAATTTCCGGACAAACTGTACTGATGCTGGCAAAATGCTAATTTCAACGCTCGTCGCTTGATTATTTGCCCCTACCAGCCCTAAACCTAGTGGACTGAACTAGTGGACACTCTATCTGAAGTCCTAGTAGACTTAAAAAGAAGTGTGAAAATAAAAAAAAAAATAGAACAGTGACATAACAGATGTACAGCCGCAAGAATAATTGTGATAGTCGGGCGGGAAAGTTTGCTTCCGCATCCGTTAAAAGCCATTTGGTGGCGGTAGTGGTTTAAGAAAGAAAAAAAGGTGAAGGAAAAGAATGTTGCCAGCCGTGGCAATTGATATCTAATATTTTAAGCAGCCGAGCGGCAGCCGGCGGAGGTGAAATGGAAAGGGAAAGGATGGCGACGCGAAATATAGAAGGGAGCGATAGCAAGAAAAGACAGAGGATAGCTTTTTACACTATTTACAAAATACAATAGCAATAAGTTCGCAACACTTGTTGTTGGGCTAGTTGGTAGGACATGCTTCTGCGCATTTGCGCTCGTGCGCAAATGTCCGAGCTTTGTACGAAAATAAGTGCGCGCGAGCGGCCACTGTGCACAATCACTTACAGAAGACGAAATAAAAAAGCCTCCTCACAGGCCTTTTATCAATGCGCTAATTCTGTTGGAGCTGTGGTTAGTCATAAATAAGCATTCAGTACATGTTACTCATAGAACGCGCGTCCGTCATGACGCAGCTTGTATCCAAGATGTGTTGTGTCGCCTCGCTGTTGCGAAGAGGGCGTATCTGCTGCCCCCCAATCAGTATACCATGGTCGGTAGGTTTCGCATGTCGTTGGACAGGAGCCAATTGTGTGTAAGTTCTTGGACTGAGCGTCTCAGCGGAGAACTGAATGCCCGGTGCTTAGTGCGCAGAAAGGGTTCTGAAAACGTTGAATTTCATTCGATTGTGTTGAGGAGAACAGATCTTCGCTGAATTAGATGCGAGATGTTAGAAATTTTGCAAAGGTTTCTTCCCTAGCCTTATGGTTTTGCCCAGAAGGATGCTAATGACGATTTCTTTTCTTGTTTTCCCCATTCAGATCTATAGATGCTTTATAGTGGGAATTTCGAAAATTGTGGCAATGAGCGTTCCAGACACTCCCTCCTCGTCAAACATCCTCGTCTCCTGTCAAAGGGCGCCTTTCTTCCCCAAGATCACGTCAAACTTCACAAAACAAAATGTGTTTATATAAGACGACGCCGCGACACAGTTAAAGTTCTTGCCACATCCTCTTTACTATCCAGACATAGAATCCTGTTTTTTTTTTTACCTGTATGATGTTCACGCTGCGCCCAATGTTGAATTCTGGCAAGCCACTGCATGAAGGGTATCGAGACAACAAAAGCAGTTTTTTTTTTGTACCTGAAACTCTACATCTATTTACTAGCTGGCGCCAGCCACTGAAGTGCACGGGTAATCTCTGGAGAACTAATGATGAGCTTTCGTCACTTCTTGCGCAAAACGGCTTTATTATAGTTTTTTTTCTGACTGCTTTCCTACTGCACCGTGCATTTTCGTTCGGGAATTTTTTAGACACCGTACAGCTTTTCACATGCTGCCATAACCTCATTCAAACCGCTACATTTCCTTCACAAACACGCAAACCCAGGACGCATGCGTGCCTTGCAATCAGTCTCGTCTAAAGGGCTCGAAAACAGAGCTGCGCAGCAAATAAGCCGCCTTATAACCATGGCTGTTCGTTTTTAAGAGAAGCATCGCACGCGAGCAGAACCACATGGACCCACGAGCCACACAATCCTGAGACGAACACCTTACCTCAAACCCAGCCGCTGCTGTCTCGTTTCCCTCTTCCCGCTCATCAGCGCTCTGCTGCAGCGCTCTCCAGAAATTTGGCGAGCACTTTGTAAGCTCATATGTTAACAGTGACGAATATACACCGGCAGCGGTCTGCTTAAACGTCTCTTGTCCGCAATGTAAATCTCATGTGATAGAAGCAGTTACATGGCGGGTTTCCAAGGAGCGAATCGCGCCCGGCGCTGCTTGCCAGGAGCCTCGTGAAAGCGAGCACAGGCGCATGTGGTCGGCACTCAACACCACGCCGAGCTACAGGTGGCTGTCATTTGAGGCAGCTTGACTAACATAAAAAGACACGGACACAGAGGAGCAGGACAGGACTGACACTGAGAGGAATGACCAACTAGCCCAAATAAACGCTTTGCCAGCTGGCTAATTATGTTTGCATAGGAACGCCATTTGGTCCTTATTAAAAATCCTGTGCCAGGTGTTGTGCAAAATTACACGGCATACGCAGTTTCAAAATTGCAGAGAAGCTGTGTTAGCAGATTTCGCTTAGGTGGAACAGGCTGCTGGCACGAAATGCCGGCTTAAGGGTGGTGAACTTTTTGAGCGCCTTTAGAGTGCCAAAAGTTCTGTGCGTAGTTAATGGTTGTAGTGGATAGGAAAAAATGTAAATTGACGGCTTTAACTTCGCGAAGCGACGCCTGGCCTTCGAGGGAGGCCGTACTAGAGGGCTCCGTATGAATTCAGACTACTTGGGGTTCCTTAATGTGCGCGGACATCGCACAGCACACTGGCGCTTTTGCATTTCGCCTCGATCGAAATACAGCCTCCACAACCGGAATTGAACCGGCCACGTTGAGATGAGTAGTCGAGCGCCGAAGTTACTGAGCCACCACGGCAGGAGGTAAGGTATAGTGGGGCGCCATTCGCTAGGACGCTGGCGCGGTGAAACCGAGCAAGATTCCCGCATATTGCGAAATGATTGAGCCTGGAAGAATTGGAGGCACAGGAGCGATTTCAGATATCTGACTACATCAAAACACATTTTTCTGTCACTAGATGTAGCTGCATCTGTAGTCACCACTGCCCTCATATGTCGTTGTCTACTGCCCAACTTTTCCAACGAGCGGTGCGTAGAGGCAGTGATGTTTTTCAATAAAGAACCGCCTATGCGTATGGGATTTTAATCACAGTAGCACCACTTCTCGGTATTTCAGCCTAGTACGCGGAAACATGAAGAGAGTGGGGGTAAACTTAATGTTCTTGTTATTTATGCGTATGGGATTTAAATCACAGTAGGACCACTTCTCGGTATTACAGCCTAGTACGCAGAAACATGAAGAGAGTGGGGCAAACTTAATGTTCTTGTTATCTCGCTATGAAAGAAAGAATCTTCAAAAGACGCACGGACTGGGTTTTTCTCTTATGTTGTAGCGTATCAAATTCATGTCTGATACTAAGTGTAAATCCCAAGAAATTAGCCCTTGTCCTGCACACCTAAGCATGATTTTGCATATTTTCTGTTTTAACAGACCACTGAACAGCGATCGCTGCCAGGCTTGGAGCGCACGTAAACAATTAGGTCGTAATAAATACGTACGTACATATGTAAGTGATTTAAGTCTCCTCAGGCATGGCTGTACATAATTGGTGAGGTTGCTAGCGGCTGTTTTCACTTCCAAATGAAGGCTGAAACGGGCACGGCCAACAACACTGAGCAGGTATGTCGCATTCGCGAGCAGCTCATAACCCATTCTTTCAAGAAGGTTTACAAATGCTAAGTGTTGTACGGTATGGAAGGCAAGTGGCTTCGGGAACAAATGTGAGAAAAGATACTGCCCGCAGCTTTCGCCTCGGAAGTCATGAGAGATGCCAAAGACCAGCGGGAAAGATGTTTTATCTTACTCAAAGGTCGAAAAGAAAGTGCGTTTTTCTGGAGCGCACAAATTTGTGGCTCCGAAATTATGCCTTATCGATTTATTTTTGTGCTGTACGGAAGCAAGAGTTCGAGCGACGCCCAAACAATTCTTTGTCAAGATACCGCTGACAGGCGATGGCCACGTTTCTATACATTTTCTCGTTGCATAACAAGAGCTGAAAAAATGGCCAGCTTTTTGTTCACTAAGCTGCATCCATCGTGCCAGAGGTCATCTGTGTCAGCGCTTTCCACTAAAAGACGGAGTAGTTTTATTTATTTATTATTCAGTTTAAATTCTGCTAACCCCATCAGAGGGGTTGTTGCAGGATAGAAAAAACAACGACAGTATGTCACGACGCGATGCTGAACGCATTAAAGCGTTACAGCCTCGTTTCCAATCCTTATTAGGATCTGTAACATACGTTAAGTGTTAAATGCGAAATTCTGGCTCACCGAACTGAAACGATGCAGTTTGCTCACTTGCAAGCGCTAAAGATGGCAAATTGACCTAGGTGTTGCCGAGTCTTACTTTCACTGCACTAAAGAACCGATGATGTGATAACAAAAGAAAATGACGAGTACTGCCGTTATACTACCGTTGTCCTCGTTTGGTTGGTACTTAGTAATCACGTCTACATATTAGGTTGAAAGGTGCATGTGACGGTAAGGCTGCAAGTACTTGCTGACATCAAGAAGTAAAAAAGAAAGACATTAGGAAAACAAATCCATGTTACACTTTCGTGTGGAATGAATGGTAGCTTTCGAAACTAACATGAAATTACCACTCGAATCATTTCCTCAAACTGGTTCTGCGTATCAGTCGACCACTGCTGCCGACTCAGGCAGCACGTACGCAGGCTGGTGTTGTTCATACTAATTATAGCAGACTCCAGCCTCTACACCCTCAGTTGACAATTACTAGGGTAGGTGAGCGCTGCTATCTGAACTGTCGCTTGAACGATCAGAAGGCGATGCCATTAAAACGAGGTGAACCTTATTCACGTGAAGTTTGTAGAAACATATTATGCTGCTTTTTTCGACGGAAGCCAGTTAACTAGTCACATGACTTAGCATCGAATATTGCGGAACAAAAGTAATCTTACGCTCCACCTTACTTAGTCACTTTCACTACTTACCGCTAAAGAACTCAAGGGCACTTTTTTTTAAAAAAAAAAAAGATGATATGCTTTCAGCCCACGAGCAAGTTACTCCAACAGTGGCTTAACAGGCAAGGTGGAACGCGCACACACACACTAAAGCCACTACCGCTATTTGATGTGCAAACAGCAGGGACATGCAGATATAGATCATGAACTTTTCACTTCGTGCGATTACTCATTTTTCTAGGATATCACGATGTAAGCTGCCATAGCACGAACAGGCCGCAGTACGAGTTTGAGGTTGAGGTTCTTGTAAGCTGGCGGTAGGAATAGCCTTGCGTAATTTTGTTGAAAACGGCGCCACCGTTGCGACGCTTAAACAATAATTGAGCTTGACTATTTGTGGCACAGTCCTGTGACCAGGCACTGCTTTGTCACCAATCGCACGAGTAGTATCCAGAATAGCCTCAAGCTGCCACCGTCCCCGCGTGCAGGCCAGTTCAGTGCCTTGAAGGTTAAGCGATGTTTTGCGGAAAACCATTTGGCACCCCTGCCTTCATGAGAAGAGTGAGCAGGGCCCGCCTTTCCGCGTTCTAATCTGCGTAGCAGAGAAGGTGGTGGTGTAAATCATCGCGAATACCCAAAGAGCAACACAGGATGCAATGGCAGTACTGTCTTATGCATCCACGCTGGACTATAAGCGGAATCCGTGCGAATGCGGCGGCTTCGGCCCTCTGTAGTCTCTTGGATGCACAGTGCCGGTTGCCCGGACCCCAGAGAGACCTGAAATGACTGAATATTCAATGCACCCAGAGTGAGAAGCCCACAAGACGCTCCTTCACTTTTCAGGGTCGTCTCATGATATGCGAAAATATGCTGCACTAAGCACGCAGGTGCCTGAGACTGCGGTCCGCAGTCGATCACGCCGTCACGTCCATGATTTTTTAAAAAACCACGCAACATAAACCACTCCCTAGGTATAATGAATGGCGTGGCCTTCATCAATGAACGTCATTAACATGACGTTCATTGATCGTCCTGAGTGGCGTAGTGTCCATTGGCAATGAATGAATGCACTGTTCTCCTCGATAACTCCAATTAGAAGCAGCCGCCTTCTACGAAAACGACCTTGCTTGCCGCATTAGTCATGTGAGCAACAAATATGAGAACAATGGTGTCTTTTTCAGACAGCGCCCACGCTGCGTGAGAGGAAGCCCGGCCTAGAGATAAAACGGGGACAGCCGCACAGCTGAACACGATGCTATCTAGATAAAGGCCAATTTTAAACGACACAGTCTACACCTCAAGAAGTAAGACAAAACTCCCGATTAAAAAAACGTAGGTAAAGAGGAATATACAATTAAAAAGCTTGTCCTAGACTGTGCGAATGTCCTTCTGTTCGCTACGTTCTCCCAAAGACGCGGAAAAGGAAAACGAAGGAAAATTAGCAATACGTAGCACGTCCACGCAGAGGAAAAGCAAAGCCACACCACTCCTTCTAATTGCAGATTTTATTGAGAACGCTCCGGCGAATTGCTGAGTCACTGTTTTCTTTCTTTACTGAGATTAATTATCTTTCTCTTCATATGTAAGTAACGTATAAGACTACTGTGCACATGAAAGAATTACGGTAAGCTCACAGTATCTCTCCAAGCACTCATGAATGCGCTATGGACACTAGTCTGGCCGCCAAGATATTTCCTGTAGCTAGCCACGAAGAGCGAAGCGTTTTTCCAGCAAATATATAAATCACAAACAGTTGATTTTCCGGCTTGAGAGCGGTAAGTAAAAACGTGTACACGTCACATGCTAGCAGATAGCTCATATTATATGCCCTACACGAAGCCTTGCTACGAACGACTACAAAATGAAGCAAGAAAGAAAGGAAAAAAAATAAGCAAATAAAGCCGAACGTGTGCCACAGCCCTCAAGGTGACCTCCTGCTTGCATCACAGTTGTCTTTTTCCGCCCGACGAAGCACCACAGGCTCATCATTCGCATCTTTAATAAACTGGCGTGCATTGTGATTGCTCTCTACTCACCGGCAGCCTTGAACAGCCTATCTCCGGGCCCACACACCGCTGACGCACATCCTGCAGGACCTCTGGCCACAAAGCAGCCGCGACTGGTCACCCATGTCGACTCGGAAGCAGAAGACAGGGCACAAGCATGCCGCTTCAAGGACCCTCGAGGGGAAAGAAGGAGCATGCGCAGCTTTCGGACCCGAAGGAAATCGCCCGGGGCCTCATCATGCATGAAAAGCTCCACTCACTCACCCGGCTCAGTTGACATTATGCGGACGGACGAGCGGCATTTGTCCTTCTTGGTCAAAACCTCAATGATCTACCGTCTTTCAGCGAACTGCTGAAAGTTTGAAAAGAGCCAAACAGCAGTAGAGTGCTAAAATCAGTACGCCTTGAAACGCTCCCAAAGTCACCTGCCATCGGAGTGCGCCCAAGGCTACTATTTAAGGCTGCTGTAAATCTACCCTGAACTCTAGGGCTGAAGTCAGCGTAGCGTTCGAGCTACGTTTCCATTGGAAGCACAACACGCGAAGACAAAACTTCACCGCGACGGAGAGCACACCTAGTGACCGGATAACCCCGGAAGTCATCTTCGTTGTACCTTCAAGCCCCACTGACTTCCAACAACAATGCGATTATGCAGCCACATCGTTCTCGTCTTCCTTCTGTGCTCACCATTGGTTTCGGCTGCGGCGACAACGGCAAAGTCGTCTGAGGCCACGGCCACGGCTACTCAACCCAGCGTGCAAAACCTTCTTACAGTGCAGCCCACGCCCGAGTTTGTGATGGCTCTCAAGGGATTAGTGGATGGCATCTTGGGAAGCCCGAGCGGCCCTCTGGCCAGAAAGCTGATCGCGGCCAAAGTTTCACCCGACTGTTCTCTGGGGCTCGTGAACTTCGTGAGGGCCATACGAAACATGGAGCCCTGGGCATACAGATGTAAGACAACGTTTTGTTCTTTTCTAGCGCCCTTTGTTTTTAAATCACGCTAGTTCTGCTTCTTCTGTGTGTGCATGTAAGGGGGAGGCGTACCATTGATTTGACGAACTGTGGCATTGTGCACGCGCACAGAGGGGAGCACGCTTGCCTAGTGCGCTCGAGCAGTGCTTTGAAGAAGAAAGCACACTGAGTCTCACGGACAGTGCTTCCGCACAAACCCAGCCCGACAGACATACAAACCATCCAGACACTAGTCTTTTGCGCATAGAAAAGCAGCTGCGCTAACAGTATTTCATTTCATTCGTGCCGTAGCACACTGCCTAAGCACTCGTGACACGCGCGCTCACCTCGGTAAATTTTAGTTCTGGTTGCAGTAACACTGATATAATAACATCCATATAGAATTTCGATCAATGTTTCCGTTGTAGCAAGCACTGGAAATGCCTTAGTAAAAGTGAACTATAAGAAAGTTTTTGTACCCTGACGAACATACGCTCCATCACGCTTTTGTTTTGATGCAGTTCAAAACAAAACGGCGCCGTAAAAGGTTTTCTATAATTTTCATATGCTATCAAAATTTATATTCTGCGCTATCACCATCGCGAGCGGTAATCAGCAACCGAGACCGCCAATTCATGGCTGATATCGCTGAAGAGCTGTTTCGTTTGTGTACGGTTACCTACAGGCACTGAACGCCATATCACCCACAGAAAAACGGTTTGACAGAACGCATAAACAGAACACTCACCAACATGCTTGCCATGCATGTGGACTCTGACTGTAATAACTGGCACACCATACTGCCCTTCACCACATACGCCTTCAATACCCCCACTCATGAAATGGCCGGATACAGTCCATTCTACCTCTTGTACGTTCGCACGCCGCGCTACACCCTGGACACCATCCTACCATTTTCTACCAGTGACCACCTTTGTATCGCCGAGATGCTGTCTTTAGCTGAAGAAGCTCGTCGGATTGCCCGCGTGTAATCCATTGCTTCACAAGAGCGCTTAAAAGACCGCTACAATCGCCACCACCGGCATGTTATCTGCGCTCCAGGCGATATGGTCTGGTTCTGGAGAAAAGCCAACCGCCGCGGCTTGCACCAGAAGCTACTGGAGCACTACGATGGCCCTTACGTGGTTGTGGACAGAAATATTGACATCACATATGAGATTGCGCGCCTCACTGCAACTGGCTGTCGTTCCGCGATAACTGAACTATAACATGCTACTCGTCTTAAGCCGTGCCACTCTCGGGACACAACATAACTCGCCCGGCGTGCTTCGGCTGCGCAGGGGGCAAATGCCACGGACGAGCGAAGACGAAGTTGCAGAAGTGAAAAGAGATGGAAGTTGGGTGGGCTGGAGGCTATCGGGAGCTGACTTGGTGCGCCTAATACGCCTGGCGTGAACTGACCTTTACTCAAGGTCTTGCGCCCGTAACAATATTATTTTCATGACCAGCCGGTCTTTCACAGCTAAATACATCCGATTTTGTACTTATTCGAGTGAATTTAGAACTGCAGGCAAGTGATATTGCAATGAATGCATGTATGTGCGCATCTATGTACGCACATACATACATCATGTTTGTGCCTGTGCATGTTGTAAGCGTCGACATTTCTGCTCATGCGCGGACCTGTGGGCGGATTGGCAAGGACAGAACGCATCCTGAGCTTCGCATTTAGTGCCTTTTACGCTTACGTCAGCAGTAACGTATTAAAGGGGCTTCCAGCAGCATTGCAGAGCTCTAATCTGTATAGCTGGCATAGTGGATAGTTGTATAGATGTACAGAGGGCAAAACGCATGCCTAGAACAGCCGAACTGTGTGTTCCGCAGCTCCCAAAGCCGCTGCCACCAGGAAGGCAAAAACTGACGATAAAATCCTACGAGGTTAACTGAACATACTTACGCCGCCGCGGTGGCTCAGTGGCTATGGTGCTCGGCTGCTGGCCCAAAAGACGCGGGTTCGGTCCCGGCCGCGGCGGCTAGAATTTCTTTGAAGGAGAAATTCTAGAGGCCCGTGTGCTGTGCGATGTCAGTGCACGTTAAAGAACCCCAGGTGGTCGAAATTTCCGGAGCCCTTCACTACGGCGTCTCTCATAGCCTTAGTCGCTTTGGGACGTTAAACCCCACAAAACCAAACCAAACATACTTACATCCAGACCGTTTTTAACCTAATGCTATCGCTAGATATTGCGTGTTCAGCCCGAAACACGCCCAGAACGTGTTATAGGTAGGCGTTTTGCCCTCTATACGCATTTATGACCTATAACCGCCAAAATGCGCTTTTTTGGTCACAGCCTTTACTTCATCTTCGTCTATTTGGAGTTGCTTGACCATGAGCTCTAAGCAAATTTCAGTTTTACTTTACATGCATTGTGTATTGGAAATTATTGCCTTCATGCGTTAAAGGTTGTTACGATAATTAGTTTGTTCTTTAGGAATCTAGGGAGCACAGCCACTGAAACTGCCTACTGGGGCCGTATCCTATAAGGGTTCTTCTGAAATGGATATTCTTTTTCCATTTCATTTGGAGCGACGTCAACGTTACGGCAGCATTATATTAAAGCGACAAGCATCCAATCACAGAAATCACAAGGTAGCGGGCTCCCACGAAGGCGACAGCCTTCGACTCTCGTTGCATGCATTGGTTAACCATTGGCTGTGATATGCAACCAATGGCGAGCTCTGGTCGCCAGTGAGCCAATAGTCCGGTTACTTCCCTTGGACGCTTGAGAGCCGCAATGATGTCCCCTAACAACAGGGGCCAAGGCAATAGGGCCAAATGGATTAGAAATCGAAAACGGATGATGACTCCTTAAAGAATACGGCCCCTATTTTACGAGTCTCTAAGCACCACGTTTTCAGTACTTTTTTAACGGCTTGTAGTGCAACCGTTAAGTAAGCTGTAAAGAGAATTGCAAGAGACTACAGTCAAACATACTCCATCTGCAGCTTACGATAGGACAAGGACCAGAAAATGACACCTGAAGCAAAACAAAACACCACGAACGATCAGTTTGTAACTAATATGAAAGCTCACGCAGTATGTGAATTACTTAATCTCGCGTAGCTTGGAAACTGTATTTCGATGTAGAGAGAGAGCCAACGCTTTCTAGCAGTCATGTCAGCTTCACGCAATTCTGGTAGGGCTCATGTTAGTAGCATTTTTTTTCTGTGTTCTGTGATGCGGTTTAAGAATGAAAATTGAAGCAACGAAGTTTGCCAGTGCTTTGAGCTAGACAGTCCTTTTCTTGTCCAGAATTTGTCTGAGAGAATAGATTTGTGACCCCACTAACTGTAATGAGGGTCTTACTGGCCCGTTACAACTATAAGGAAGCGTGCGATTCAGCGCGTCTGTAGGACTTTGTGATAGAGAGCCTTTCGGTGTTGACGATTTCTTTATATACTGTCAGCGACGTGGACCTATCGTTGCACGGTCTTTTCCGCACACACACTTTTCGGTACACGCACATTTCGGTACACGAGCTTTCCATAGAGAGGCTCGGCACACGCATGCGTATACATTCTGACGGCTTCACCATGCGACGGGACATCCGTGATGACCACGAAATTCGCTGACACGTATGAAACATATATGCGGCAATATGCAGCTGGCAATGTGCAGCTGCAGCACGCCATTTTTCATTTTTCTCCTGGCAGGCGACAACCTTTTTCAACCTTTTTGGGTGAAGGTAGGCATCAGAATTGCTGCCTACCCTCAGCCTATGACCTGACCCAGTTAAAACATGATTTTACATGTTTATTTACACTAGATTCATTCACATTACCCTGTGTTCATCTACAGTGTGTCCGTTAGAATGAACAGATTATCCATTAAGGCAGCTTTACTTGTACCGGAAAGGACATGTTTCGATACATCCGCATGTCTCCACATTTCTTCAGAAATGAAAAACTCTTCATTCATGCCAAGTCATGCACAGAAAGGGGCACAATGAGGTCTTTAACAAAAGCCGTATTGCTGCAGAATAGCTCAAGAAAACGTGAAAAAACAGACATGCTTTACACGATTTATCAATCAGAGGGGGGAAATGTACAACGGGAAAATTTTGCAGACTCATGAACGAGACGTACTACTGGGGACAAAACTCTCCAGGACGCATACCCGGGAACAAAGGCCTATCGCTCTGTTGTAAGGCAGTTGATTAAAGCCAAACTTCCGGAAGTCATAGTCAGACTCATTTGCTCTAATGTGGTGCAATGACAGTAGATGTTCGTTGGCAGACATGACACCTATGGACCTAGATCGCATCTTCCGCGTCCTGGAGAGCTTCGTCCCCGATAGTACGTTACAGCTGACAAGACACAAACCTCTACCCATAGTTTCGCGTGTAGCAATTTAACTTCGATGGAGGTAGAATGAAACTTAACTGCGATCTACTTGAACATTAAAGACACGAAGGTAGTCTCTCCACTTCGGCGTTCCTTGCAGCCCAGGTGTAGTGTGGCGAGTGAAAATTAATCACTGTTTTTTTTTCTTAACCGTCTGTATAAAGACCAGGATTGTTACCGGGAAAGGACGACTCCGGGAATCTGACTACTGTCCTGAACAGCCTCTCGTATCAGTATACGAGGAAAGGTAAGGAGAGGCCCGGCCCAAGCGGTAACAACGAAGGCAAATCGTTACACCCTTGTCCGAGCATCCCATTTAATGATCCTCCATTGAGTGCTAACAAAAGATTTGGCGGACCGTCTTCCGCAACGCGAATCGTGAACTAGAGCTGCGCGACTAATGGAGTCATGGCTGACAGCGTCTGCTTGGCTATGCATAACGACGGCAAGGAATCGGTGGAGCTTCGTGGTTTCTGGAGAGGGCCAAATACGCATGCGACCTCGCATGGCTGCTTTCTTTCTATTTCGCCCAGGATCTGGATAGACGGCGACTGCGTTGTAAACAGTCGCCTATCGGAAAAAAAAAGAATTAAGCTTTCCCTTGTAAAGGAGGACTTCCGCGGACTTGTGCCGATAGAAAAAAAAAAAAACTAGCCTGCCGCTGTACAGCAACTCCTTGCTCAGGCCTCCCAGTGCTTGGGTTTCCGTCATATATTAAGCGCCGTCAACTTGGCGAGCATGCACGTCTCTCAAACTAGCTTGAAGTTTACATGTTTACGTCACTGTTTGATCGCATATTCCACATAATACGCAGTTAAAGCTCTCTTTACTTTTAGCAGCTGTACATGCACCAACGCTGCAAAATGTGATTATCTCATCGTACTTGGACGTAGTGTGAATGGCGGCGTAGGTGTTTCACAAAGAAGAGGAAAAAGCGCCTCAGGCTTTTGTATACGAGGTCTGTTAGAAAAGTATCCGACCTTTGGCCGAAGAAAAAAAACTGGCATAACTGGAGCGTTAGATACCTAATAAGCTTCAAAGTAGTCTCCTTGGGGCTACATATACATCTCCCAGCGGTGCTGCCATTGTTGGAAATATTCCGAAAAGGCCCTTTTCGGAATGGAATTTAGCTCTGCTGTCGTTGCAGTCATAATGTCCTTTCTTTTCTGAAATGGCGCTCCTTTCAATGGCCTCTTCATTTCAGGAAACAGCCAGAAGTCTTAGGGGGACATATCAGGAGAGTAAGGAGCCTGTTGAACTACAGGAGTCTGGTTTTTCGCCAGAAAAGTCTGAATCAAATGCGAGGAATGTGCAGGAGCAAATGCCGCGAGGGATGCGCCAATTTCTTGTTGACCTCAATTCCGGTCTCTTGCGCCGCACAGCACCACGTAGGCGATGGAGGACATCCCTGTAGTACTCTTTAGTCATTCTTTGACCCTGTGGGGTGCGTACTCGTGTGTGCCACACAGAGGGAGTCAAAAAAGCAGTCAGCATCACTCTGACATTACTGCGCACTTCCGGGCCTTCTTTGGTCTTGGGGACGTGGAATGCGTCCTCTGTAACGACTGGGATTTGGTTTCCGGGTGGTACCCGTACACCCAAGACTCGTCACTAGTGATTACGACGTCGGTGAAGTCAGGGTAATTCTTTGTGGAATCCAGCATCGCCTGTGAGACTTCAACACGAAGCTGCTTTTTCTCCACCGTCAGCAGCTTCGGCACAAATTTCGCTGCCACTCTCTACATGGCCAAATCTTCGGTGATAATGGAATGTGCAGAAAAATTGCTGATGTCCACCTCTTCCGCCATTTCTCGGATAGTCACACAACAGTCCCGCATCACCACAGCGTTCACTTCGGCAATTACCTGGTCATTTCGGCATGTTGATGGCCGACCGGAGCGTGGCTCTCTCTCCACGGATGTGCGGCCGTCTTTAAACCAGTTCCAGCACTGCTTAATCTGTGTGCTGCTCATAGCATCACCACCGGAAGCCGTCTGAACATTTCGAATGGTTTCCACTTGGCTATCGCCAAGTTTCTGGCAAAATTTGAGGTAGTAGCACTGCTCCTCTCGCTCCGCCATTTTCCTTGCAACAAAAAACCGACGAGAGCACTGCGCACTGCCTCACTCAAACGTTGCTTCCCAGCGACTAACGCTATCGGCAGGCGGGAAAAAATTCGTGCATGCGCACGAGGGTTCAAGGTCGGCTGCTGTAAGCGCGCTTGTTTCGTATCCATCAGGTGTTCGCAAAAAAAAAATAAAGTCGGATACTTTTCTAACAGACCTCGTACATTGCTCTTCAAAGTTTCATGTCACTCACGCGTTACCACAATACATTACTAACCTCCCGCAACCCCTCTCCCGCCTCCCCGCCTAAAAAAATGTATATGATCAAAGCGATAAATAAGCACAAACCTACAGAAAAGGAGAGATATTTGTCTTGCGCAAGGGCCACGTGTTACTGGTGCTTCCGCAATATGATGTCGCTGTGCGAGCTCCATCATTTCTTCTCTGAGGCGTTCTGCTTTTTGAAAAGAACATCTGAATCACGATTTTCTTTTGAAAGGAAACATTTTTTCATAAACACAGACGCAACGAGGGTCAATGATGCCAGAGATAAGCAATAAATTATTTCAACCACGAGGAAGTAGCCTCTCTTGCGTTCTCAGAGTGGGCAGCTTCCTGGAATGGTAGACTGCTACCTCCTACGTAATGCAATAAATCAGCGGCCCCCCATTAGGCGCACACCTCTTGTGTCCTTGGGGACCCCGCAGCGCAAAAAGTGTGACAAAACGTGCGCTGTTTCACTTATGTCTCCCAACGCCGCCTTTCATGGGTAAAGGGCCGTGATTATGTCGGCTTAACACCAGAAAACTCACGGAGGCGGGTAGCATCGACCTTGCACAAGCAGCAATTGCTTCATCGCATTTTTTTTAGCTGCTACGACGGAGTACGATTTAAGTTTGGGTTTGTATCCCACACCTCTTCTTTGAGGAAGAGCCGTTCGTAATGGTTCCAACACATTTTCTCGGAAATGTGTTGCGCCAATTTGCCTGCTTATTGCCTGACATAGATTGACAGAGCGGCAAATAAACAGAACAAATTTAGATCATCGGCTGCGGTGCCACGACGACAATATTGCATTTTCGTCCTGACTGTGGCATAATTACCCTACCTGTAGTTTACCACATCCTGCAGCACAGATTCTAGCTGTAGTCCACATAGTGAAAAAGCAAGGGAAAGAAAGCTGTGGTGATTGATAATAATTTCTGTGCCTTTTTTCAAACAACAATCTCTGAAAGTTGCGTGCAGCTTAGCATATTACCCATAATTTTATGTTTACTCTATTTTACCAAACCTGCGAGGATAGTGGCAATAACTTTAACATGACATCTTAAAGTTTAATTTACCGGTGTTATATTTCAAGCCTTCTTGCGCACTACTTGTCTGCTACGCTGACTGCTAAGAGATACCACGTGGCGTTTAGAAATTATTGTTGCTGCTTACCTAGTTATTTCAACTTAACTCCACTCATGTTGTTCTCGATCATGTGGGTGTGTTCAGATAAGGACGGTAATAAAAGCCCCATGATATATTTTCTTTTAAATTAGGTTTTTTATTTTATGAGCGAATGTGTCGTCGCAAAAGAATGGACCTTACTTTTGCAAAAAAAAAACTGTTGTATTCTGGGCAAAAAAAAATCATATATCATAAGGGAAAGGAAATGTCGCTTTTGCGAATCGCAGGCGTGGATCTTAGGAGAACCAAAAATAAATTTTTTTTAACGGGAAAGTGTTTTTCACCAATTATAGTGAAACTTCTCTTGTGGGAATGGCGCAAAAATACATTTTCGGTCTTGTAATTTCCAAGCAAAAAAAATGGCTGAGGCTTAACTTGGCGCCGTACAACTCTTGGCCCGAAAAAGCAACTAAGCATTTAAAATGCTAAAAAAGCACACATTAAGCCTGGAGAATGCGAAGCATCATTGTGTCGCGTAATTTGGAGGCGCACAACCACAGCGACGGCGCGAGGTGGGCCCCCATTTCTCCACTGTCGTGACGTCATCGCGTCACGTGGTGTGACGTCATGTATCACGTGATTTGGAGGCGCACAACCACAGCGACGGCGCGAGGTGGGCCCCTGTTTCTCCACTGCTGTGACGTCATCGTGTCACGTGGTGTGACGTCATGTATCACGTGATTTGGAGGCGCACAACCACAGCGACGGCGCGAGGTGGGCCCCCGTTTCTCCACTGCCGTGACGTCATCGTGTCACGTGGTGTGGCATCATCGTGTCACGTGATTTGGAGGCGCACAACCACAGCGACGGCGCGAGGTGGGCCCCCGTTTCTCTACTGTCGTGACGTCATCGTGTCACGTGGTGTGACGTCATGTATCACGTGATTTGGTGGCGCATAATCACGGTGAAGGGCTGAAGTGGTAGCTAAAGTAGTATGCTTCGTATAAAAAATCGCCTGCGTCGTTCAATGGGGTATGTGTGCTAAAAAAAGCCACTTTTCAGGACGATAACGGAAGTAAAAGAAATAAGAACATGAGGGTGAAAGTTTTCCTCAGTTTGTCAGTCCGTGCTACTACCGTCAGAAAAAATTGGTACTTCTGGATGAGTAAGTTGTTTTTCAGATTAGGTGTTGATATCTTCTCGAATTCAGGAATCTCTAAAAATGGTAAACTTCGATTCGATTAAAAAATAAATGTCACTACCGATTTCCTTTAAGATTTCCCTCATAGGTTAGGGTTATTGGGGCTGTTTCGGCACGCCCATATTGCGTGGTAGGATTTGGCTGAGTCCTCGCCGCAGTGGAGGCATTCTGCTGTGAAGTCAGTAGGGCACCACTTATGGAGGAGTTGTGGTGTGATGAGTGTGCGTGTTTGTAGTCTACAGAGTGTATGTTCTTCTTGCTGGGTGAAGTGTTTTGTGGGATGAGACTGTTTTTTGACTGTTTTGAGACTTTAGGGTGAGTTCGAGGTATGTGAGTTGCATTACGTCGGTGGACTCGATCGGTGGGGTGCTCGGTGGGGAAAGAAAATCGCGATCTTTTCGGTGGGTAGATTCGTTGCCGATGACCGACTGGTGCCCTGGGGGACAGATGATTTCCGACCTGAGGAGCAGCAAAGGGGCCGGTGTTGCATCGACGTAGAGGGTGTCGGGGTGTTCGTCCCATTCCTTGGAGAGGCGCATGGTTCTTGACGCTCGTCTGTCCAGGTTATTGTTCGGATTTATGCGCTCTGGGAAAAGGGCGAACCTGGAAGCTCGATCTGATCTTCCATATGATGTCTTTGTGTTTGTCAGTGGGTTGTTGGATCCGGTATTCATGCGGGAATAGTAATTGTCTGTCTGGGTCTGTTATCCTGTGTAAATAAACTCAAGGATGTAAATGTGTCTAGTAGTACTTGAACCCGTTCCGGCTTGTAGCTCAGCCTGAATAAATGACCAGCCAAACATGCCTTTTGACGTCGAGGTACTGATATTCACATTCGAAAAAGTCGCTGACTTAAGAGGACACGCAGCTCTGAAACTTTGCCACAGCATTGATTTTTCATAATTGTTGTATCCCCTTGTATGCCCCTTTATTTTATGCTGTCCCGAAGTTTTATTGCCGAAACCAGAGGGGAAGTACTCTTAAATGCAGTGTTTTGTATACCGGGGCGGCTGTGCATTCCAGGAAAACTCTCGGCCAACGGGCGTGTTTCTCTGTTGCGGTTTGCTACCTAGATGCTTTATCACAGGCTTTATCACGACCGTTTCATATATTTTTACCTAGTTTATTTTGTTGCACTCTTAAGACCATACGGCAGGTGACGACATTGTTTGTTTTTCAAATGTGTAAAGTTTAAATTCATTGCATGAAACTTGTCCCTAGATTTGTCCCTGAACACCACATCACAAAAATTCAAAGCCAGAATTTGGGCTTATCAAATAAAAAAAAAATCTAGAATGTCTTAGCCGACAAAAATTCTCATAATGTAAAAACCTGTAGCACGTTATTAGGAACGCAGTGAATGTTGAACCAGACTTCGGCTACATATTCTTAACTCTGGGATAATGAATAAAAATATATATTAGAAAACAACTTTCTGGACGTATAACAGTGAAGTTTTGTTAGAGTGGGCATAAAGTTATCTTTAATACTCTCAAAAAATTTATGCAAATACACCAAGAAATAAGAAAAAATTTGCTCGAAGCCGTGGCCCCTTTAATACGCACAAACCATAATTTCTATAGAGAGCAAGCGGTGATTAAAAGTTCATATGAGACAACAATCAATAAACAAATATAATAATAAAGCAACACTAACAATAAGTAACATTAAGTAACATGGGAACATTCAGGTTCAGAAGGACATATTTGCTTCTGCTGACATTAGCCAGACCTGTAGAGAGTACGCGAAATAAGGGACTGATTAGCGTTGAACTTATTAAAAATAGAGCGAAGAAAAACGCTTAATTCTAAGCTATTTTGTTTGATTTTGGCAATATGTTAACTACGATGCAATTTTATGCACTCAATTAGACGCCGAATTAATGACCGTTACTCTTTCTAATGGTCAATATCTAGCAATGGTAACTGAACGAAAAATTAAGCATTTAGTTTTATAGCTTGGCAATATAAGGCAACACCTCATTCGTAACAAAGAATTATTAGGTACTTTAGGTCTTTCAGCTAAATTCTTAAAACAAATCGGCGGTGAGGTTTTTTTTTTAGTCAGAGTTCAAGAAGAGTTTCGTACAATTTTATATTCCAGAAAGTTTCCACGCCCAATCAAAAAAAAATATCCTTCCAGATGTACGAATTTCCTCTTATGATAGTAGAAAATACCGATATATACTGAGGAAAATTTTCAGCCTCAAGTTTATGCTTCTTCTTGCCCCATCATCGTCCTGAAGTCTCCTTAGGATGCGTACCATTTGGAGCGATGTTTGCGACATTTTTGCTGCGAAAATCTAACAACCAGAAAATATTTTTGCACTGCTTCAAACAGTAACTTTTACACAGGAGTGATGAACAAATATTCACGTTTCACAAAATTTTATGTTCGGCTATGCGTGAATAAAAACTGGCGATTTTGCGAAATCATAAAAGCGACGTTTTCCAGCTCCTGTGATATACGATTTTTTCCAAGCACACTAAAGCTTTTCTCGAAAAGCTAAGGTCTGTTATACGTCGACACATTTTCGTTTCGCATATAAAAATGTAATTAAAGCAAAAAAATGAACATGGGAACTTCATTACCGTCCTGATCTGAATACATCTTATATATAACTAGCGCAGCAAAATACGAATTACTCTTGGGCAGATTTATCTTTCAAAGCAGGAGCTATGCAATGGGATAGGTAGTAGTGGAGGCCTCTGAATTAATTTACATCAAATGGGGTTATTTTATGGGCACAGGAAGATCAGCACACGAGAACTTTCCGCTTCGCCGCCATAGAACTGTGGGCGCCGTGCATTGCATCAACCCATAATATTTTGCCCAGTTTCAGGGTACCACAGGTGCTGAGAGGACCGGCGTGCCGGAGCCGGTCGAGTAGTAATGTCGGACCTATCGTCGAGATCAGTCAATGGAAAGAAATAGAGAAGAAAGAAAGAAAGGAACAAGAAAGAAAGGGAAGAAAGAAAGAAAGGAAGGAAGAAAGAAAGCGAGAAAGAAAGAAGGAAAGAAAGAAAGAAAGAAAGAAAGAAGGAAGGAAAGAAAGAAAGAAAGAGAGAAAGAAAGAAAGAAAGAAAGAAAGAAAGAAAGAAAGAAAGAAAGAAAGAGAGAAAGAAAGAAAGAAAAAATTGCACGGAGATGAAAAATTTTAAAGTTCGGATGAATATGCAGCCTCAGACCTTCAACATACAAAAAACAAGACATGGATTTAAAACATGTTTCGTCTTTTTCTCCTGACAAGAGGAGCGGCATAAATTTGAAGAATATATTTTACGCCTACGAAGTAAACATTGTGGGCAAGTTATTTCTAGTAAACGCAGACGTGACGCTAAACCGTTGAGGGCTACATCTAAGAAGCATCAAGGCTAATAAAGGAAATGAAAGCGCGCTCATCGCATGAGAATAGCCCTTTGCAGCCTACACACTCGTCATCAATAAATAGCCTAACACTGATTGCCTGATTAACTGACTGAAAGATGGCTACCTTGAGGAAGTGCGTAATATTTGTGTAACGTTTACTATGATATTCAATTGCGACGAAACTTAACTCAGCCTAAGATGAGGTAAATTAAGCAGTGTACTATGAAACATAATTAGGTTACTATATTGGTTAAGGAAACCACAACAAAACAGCAAGCACAATGCGTCCGGCGGTTCGTATTGTGCTTCCTTCGGCTTTCATGCGGGTCGCCGAGCCTGAGAAAGGGATAGCGCTATGTAGAGCCTGACCAAAAGGCATACGAAAGCATAACTCGTGAAAAGACAATCGCACGATGAACGCGCTCCTCTTGAAGTCACATTGAGGATGTATGTAGCATCAGCCCACTTCACTCTGGTAAATCGGACAACAGCTAAACACTGAATTTTGTCTTTATGATCTTTTTCCCAGTGATAGATGCCACGGGCAAGTATCCCACCGGATTGTTCCAAGGTACTCTGTCTGACGTTGGAGCTTTCGATGAATGCGTCGAGACGGTTGTGCAGGATCACTACGGAAGAGAAACTGTACGAGCCCATTACTGCAACCTGTACCTGGACGGCAACGCCACTGAGGTGCTCCGGTACTTGACACCGGCAATAACTCTGTCCCACCCAAGGGTGAGCAGCCAACTTGCCTGGCGCATGGCAAGGGCGCAAAAATTGCGGTAGTGCTGGCTCGCTTATGACGATATTTTATTTGTAAAAACTCCTCTGTGTAATAACACAATAAAGGGTAGGCAGAGGTCTTTTTTTTATTACTTTTTAAACACCAAGCTTTCGTGGTTACGTTATTGAAAGCAATCTATATTATTGACCAAGGAGTACCTCTTGATAGTTTTTGTCTACTAAGCCAGTGAATCGGTTTTGTAATACTAGTTGTACACTTCTTTGTCGGTTTTATATTTAATGAACACAAGGCAACAAGAAGCCTGCAAAATATTTATTGTTTTAAGGTATTATTAAAAAACTCCTTTAATAATCTTGTCTATTGAAATACATTATAAATCTCTCCTTCCTTTGCGGGCAAGGTGTGGACTATTCTGCACTCGACTTTCAAAACTTTTTCGAAGCGTCTACAGCTGTTTTTGCTTCTCACTGAGTCGGCTAGATTTAAAATCCCCCGCTGTACAGAATGGTAGGGCTATTTAATGCCTAGAAAGAAATGATCGCTTTTCAAAAACAAGAAAAAAAAGACGGACGTCGCGAGGTTCTATGCTGTGCCTAGGAAGTGCTGTCTGGTGCTGTAACTTTTTTTTTATCTCACGCTCTGTATGGTTTTACGGAAGGACAACGTAGCTGTATTTTCGTTGCACAAGCTGCTTCGAATGGTAAATGACGTAAGCTGGGGCGATTCCAGCATTTTGACTTCCCGCGTTTTTTTAACAGTCCAGGCTCTATTTGTCGACACCGTATGACAAGCCAAAGTTTAACAGCACTGTGACACAGCAAGCGAAACTTAATCCTCCAAAGAAAGCACACGACACGAAGAGAAATTATGCTTGGCTTGTGCACATGGTGCTGAAGCTAAAGTAACTTACGTGGCGCCAGAAAATAACCGCAGCAGTAAGGTGTTACGGCTACAAATGCACAGCATCCTGTTCAGCCCAATGGCTATTCGAACTTATTATCCAGCGAAAAAGTCACTCCGACTGAAATGTTAAACCCTTCAAAAGTGAACGATAATGTACTTTCATTCACTGAAATTTAGCTGCATTGTGAACTCTACAGCTAACGGCAGCATATTTGCGTCTGCATTGTCAAAACCTCTTCAACGTTGGCTCCTGATTGAGTGTTATTTTGATTATTCCATGCCCAACGTTCTTGGACAAAAATTTTGAATATTGAAATATTGTAAGGCATTTTTATGAAAATATTCAAGGTAATGGTTCATTCTTCAGATATGTAGCAAAGCCTTTCATTTAGAGTGTTTTCATCACTCGCATCAAGCAGTTAAGGCTGCTATAGAAAACCAATGGGGGACGCTTTTGACGACAGCAAAAAACGTTAATAACTAAAAAATGCAAGCCTGCCGACGGAAGATCTGTAGATATATTGATTGTTATAATGAAATCTTACAATATATGAAAAATTCGCGTTCATAAATTGGTTCCCGTTCAAAAATGGTTTTATCCAGAATTGTTGGGTATACACACGCGTGGCTAACAGGCTTGTTGAGGTCACTGGCTCGAATTAGTAAAAAACGGTCCAGCATAATCATACATATCAGCCTGGCTACGCCCACTGCGGGACGTAGGCATTTCCCACATCTCTCCAATTTAAAAGCGATGCGTTAAAAAATTTAAAAACCCTTTCCTGTGACAACCGCGGCTACATTAATCCCGCAAACTTCTCAATCTAATCCGCCCTATTAACTTTGTGCCGTTCCCTGCTACGCGGGCCTTCTCTTGGAATCCAGCCGATCCTCAATCTAGGTTGAACCCTTTTCGTTAGCCTCCACGTTTCTGCCGCGCAAGTGAGTTCCGGTGCGAACAGATCTGACACCTCTAGCCCTTGATTTGCAGATTTCATTTGCGCCTTCTACAATGGCGTCGGCCTTTAGTGGCACAGGGTATACATGGCATGCACTAAAATGGGGGCCTTTTCGAATCTACGGCATGTTATGGCAAACTTTTTAAAGCATTTTCATCAAAATTGAGTACGGTACATTTCAACTTTCAACTAGACGGCTGCATTTTTCAAATTCCTGTCGAAGTACTTCCAGCATTAAATTAATACTTATTTGCGTCGATTGTCTTCAGGTAAATGCCACCAAGTTTGTGGCCTACATCTGTGGAAACTCTCACAATCCAGGAGGAGAGAATCCGGGCATTTATCTTCTGGCTTATATAAAATATTATCGTGCTGAAAGCTCAATTTGCGAAACTAATCGAATGAGATTTGCTTCAAAGTAATACTAATCTCGTTTTTAAATCTGCAGGCAATAGATTTCGCACTTGAAAGTGGCAACAACAGGTTTGTCGAAGGTGCACGCATCGGAATTTGCTTCATTAGTGACTGCAGTGAGAGCGACATTCAAAGCCTACTGGAAGCATGTGAGTATAAGTTTCTGCGCGCCGCGAATATTTTATCAACGAAAACAAGCATCGCATGCCTGCTTTAGAATATATTCACTGTACGCGCAATTAAAATTAGCAGGAAAGGTCGCAACTAAACTTTTTACATCTTCATGAGCAAGCAAACAGAAGTCAAGAAAAAACTGCTACCCAGCTTATGTAAGCTTCACTCATGGTCATCTCATATTTCTTACAGTGGTCGAAGGAGCTCTTCAGCTCAACGTCAAAGACTGCGTGACAAACCTGAGCACTCCGATGAGCAAGACACAGAGAGCCATTGTGTGGGGAAATTTTTCCTATTACCCGTGTTTTGGAGCTTTCGCACACTTTTTTCTGTTTATTGCAGGTACTTGGGATGCAAGCCAGTATGACACTTGTAAATGGAGAGATAAAGTGTTCGTACATGATTTCAGAGACAATAAGAATATTTCACGTTTTCTTGGTAGCGAGGTGACTATGTTAAGTTTAGTCAAGTAGATAAACATAGTGCTTTCACTTCTATAGTCTTCCTGTTTCATTTCAGAAATATCTGATGTATAAATATTTCTAATTCTCTATGTGCAGTACCTTTATGCTTGCCACAATCTCTCTCAGAGCATTATAAAAAAAAGGAGATAAGTAGATCTCACTGCACTAAATTGGAATTTGACCCACCGAATACAAAAACAAAACAATGAACAGCGTGGGTAGCATCGGTGCTCTCAGTAGAAGAGGAAAATACGTTTACTCGGCCTTCATTTGTTACCTTCTCTTGTGCAGTGCCTTACTTGGCGCCCTCGTCGCAACGATTTGCGTGAGCAGCGTCACTGACATCTACCTGAACCGTGTTAAAGCTAACAAAAGTAAGTTTGACACGTGAGGGTCTGTTTGGAGTAGTTAGATAGTAAATCAACTAGGAAAAAAAGGAAACATCGTGCTGGTTTATTTCCCAGAAATGCGGCCTAGTTTCGGTTTTAGAATTGTACGGCTAAACTGCTTTCGGCACACATATTGAAAAAGAGAAGGGAAAGCCTCCGGTTGCCTGCCAACGTTTCGACAGCAGGACTTGACTTCGTCTGGGCAAAGCGTTCATCACTGACGTCCGGGGTGCCCTTCACTCCGAGGGGGAAGGCCCGGTGAAGGGGAGGAGGGTTGGAAAGGTGTTAGGATGTGGAGTGCTAATCTTGTCAGGCGAACGTGTGTCGCGAATGAACTACGTCGTGCCAAGTACGCCAGAGTGCAGCCTATCTAAGGCTGCTGTAGTTTCCTTTCAGGGTGAACGGCACTGCGGAAACTGAGATGAACAGTTCCGCCTTTTCTTAAAAAAAAACACCTAGTCAATGAACATTAATATGAAATTAAACAATAGGAAAAGCCAATAATACAGATACGCCTTCCTGAGCCCCGGCAGGACCGAACTCCCTGGTCAGAAGAGCGCATTAAAAAAAACTCACAACGCAGCAGAACCGGTCTCATTCAAGGCCAGTGAAAAAAGCGTTTTTCCTGCATTGAACATAAATAGGAAGAAAACCTTTTAGCCTTGTTAATGGATATTTTGTCAGCGCTTCGAAACCGTGCGAGAAATACATACTGCGCAGAAGAAACATTAGGCTTCTGTTAATACTTGACAGAACAGATGCAGTCGTGCGCAAGCACATGCACTGTTTGCAGGGGAAGAAAGATAAAGGCGCACACGCTTACAAAAAGAGACCGAAAAAGAAAATTAAAGAAAACACAGGAGCAGCGCATTTTTTTTCTTTTTTTTAACAGATTCGCACACTATAGCTGTAGCAAGGAAGGCGTTAACTGAAAGAACAAGAATATAAAATCGCCTAAGCCCACACTTCAAGCTGTCATTCAAGAAGGGTATTTTGAAGATAGCCCAACTAAGGAAGGTGTGCTAAGTGAGACAGTGAAAAAGAGTGTAACAGCTGAAGAAGAAGACCATTATTTCGTGACCATGAAAGATGGCAAAGTGCTCAGTGCCTCCTGTGCTAAATGGTAAATTGTGGGGTCTAACCTGTCGAACTAATTCACGCTATGACAGGCGTTGTAATGGAAGGCTACGGATTAATTTAGACTACCTGGGAATCTTCAACATGCGCTGATAATGCACAGCACACGGGCATTTTTGTATTTCGCCTCCATCGAAATACGGCCGCCGCGGCATGGATCGAACCGGCGACCCTGAGATCAGCAGAGAGCGCCAAAGCCGCTGCCACCGCGGTGGGTCGCCTCCTGTTCTAGTTACGGCTAAGGGCACTAAGTGTGAAGTTTGGTAAAGGAAACACAAACTGCCAGAATGAAAGGGAAAGTGAGCGCTCTTACCAAGACGAGTATTTTTGTTTTTGCGTATGCGACATAAATGCAGAATTTGCAAAGAAATAAAGAATTCATGTGCCACATTATTTAGCCCGCCATCTCAGTGTTTGTCAAGTCGGATTGAATCACAATAAATAGCACGAGTAATAAATTAAGGCAGGCGTATTCTACCATCACAGTCAAAATTTTTATTTTTATTTATTTATTTGGTCATACTGTTAACCCTCAAATGAGGGTCGTTACAGGGAGGGAACAAAAACAAACACATAAATGAGCAATCATGAGTCAGAGTTCAAAATTTGTGCACCATTTCTCAAAAATATATCAACACCTAGCTCAAATTGTTGCACGTTCATACTCTCCACAACATCACTTGGCAATTTGTTCCACATTTCAATTACATCAGGGAAGAAAGAATACCGGCACACATCCGTACGTGTGTTAATAGGCTGTAGTACCCTGCTGTGGTTTTTCCGGGAACCACGTTTTAGAGGCGCTTTCACATAATGTTCTTTATTTATTTTTAATGTCCCTTGCATTATCTGGAAAAAAAGTTTGAGTCTATGTTTTATTCTTCTAATTTCCAGCGTTTCCAATTCACACTGCTGCATCATCTTTGTAACCGAGTCAGTACGACGATACTTTGAACATATAAAACGTGCTGAAATCCGCTGTACTCTTTCTACCTTCTTTTTTAAGCATTTTTGGTGAGGGCTCCACACAGCATTCGCATATTCCAGAACTGGTCGTATAAACGTTTTGTAGGCGACTAACTTAATTTCTCTAGTTGCGTTTGGAAGTTTTCTCCTAAGAAAGCAAAGCTTCTGGTACGCTTTTGAATAGATATTCTCAATATGAATACGCCAGTCTAGATTATGCGTCACTGTCACCCCTAAGTACCGGAAACTCTGCACCTCGACCAAGGTATTTTCTCCAATATTATATTCAAATCTGATAACGTTCTGTTTTTTAGTTACGTGAGTGTATGTAGATTTATTGTAGTTAATTACCATGCCCCATCTTTGGCACCACGAGTTTAATGATTGTAGGCATTTATTTAGTTTGATCTGATCTTCCGTGCAGGCTACACGCGTGTAAATTAGGCAATCATCGGCGAATAGTTTAATTTTTACAGGTGGGTTAATATTAGACGGAATATCATTAATATACAATAAAAACAAAAGTGGGCCTAAAACAGACCCCTGCGGCACCCCAGACACAACTTCACACTTCCCCGACTCACTTTTCCCGATTCTGACCCTTTGATAACGGTTTTTTAAATATGCCTGAATCCACAATACTACATTTTCACTAATTCCTAGGCTCCTCAATTTGGAAAGTAGTTTATGATGTGCAACTTTATCGAATGCCTTCGCAAAGTCTATACATACAACATCTACCTGTTGGCATTCATCTGTAGCTGTACAAAGGTCATGTACAGTTTCGATTAGCTGTGTCACCGTCGAAAGGCCAGATCGGAAACCGTGCTGAACTGGGCATAATAAATCGTTTTTTTCTAAAAAATACAGAATATGTTTTGCTATTGCATGTTCTAGGACTTTACAGCACACAGAAGTGAGCGAGACCGGTCTGTAGTTGTTTACACATAGCCTATTGCCACTTTTAAATATCGGAACAACGGTGGCATCGCGCCAGTCCTGAGGTACTGAATGATCCCGCAAAGATTTTTCGAATAAAAGCTGCAAATAATACGACATCCATTCAGCGTACCGTTGAAGAAATACCGTTGGTATTTCATCTGGGCCACACGATTTTTATTTTTTTTTGCTATGATAGGCTTGCTTTTGTGCCTCTTTTAGCGTATACACTTTTCATGACTTCCACTGAAAATAATAATAATGATAATGACAACAATAACAATCTAAAAGTTACGGGCGCCAATTTTAGGAAAACGGAAGCTGTGTGAGCAAGTAGTAGGTGTGGAACGTTCATTTTTGAGTAAATGGTACCGGTAACTATCGCGCTTAACCTCCAAGCTGTACACCTTCCGCTGTTTCAAACACCAGGCATTAATTGTGCACCGAGATTTCTGTTTCAGTGCGAAGACGCTCTCACCGAAAGGTAGTGTTGCAAACTGACAAAAAACTTTGGCACTGTCCATTATGTACGCTACATTATAAGTAATGCATCCTATTAACGCTCTTCAATCAATGAAAAGTTATAGCAGTCTACAATAGTACGATGGACTATCTCGGTACTGTTCACTATATGTTACTTCTCGTTAAGGCGGAGAATTTCGTGATACGTCGCAATGCTTTGGTGCAAACATCGATTATAGCGGCCTGTCGCAAATTTTGATTTGTTTTTCTTCACAAGATTTAAAGTTAACAGACAGTGACGAGGTGAAGCGTTTTTACGCAGACTCGTATGAAAAACAAACGAAAAATGCCTAAGTAATTTAACCACAGTGGGCATAAACTGTCCCATCATTACACGTTTCAAAGTGGATTCACAGTAGCTAAACGTTATTTCCTGTGCTGAAGCGGCTAATGGACTTCCCACACGGAACAAATGCTTGCGAAATCTTTAAAAGTATCTGTTTTAGGGCGGCTTCAACTGAATGCATATTCTCAGGCTAAAAATATTCGCGTTAAAATCTACAGTTAAGGCCTATGCGCGTAAGGTTTCAAAATGCTACATGGCAACACTGATTATACAAAAACGCAAATGGCATGCTTTTCTTCCATATTTTATCATTAGATACACTGCTGCTTCCTGAGAACAGTACTCAAGATATCCCCATGTGAATAGCCCATTTCCCCGCGAAACTATTAAACTTTACTGCAATAAACATACTTTCCCCGTGCTCCCCGAATTCTCTGGGCCATTGCATTCTACGCAACTGCTGTCGCACCAAGCTCCTACTACCCAATAAGCCTCATCTCTATCGCTAGATTGAAGATGAGAAGGCATTAACAGCCATCTCTAAAACAAGATAATAGCTTATCTGGGCATGAAAAAAGTACTATTTGCTTTCGCCTGCAATTTCTGTCTGCTCGTGTAAAATAAAACTTCAGTTCGAAGTTTACGTTAGCGCTGAAATGAGAACATAGTAGTTGTTTTACGATTCTATCTAGTCCCTTTGTCGGCATTGCCTGCAACGACGCCCTGCTCTCGTTACAGCCGAGATTTGACAGCGGGAGTCACAGACAAGATTTGACAGCGGAATTGAAATTGACCATGACGGCCATGGATTGCTCTTAAGTACAAGCTCGAAAGTAATCTGATCCCCGGTAAAGTTGCCGTGGAAGCTTTTAAAGGTATCACGAGACGTGAAGCATAAAACAAAACTAGACGGCCTGTGGTCTTTTTCTGTCCCTTGCATTTTTTATTGCGTAAAGAATACTGCGCCAGGTTTCGAGCCGTCGCCTAGTTCCCGGTGGCGGTCACGGTTGACCTTTAGCCGCAGCGAGGTCAAACAGATGGAGCACCGTTGCCATAGCAACCGTTTCAGCCCCGCTCAACCAGGCTCCACGCTGCTTACGCAACTTGCCCGGTTTAACTAGAGCTAAACCTCAGCAATTTTTTTAACTACTGTTTTAAAATGCGGTTTACGTCTACTGGTTGTAGAGGAAGTAAAATTAAATGCACCACGTGTAGGAATGGGCGACTCTGGACGGAGCAATTAAAAATGAATTCAAAAGATTCTTTCTGTGCTCTATCTAACTTTAAGAGGCCTTTCATTATCCCATCCCTCTGCTTCCCTCAGCGACATAAATGACCCATATAACTATGGTCCATACAACTATAGCTCCATACAACAATGATTAATTCCAGACATCCGGTAGCGAGAAATAGAGCGCATCTTTTGCATTCCTCTGTTCGCAGGCTTTCTTGCCAAAGTTATGACGGCATTTTCCGTGCGAGCAAACTTGGAGAGTCTTCTCGAAGTTGCCAAGGACCCGGATTCCGACGCCTACACGTACAGATTTTTTCATGGCCTGCGATTTTTCAGCATGTTCATGATCGTCATTGGACACTCCTATAATATTTTTGATTTCATCAATACATGTGAGTATTGACACGATTACTGATGGAAAACTGACAATGGAGCTTGGCATTTCCCGAGATTTTTTTTCAATGCAAAGAAAATTTTTTTTTTATCAAATCTGTACCCCACTATAGCATCTATTAAAACCAAACAAAACGAAATTGCTGCCTTAGCTGTATAGTCTTGTGCAAGTAAGCATTCCTTTTTGTAACGCCAAGGTAAGGCGTCACAAACAGTATCAGAACAGCTGAGAATGTCATTTCGGGGTTTTCTTCAAACCTTTTAGTTCCTGTACGCTTGTATACGTTCTACATTATGAAGAGATGCTTTTTTTTTTTCGAGAACACCGGATCAGTCAATTTGTTTTTATCCGCATTTTTTTCGTTGAAACCAAAAATAACCAAGCAGCTAGCTCACCTCACTATTCTTCAACCATACATTTAATGCTGCTTGAAGGAGGGCTAATACAAGAGCAAAATACTCCTGAAGTCAGCTCGTGAAACGAGAAGCAAAAACGATCATTACCGACCTAGAAGGCGACGCCTCAAAAATGAGGCAGACAAAGTTTAGGTTCTATTTTTCGTTCTCAATTCTTCACATTCCCACCCTGGGATTAATTTTAAGGGCTCTTAGCTGCAAGGGCCTAACAAATGAGCCCTTGCACACCTAAAGGTTATCCAGTGGTAGTTCGGGCAGCTGGACCTCAACAGTAAAAAACCACGTGGAGTTACTTTTGAAATGCCAGCAATGACAGCAGACTCGTACGAGTACTGCTGTCATAATTGATTTTACGATTACTAGTCGCCGATCATTTTCAAGTGTGATGTGCGATGCTCTTCTCGTCTGCGGCGTTGTGACACCTTACAAAGGAGCGAGCAAGGCACAGACGTTATCAGGCCCGAAGAAAACGATGAACACGAGCACCACTTGTGTCGTTTTATTTTTTCCGCATTTCTGAGAACGTTTTGAAGAGCTGCGTGGGTACGTAAGTGCAATACGCGTTCTTTAAAGTACGTAAGCCTTACTATGTTAAAGTATTATGTATGTTTTGTACCTTTTTTTTTGCAGCCCGTATGGTGAACGCTCTGCATTACGCAGACAACATCAGCTTCTCTCTTATCATGACTGGATATTTGAGCGTAGATGTTTTCTTCTTCATAAGGTAAGAAATTAATGAATTCATCGAATTTTGGCAGACCCTGCAATGAAAAAAATCTTTAAAAGGCAGCCAAGGCTTGAAAAATAAATACCTAACTTGAAACTGAAATGAAAGGCCGTTCCAGGCTGCTGCAAGACTGTACTTATAAGACCTGCAGCAATTGTTTTCTTCGCCAGCTGAATACCACAAGAAACACCCGATATCGCAGATTCATCGGTTTAACTTCACCTTATTTGCTCAAGCTACGCATCATTATCGATTTCCAATGCTATAAATTTCTATAAATCGCTGAAGTAGCAGCGCGAACCACGGATAATGATTGCGCAGATTAGAACTTGCACTAAGAGATAAAATGTAGAGGAAACGTGCCACTGCTTATTTTTCTCTTCGGAACTTTCTGGAATTCCTGTTCTTTTCAGTGGCTTCCTCCTCGCACATAATATCGAGCCAAAGCCTCATAACAGACTTCTGGTGGCAGTTATTGCCATTGTACGGCGCCATATTAGGTAAGTAAAGCTGGCAGGTAAGTAAAGCTGGCAGTTTTTGTTTGAAGTTTAAAGTTTCCTTTGAATATATATGTTTGTTTGCCCACCATGGTGGCTCAGTGGTTTTGGCGTTCATCAGCTGATCCCAAGGTGGAGAGATCGAATCCCGGCTGCGGCAGCCACGCTTCAGTGCGGGCGAAATGCAAGAACTCCGTTGAAGAAGCCTGGTAGTCCAAATTAATCCGGAGCACTCCACTAAGGCGTTCCTAAAAGCACAGGTGTCGCTTAGGGACGTTAAACCCCAATAGCAATACACTTTTGTCTACGTTTCATAGCAAGTTCACTACAGTTTTTCTGCAAACAGCAGTACTGATTGCCGAATGATACCTAGTTTCCAGAGCCATAAATTGAGGAAAAATGGGCATACAATAAATTAGAATAGAGTATAATACAATACAATGGGATAAACTACAATGCAATGCAATACAATGCAATTTTATTCTGCGGGAGCTACAGATACTATTTGAGCCAAAAGAAGAGTCGCGAGCTTATGGGCGGGGCACATAGTCATTCGGTGCAAGTGTTGGCACCATAGGTCGGCGCTCGTAACTGCGACTGAAGAGTCATGTTCCCCATATACGCTGAGGCAGGATTGAAGAAAGCAGAAAGCAGTCTGAAAGGCATCACTAAGATGTGTGAGCTAGAAGACCTATACTATACAAAACCGTAAACACTAGTGAGTGTGATACAAGCAGCGGAAAGAGAATGTCGAGGCTGCATAGAGCGCATACTCAAAAACACTGGAACACAGGCAGGATAAGAGCATACACAAAAGAAAGGAAAAGGTGCAGGAGAAAAGCACAACAAAAAAACCAACACTAACGGCCAGGGGGGCAGCTGACTTCAATGCGAGCATACAAGGAAACTTAGAATTGTGAATGCAGGAATGCCGCACTATTATGTTAGCGTTATCTCTTTATCTGAAAAGGGAAGGAAGACACACCATAAGTGATAAGCAACGCCGTGATTTGAAAGCACAATTAGCAACAGATAAAACAATACTAAAGATTAAAGCAAGTATAGAAAAGATGACACAATGAGTGGAGCATCGGAAACAGCTACAGTGGTCTTAATGCGCCTCAAACGGAAGGTCATGCAGTCGAACGATACACGAACCCTTCATAGCATAGACTGCCCGGCAGAAGTATTCAGGGTGCCGCGGCACAGAACACATCATACAGGAATTACGCAATACAAAACCCTAGGATGTAGAGAATCACTTGACACAAAACACACTAGGTAGGAGATTTAGAAATGCCAAGGAAGCGATGCGTTCATATTGCACCTGATCCTTATTTCACGTTTGCACACAGTCACATCACATAACACTAAAATAGTAAAGAAACAAAGAAACAGCAACGGCGAAAAGCATCGCGCAAATTTGTAGTTTCGCGAAATATTATAATGTAACCATGCCTTGTCCTGAGATAATAGTTAAAGAAAGTTGCAAGGAAGTGAAACTACTCGTGGTAGTAAAGTTGAAAAGATGAAAAGAATAAAGAATTCACCCTCGTGGTTGAGCAGCCAAGAATTAATTCTTCATTTGGCTTTCTTGATAGAATCCGGGCCTGGGATATCAGAAGGTAGTCGGTTGAAAATCATATGATGAATGCTCGACATTTTTTGCCGCATTTCGTGTATATCCTGGGAAGTGCGTAGAGCGGTACTCTCTTCAGCAGCACCTTGAATTTTGCCTCAGGTTTCTTCAAGGCAGGAAAAATAAGTTTCTCGTTAAAATCACGAGGACAAATAGATCTTGAAGAGGGTGACCTCTGGAGGTTGCCATCTTTGTATTCTTGCCTGCTTTCTCCAAGCCGGTTTCGTGCAATACTTGTGCGAAGAAGCAGTATAGAATTTTACCGGCATGATGAATTCTAAATTTCCACGCCATACCTAAGCACACAATCTACATGAGGCTCGTAAAGACCGGCACACGTACCCCCTACCTCATCGCACATTCACGAGACAGGAAGCTGTCCTGTATCGGCAGCTACCGACCCCGCCTGAAAATCGATATGCCATTCACCCTACCGACATACCTCCAATGTAATATTAAGTTCGACAGTTCTGTAAACATCCACCAATAGTAATTACAGCTCATGAGGCAAGTGGAAGGCAGAACTTTATTTAAGTTAAGAAGAAGAAAAAAGAAAACAAAAAATTATGTCGTCGCGGGTGGGCCTCTAGGTACAAAAGACCAAGACCAGCGCTGGCTGTAATTTTCCGCGCACGGATGACCAGCAGAAGCTGGTCACGTTATCGCTCTACCACATGGTGTGGGAATGTGCCAGCGGCCCCAAGTGCTCATCCGGAACTCCTCAAGGGCCCTGTGGGATCACTGACTGTCCCTCCCATTGCCCAGCCACCAGCTTCTGCTGGTCATCCGTTCGCCGAAAATTACAGCCAGCGCTGGTCTTGGTCTTTTGTACCAAGAGGCCCACCCACGAGGACATATTTTTTTTTCTTTTGTATTCTTCATAATTTAAATAAAGTTCTGCCTTCCTATTGCCTCATGAGCTCTAACTATGGTTGGTGGATGTTTACAGAACTGTCGAACTTAATCTTATGAAGATTGCAACGATAAAAGAGTACAACGACCGAATTTGGCTTTAAGCAGTTACAGGGTTTTGTTGCCGCATGTACTCAGTGTATCCATGCTTTCTTATATCTCTGCCCCTTTTGTGCGTTTTTATTCGCTGCATGAGCCGAGGCTGTCAAGAACTAAGTTCATTCACGAGGCACATTTTACGCATAACTTGGTCACTTGGTAGCTGTCGATGTGAATAACTAAGAATAAGTAATGACCAGTAGCAGGACTACTGGAGAAATGCGGACGACTGCATGCGAGCATCCTAGAGCAAAATAAGATAATTTAGCGAAAAACTGGAGGACAAGCCTTCAGTAATGTTGTAGCGCTTCAATGCAGAACTTTGACCGTTCCTTTTCAGAACTACTGCTCCTGTCTTCTTTGCTATGATGAGCTGCTTACTGCTGCCTCTCGTTGTGTCCGGTCCTAATCTAAAGGCGTTGATGGAGAAATTTTACTACGAGTTTCGGAATCAGTGGGGACACATTGTACTACAGATACGAAACTTGTATGGCGAAACGGAAGTAGTAAGTATAAAATTTTATTCGCTTATTCATACTTTAAATTCTATTTGCGGCACCGTTTTTTCATTCGACAAAGAACGGGGCGATTTCATCTGCATATGCGCAGATGAAATCCATATGGAAGTTTCAAGACGTAAGCAAACTGCCGTATGATGCAGCCAAGCCCGGATATATCATACCCGGATATTTTGAATTATTCGCTATGTCGACCACACCGATTATTCTCTAGAAAATGCTAAGTAAAAGTATAGGAAAGTCAATCTGTATATCGGACTACCAATTCTCCGCCCGCTCTATGTATCGAACCGCGCGCCGCAACTTTGCAAATGGCGCTTCTCCTAACGACGCACCTTCGGTCCCTTCCCGCGCGCGGGTGGAGACAGATCGGCAGTGGGGCCTCGGACACCTGGTGACAGCGCTAGCACTTGGAAATCCCACACGAGGTGCACGTGGGTGTGCTTGAGAGCGGCCTTCGATCTCTTGTACTCATTTTCCATGCCACATCACTGTAATGTGGTGAAGCCAACCTAAGAAACTGAAGCCTTGTGGCGGCCACCACTGGCGCCATGTTCTCGCGAAGACGTTGCGGAAACAAACTCTACTTTATTACTAATGAGCGACTATAGAGCAGCGACTATTAAGACAGATTACAAAGGAGCGTAACATGTCTGTTTTCCAGCCGTTGAGAATTCGCCATGTAGTGTCATGTGGATCATGTGTGTGGCAGGCGAGCTTGTGAGTGGAGCCTCTCAGAACGGAGACGAGAGGCGACACTAGTGTTCTTGACATCTTAGCTCCAAATGCAAAGCAGATTCTTTGCTAACGCACTGTTTTACTTTTACAGGGAATGTTTGGTCACCTTTGGTTCATTTCAGCAGATTTTCAACTATTTCTCGTGGCCTTGCCCACTATCCTGATACTGAAAAGGTACGTCGAAGAACTAATACCTTGTCAAGCGCATAGTTAAGGGCGCTTATGGAGAGCGTCTCTCGCTACAAGTGCTCTATGACAAAGCCACACAGCGGCAGCGGAGTGTCATTCGTAAAAGAGCATATTCTTGGAGTGCGTTCACTGAACAGACTCGGAGTCCGAGAGCGCATCCTGACCGGCAGCGATATCAAGGGCACAAAATGTATCAAAAGCACGCACAAGTTTGCCTGATCTGTAACAGTGTTTCTAAAAAAAAAAATGCCTTATTACTGCAACGAGCAAAACGGTACAACAAAAAAACAAGATAACATGCAGCTCCTGTGCATGCCGCCATGTTGTTTGCTGTCAGAACTCTGGACAGGATAGAAACCCCTTCCGACTAGTCTTGACTTGCAGTGCCCTAGTAATATAAAAACGTTTATTTTTTTGTTAAACATGTTTTAAGTTTTTTTCTGTTACCGGCTCGATCAATTTTCAGAAATCTGCGCTTTCTCGTCTACTTTTTCCAAAATCCCGCCCTTTACTGGCGCCATTTTTGTCATTACTAGAAAACGCTTTGCTTCCCCGTTTAGCACTGCATAGCCCCAAGTGCCACTTGAGGCATCTGAACGCGCTCCAAGTAAATGAAATTAAATTTAGCGCTTGACATGACTATAAAATAAGATTAATGCTTTTGTTGTGAGTGCAGCAACTTTTATTTTTATAGCACGAATACAAAGCAAATTAGAAATTTCATGTCATTGTTCTGTCTATGCCTCGAACTTCGAAGCAGGCATTGAATGTTTCGTTTTCGATGCTAACGGCCTTTCCTGGATAAATAAATTAACGCCCTCGGGTCAAGTTGATGTCGTAGTCAAAGTCGACAGTGACCTATTACGCATGTCAGACGCATTGCAGCTTTTGTCACCCTATTCTGTTATGACGTTGTCTCATATTGCATGTTGTGGAAACATGCGATCAAGAAAGTAAGCTCGCTTATGCAAAGATAAGCTTAGTTTGTTTAATGTTAACGAAAATTTCATTTTTAACGGAAAAGAGGAAAAGAAACCGCTAACTTTCTTTCCGTGCTTTTACAGATACTACTGGCCCTTGATAGCTGTCTTCATCAGCTTCAGCCTGCTATGCTGCACGGTAACAGCATGGCAGGTCTTCAACACGCCTTACCCTCCTTTCATGACACCTGTTGTGGCAGACATTGGGTAAAGTTTCCACGAATCTCACAACCTATGCTAACGTTCTCGCAGTCTCGAGCTGGAGGTCAAGTGAACACAAATATCAGGAATTCTATGGTATCAAGCAATGCTCAATAGACGTAATCTCCAGTGGAGTCGCCAGAAATTTTGCTCGGGGGGGGGGGGCTCATGTTGCAGCGTGGCCTCCTTATAGAATTTGTTCAGGGATCAAACAGAAGAACAGTAACTGCATTGCCACTGACAATGCCACTGTGTATTAGATAACGCTACGCACTGTCTAAACAAGTGAAATATGCATTTTTTAAAATAAAAGAATATATTCGTATGTCATAAAAATCGCGGCAACATAACTGATACCAATGCTTCCATGTTTTTGCGTATTTAATAAGTAAAGAAAATATCACACGAAGTCTAGAACTATCTCGGTCTGAAACCAGCAAAGCAGCGCATGCCGCTGATATGAAAACGTATTAACGGCCATGAAATAAGCAAGTAGAGGACCAATATATTAATTAATATTTATCGCTCAAGAACCTTAACATTTTTGTACATATGCAACGGCCAGGAAAAAATCTCAATGACGCTGTCCTTTGTTTCAGTGTACTGCGCAGCAGCAGCTGTTACCGGTCATGAATTGCGAGTAATCACATCAAAATTTTAGTCGCAACAGCGAACACTTGCTCGTTCTGCAAAATATACCTTAGAAGTGCAAAGATATAACTTGATAAAGGACAAAAAAGTGTCACTGGAAACAAAGTCACAGTACGTATATACAAAACCTCGCAACAAGATATTTAAATACACGTATCTCTCCATTCAATTTACGTATCTAAGCAAACGTCACTATATATATTGCGTCAAACAAGGCTAATGAACATCTTGCGCAATCACAGATAGTAAACTTTACACACGGAAGGGCAGACGATCCAGGCAAGAACACAACTATGATAGTAGAAGTCGCGATAAGTACGTGGGCCATGCATGCTGCGGTCGGTGACAGTTCGAAAAAATTTGGGGGGGGGGGGGGGGGGCTGCAGCCCCATAAGCCCCCCCCCCCCCCCCTTCCCCCATGGCTACGCCCCTGGTAACCTCGATATGAATGATGAGAATTTACCGTAAAGTAAATCCAGCAGACCCAGAAATATGTTAAATCAAGCTTTGAGCAATACTAGGCACTTTGGCAGCGTGATAAATACGGGATTGCCGCCTGCATCACCTTGCGCACTTTGTTTGGTATTAATTTTCTTCAAGAGAAAAGGGAAGTCAAGGTAACAAGCCGTAGGCGTGACCGGGCCTTTTATCTCTGATACAGACAGCAGCACACAACTCTAATACGTGTACAACACAAAACAAGCATAAATTAAATTCCTCATGCAATATCTCTACAAACCACCACAGAACCTGTAAATGACGCAGTGGTACATATTGCTACCGCTGCAATCTCACAGCCGAGGCGTTCCCGCCAGTTCAACGGGTCAGAGACAATCGGCGAGCGGGCAACAGGGTTGAACGGGCCAAAAACACTTTAACTTCCTCTTATCTCCTTCCTACACTTTCTCCTTCGCAGCTGTTCTTCAAGCCCTGCATACATTAGCGCCTGCCGCGATGGCCTAACGGCAAGGTTCGGCGGCTCTGGCCATTCCTCTCACTAATACTCACGCTCGGCTGACTTCCATTTGCAGTTCAGACATTTTACCCAATGATCCCCAAGCAAATGGTTTAACAGAGCGAACCAACCGGGCACTCACCAACATGCTTTCCATGTATATCGCCTCCGACCACAGGACTGCAACTCTATCTTTTATCGCGAGCCCGTACAAAACCGCTCGGCACGAAAGTACAGGCTACAGTCCGTTCTTCCTCCTCTATGCCCGCTGTCCACGAAACGCACTGGATACCATACTCCCTTTCTCCACCGACAATAACCCTGGGATCGCTCAGATCCCCTGCAATGCCGAGGAAGCCCGCCAGATAGCTCGCCTGAGAACTCTCGCCCCAAAAGAGCGCTCCAAAGCCCGTTACGACGACCATCATAGCCAAGTCACCTACCTCCCTTGCGAATTGGTCTGGGTTTGGCGTTCACTCAGGAAGCGTGACTTAAGCAAGAAACTGCTCGCGAACTACTATTGGTCCCTATGTCGTCTTGGAGTGACTGAGTGACATCACTCATAGGACTGCGCGCATCGCCTGAAGCGGCAGACGTTCTGCCCGCACAGAACTCACCCATGTCGCGCGGCTGAAACTTTGTCATCCCCGTGGCGATGCCTGACTCTCAATAGCGGGCTTCGCCTGCGACGGGGGAAGTGTTAAGGACTTGAAGTGTAGCTACGGAAGGCGAGGTGGAGGAAGGAGAGAAGAGGTAGTGTTTTTGGCCCGTTCGACCCTGCTGCTCGCTCGCCGATTGTCTCTGGCCTGTTAAACCGGGTGGAAGCCTCGGCTGTGAGATTACAACCGTAACAATATTTACTTGTTTGCACATAGAAATAAAGTAGTACATGTGCATAAATAACAAATTTTATGCTAAAAATACCTGGCATAGATTCATGGTCACAAATTCAGAAAAAAAACACCTACAGCGACAACAATCAACAAAATTCTGCAGGACTTGCAATCAAATACTGTTGATATTGGTTTTAAAGACATTTACTGCTGTCCAGAATTCCCCATCTCGTGAGGTTTGGTTGAGACAGAAGGTACCTGAAAAGTTAGTCCTAGTGATATAGGTACGGTACCATTTTTCTTCGTGTTCATATATCGTATCTTAGACGGTATTTTATTTCACGATCACAACGGCATTGTTTCGCTGGGCTGGTGGGAAAAGTTGACAGCGAAGACCGACAGGCCTTTCAAAAGTGACGCTGATACAGTGACTTTACCAGAAAACGACAGAAGATTTGTGTGCATTTCTTGTTTTCATGGAAACATCGGTTAGTATATTGGATCACAGGGTGGTTATTCTCATCGCCAGAATTCTGCTCTCCGGAGACACTATTCAGGGTTCCACGCTGTAAGCAACGCTCGTCTCAGAAATTAGTAAAAATACTCCTCAATTTAGTGTCAGGTTACCCTGGCATGCCAGCCTCTTTCGTAAAAAACTGGTTTAGCAGTCGAAATGAACGTTTGTGCGTAATAAAACTTATGAATGCACAATCATTAAAGCGGCAACATAAACCTCGCCACAGCCAGCGGTTTCGTTAAGAAAACAGCTGGGCTCTCATTGATTTAAAAGAAAACAACTCAGCACGCTGTACTGATCGCGCAATATGGAGAAGAGTTGCATGCTTATCACAGTGCAGCGTACATAACAGATCGGAAGCGTTCTGTGAATATGAACACCAATAGCGCACCTGAGCAACTTAATGTCTGCTAGCACTCGGTGGAACTGTGCTACTTTGTAAACACAAGTGAGACTAGCTGCCCAGTATTCCTTTAGAAGCTGAAGCTTTCTTTTTTTTTCATGCGGGTTTGATTTCTGTGCAGGATGTATTTTTACTTTTGTTGGGTGATTTATTCCCATCCGGTTAGGCGTGCTTACTATTGGCTAGGCATACAAAGCTTTTCAGGTCGCTTCAAGTTTACATTGAAAATGATTGCTTCGCAAGACACGGTCAACGTCTGTGAGGATTTGCTGCGACATTTTTTTTTCTGCTGTACTCACGTAATGAGATTTGTTCTGTCTTCTGTTTGTTTCTCTTGTTTTCAATACAACCTCGTTTTGTCTACCTAAACCATAACCGCGCTTAGGTTTCACTTCGAGAAGGGCCAAGACATTCAAATTCTACGAGAAATATTTAAAAACACGTGAAGGGCAGCTAAGGAATGTAGGTTTTCATCAAATGGTATACTTCTTTTTCCAGGAGTATTTCGTATAATTTCAGCCGATACCTTGATAACTAAAAGGACGTCATTGCCTGACGTCTTGCCAAATATAATAACTTTCGTTTCAGCTAGCTACTTACGGCTCTGATCATAAGATTAGGTGGTGATTGGCTGACGCTCTTCTGGTAGACGATCGTAACCATCAATAAAACGGTAGCTAAACGCAAGTCGACGACTGAGGCGCGAACATCTTTATAAGAATGACTCCTCTTCCTTTACATAATAAGGCCCACTGCAAACAGTTTCTAGCTGCAGCATTTATTTAAGAATAATAGAACATTTTTACTTTGTCATAGCAAATTATTCTGGCCACCTGGTCGCTGCTGCCACCTAGTGCTGTTTAGTGGATCTCTTTGTGTGACACCAGAAAGACGGATCTTTCACGAAGGAAACGATTTCATGTTTATTTGAGCGAAGGAATTTGAAATGTATCGCCATGGTCTTATTTATTCGTGCTTAGCTATTCTAGAAGGCTTTTGATGAAAGTGCACGCCGCTGAAGTTCAGTTTCTGTGTTTTATACGCTTCGTATCAAATACTAAAGACGACCGCTCATAAAGCTAAACTTACGTAGATAAGCTGTGTCACGTCGAAACAATGTGTGGAATGGTTCTGGTGCAAAAGATAATAATTGCTTGGAAACTTTGTCACATCATGCGGCCAGTGTACTATGGTCTTATTTCCCCATATAATGAATGTTAATTAATGTCGCCTTCCACTTCTGAGGCACACCCTGGACGAACATAAAGAAAAGAAAACTGCATCTCCCATTGTTTTTATTTTTTTGTGAACCGTTCCTTCCTGTGACGAAAACATTGTTCTTTTCCAGCATACTTCTTGATACACTAAACGATGTGTACGTCCTTCCATTTTATCATGCCATGTGTTATTTCTCCGGATGTGTCACCTACCTGTTGCTGAAAAAATACCGACAAATCAAGATATCAAAGGTACGCATCATTAATGAACGCTATCTGGTGTTCTGTCTTCCAGCCTCCACTGTACCATTTCCATGATAATTATGACATCATTAACATATTGGTTTGGTCCGCACGAACATGCGAAAAATGTTATACTTGTGATGTTCCCGCCAATGGGGGACAAATGCCGACACTGTAAACGTTTATAAGTACTGAAATGAATTGCTGAGCAAGGGTTTGCTCAAACGGCCGCCTGTGTCCATCTTTCCGTCCTTTACAACATGAAGGAATTATGTTTTAACATAACAAAACAACCTTTCTTAAAAAAAATTTAATGAGCGCTTAGGAAAACTCATCCGATTGCTTTCTTTTTCCGAGAAGCTTTATTCTTTAGTTTGTGGGCGATTCCTCTGCGCGGGGACGCGCAGGCAGTGACTCGAGGCAGGTCTTTGTATGAAAAGGTTTAATCTCACATCAGGGGGGCCGGTCGTCGTCGTGGGGCAGCGGGGTCAGGTGGTCCTCTGGCAGGGCTGGTCCAAGAGAGAGAGCAAGCCTTCGCAGTCGCGCCTTAAGAAGGCTTCCTCCTAGCCTCGCTCCCCCCGCCCCACCACTCGGGAAGAAGGGGTCCGAGGCTACCCGCGGTGAGCGGCGCGGGATTTGAGCTGCTACCGGGAGCAGACCCTACAAGTTTTTTGGGGTTGTGTTGCTTTCGTTCGATTGGAACAAGCGGATTTACTGCTAAGAATTTTGTATTTGCGAAACGCATGCTTTTACCTCCATTTTTCGAAGTCGTGACATTGATGATGACGTAGAGTGGATTGCGGACTCGGTGGTCGCTTGATGTAGACGGGGATGTGGCCTAGCCTCAGAGATCCGCAATTAAAATTGCTTGATGCCATCCCAGTTTTCTTGTGACAACGGCCTGCAGCAATAGCGCCTCTTTTTTTGCTTATCCTTTTGCTGCTACAATTTTTTTTTCCCCTAGAAAGTACCCTCTTAGTTATTAAGACGGGAGGGTCAATTCAGTTTGAAAACCGTGTCGCTTTGAGCTCGCAAGTAAGTCACTCGTACATGCTAATCCCCATTGCACATAGCGCCTGTTAGGCTTGCGTACGTGTGGACAAGCTTCGGATGCGCGACTGCCACAGCGATGCTATTTTTCTCTTTTGTCCTAGATGAAGCAGGTGGGGATGTGGTGCCTAACGTTAACCTGTGCCCTCGCAACCGTGTTCCTGAAATATGACTGGAACCGCGGTCGGGGCCCCCCTGCACAGTGGCTCAAGATTCCACTGGTGTTCATCGACAGGATCATGTGGTCCTTCTGTGTCGGATGGACAGTATTCGCTTGTTCGACCAGCAGAGGGGGTAAGCGCTGTTGCACTATTTTGACAAGTTATACAGCAGTGTCAGACGAAGGCGGTATATATTTCGTTCTGAATCAGTAAAATGACTCCACTCAAAAGCAAGGATCCCTGATAACCCAGAAAAAGAAGTAAATACCGCAAACGGGCTTTTGGACTAGTGCACATGCGTTGTAAGTAATCATTCCTCGCAATAATTAGCCCGATGATGAAAAAAGAAACGCTGCAACGTTAAGCCACTAAATGACTGCTAGAAGTGCGCTGTTTATACTGCGCATATTCGTTGACAGAGTGTTTCAGACAGCAGAAGCATTGCAACTATGCAGTGCTAAAAGGATTTGTTTATTGGGGTGTAACGTCCCAAAGCAACTAAGGCTATGAGGGACACCGTAGTGAAGGGCTCTGGAAATTTCGACCACCTGGGGTTCTTTAACGTGCACTGACATCGCACAGCACACGGGCCTCTAAATTTCACCTTTATCGAAATTCGGCAGCCGCAGCCGGGATCGAACCCGCGTCTCTGGGGTCAGCAGCCGAGTGCCGTAACAACTGAGCCACCGCGGCGAGGCACTGTGCAAGAAAGATACTATAGAGAACTTGCACCGTCCAAATGCCCCCAAAATTTTTTTAATGTTCTGCGCAAAGTTGCTGGCCACAGCCACGTGGATCGTGACAATAACGGGACAGAATTCTATTCGACGTGAGAAGCACGCCTGATACATATCGCGGTTCCCTTTGTTTCTAGGTGCGCATGGTATAAGTTGCCTCGCGAAGGGGTAGCGTGTTCTACTTGAGGTTTCGTTCTTCGCTCGCTTCGTTGTGTGTTGCGTGGCTGCTGTCAGTAGGCTTCGCTTCGGGTTTCATTTCGTTGTCTGCGTAGAAAAGGCGTAAGTCTTCTTAGCGGCTTAGTAGAGGGCGCAATGTTTATGATCGTCGTAAGCCCCGCTTGCACCTCGGCAAAATCGCTCTATAGCCTAAGAGCTGCGGCCGCAACAACGTTAACTATTCCTTTCCTCCAATTCTATTTCGTGCCTATCGCCTACCTCGGTAAGTGGTTGATTCCAGCGATAATGGGGCTTCTTCCGAGATAATGACGAGGTACGGAAAGGGTCAAAATGAAAAAGAATTCAAATAAAATTATCATGATATTCCGGTCATGCATTCATATTTGCGCCCGAGGTGTACACATCAGGAAGGCAGCTGGACAAGACCAACGTCGCTTTGACTGCACTCTGTTAAGAATTGCCACAGCATCCGTATAGGTTGACATAGCGTCAAAGCGCCGCCGCGGTGGCTCAGTGGTTATGGTGCTCGGCTGCTGACCCGAAAGACGCGGGTTCGATCCCGGCTGCGGCGGCTGGAATTTTTTTGGAGGAGAAATTCTAGAGGCCCGTGTACTGTGCGATGTCAGTGCACGTTAAAGAACCCCAGGTGGTCGAAATTTCCGGAGCCCCTCACTACGGCGCCCCTCATAGCCTGAGTTGCTTTGGGACGTTAAGCCCCATAAACCAAACCATAGCGTCAAAGCGGCTGTCTTTCGTCACATCAGCATCATCATCAGCCTGACTACGTCACAGTACAAGTATATTTAGCTCCTGGAGCCACCGACAACATTAGCGATCAGGCAAAAAGTCGTCCGTGGTCACGCGAGCGCAGTTATACGTCGGACAGTGCCTGGACTTTCGCCTGCGAGCGGCACAGACTTGTCTAGCTTTTGTATTTTGTAAATAGCGTGCATAGCTCTTCCTTATCCTTTCTCGCTGTCGCTCCCCACTGTACTTCTCCTCGCTATCTCTTCCCGGCCCATTTAATTTCTGCCGGCCGCAGCTACGATGCTAAAGATATTTTATAGCAATGGCAAGGGCCGGCAAAGATCTTCCCTTCCTTTTTTCGACTTTTCTTTCAATAAACCACTATTCCTATTCGTTCGTTAACGAGTTTTCTTGACTGCCGCTATGCACTGCGGTGCAGCCCTTTAGTTTCATTACATGGGTGTATACATTCTACGCGCGATAAGCGCAAACACTCGTAGTCGGCAATAATACACAGCCACTATCCCCAGGGAAGTTAATTTTATTAACCAATTTTTCGTCCTTACAGGGGTCCTGCGGCGTTTCCTCTCCTGGAGTGCTTTCGTGCCGCTAAGCCGTCTGTGCTTCGGAATATATATTGTCCACGTGCCATTCTTCTTCATCAAGTCCAACATAGCCAGAGAGCGGATATTTTATTCTCACTTTTCTTTGGTGAGCACCGGTTTTTGTATGTTTCAAAACACAGCATGCTGCTCGGAATTGTGAAGTCTCAGTTCGCACTAATGAAACAATTATTTTCTTCTCTCCCCCCCCCCCCTAAATATAATTAACGAACAAACAAATAAAAACACGAAAAAAAGCATATCTCGGAACGCATTTTGACTGACTGTTGAAATAGGCAGAAGTCTAAGGAAATTCGTTTTCGCCCCCAAGCCCCATTCCTAACACACAGTAGCATGCCTGCGGGTTAAGCACGCTGGCTAAAATGTCTGCTTTTTCATTGAGCAATTCTCTATCTCCTGGAAGCAAGAAAAAAAAAAGCCTGCTTGTAGTCGCTGCCGTAAACAGTATTATTGCTCCAGCATCCATGAAATTCTGTTCTGTCGCTCTTATTTTCCAGGTGCTGCAGACATTTGCGGTATTCGTAGCATCGTCGCTTCTGAGCTTCGTCATGTACCTTGCCTGTGAGGCGCCTGTTGGACGCCTCGAGAAACTCTTCTTGATGCCAACTCGCCAGGACGAAAAAACTGGGCTCAGCTGCCATGGACGACAAATCAAAATGCTGAAACACCTTCCATGTAATGTAAGCGATGCACAGATCGCCAGCATGCAAGATCGAAAAGAACCCATTAAAGACCACTCAAGTCGTTTGTGAAATAGAGCACAGGGGCTGCATAATGACTACGGAATCTCCTTTCTTTTTTTTTTCTGGATGGGGGGAGCTACAACTTGGGCTTTGTTCCAGTCATCTTGAAGTGTAATTACATATAGCCCTTTTCAAACGTTACTGATTATGAGAATACAGTTCAACGAAAAGCTGCATTGCGAAAGCTAGTAAAAAACCACCGAAAAAAATTCAATTCAAATAATTCTTCCAAGTGATGGGACAAACGGGTAAAGTGTCTCGCAGAGTGTAACGGCGTACCTGGACAGAAGAACTTCGCCTTATAGCACAGCACGCTCATGTTTAAGGAGATTTTTCACTATACCGCGATTTAAATCCATATTTAGTGATTTTGAACAGGTGTAGTATTCGGATATTACACGAAATCTTACCGGAGAGAATCCAACGTAGGCTTTTATTTGCCATATAGATGGCCCGCACACATAATCCAACACTTTTTTCACTTACCCTATATGTGAGGAGATTTTGCCGTATAGGCTGTCGTGTAGCGTCGTCTTTTTATCTTTTTGGTGCTCTGAATGTGTTAATTTTCAAACAAAACTTCAGCTTTCGGAACAGTCATAAGAAATACGGACACATATTTTGCTATTTGGGTTATCGTACTCGCGAAAACGACGGCAGTTACTGTTCGTCCTTGGGAAGAATGAAACGCCTGGGAGCTCTCTTTTTTTCTGTGTGCGTGTGATCGGACTTTGATCTGCGCTGCGCTAATTTCGCGACGCCGTAAAGCGCGCGAAGTGACGCATGTACATCTGCCCCAATTCATAATTCAATTTTTCCTTACACTGTATCGATTTCTCGACCAAACGATGGCTGTGACATGTAAGAAGCGTTCTGGTCACATGAGGCATAAAAAAAAAAACTGCATGATAATCGCTGATGCATAGTTTTAATAGACTGCGCACGAAGCCAGACAATGTCGAAACCCAGGTATCGATTCTCATGTAGCGTTACACAAGCCCTTGACTTCCCACTCTCTTAAAATCCCTTCGTCCCTCTCCAAGTGCCCTGAACCGCTCTTGACGTCGCGCCTTGCTTATTTTAGCTACGAGATCCATCGCAAGAAAGGCCGCGAACGCAGCTGCCGAAGAAACGGCAATACCTCTAGCCATACAACACATCATGGACGAAGACCGCAACCCAAGTACCAGCGCGATGGACCCCCAAGTGGCTTTTCGGGCATTCGTGGCACCATCTACCTTAAGGGGAAAGAGTGTTACGCTCTTGTTCGGCAGGCACCGCGCCGGCCATGCACATTGTCTGGACGCCAGGACACACCTCATTTCCGGGTAACGTGGAAGCTCACGCTCTCGCCCGAGCAGTTACTCTTCAGGGTCTGGAAGGAGAGAATAATATCCCATGGACCACGAATACATGGCAAGCTTAAGCACCACCATCAAATAGCCTCAAAACACCCATGGAGGGCCACACCTACACTGATATCATGCAGTATTACAAAGGAACCAGGCTGGAATACCCACCCTCCCACAAATCCCTCACCTCAATGGATGCTACAAGTTGAGGACAGCTCCAAATCAATACATTCCCCAGTTTACGCCACAAATACTTTTCTTACCCAGTACTATACCCAGACGTGTGCCCTGACTGTAAAAATCCCAAACCTACAGCATATCACCCCTACTGGGAATTCCTACAGCTGCCGGGCGCACAACCGCCATTCCCTAATGCAACCTACGCCCCCTGAGAAGACGCTCTAACCAGCTCGGACCCGAAGGAACCGCTTTAGCTGATCCAACTGGCGAGAGCAATCGGGGAAGACAACGGTAGCCGGAACTGAAGGCAGCGACCAAACCAGGCGTCACGAACCCTTGAGCCCCGAAAGATTTTCTTCATCATCGTCTCTGCATCCGGCTCTGCGCAACCGGGTCGTTGCTGATAAATCACATTACTCGAATGCCACTTTCAAAAGATTCTCTGTTTATTAACAACTTAGAAAGAAAGAAACAGTTAGAAAACTACTTAAAATTAACTTACCCGCAGGGAAACACGACGAAATCGGCCCCTTATGGCGATTGAAAAATAATAATTTTCGCAGTGCGCGGAGCGGATTTCGTCAAATGTCACTGCACTGTGAAGGAACCACAAATGATCTCAGCCCACCCTATTAAGGATCACGGGAAGCCAAAAACTATTTCTCATCCTTAACGGTATATAATACGCTATTTATAGTTGTGACTCTATTCAAACACGACTGCTTTCCCTTTCAGTAGAGAGCCGCCCTCGATCTTTATAAAGCGATCTCGCTTTGCCACGAACCAAAAATATGCGCTGCCGACACTCGCGTTCATTGCCCTCCTGAACACTCACAGACCGGCCGTTTTTGATGCAAACTCATTATCCAAGACCATCTGGCACAGAAGCCGTTGGGAGGAACCCGTTGAAGTATACAAAAGCACGCGCAACTAACAGCCTAAGCGCCAGCAGCAACGCAGCTTACGCTATTCAGTACCGATAAGCGGGCACTCGTCGCCTTAGCAGGAAGAGCGGGAGCACACTGCGCAATATGGTCTCGAGCCGGGAAAGACACGCGACTCGGGTCCCTTTCTTTCGAACAGCCGCAGTGCGAATTCAGTCAGAGAGCTAGCGCAGCAGGACGCTTGGCGGCTCATTACTTCACCCGCACACAAACACGTGCACAGGGGATGGGCCAAAAAAAGGTGGTTTTCCCCGTTTACGTGGAATCTTCTCCTTTGGCCAAGTCGCTACGCCCTCCAGCGCCATCCACGAAGGTTATCGGAACAGCGCAAAGACGTGGACGTGAAAAGAGGACACAGGCAGGGTGCTGACTTACAACTGATTTTCTTGAGGCATTGCGGCTGTCTATGTTCTGCGGCAAGCAATCTTAGGTGAAAACACAAAAATTACAAGAATCCTGCCCATGGCAAGCGGACATAAGAACGCTTGTACACTTTCTTTGCTTATTTATCATTTAGAAAATGAAGTTCTTTCTGGTACAGTGGTATATAGCCGGTTCTTACGCATTTACACATTTTTCTTGGCGTTTGGGAATTTGTGGGCTTCGATTATTTATCTTGTCATTTTGTTTTAACTTTCTGTAAAGATCTTGCACTGGCTGAGAATCAGATAGCATGCTTCTTTTTTATTTTCCTATTTTTCTTCGTGCAGTTTCTGCAGTGAACACCTAGATGACTGGCCACATGAGGCGCTCACGTGCTAATTATGTTTCTTAAACGGTCACTGAAGCCCGCCTGTCCCCGTGTAGTGCTTGCCACATGGCAAAGGGATCCTGTACACGAGCTCGCTAGCGCTAAGCACAAGTCTTTTTTGGTGCTTGTAGACGTAGCCCACATTTCTAATGTTGCCAGAGTTTACAGTGTAGCGCAGCTGTGCACCCCCCCCCCCCCCCCCCTCTGCAACCGCCACTGGCGGGAAATCTCCGGATAAGGCATTACCACGACAGTTTTCATATCTTCCTCATTTTCTCTCCCTTTTTTCTATCTCCCATTACCGACCACAAAAATTTCTCGCATACCTCTGGGATGACTTCTTTGGGAAAACGGGCTTTTTAAGCTTATCACATTGGCTTAAAAATTTGCCTTTTATGGCACGCTGCAAAGGACAGCCTGAATCGCGAGAGAACTGCACAAGTGCTAGCGAGACCGGGCAGGCTTCAACAGATGACCGGTGGCCGGTTACGGTAACCAGACTGGATTCCAAGAGAAGAAAAATATGGGTCTTGGCAGAGAGAGAGCCATATGGGGAAATTCGAATGGGAATTTTCGAGGTCTAACGCAAGCGCGACTTTACGCAAGGCCAACTAGAGTTGCTCCGGGGTCTGGCAGGTTTTATCTCTCCCGCCTCTTCACGCTGACGTTAAAGTGCGAGAACTAATGCCTCGTTTGGCTCGTGTGGCTGTGTATGCAACTGCATCTCGTTAGAGATCATGTCCACAAGTGCCATGATGACTTCGGACCTTGAAACACACTTCTGAATGGCTAATTATACGATGCACCAAACAGCATGTCTTTGATAGCAGTCTGTGGGGTCCCAGCGCTAGCGTTGCCCTTCCTGTGCAGGGCACAAAAAGAACAGACACATACGCTGCTTAATGTTAAAGCAGTCTTCTTCCGCCCTCGAAACGACGTGGCGTTTCACCTTGATACTACCAACGAAATGACGCGTAATGTTCGTAGGGCACATTTATGAATGCTCTGATTTTGAGGCCTTCATTCTATTTCGGGCTTTTCCGACGCGTAACCGAAGCCGCGTGTAATTCTCGGTAGCCCGGGTCATTGCTGCAAACGCCATCGCTGGCTGGTAACCTTGGACCTGCGTCACTTTGCAGGCGTTCTCTCGTAGCGTAAGTTGAGCAGACGCCCTTGAACTTCTCAAGTGCGCCTCCTCGGGAAGGTGGAAGCAGACGCAGCAGGTGGCGGCATCTTGGCTACGCGTATAGCGGGGCCATTCCCCACCCCGTATACAAAAGTTTTAATCACCCGTCTGGTTGACGAAGTGGAGCCGCTTCTAAGAATCTCCTCAGATGCTACTGGCTCGGGCCTCTGCATGCGTGTTAACATTTACTCTGGGAAAGCTTTTTGAACCATATTGGAAGACCGTTTCGTGTTCTTCACCTCTATTATATCAGTTATCTTGTCATCAGTAAAAGTTTATGATTCTCCAACGCATGCGTCCGCATTATGCATTCCATGGGTCAAAACGTGTCGAAAGGTGGTATGCGGCCCTATTTACTGACGGTAGGCTTAGAATGAGTAACGCAGGAACGGTAACAAAGAAACAGCATGTGCAGTCATTCAAATAACAGCACTTGAGCCCGTGACTGGCACGTCTTCAGCAACCATTAGAAGCCCATTGCAGTTTGTAAAGCGAAGGAGCACACGTATTATCTGCCACGTCCGAGTGCCGAAGCCCCGGGGTCTTATACATCGACAACACTAGCGGATATAACGAGAAAGCGCTGAAAACACCGAAACTACTGTATAGTGGGGTAATATTAAAACAGAAAGTACTACGTTTGAAAGCATTCCCTTGCGAAAAAATATACTGAACGGAACAAAATGACATCACAACTCTGCAGACCTGCCCGCAGTACGCGATTATAATGATAATGATGATGAATGTTTATGGCCCAAGGACAATTCTGGCCAAACAGTGCCATGGCACAAGATATTTTCGTCTGCACAAGTTAGGGTCAAACACCCATTTTCTAAGCATTTCACCCCAGACACGCTGAGCATCGGTCGGCCAGGGAAAAGCTTGTGGCCGCTGGAAACCGGCGGGTACCCGGTATTACTGGCCATCGAACCCCTCATCTCCCGCATACGAGGTAGATGCTGAAATCATTGGGACACCGCTGCAGCCCACAGTAAGCGAGACCGCCACATTACCTATCTATCCGTCCGTCCGTCCGTCCGTCCGTCCGTCCGCCTGCCTGCCTGTGCCTGCCTAAACGGCAGCCGGCCTTGCAACTACATTTTTCACACACCATAGAGAAGCACGCGACTAATTTACAAAAATATGCTTTTTGAGGTGAAAAGATTGCGTTGCGGCGTAGTCGATAGCTGGCAAGCGTTACAAAATAGGTAGTTCGTGCTAACTAGTCAGCTAGTTAACTAATTTGTACTAGTCAACTTGTTAACTACCACAGATAAGCGCCTGGTTGCAAATAGAGGTTCGTAGCTGGCAGTTAGTAATAGCTGTATCAGTTTCTGGAATTTTGAAACCGCATTTATTCCCTGTGCTGTGGCACAACAAATTTTGGCCAATGCTCGAGTAATTCAGAAATCGCGCCTCTGCGGTGCGCGCACACCAGCACCCACCAGAATGTCTCTTCACGGCGCATGTGCCACGCAACCTTCTCTGCTCCGTTTCAGATATAGCAGTGAGCGGGCGGTAGCACCCCAGCGTGGGCGAGACAAAGGTCACATGGCGCGTGAGTCGTGACGGATAGGCAACACTCTGCGCACACCACGGGCGCGTGATTCTCGTATTGCGCTGTAAATGGCAAAACTTAATTGAACCACAGCGCCGAAGTTAATCGCGCTTTCGAAATTATATAAAGAACCTTAGTTTCGTCCACGTAAATTTTCTACCCTATAGTTAAATGCTTCATTCTTTCGCTCCTTTTTGTAGTCATACTTATTCTCTAGTTTCTTGCTTTATGACGAATATTTTAAGTTTGTGCGCGCTTGTTGCTGCTGAGGGACGTTCATGCAACCGTGTGCATTTTGATCGGTATATAAGTAAAACTGGATCCTAAGCATATATATTTTTTACTATCTTTTTTTCAACCTCTAATGGTAGGCGTGCTTCCTATTGCGTTATTTCAGTTTTTGCGAACTTGCTTTTTGCTTGTTTTTCATAGGGTGTCCAAACGCAGCCGCGATTTGGAGAACTTCCTCCGTCAAGCACTCTTTATAAACTGTGTTTATTGCAGTGAAGTAAACTTGGCTTGATTGATTTGATAGAGGCATCATTCATGCCTCGGCTGCACGCCTCCCTCTCTCCCTCGTGGTGCGAAATGCGGAAACAGAACGCTTCACTTGGCTAAGCCCCTACCTGTTTTGCGTGAATTACCTTCTAGAAGGCAGTCGTTCCAGCACCGCAATTAAAGTTTTTGCACTTTGAGTCCCAATATAAAGCAGCCATCTACTGGAAGCATTCTGGAAATTTCACTGACTGGTCTAAGAGCCAAAAGGATGCTTGCGGTCACGGGTATGAAAATGTGGCGACCGAGTGTACTTTAACGGGTCTCACTAGGGGTTTTTCGAAGAGAGCAACATTGTTGGTCAGTGCCATAGTGTGCAGCCACCACAGTGGGTGCCGATCTCAAGAATACTCATGTGCTCTGAATTTTTCGGGGGGCGGAGTAACAAGGTTCTCGAAATTTAGGCGACATAGTAGATGGGGCTTCAAATCCTCATAGCACATCCGTTAAAATTCGGCGACTGAGTAACATTGGGGAAGAATAAAAGGTGCTAAAATAGTCCTAAATTAATTATGTGAAAATCTTGCACAGATAGAAAAGAAGAGGCACATTGCCTTTCAAGAAATGACACGTAATGAGCAGAACTTTTCACAAAGAAAATGCGTTTATTGAAAAAAAAAGGAAATATGCTTTGACTAGCAATAAATTAGCAGTAATTGTACAGCAGGATAATCCATTTTACCCACGCATCCACGGCAGTCATTTCTTCCTTTTAGGAACGTAATCACAGATAAATTAACATTAATACATCACACCAGACACCAAACTAGTAAAGATGTAAAAGACATGGGATCTGTCACCAAAGTAGCATAAAATGAGCAGAAAGGCGACAGATGACACCATTCTCAAAAATTACAATTTGTAAGGTGGCAAACGCTGGCCAGTCAAGAAAGACATTAGAGATTCTCAATGCATTAGAGATATCGGTTCCTTCGAAATAGTTGCTGAAACCACCAGGAATCCAGTGCCCAAGTTTTCTCCGATCTCAGTAACAAGTACAGACGATGTTGTACGGCCCAGTACAATAGCCGCCTCGGTGTCCACGCTGATCTCTGCATTCTTGTAAGCAAGACAGGGCTGACTTCGGGCACCCAAAACCTAAAAGGTATGAAAAAGAAGTTTCGTGGTATTTCAGCTCTGACATAAACCGCATGATGACACTTGCCCAAGAAGAGTCACCTTAGGGGTGAGAGTAAAGCATTACGGCCTCTTTTGGACTAAGAAGTACGGTGTGCTTTACGGCTTAATTAGCATAGAAACACCCAAGGAAAACTGTAGCCGACACGCAAGAAAAAATTAGCTAAAAAGCACAGACGGCCATTGCAAAATTACGGGTGCAGTGCAAATCCAACAGGTGCCAGTTAGGGATATTTACACCATGCCTTGGATCAAGCCTTCGAACCAGTCAATAAGGCAGAGAATTCGTAATTATTGGCATAATGTATCTTCGTAAGGAAAGCCATCGCTTAGTTTTACGGTCGATAATTTTTTTCGGCAGCTCGCACGCAAAGTGAAGTCACAACAAAATTACTTAATGAAAGCAAACAAAACATGACCGTCTCATTCCCATTTAACTCACCAATGTCGAAGAAGGTCACGTCGTAAGCTGTGGCCATATCCATCAGAGCTGCACCAACGACGAGGACAAGCACAAAAGCGAGCAGCCTGGCATTCATTCTGAAAGAAAGCACAGATATTGTAGAACATTAGGATAATACATTACAATATGTTTATTGCAAATGAAATACTGCGCAACGATATCCAGTATGTTGCAAAATCCCCAGAATACATTTCTTTTTTCACAGAAAATGCAAACGAACCTTATTGCGCAAAACTGAATTACTACAAATAACATTGTTTTGGTATGTAAAAAAAAAGAACATTTTGAAGGTAATCCGCGGCGGTTAGCTGCGCCAGCAAATACCCCCGCGCGATTTTTCCAGCTACAGATGTTCGCGGGAATCTTCCACGGGAACAGCGCTGGCCCGTGCGCAGGAAACTTTCGGCCACGTGATCGCTCCGCGCCGCCGCCGTGTGAAACATAGAACGGAGTTCCGGCAGTCCTTCAAGCGAACGTGCTAAATATGGAATAGCTCTACCATATAGTAAAAATAACATTTCCTCCCTATTTCGGCGCCCTTGAGGACAACTAGCAGGACAAAGTCACGGTTTCAATAGGTGCTTAACTGCTTATGTTAAACGATAGTTTTGGACTGCTTCAAAGCACATAAACTCAAAGATCCCTTGAGCCCAGTGAGTGCAGTTGTCGACCCCTCCAGCTACCTTACCGAGTGCCGTGAGTTACAAGCAAGCAAAACCAAGCCGTCGATAAAGCACTCGCGGAAAGGCGCAATACTTTTTTAATAGCAATATACTAGGCTTTTGAACAGTGTTCTGCAGGACTATAAATTATAACTTTTACAACACACGTGCTTTACTACGAACATTTTTTGGCCCTTCTTTACCCTATACGAACTATCATCTCTGACGTACAGCCATTGATGCGGATTCGCGGGGAAAAAATTATTGCGGTGAGGTCAAGCACAGCAGATCACTGAAGTGCATAATAACATGAGGAGACGTGCGTGCTCTATCTGCTGCAAAGACAAAATCTGCCCGTCCAGTGAGGCAACGCAGAATAGAATTTTTTCCCCACAAACTTTTGTCCATAACTGTACATTCATATCTTGGTCCGAAAGGCACTGCAACTGCGCTTGCCTTGCCTTGCTTTGTACTGCACTGTCATGGATCGGCATGACATTGCACGACAGAACATGACGATGGCTGGCGTAAATTTGTGCAAGAAATACAAGCCAAAAATAAAAGCACTTATGACACAAGCAGTCTACTCTCCTAAAATATATAATGCGGGATTCAGAACCATGACTTAGCCTGAAGCCGTCTGCATTTATCTTTTGTTAAATTAAAATACACAAAACCGCCTAGTTGAAATTCTCCACCCTTGTGGGTCATATTGTTAGCTGTGATTAGCGCCGAATGGCAACAACACTGAATAATGTCGCATGAATGGGACCCCTCTGCACCCACAAAGCATAACGTTCTTTATTTTTTTTTTTACGTTGCTCACTATCCCCACGCTAATTTGAGTCAGATTCCACAAGAACAAGTTATTTTTCGGTAAAGTGCCCTTAATTAACGCCAGGGAAGGCAGCACTCGGAGGACGTGAAAAAGCAGCGAAGTCAGCGGTACTCACTCGACAGCGAGGGCAGTCTACGACGCGGGGGATTCCAATCTCTCTTGCTGCTCCCGACGGCTGAGCTCTCACGATTGGAGCGGGAATGCCGCGCGGCTGGTCTTAAGGCCCCGCAGCCCATGCACTCCCTCTGCCCGGGAGGGCAACATTCGGGGAAGCCCGGCCAGTGCGGCACCGGTGGCGCAAAGCTGGGCGCGGACACGTGCCCACAGTGATCAATGGTCGGCCCTCTCTTCGGAGAGGGCCAGGGACCACAGGGTATCGCCCACGCTCCTTCTTCGCTCGGTGTCTTGCCGCCGGCGCGGGTCGCACGGTACGGCGGTCGACCACACCGACAGGTTCTCAGACGCCGGGTTTTCCAGTTTCCGCCGGAGGCGGACATTGCGCCCCTATGCAAGGCCAGCGGACCACAGTCGGGCGACTTGTGACACCCATCCTTTGTTTGCGGTTATTATGCCCTTCCTTCTCCACCCCACACCTCTCTTCCCATGACTTTATTTGCTTGCGCCAGGTTCGACCGAAAATAAGGTTCCATGCGTATGGCTCGACGCAAGAAGCACGAAATGCGCTGCCAATCCGCAGGAAACGGTGATAGCGAGCCCCCCGGAGCTCTCTACCTCGCACGTGTATAGGACAACGTGCATCCGGAAAGGAACTCACACGCTGTTTTTATTTCTTACCTACACTCACTTTTCGTTGCGTGCGTCTATCATGAAATAAAGAAGGAAGCTCATTTCAAGGTGTGGCAGTGGTAACGAGAAGGCACAGGATGTGACGCCTACGAACGTCGACAACCGACTTGCTTTTCCTGTTTCCATTCCGCAGCTCTGTCAAGAATGAATAACCAACATGCCCAAGCTGCTGTTCTGGCGCAGCTCTGTGCCACCTGTGTTTTTGTTCCTTCATCTTTTCACATGCCCATCCCTCTCTCGTGCGCTGGTGTTATCGTGCGTGACGTGGTAAGTGAGGTGAATGACGTGACCGGCAGCTGCTTACAAACCAGTCTTGAATTCCTCCCATTTTGTACTGATATTTTGGTGCACGTTAGATAACTACAGCTGGTCGAAGTTACTCTCAAGTTTCCCACGGCGTGCCTCTTTGCCCAGGCGCAGGTACTAGCTCGTAAAAAATCTAAACTTCTTATTTTTCTTCTTTTCTTCCATTTCAAAGCAGCACCGTCGTCTACCCGCGAACTCGTTGCCAGGGGCACAGGTCTGTTAGAAGTAGGCGAGGGGGGGGGGGGGGGGGGGGCGCTTCTAGCCGATCAGGCTACTTCACTCCTTTCTTTCGTCCTTTGCGTTCAAGCACTACAAACTACACGTGGATCTTTATGCGCCTGAGATATAGCCCAGACCAACCACGAAACCGATGAGGGCAAACTGAAGCAGTTTACCTTCCGGAGGCTTAAAAACAAAAAGCTTTAGCTAATAGCCTACACTGCAGGCGGTCAGCAGTTCATACCGACCTTTTTGTCCCATTGGTTAAGCATTTTTTAAAGTGATATCGCTTGATCGGAGACACAAATCTGATTCCAATAGTATGTAATTACTGGGCTCATCCCGTACTACACCTAGAAAGCGCTGCGCATGCCGTATCTTTATTGTTTTCTACAGTTCTCCTTGTTGTTTGTATCGAGAAACAAAATGCTTCTGCACACTGGTTATCCTACCGATTCCTTCTAGCTGTTCACTAAGAAATCACAAGTGCAGGCGCTAAGAAAACCTCCGACTATTTCCCCAACCCTAACTTGACCAGACAGGAGATCGGATCACTTGCAGGTAGCTTAACAGTCGCCTAGATCATAGGAAAAGCCGCTCTGTAGGAAAAGACTCCTTGCAAATCAGGCCTGCAATAGTCAGCTGTAAATTTCAACGGACGTTTTGTACCTGACCACTTCCTTTCATCCATATGCACGGAGTCGCGCCTCAAGTAGTCGCACATCCCTTCGGGGACGTTTTGCTCCGACTACCACTGTATGACGTGCGTAATTACACGGATCGAGCTGGAGATTTGGAGTCAAATATCTCGGAACGTGGATGTGTTGTAAGAGTTCTAACAAACGCTTTAGTCTCGGAACGCGGTCGCCTTCAAGTTTTTAACACATATGCAGGCTAACTGCAATGACTAACAGTTTATTGTGCTATTTTGGTTAGTTAGGAAATTAACGACGTAGATTTTCCTTTCAGATTGTGTCCGCCTCGTCGCATAACCTAGTTGCAGAAATGGCTTTCGTGTACTGCTCCCCGTTTGTTTTTGAAGAACCCCGGAATATAATTTTGAACACCTTGTACAGTGTCGCTGACAGGCAAAAGCGGACTGCCAAAAATAGACCTATATGGGTGAAACTATCGCGTGCGATGGGGCTTCATGTTACGTACCAATACTGCGCGTAGCGGTTAAAGGTAACGGACTGGATACCAAGAGAAAACAGGCGTAGCAGGGGGTGGCAGAGAGTTAGGTGGGTGGCTGAGATAGAACAAGTTTGCGGGGATAGGGTGGCCGCAGCGGGCACAAGACAGGGTTAATTATAGGAGATATGGGACAGGCCTTTGTCCTGCAGTAGACGTAATCAGGCTGTTGATGATGATGATGACTACGTTCAATATGCTTGCGCATTGGTTGGCGAACCCATCTATTCTTGGCATTGGTGCAGCCATTGCACATATACTGTAAATAGTAAAATGACCTCACGTTGTTCTGCAAAAATGCATTATTTGTTGCCCACTACTATTCACTTCACGTTTAAATTCAGAAGAGCTTAATAAGGCGCCGTAACAGCACCATCGTAGTTAAAAAGATATTGCCATGAAAAGTGCGATGGACAAAATTATAACTCCGCAGCGTTAATTTCAATTGAGATTTATAGAGAACCGACATTTCTTCTCTTGCTGCAAAGAAAATTGTGAGGGCACCGCTAGAAGCCCATCCAGAGCCGAAAATATAACCTGTTAACCGATAATTAATGACAACATCGAGTGCGACTAACTTTACTGATAACGCAACGAAAGCGGTTCGTTGCAATGTTCCTTCATTTTACTAACGTGATGCCGAGATGCCTTAGAAATACGGGTTTACGACAGTGTTCCTGCTGCTTCTACAACTAAGTGGGCTATTAGCGTTGCAGTGTCCTCAAAAGTTCCTTATTTTTACTGGTGAATATTTCAACACCACTGAAGTGAGAGCTTCAATTATAAAGTTGTAAAAAGTCGGAGAAAGTCCCAAAATGTTCTAACTTTCACTTATAGGTGCACTGAAAGTATTCTTCATGCTTTGAAAAAACTATGAATTGCAAGATATTCGTAACCAACAGCAGTGCTTCGAATCTACTATGCCTATCAGCGCGCCCAAGTTCCCGCAGTGGCTCTCGCTACAACTGCGGGTGACCACCCACAATATCGTGCTGCTTCTAGTGCGTTTCACGTGCTTCGTGAAGAGCGCGTAAATTATATTCTGGGGCCACAATTTTCGCATGAAAATACCTCTACAGCTGAGCAGCAAATTCGCATTACCGAGTATCTTAGTGGTCCAGAGAGTTTTTTTTTTGTATCTCCGAAAAGTTCAATTCAGTCGCTCATTTGTTGACCCACTGCCATCCGCAGCTACTGATTCTGACATCAGGGTTAAAAGACAGCACTATTAGACGCCGCCTCAGGTATTTAATGGATCGGGAAAATAAATATCACCAAGTACAACCCCGGAATGAGCCTGTATTTGCATAAGCTGTGCCATTTGTAATGTCGTTTTCGTGCGTTTCAGAAATTTCTGATCAAACTCTTTCGTCACCTGTAGCAGTTCATAATTCATTGCCTATATTTTTCTAGAAATAAATTCATTACCATAAACTACCAAGCGCTCCTCTTTTCTTTAGAGGAACCGCAAAATTAACGTACGAGTTTCATTCTTGACACACGTAGCATTCTTTTTGGAACCTCATAGCTTCTCATACTTTGGGCACCATTTACAATATAACCCAAAGAAATGCAGATCGAGGTCCGCGAGTTTTCGAGTAGTTTTCGAGTTTTTGAGCGCTTGTCCTACGTCGTTCTTGAACTGTGTGTGTGTGTGTGTTTTTCGGCGCTACTGTTTTTCCATTTTCGAGTACAATGAACCATCTAGCCCAAATAGAAGTTCTTCTAAACTATCCGCGGAAGTATATCTGCGTCGTCATTTAGCTTTTGTATTTTATCGCGAAAGTTTTGCCACACATCACGCTGTCAAACATGGGAGTGTGTTGCAGAAATTCTGGAAACAAGGCAAGTATCTCGGAGTCTCCTATGGACGAGTTTAGCCATGTTTCGGTTAGTACAATAATGTTGCTTTCCGTCGTGGGTACGACACTGTCGAGGGTGTTAAGCTGAAGTAGAAGGCTGCAGACGATAGTGTAGAGAATGGGCAAGGGGCGGAGCTTTCGCTTTTCTGAGGAGCTATGTACAAGCTATAGAGTGCGGGAATGACTTTGTTTGAAACGCGGTCATAAGTGTAGGTTGTGCTATCAATAATTAGCTTATCATACCAGAATTTGTATTTTTCTTCTCTGCGATTTTACAAATGAAAGTAGCTGCTTCCTAGCAGAGAGAGTAGTTTTCGAGTAATCATCAGTAACATTACAGTCACTGTCCTTTAGTTTGCTAGCAGAGGAAATATTCTCTTTCGTTTTATATTGAGCAAAATTAACTGGAATCGGTCTGTTTTTGTCAACATCAAACTTTCTTTGTCTGTGAGCTCTATTACTGCCTTTTGGGTTGAACGTCACGTCTAGTTTATGTTTGCATAGTTTATTATCAAGTTTTCCGATTCAGCCCTGGTCTCTCGGCTAGTATCCTTTAAGCAAAAAAATGATAATAAATTAGATCGGTGTGCCCTGTCTTCGGAGCCGGCCAGCTTAGACATAATGTTCGATATTCGCCCTGCATTCTGCTCCGCAAAGCTCCCGAACGTCGCTGATATCTTTTTTCTTTACTGCGACAAATGATTCGCAATCTTTTTAAATTTTTGTTTGTCTGGTTCTTATTTCATCTAGAGCTTTGTCATTTTTGTGTTAACGGGTTACGAATTGTTTTCGTTTCTACCGGCAAAGATACTTGCCCAGATCAAAGTTCATTGAAAGCTTCCACTATGTGGAAAAAATTTTGCGGAGCAGTACTGTGGGTGTTGGGACTGGGGTTTACTTCAGCGTCACCCGCCAAAATCAGTAGTTGACGGATGACACCGAGGCATTCAAAGGCAGTCGCGACACAACACTGAGGGCGCGGCGTACCCGCCTAACGAGTACGCCGCACAAATGGTGAGTATTCATAGTGTACCTGCACGTCATAGAGGCGACCAGGTGTATGTACGTGGGCGTCGTTTCATTGGTGCCGAGCCCATTCACGAAATAATATAATGCATCGATAATAACAGCAATGAAGAAAGAGAAAAAAATTAGATAATTTCGAAACACATAGAAGTGGAACAGACAGCAGCAACATCATAGCTTCAGGTCATCAAGACTTAATTAACCTAGTAGTGGCCATGCTACTGCTCAGGTGAGGTGGCAGTCGGTTCCATTCTTGGATTGGCCACAGGGAAAAGAAACGAATATTTAAAACCGTTTTTTCGAGAGAATTGTAAGGAGTTAGATGTTCATGACGATGCTTTGCCAAACGGGCATCAAGGGATTTCAGGCAAGGAGAGGAGCTCATTAACAATTTATTGTGTTTAAGCAGAAATAAAAGTTTACGTCTCTGAATCTTGCATCGTATTCAGAGTGTTGGTATGCTATACTTCGTCTTATGGCTCGGTTGACGTGTTCGTTCCACGATATTTAGAAAAAAAGGAAGCGGACAGCCTTGCGTTTCGGGATTTCAAATGCGTAATGTTAAGTGTTGTGTACGGGTCTCAAACGGTGGAAGCTAGGGTGTTATGACTGATAAGTATGCTAAAAGGTTGCAGACCGCGGAGCTTGCTTTTGTTTATGTCTAAGAAGCAAGATCTTTCAATGGAGGATGCATATATTCAGGATATTCAGATAGCCACTCAAAATATCAACCTACAGCAATGCATTTTCAAGCATAAATGATTACGTTATAATTTAACCCTTCTGAGGCATATAAATTTGTACTAACGCGGAACGCCACTGTAAGGAAAAAAATTACCTTTGGCTAGGCTCCGGTTAAGCCTGAGTGATTGCGAAAGCAATAGCTCCCTGGCTGCGCTTGGCTCTGCTGGTGGTTTGGCATGGCTTCGCCTTTTGTTCAACTAAAGGATTTCTCTGGACACAACATGGTTTCTACTGTTTGTTTATTCCAATGAACACGCTTTGGTGGTCCGTAAAGTAGTGACTCTCGGTCTGAACACTGGTAATTACATAGTCGTCCGAATGTCTATACATCACCAAGTCTAGACTGCTACCCCATTGGGTAGTACTCTTTGGTTGCAGAGGACATAGCTGAAGGTAGTACTTTATCTGTCTCCTCGGCACGGCGCCGGCGTTTGCGCACAGCACGTCGCTCCAGCGACGCTTTGTAGTACAACTCCTCAGACATGACTAAGCGGAGCGCGCCTGCGGCGCCCCGTTTATCCTCTCCTAGCGAGCGCCCTCACGCGGCGGGCCGAGGAGGCCGTCACGTGGTAGCCGCAGCGCCGAGCGAAGGAACGACTACGGCCGAAGAAACGAGTTGGGGCCCCTGCTCTCCTCTGGTCGTGACGTCACGCTGTCACGTGGTCGTGCGCCGCAGCTGCGCCGGAGCGAAGGAACGACCTTCACCGACGGCAGAAAAGTGCTAGCAGTATTGGTGTCGCAATAAAAATTATTTCGGCGCAGCCACGTAATTTAGTCGCCTGAAATGGGCCAAGACTCGAGGGGACGCGCATGTTCTATATCCACTGGTAACAATACCACGTGAGTGGGTAGCGATGTAGCATTGCAATAAACTTTTTCCGAGAACACGCGTGCGCAACAGTGCGTATTCTGCAGGCACTACTTTTTTTTGAGTTGTTGGCTCGTCACACGGCAGGTAGGCCACAATGAAGCTGCTGCGGAACGCTTAAGTATAGGTTAAGAAATGTGAGAGAATTTTAAAGCTGACTTGGGCACTCTTCGTGCATATTTGCTGCCGGTAGCTGAGATTAGCCTCAACGTCACGCTTTGTTTCATTCCGCTCATTTCGATACCTACTGTCTATAGCCTTGTCAAACTGACTTGGGCAGATTAGCTTACCATCTCACCCGTTCTTTTGTGCAGGGTAGCAAGTATGTGGCATTCGCTCTACCGACTCAAAAACTGGGAGAAGAGAGCAGGGCACGGAGTCTATCGCCCTCATTCTAAACAAGAAAGGTCTAAAAGTGCCGCAGTGATTTTTTCTTTGGGAGTAACTGCACTGCTGCAACCAATAGTATCTCAAAAGAACCAACCGTTACTCCTTCAGAGGCTAATTACAAAGGTACCTGAGCCACAGTGGGTGGCCACACGCACTAACCGTCCGTCGTGAGGTCCAAATGGTGTAATTACTCCAACTTTACCTGGTTACGCCTTAGAGCGGACTGAATGCGGGAGCAATGTTGGACGGCATGGTGTTTCCTGGGAAACCGCACAAAACTAAGAAGCATGCAGTGTAATCAAGCTAGCTGGTACGAAATGGTCACTTGTGATAGTGCAGGAACAAACAACAACCGTTTCTGTCCCTTGTATTTCTTGTGCTTTGGATTTGGCCTGCATAAAGTGTAAGGGCGCTCAATACAAACCAAAACTCTGAGGCTCGTTACCGTAGGCTGCAAATTATGTGGAGAAGCTTTAAGTTAGCGTATCCTCATGAATGATGCTCGTAGACAGGCATCTTCGACTGGTCACTTTAATCCTCTGGATAATTTAAGCCCGCAGATTAGGGCGGGCTGTGAATCTGAGCCGGAGGAGGCGCCGTCAAAACGAATATGCCAGACGCTCTGAGAGCTGTCACGTGACGGAAACAAGGCATCAAAGCTTTTCGCTTCGCACCGACTGGTAGCAACATTTGGTGCATTTTATTTATTCCACATCGTGCCACTGCGTCAAAGCACATCCACATTCCATCCTCAGAGCGCTCTCTGAAAAAGAGCTATTTGATATACTGGGCGTTTCACGTAACCTGAACCAACGATTTTTGAAAAGTGACGCATCGGAGCTGGGCGAAACCAACGGCATATTGTTGCTCGTCGTGTGTCGCTCGTCAGGGTATTTTTTTTAATTCCGCTTAATTAGTTATTTATTTTAGATTGATTATGCAAAAACTTTAAAGTTTATTTTAGCATCACTTGCGTTTCGTTAAGTTGTAAAGGGGTTTAGGAAACAGGCGATCCAGTTTTTTGTTGTAACTTATCCTTTACGTGGTCCTTTTTTTCCACGTGATTGCGCTGTTGCGCTATCGTATTGTAGCGCTGCCAAGCGCGTCCTGAAGGAACGAAACGTGCGCGTTCCCCTTCTGGAAGCGAGCTGCCTACACCGCTCTCAGCATAGTCTTGAGAGTGCGTTAGCACATTCTTCCTGAACAGGAAAGTACGCACAGTTATCTGCGAGAAGTGATAAGCAGGCCATCGACGGCCAATTCAGACGGAACTTCTATTGAGCCATCGCATACGCAAAATAAATAGGAAGAGAAAGCAGGGAAGTCGCGTATTTCAAGGTAGCCTTCGGTTTCTATTTTTATCAGTTTGCATCACGTCGAACTGATCGGTGGCCTCTCACTTGGGCGCGGCAGCACCTGGCACGGCCAGCGTGCAAGTTTCAATCGTTCAAACATGGTTGGGAGCGCTGGAATATGGTAGCGCATGAGCGCAGTCACGTTTTCATTTTTTTTTTCATATTTCGCGGGCTTTCTTCGAAAGCCAAAAAAAGGACCACGTAGGCGATACGTTGCTACAAAAAACTACATCGCTTCTTTCCTAACCCCTTTTACAAAGCACGTGAACCGCACATGAGCGTAAAGTGAATAATAGAAAGTTTGCATAATTAATCTTAGTTAACTAATCAGCCTTTTTCATTTTCCTGTGCTGCCACCTCGCGTACAACGCTCGAAGCTCACTGGAAGGGTACTGCGCGCCCAACCCGGCCGGACTGAGTGCCGTTGCGGAGCACTTTTTGTTGGAATCTGTCGACGATGGCGTATCGTGGGCAGCTCCTGGTATCTGGAGGATTTCTAGGGCTGACTGATGGCAGGATGCGAAGTCTGAGGCAGGCTGCTGTGCCCACTGAAGAGCAAATTCTTCAGTATCTCCGATCATCTGGCATGCGATACGATCGCCAGCTAAGCAAGGGACACGGTGGCAAGGGATGCCGCTTCAAAGATGAAGGCTACATTCGACAGGAAAATGGCGCAAAAGACGTGGACAAAAGAGACAAACACGACAGGACCACGTCTTTTGCGCCATTTTCCTGTTGAATCATGAACCAACTAGCCCAAACTAGAGTTCTTCTTGAGCTACATTCGGAACGTAATGTTCAATCAAATATTCCCGATCATTTCCCATTTACTGGCGGTAGTGCTGCTTAGCTTGATCAAATCGTGCCGCAGCCCAGTTGCATGGAGGCCGACCTGCATACAGTCGCGATATTGAATGTGCAGCCTCGTATGTGCTTGCTGGTGTGCGATTCCAGTTCGCAGTGTTTTAATGTAGGAACAGATAAAATGGCCACATTTTTGCCTGGGGTGTCCGCTATTTTTTCTTCCATTCCACCGTCCGCCCATTCGTAGGGATCCGTAGGGGTGGGCGCGCTGCAAAACTTTTGCAGAGAATTAAATATGCCCTATTCAGTTTTTTCCCTACCAGGATACCAACCTAAAGCCATTTTTGGTGACGAACTGGAAGCGTACGAGGCTACCGCCGAAGTGCACCTTTGCTTGTTTCTTGAAAAAGTTTCCTGCGATGAGCGCACGCCGTGGTATTACACGTGGACTTGAACGTCTGACACATGGGCTGTGTGGAACGCTTCAGTGGAGGGCTCCGTATTAATATATGCGACTTGGACTTATTTCACAGCACACTAGTGCTTTTGTATTTCGCCTCCACTGAAACGCGGCTGTCGTGGTGTGCATCGAAACCGCGATCTTGAGATCAGCGACCGGAAGTCTGGGTGCCACGGTGACATCCGAGGCCTTCCTGCCCATGAATAAAATATTTCGTGATAGACTGCACACGCATTTAACCGCGGTACCTCGTCCGTACCTGTCACAGCTTGACGTGCTAGACGGTGCCCAAGGCCGGTCACGATCGTCGAGCCGGCGAACTGCTTTTATCCACGCTTCGCGTCGAAGGCGGTCCCGGGAAGCGTTCGGAGAGCGAAAAAGTCTGACTTTTCTTCCCTTTACATACTGGGCATTGCAGCCGTATGCAACACATGTCGTAGGCATCGCCAAATGCGTCGTGCTGAACGCCCGACGGCTGCAGCTAAGCACCCGCCGCGTAAGAAGCCGGTTTGTTTACACTTCCAGTATGTTTCGCGACACCGCCGCCAGGGGATGGGCGCATGCACAGTCGCGTCATGAAAAAGGCGGATTAAGCGGAATTAAAAAAATTCGCTGAGGAGCGCCACACGACGGGAAGTACAATGTGGTTGGTTTCGCAAAGCTCCAGTTGTGCCACTTCTTTTAAATCCTTGGTTCATGTTATGTGAAACGCCCTGTATATAGAAGGTGTTTCAGGGAAGTTGATCACTAATTTTTTTAAATGGGTTTTTTGTGGCAAAGAGAAGTCCTTTGCGGCATAGTAACAACAGTGTTGGTGGAAGTCAGGAAACAGGCGAATCATGATAACTGGTGAAATGAGTAACTAAATTCTAATAGTTAGCTTTTCAAGTATTACCGATAGGTCATTGATTGCAATTAGAGATTTGTATCAGGCAGGTAGTACTAGCCATATCAGTTTTCAGAATTTAGAAAATGCGTTTACCCTCGCCGCTATGGCTCAACTAAATTTAGCTACATCGTGCCTGAAATATATGCTCTTTCGAAAAGCATGCAGGAAATGCAACCCCTCCAGTGCACGTAACTAATCGAAATAGCCAAATTTTGTCGAGCCACAGCGCCGAGAGTAATCGCGTTCTCAGAAAGTATTATTTTCTACCATGTGACGCTCCTCGGATGTTGTTTTAAGTTCCGCTTAGTAAGTTAATTAGCTAAGACTAATTATGCAATTTTTTTATTGTTTAATCTAGGGTCACGTGCGTGTCCTTAAGATGGAGAGTGTTGAGAGAGAACCGATCGAGTTTTCTGTAGCAACGTACTCTACGTGGTCCTTTTTTGCGGCATTTAAATAAAGCCCGCGAATTATGAAAAAGAAAAAAACAACACATGATTGCGTTCATGCGCTACCGTATTCCAGCGCTCCCAACGTGTTCTGAACGAAGGAAACGTCCACGCTGATCGTGCCCATGTGAGCGGCCGCCGCTCAGTTTGACAGACTGCAAGATGATAAATAGGGGAAAAAAAAACCGGCGACTACAATTCCTCTAAGGGTTTCTCAACTCGGAAGTCGCCCAGTAGAATATCTACCTTACTGCCTGACGGGCAATGTGACCCGCTCGGGGCCGACAGGCTCAATCAACAAGCCCAACTTTCAACTCACGTGCACTTTGCACGTCGCGGAGGAGAGTTATAAGAACGCCCTTCAGTTCACAGCTCTGTTCTTAAAGTGCCAAAAAAATTAGCTTTTTTGTGGCTTCGAAGTCTCGGAACCTTCTGCGAGCACCTGCGTCTAATTTTTATGGTTCACAATAACAAAAGAGCAAAGCCTCGCTTTAGGTTTAACCCCGCATGCTTAAAGCCAACAAAAAGTCCGTTTTTTCTTTCCTTTCCAGGTGTCGCAGAGGTTGTCATGTTTGTGTGGTCCAACGTCCTAGGTTACTTTCTGTTCTTCGCTTGCGATGCACCAGCGAGTCATTTCTTGAAGCTGATCTTGACGGGCGAGGCGTCCAAACGCGACAGCTGTCAACGACGGCATTGAAAAGAACACTGGTATACTTATATACTCGGCGAGCAACATATATAAGCCACGCCGTTTTCGGAATGGCGCCGTTGACCGTTCAGAAACTCACGTTTGCGGCCGGGAGCACTGTGCCATCAGCTACAGGCTTTGACATCCCCGTTGAATCTACGTTTTCAACGGTACTGCAAACAAACAAAAACGATTATAATTTTAAATAAATATTTTCATTCAGTAGGGATCATTTGTACACGCGCATCTTGTGAATACCATGTGGAGCGAGATAGTTTCAGACATGGGACACGCGCTGCATCCATAATTAGCACCTTAGCTGTAACAGGAGCCCGTATGCGCTCTGAGAGGCCTTGCTAAAATGGTTATTGACTCTGGGCCTCCTGCAAGACCTTTTTTAAGGACTACGAAGACCCTCTCCGGCTTTCCATCTCGGCGCCGAAAAGCGGTGGCGAATTGGTAGCTGCCGTGAAGCGTATCTTTAGAGTACCCCAAAAAAGAATAAAACAGGACCGCATAGTACTTTTACAATGCCCAGTACATTGGTTTCGCGTGTCAGGAGCATTTTGAATTTCCGTCCGTTGCTCCTTTACAGAAAACGGGGGGAGGGAGAAATGGGTGGGAAGACATGCTGTGCTGCTAGGGTGTAAGGCGCACGGCTTAATGTGTCGATCACGCTACGATCATGGGAACCCTCACGGAGGAACAACAGTGGTGAGGGTGGACTCATCCTCACGTGCCCGTAACTCTCACGGGATCAAGTGAGGGTGTATCGCGCAGCTGTGTCGGAAACTTGGGAAGGGAGGGAACGAGGACAGAGGTGGTAAGGTGAGGGAATGCAGCATGAACGAAGGGAGGACAAGGTAAGGCGTCTCCCACAACACCACTGGTCACCTGCATAATATGCTCGCCGGTATTCGCACCGAACTATTCACCGTCTTCAATCGTAACGTCCTCAAAAAAAAAAAAAACCAGTTCACTCAGCTATGTACGTCGCACCGGTCATGTTATCAGGCCCATCTCACCTTTCTCGACGGGTGAATCATTCACGAACTTCAAGATTTACTCGCCCATTCGGCGTTCGTCAGCATTGCAGCCAGAAATCAATTTACATAGATATGGTTCACTATGGCAGTCCGGCAGCAGTGACGTCTTGCTGCTGCGCACGGAGCTGGACGTGTTCGATAGTGGCCACGGTGAACACTCTCTGAAGCGGGGCGAAATTTAACACGACCGTGCACTGGGACTATGTACTGCGCGTTTCTCGTTGCTAATCGACTGCAGCGGCGAAAAATGACGTACTGTACACGATAAGAACCAAAAGCCGCGGTCTCCTGGAATTCATTCCGCCAGAGACGAAATTCTACAAACCGAAGTTATCCATATGAGCTCTTAAACATTTTTTTCTCCCACGGTTTCCCGGAAGAAAGTGCAGTCTGGTGACAGTTTTCCTGCAACTGAAGTAGGAAATGCATACGTGATACTCGCAGATGACATGTTCGCGCAAGCGAGTGACGATAGCTGTACGACAAAAATAGTGAAATGTACTCCAGCGTCGCTGTTTGGCTGTAAACTTCCGTTTTGAAGCAATGTGAGCATGCAGAATTAAGAAGTGTCTGGCGGTTTATTATTGCTAAGCATGAAATATTGCACGAAGGCACAGTTTTTTGCAGGTGGACACCACAGTCAGGCACCTGAAAGCGCGACTATACAAAATAATACTCACTCCTCTGTTCGGCCAAAAGTTTCAATCAAATATTAAAATGCTTCTTCGCTCAGTGAAAGCGAAATTGATAGTACATGGTTATTACAGTATTCCGAAGAAATGCGCAGTGTGCATGGCTTAATTAATGAATATGAATAAATTATTTGGGAGTTGAACTCCTAATAATGGAGGTCGATACTCGATGGCTTGGGACGGGTGAGGTTTTCTGCGGGCTGCCGCTGAGACTGAAAACAAGGGCGTTGAGGATGCGATGAAATGACGAGCAGATTTTATAAAGGAGGATGAAAGATATCAGTCATAAAGGTTCCGAGGCTGAGGATGAAACAAAAAAGCGGTCTTAGAAGAGCTAAGAGAATTATTCTAGACTTTTTTTTTTCCTCGCGTAACAAAGTACGATATTTAGTTCGAAGCGATGTATGCTTGCCGTCCCTTCTTGTTTCGTTGGAGGACAAAAATTGGCGCATTCCCAGCAACATGTGGCATGTTTACGAGCGGTAGGAAGAAGAAGGGGGGGACCTACACTATTTTGAAAAACTTCGCCTTATTTCAGTAAGGTGAAGTTTTGGGCCAGTTAGTGCCATATAGAAGAAAATGAGCCGTGACTTGAGACAGAACTTCAGGCAAACAAGAGGACGCACGTGTAATCCACTTTTCTGCCTTAAGTCCTGTCTCAAGTCCAACATTCGCCTTATTGTTATTTGCAAGCAAATATTGCAGGTTTATTTGCTACCACCGTGACATCGCGCTCGGTGAAGATGAAAAGGATATCTGATACGGAACCCAGATAAACTATGTTATTCATAATTTAAAAACGTAGCATTTTTCCCTCACCAGCGGTACAAAATCAGACACCGCGCGGAGAAAATGAGACGGCCCTACAAGACAATTGAATTAATGAGTCCTGTAAATTTGCTCCCTCTCTAATTTGCGCGATGGGCCGCAACGCTACCATTGTGAACGTGGGTCGCATGACAGATACTGTATCCGGACGCAGAGGCACTGTTTTGTCACATGACTCGCTTCAAACTTCGTTGTTGTATAGCTATGCTTTACGTCTAGCCTGGCTTCGCGTCCATATGAATTTTCTGTCCCCTTTGCAACGTTTTTTGTTTTAGTGTCGCAGCTTTCACTCTTGCGCTTCCTCCGTATCGAATAGCAACGCGATATTTCTCCATTCGCAGTGGTTGTGCCTTCGTCACCGCAAGTGTTACATTAATGGCCGTTGTTGCTAGTTGAAAAGTGCGGTGCTTAGATCCCAAAGGAAGTGCGCACAGTTCCTGCCCTTCGCGTTCCCCCTTTTTCTTTTGTGTAGGGCGTCTCTAGGGGCACGAAAACGTTTGGCGGCACCGGCACTTCTCGATGATGTCCTGAGTTTACGCAAGTGAAGGCGAAGGACTTGCGAAAACCGAACTCGTTAGTCTTGCGTTGTGTTCCAGGACGCACGTGACTCGGCTCTTCAGATAAATATCCAGGTAATTTGATCGCACGCTTAAAAGTTACGTGGCACAAAGTAACAATTTGTCGCATTTTGCCCCACTCTTCCCTGAGTCACGGGACTCAAAGTAATTAGACGGCGGCAAACAATGCCACATTTCACGGTCGAGTGAGATCTGCTCAAGGACGACGCACGGAAGATACCACTAAAGCTAGAACTAGGCAGGAAATAGCCTCGGCTGTACAAGACGGAGTCGTTTGGCGCGCTTGCTATACAGCGCCAGTTGCCACCGTCGGACTAAGGGACAATGTGCACGCGAACTTCCATGATAGCTTCGGTGCTTGAATAGGGTACCTTTTTCCGTAATAAAAGAATCGCACGCCCCTGTTTCTAGTCCCGCTAATGATCAGTAGCTGAATGTGCAACTGGCAGCGCTATATAAGACGGTCACTTCAACCGTAGTGGCCCAAAAGTAGGCCTTAAAAGCTAATACGTACCTGCTCTCGTTCAGGATAGTCTCTCATAAAGCTAACACTGTGATAAAGATGAACTCTCCTGACGCCATAAACCCGCTGTCTCTACACTTCAAGCCCAGCTTTCTTTGACGCAACTTTTAATTCTGAGGCAGCTGTAGAATATTGTAAGGTACTGTTATGAACATACTGATTTGGATGGTCCAATCTTCCGATGCTTAGCAAAACCTTGCTTTTGAAGCTTGTCCTTCGCTCATACCGAGTAGTTAAGACTGTCAGTCGCTTTGGGACGTTAAACCCCCCTAAACCACAAAGCAAAGTTAAGACTGCCATAGAGAATCAATGGGGTGTTTTTTTTTTTTTACAATAGGCACAAAACTACAGGTATGGTCCCTATAAATACTTGCTAGTCTACCGTGTCGCGCCCGCTGCAGGGTATCCTCCGTAATGCATACTGAGGTGGCGCTGCATCCAGTCAGAGCGCGGTCGGTACGGCGGGCCCGCAGGCGGCTCGGCCAGCCCGGTGGCCGCGCGCGGCTGCGCGAGTTTGGTCACTTTTACTGTGCGCTTTCTTCAGTCACCATTTCCTTGCTATAACTGCTGCACATAAATAGTCTTTTGAAACACGGGAAAAGGTGGCAATTTAAACTTTTTGTTCCTTGCAAATAAATCGTCTAAACATCCGAATGCTGACAACGGCATTTCAGCGCTTTTTGCCTTCGCGCCCTCCACGGAACTCAAGTCCAACATTATTCGACGAAAATTTTGAATGTTGGAAGATTGTAAGGTACTGCTATAGAAATATTGAAGATAATGGTCCATACTTTCGATGTGTAGCAAAAACTTTCTTTAAAAGTTTCTCCATCGCTCGCATCCAGCATTAAGACTGCCATAGCGGAACGCTTTTGACGATGGGAAAAACATTATCAGCAAAAAATGTACAAGCTTGCTGGAGGGGAGATCAGCGGAAATATTTACTGTTATAGTGAAATCTTACAATGTATCAAAAATTGCACTCGTAAAATATTTCCAGTGAGAATGTTCAGAATTGTCGCGAATGGCAACGAACATTGCGCGCGCGCAGGTCTTTATATTTGATCTTCTGGGTGCCTGTGATGGGTGCGTGGGATCATTGGGCATATTTTTAAATGCAGATATCTGTGCTATTGTTTTCCTAGTATTCCTTCTTATTTATCTCCCTATATGCCCATTCCCTGTCATTTCCTCCGGCTGTGGATCAAATGTTACGAATATTTGGCAGTTGCCGAAGCCTATAATTTTCCTTCCTTATTATTATTATTATTTATTTAACAAAAACGACCCCCACTGCCTACTACTCCTACTCCTTCGATGAGTTAGATAATGAGCCGCCGCGGTGGCTTAGTGGTTATGGTGCTCGGCTGCTAACCCAAAAGACGCGGGTTCGATCCCGGCCGCGGCGGCTAGAATTTCTTTGGAGGAGAAATTCTAGAGGCCCGTGTACTGTGCGATGCCAGTGCACGTTAAAGAACCCCAGGTGGTCGAAATTTCCGGAGCCCTTCACTACGGCGTCTCTCATAGCCTGCGTCGCTTTGGGACGTTAAACCCGAGAAACCGACCCAAACCAGTTAGATAATGATCTTTTCAATAATGCAAATATGGGTTCCAAATTTTCACTCAGAGGATTTTTGTCACCTTTCTTATGCACCACTAAATACAGAAATATCTTTGAGGTGATGTAAACTCATATTCATTGAGCAACAAACATACGTGACTCACAAGTATGCGAAACGTTATTTAGAACGTTTACAACATACTGTGGTTCGTATTATAATACTTAACCGAGTTCCTTTAGTTCTGGCACAAAAACTACGTCAGCAGCAGCTCCTCATCTTCAAAAGCTTCATTTTTTTTTGCTGTTTCTTCCACACTATCACTGTTGAGTGATTTCGTGAAAATTCTAAATCTCAGGAGGATGTGGAATTATCTAATGTCTTTGGCGATGGCTGGTGTGCTGAACCGCCCATAACATGTCCAGCATGTTTGGACAAAAATTTTGAATATTTGAAAGTTGTAAAATCCTGTTATGGAAATATTGAAGGTAATTGCCCATTCTTCCCATGGGGGCAAAATCTGTCTTTTCAAGTTTTTTACCGCTCTCATGGGGCGGTTAAGACTGCCATGGAAAACCAATGGGGAACGGTTTTGACGATCGCAAAAACGTCGATAACAAAATAATTCGAGGTTTCGAAGGGATATCTGCGGGTAGTGTTGCGGGGAAATCTTGCAATATATGAAAAAACTGCGTTCATAAACTTTCACATTCAAAAATGATTTGACCCACAATTGTTCGGTATGAGGCCAAATCTGTATTCCACAGGAAGGCACAAAATTGAATAGTGTTTTTTTTTCTTATTTATGCTCAGCTAAAAAGGCTGTGAAACCATTTTCAATCATAAAAATAATGGTTTTCAGTTAATTCCGTGGCAAATAATCACCTCGAAACATTGAAATCTACAGTGGAATCTAGTGGGATTCCTTCTTCTGGGCAACGGTAAATCTAATATTTGAAAAGTGGATAGATTTATGAATAAAACGGCATCCACAGCAGCAAAAAGAAAAAAAAGGAGAGAGGCTTGTAAGTAAGCACAGCACAGGAAGCATAATTTGGCGTACAGAATTTAAGGCAAGGTGTATTTCTATGTTTCATAAATATGCCACATTACCTGTGGGTTATAGGCTTCGCTTGACCAGGCGGATCCTTGAATTGCTTTTGAAGGGAAGAAAGCAGTTTTTGTATTGTTGCACCATTTATGAATTGGCCTCCCTTGCCCCCTGCATGGTTGCTTTTTTTTTTCGTAGGGTTCCTGTTCTCTTGATTTTGTTCTTTTTTCTTCTTTATGCTTTTTTTTCTCACCTCTCCTTGTCTTCACTTGTTCATTTCACTTACCTCTTTCCTAATGTTAACTTTGTCGATCCTCATTAACGCTGAACCCCGTTTTTTTATCCTTTGTCAAGTTGGCGGCAGTTCTTCAGTGGCCAACAGTTCCAATACCAAAACCTTTCCCCCTCATTTCCTTTTTACCTGATGACAGTTGTCTTTCCCTTCCCGTATACACATTTGCAACCTCTGCTTTATCCGCAACACTCACACGCGCCGACTATTTTTCATTATTTTGTGTTTATGCTTCACGCCTCATCACTCGGCGTTTGTGTCACCAGGTGAGGTTATGATTCTTCAAGGTCACCTAACTCGAGTTCGCTGACGTGCACGAAGGCCTTTTAGGTATATCCTACGAACAGACGACGCGCTGCAGCGGGCGTTGTTTGTGCAAGAATAAGCTGGATTTTTTTTTCGTTTTTTGCTGGGCCGGCTGCGAATGGGACTATGAAAGTTTGCTTGGTTAACGAGGGTTCCACTTATCGCTGCTTGAAGCAGCTACGCATAGCATGCTTTGCTTTTAGCGCTCCCGTCGCGACAAGATAAAGGTTGCACACGTGAAACCAGCAGCCTAGACTGCCCTGAGAATTATCGCACCGGAGCGTCGACCGAGCCAAGATGGCGGAAAAGTCAACCTGAGCCCTGGACTAAGGGTCCCACCCATCTCTTTGTGATTATCTTAAATTTAAATTTTGAACCACAACAACACTGGCGAAGCAGCCGACCGCGCTCCTACTGCGTACTGCGCCGCTGCAGCTATTAACAACTTACATTTGAAAAATCCGCTTGCCCAGAATTCTTGGATACGGAACATATCCATTCTACAGAGTTTTTCATATCACCTCCATACCACTTGATTATTATTTTTAATTTGCCAATGTATTTTTCCAGAATACTAAGTGAAAGTATTGCTGCTATTACCGACTATGTCGAATCTTAGGTTCCGGCTGTGCTTTCTGCTATGAGGTCTTTCCTATGAGCCAGTAAATGGATAACTGTTTGCGGATATAGTACATCGTTCCCAAGTTCCCGCATCCGACCAATTCTTAATGAACATACACACACTAAGTGGCTAACAAATAGAACTATTGTACGTCATGGTATTAACCTGTGTGTATGATTGGGAACATTCTGACTGAAAAGAAACAATAAGCCTCGTGCAATACTTGCATGGACCAGGAAGATCGCAATGCTACTGCATCCGCGAAGCCTTTCACGTTTATGTGGGATTAAAACAATTCCGCCTAATGAAATCAACTCAGGGGTTGCCTATCGCTGTACATCATAAAACACTGTGCATCATCACTATCATTAACTGAATGACGTCAACTGCGTGGCAAATACACCTTCCGGTCACCTCTAGTCATCTCCGCTTTGCGCCTGCAGGTACGGCCATGCTTTCCGAACAAATTTGCTGAGCTCGTTACTCCATCTGAGTCTTTGCCACCCTCGGCCAAGCTTTCCTCCCTCTGATATTCACTGCGTCACTCGGACAGAAACTCTAGGTGTCAGTTCTGAGCACCCAAGTTTGTTCCCCCATGTCAATTACAGCTCAGATATCTTCAACTCGCGCTTTTTATCAGGTCCGCATTGCTTTACCTGTCTCTTAGCATTACATCTAGTTCTTTTTTTTTTCGATCGATCGTTATCCAGTCGTGCCTCCAAGTACCGGCCCCATAGCTGAGTAGTGATTGGGCACATCGGGTACATAGTTTCCAGTTCAGGAATACGAGTAAACTGCTCTCTAATTTGGTAGTAAGATCCATATGCGCACTGCCGCTCATTCTCATTGCAGCAACAAATTCTTGAAGTTACGGTCTACAGAAATTTTGGCGTCTGTGGTCTGCATGTAGCTGCATAAAAAAAAAAAAAAAAACAAGAGACAAAACTCTCTAATGCGTCTCTGGTTTTGTGTCGACGCAGAGAGAGCCACTACGGTTCCTTGCATGGATTGCTCCTTCGGGACGAAATACGCTTGATGCACGTGACTATGACTTCTGTGACAACTGCACCACGACCCACAGGCGTCTCTCATAGCCTCAGTCGCTTTGGGACGTTAAACCCCAATAAACAAACAAACAAACAATCCACAGCGGTCTCTGTCATACACTACATGCAATAACATTAACCTAGTTCACAGTTTTCGCCTGCTGCTTTCTTTCGTAAAATCAGTATCTGCAATGATCCTATAGTCCAGGAAGATGCACTCTCTACGTTCAGCCTGTTATTACTTATTAGAGCTTCGTTAGTTTATTTCCCTTCTGATCCTTGTATTACGTGTTTTAGACATTTTGCACACTCACGCACAACGTTTTCTCTGCTAACCACGGAGCACTGGCGGCTGCCAAGTGGCGTCGTCTCCCGGCTGATGAACGCACTTTACGGTTATCGTTGTTGTGCATAGATGTCGCTACGTACCGCAGAAAGTCCCTTCATGGAAAGCATAAAGTTTTGTGAGGAATGTCACAAATACTCTCCCACTTAATGCTCTAATCAGGTTCAGAATTGATCTATTTCAGTATCGTTTTCTTATGCGGTAGAAATGCTTATAATATTTAATGGCTTCGTGGACTTGCAACCGAATGCAAAGAATGAATTTCAAGGCAAAATCAATCGCTACAGCGTTACCGCCCATGTAATTATTTAGTTTCGTTGTGTAAACCAGCTCTCATGCACATCAGTTGATTATTTGAGTTGTCGATAAGTGTCATTCCTTTTAAAAAAAACAGAATATAGTTATTAAGTAAGCATGCAGCATACGCTGCATCGAGCGAGAGTGCTGCATTACGTATGAAGCTGAGGTCTATGTTTGGTCCGCAGCGATGATGCATAGCTGATGAAATACAATGGCACGAGAAAACAAGGATAAAAACAGTAGAGACAAGACAGCGCCAAACTACCAACTGTGATTATTTTTTCGAAAAACCGCAAATGACCACACAAGAGTACAAATAGCAGAAAGAAATCTGAGCTGACGCAAAGAACGATAAGTTACACTTGGAACGAAGGTACACTTGGAAGCTCTTTTTCTGCGTTTTAAAGTGTATGTTATCGTTCTTTGTGTCGGCGATGGTTTACTTCTGCCGTGCGTACTGTTGTGTGGTTATGAGCGGGTTTTTTTTTCGAAAAAAAAAACTAAACTCAATTGGTATACCTAGCTCTCGTACTGCCTACCTTGTGTTTTCTTCCTTGTTTGCTCGCGCCGTTGCATTTCATCAGCCATGTCTCACCCCCAACCAGCTCAAACCAAAGTCTCACTGGACGACGCATTGTTCTTTTGCCTTCCTTTTTTCTTCGCGCCCGCCACATACACCACGGATTTCAAACGGCCACAACACCGACCCGCCTTCCACATCTTCGCAAACAGTATGGACAGGTCTCCGCAGCCACCTACGTGGATATTGCCTCCTATGCCCACCCGCAAACAAACGTCTGCACAGCAGCAGACTGCAACCACACTCCATACCTGGCCGCTTCCTTCCGGGCCCCAGACCCCATCGCCACTGAAGCGATTGCTGTCACCCTCGTCATTGAATTTAGTGGTAACCATTCCCAGAGTTCACATATCTTCACCGACTCATAGGCCACCTAGCGAGGTTTACAAGCGGTCTTGTCCCAAGGCAACCTCTCCGCATCGAGGGTCTGGCTGGAAAAATCAGGGCTGATTCCCTAGCTCGAGATTACATTCACTGAGCGAGATTACATTCACTACCCCCTATACACTCACTACGCCACACGCTAAAAAACCTTGCGTCTAAACAGGCACCTGTGTGCCCCCACCACCCCACAAACACCTTTCCCTGAGAGGCTCCTACTTTCTCCGGAGAGTTCTCACCCTCACACAGCCTAATCTCCACCACCTCAAACTTTCACCCAAAAATATACGTAGATGCATCTCCTTGGTATGGCGAAATTCCTACTTTCACTCGTATAACATAGACATGTCCACACAAACCCAAGATGCGGCCTCGGAGGAGTAGGAGGTGAAGCTGGCCAGGGTCTCCCTTGAAGACCAGGAAGCGCTGCTCATCATTGCCAAGAACTCAGTACAAGCCATCGGCGTCCTGCACTAAGCGCCGGACCCACAAGAGCTCCAACTACTGCTTCAGTCAATAAATGCTTATTCATCGCCATTTCCTTCGCGCCAAATTTGCCCTTTAAAAAGTGAGTTTCATTCCTCATACCAATGCAATGAGTACGCGATTTCTTTAGCGTCTTCACTTCGATCACCCAGAGAAACCCTCTAATGCCCTATGCTTTCACTTAATTTTCGCACGACGACAATTCTTCACCCGGAGGTCTTGTAGCCACAGGTAGCATAACATTTACCAGCAGCCATATATCCAGCTTCAGACATGACATACGATCCATGGAGAATTTATTTCTCACCATTGAGTGTACAAAGCAGAATATGCGCTCCCGTTGTTATGGCGTAGCTCACTTGAGCGCGCTATCTATGGAAGGCCCAAATAGCGGGGCAAAAAAAGACTACACAGATTTCTCCTCTTATGAGTAAATAGGCATAAAAATTACGTTTGTAGTTCAGTAAAATTCTTTACTAGCATCAAATTCAATTTTAAAATGCTTAACATATGTGGTGCAGGGAAGTGGAATGCATGACCTGTTAGTACAGTTTTCCCTGTGTAGCAGTACTGGTAATGACAAATCCAGTTTCTTGAATCGGTTGTGAAAATATACAAACTTTTTTTTTCAGGACAGTTAAGGAACGTATCATTTTCTTAGAACCATTGCATAATTATAATCTATAAACTCGCGGAATGGCCGCCTTCCCCTACTTGATAGCCATTCATTTGAAAAAGAAAAAAAAAAAACAAGCTGGTAAAGAGAAAATGCGTTTCATGTGCTTATAATTTTTTGTAGCTCAGTACATTCCGTGGGGAGCTACGACGTCGCTGGGGCCTGCAACACGCGGTACAACCATGCCGACGACGCGTCGCTCCGTTCAGAGTCATCCTTGCGCCACTATCGCCTAGAGGCTTCACCACCATGCTACAATGAGCCAGCGCTGCTGAATTCGTTTTATGTGCTTGGCGTTCGCTTAAGAAGGGATAAAAATTTCACCTACGCTCAGATAGTCCGATGCGATGAGCTGCGAAAGCTGAATGCCATTTCAGGATGATGGTTTCCCATTCGATGCTTTTCCCTTCTGCCGCATCACAATGCATGAAAGTCGCAACAATTTAGCGTTTCTTTGGTTGACATTTATTACTCGTTAATTATTTTACGCTTTATATTGGCGGCATTTACAATTCGCGTCACTTTGACTGCCTTTAAGGCTTGCTAATGATCCTTTTATGAATTTCGAGTTGTAGCATTAGACGCATTTCGCCTTGACGCGCCGCGTTGGATCAGGCGATGGCGCGCGCTCGCTGACGTATCAGCTGACTTTTGGCTCGGCTCTTTCCCTCTCTCCGCGCTAGCCACTCACTTGAGGGCGTCACTTCCCCAGCATATCTAAAACACATCAACTTCCTCTCCTCCTCCTCCTCCTAGTCCGGAGCTCCTTCTCTCGGCTCCTCCCGGGCACGGTCGGTGGCGGCACCTAGGCTTTGTACAGCTAACAGACGCACCCAACGGTCCCCCTTCAGAGCGCCTTAGACCGCGTGCCTGTTAGATTTGTTTGTTGCATTTCTTGTATTCGCTTCAGTCGAAATGAAGTCAAGGCATGGGAGATTCAAAAATCAGTTACTCCAATTACTACCCCGCCCCACGTTGCACAGCTTTATCGAAGCGTTTTGCACTGCGAACGCTTTGATTGCGGTGCACACGGTGGGAGAGGCGTGCGCGAGCGAAAGAGCGACTCCTAGGTATCTGTGGGTATCCTAGGAGTGTTGTTTTTTCGAACGGCGCCTTTTCCCCAATCTCATTTGAAATTCAACGCCGTCAAGGGGGAGTGGAACGACATGCACTCGGAAAGCGGTTATTTTGCTTCTACTTTAGTTGGAGACAGACTTGTGGTCTAGGCTTTATATGAGCCGATGGCGGTGTAATGCTTCCATCACATATCCTCCTCTCAAAAGCTCGTTTGCTCACGCAATCGGTTGTGTTCAGCCGGGGTACCCGGGTTCGACGCCGGCCGCCGCGGCCGTATTTCGATGGATGTGAAACTCGCAAGTCACCCGTGTGCTGTGCGATGCTAGTGCACGTCAAAGATCCCCGGGTGGTCGAAATTAATCCGAAGCCCTTCACTACGGAACGTTTTTCGCCCCTTCTTTCACTCCCACCTTCCTCCCTTACCATTTGAGGTGCCCGCCAAAAAGGGAGACAGTTACTGCGCCATTCATATTGTCACGTTGTAGTGACGGCAGTCCAGCGGTCAGGAAGACACCAACAAGGCTTGGAAACGAAGCTCTTTATTTGGGCCGACTTGCGCCCGCAAAAGAACTGAATCACTCGGCGGCGGCGTAAGCAACAAACGTGCTCGTCAGTCGTCTAACTATTAATGCCCGCCGCTCGCGGTATCGCTCAATATAAAGCCGGCAAGGAAGCTTCGAGATAACAGGACAAGATCATCTACAGTAATCTGGAAAAACGTAGATGCAGCTCTTCATGGCTGCGATCAATCGTGATTAGTCCGGTCGCTTCTCGCGTCACGAACAAAAATGATAACAACCCTTTCATGCGGCCTTGGGCGCGAACGAACGTACACTACAATGATACGTGGCATTACCCCCTTCTCAAAGAAGCATCGTCTCGATGCTTCAAAAATGAAAATAAACGCGGAGAATGGAAACTTCGAGTCCTTCAGCGTTCATAATATGGTTTAAGGCGTACGACATGTACGACTTCCGGGCGTGAGCGTCGTCGCTGAGATGCTGTCGTGCCGTCGGGGATGACTTCATAGTCGAGGTCACCGATACGACGGAGAACCCTGTACCTGTAACCCTGTAAAAGTTTTTGAACCCTGTAAAATTTAGCGACTTCTGTTGCGGTACCACTAGGCAACGCTTTTGCTTCGGCGTAGCGAGTCATGTAGTCGGTGGCCACAATGATCAACTTGTTACCTGGTGATGAAGTCGGAAAGCGGCCGAAGAGGTCCATCCCTATTTGCTGAAAGGGCTTAATTGGAGGTGGTATGGGTTTCAGGAGTCCGGCTGGTCTCAGGGGTCCGGCTGGAGGCGTTTTGCGTCGCTGACACTCACGGCACGTTTTCACGTAATGGAAAACGTCGGCAGCTAGCCGCGGCCAGTAGTACTTCTCCTGCATGCGGTGCAACGTGCGAACAATCCAGAGATGCCCCGCAGTTGGCTCATCATGACATGCCTGCATAACTTCTTGCCTGAGATTTTTGGGCACGACGAGAAGATGCACTGTCCTGTTGGGCGCGAAGTTCTTCACAAGGACATCATTGTGAAAGACGAAGGACGACAGATGGCGCTTGAAACCTCTGGGAGGCGATGCGGTCTTGCCTTTCAGATAATCAACTAGGCTTTGCAACTCAGGATCC